>NC_138109.1:25775392-26461838 GCF_964146895.1 Miniopterus schreibersii | reverse complement strand
GTTAGGATTGGACCTAGGGTTAGGGTTATGTTGAGGGCTAGGGTTAGAGAGACGGTTAGGGTTAGGATTGGACCTAGGGTTAGGGTTATGTTGAGGGCTAGGGTTAGAGAGACGGTTAGGGTTAGGATTGGACCTAGGGTTAGGGTTATGTTGAGGGCTAGGGTTAGAGAGACGGTTAGGGTTAGGATTGGACCTAGGGTTAGGGTTATGTTGAGGGCTAGGGTTAGAGAGACGGTTAGGGTTAGGATTGGACCTAGGGTTAGGGTTATGTTGAGGGCTAGGGTTAGAGAGACGGTTAGGGTTAGGATTGGACCTAGGGTTAGGGTTATGTTGAGGGCTAGGGTTAGAGAGACGGTTAGGGTTAGGATTGGACCTAGGGTTAGGGTTATGTTGAGGGCTAGGGTTAGAGAGACGGTTAGGGTTAGGATTGGACCTAGGGTTAGGGTTATGTTGAGGGCTAGGGTTAGAGAGACGGTTAGGGTTAGGATTGGACCTAGGGTTAGGGTTATGTTGAGGGCTAGGGTTAGAGAGACGGTTAGGGTTAGGATTGGACCTAGGGTTAGGGTTATGTTGAGGGCTAGGGTTAGAGAGACGGTTAGGGTTAGGATTGGACCTAGGGTTAGGGTTATGTTGAGGGCTAGGGTTAGAGAGACGGTTAGGGTTAGGATTGGACCTAGGGTTAGGGTTATGTTGAGGGCTAGGGTTAGAGAGACGGTTAGGGTTAGGATTGGACCTAGGGTTAGGGTTATGTTGAGGGCTAGGGTTAGGGAGACGGTAAGGGTTAGGATTGGACCTAGGGTTAGGGTTATGTTGAGGGCTAGGGTTAGAGAGACGGTTAGGGTTAGGATTGGACCTAGGGTTAGGGTTATGTTGAGGGCTAGGGTTAGAGAGACGGTTAGGGTTAGGATTGGACCTAGGGTTAGGGTTATGTTGAGGGCTAGGGTTAGAGAGACGGTTAGGGTTAGGATTGGACCTAGGGTTAGGGTTATGTTGAGGGCTAGGGTTAGAGAGACGGTTAGGGTTAGGATTGGACCTAGGGTTAGGGTTATGTTGAGGGCTAGGGTTAGAGAGACGGTTAGGGTTAGGATTGGACCTAGGGTTAGGGTTATGTTGAGGGCTAGGGTTAGAGAGACGGTTAGGGTTAGGATTGGACCTAGGGTTAGGGTTATGTTGAGGGCTAGGGTTAGAGAGACGGTTAGGGTTAGGATTGGACCTAGGGTTAGGGTTATGTTGAGGGCTAGGGTTAGAGAGACGGTTAGGGTTAGGATTGGACCTAGGGTTAGGGTTATGTTGAGGGCTAGGGTTAGAGAGACGGTTAGGGTTAGGATTGGACCTAGGGTTAGGGTTATGTTGAGGGCTAGGGTTAGAGAGACGGTTAGGGTTAGGATTGGACCTAGGGTTAGGGTTATGTTGAGGGCTAGGGTTAGAGAGACGGTTAGGGTTAGGATTGGACCTAGGGTTAGGGTTATGTTGAGGGCTAGGGTTAGAGAGACGGTTAGGGTTAGGATTGGACCTAGGGTTAGGGTTATGTTGAGGGCTAGGGTTAGAGAGACGGTTAGGGTTAGGATTGGACCTAGGGTTAGGGTTATGTTGAGGGCTAGGGTTAGAGAGACGGTTAGGGTTAGGATTGGACCTAGGGTTAGGGTTATGTTGAGGGCTAGGGTTAGAGAGACGGTTAGGGTTAGGATTGGACCTAGGGTTAGGGTTATGTTGAGGGCTAGGGTTAGAGAGACGGTTAGGGTTAGGATTGGACCTAGGGTTAGGGTTATGTTGAGGGCTAGGGTTAGAGAGACGGTTAGGGTTAGGATTGGACCTAGGGTTAGGGTTATGTTGAGGGCTAGGGTTAGAGAGACGGTTAGGGTTAGGATTGGACCTAGGGTTAGGGTTATGTTGAGGGCTAGGGTTAGAGAGACGGTTAGGGTTAGGATTGGACCTAGGGTTAGGGTTATGTTGAGGGCTAGGGTTAGAGAGACGGTTAGGGTTAGGATTGGACCTAGGGTTAGGGTTATGTTGAGGGCTAGGGTTAGAGAGACGGTTAGGGTTAGGATTGGACCTAGGGTTAGGGTTATGTTGAGGGCTAGGGTTAGAGAGACGGTTAGGGTTAGGATTGGACCTAGGGTTAGGGTTATGTTGAGGGCTAGGGTTAGAGAGACGGTTAGGGTTAGGATTGGACCTAGGGTTAGGGTTATGTTGAGGGCTAGGGTTAGAGAGACGGTTAGGGTTAGGATTGGACCTAGGGTTAGGGTTATGTTGAGGGCTAGGGTTAGAGAGACGGTTAGGGTTAGGATTGGACCTAGGGTTAGGGTTATGTTGAGGGCTAGGGTTAGAGAGACGGTTAGGGTTAGGATTGGACCTAGGGTTAGGGTTATGTTGAGGGCTAGGGTTAGAGAGACGGTTAGGGTTAGGATTGGACCTAGGGTTAGGGTTATGTTGAGGGCTAGGGTTAGAGAGACGGTTAGGGTTAGGATTGGACCTAGGGTTAGGGTTATGTTGAGGGCTAGGGTTAGAGAGACGGTTAGGGTTAGGATTGGACCTAGGGTTAGGGTTATGTTGAGGGCTAGGGTTAGAGAGACGGTTAGGGTTAGGATTGGACCTAGGGTTAGGGTTATGTTGAGGGCTAGGGTTAGAGAGACGGTTAGGGTTAGGATTGGACCTAGGGTTAGGGTTATGTTGAGGGCTAGGGTTAGAGAGACGGTTAGGGTTAGGATTGGACCTAGGGTTAGGGTTATGTTGAGGGCTAGGGTTAGAGAGACGGTTAGGGTTAGGATTGGACCTAGGGTTAGGGTTATGTTGAGGGCTAGGGTTAGAGAGACGGTTAGGGTTAGGATTGGACCTAGGGTTAGGGTTATGTTGAGGGCTAGGGTTAGAGAGACGGTTAGGGTTAGGATTGGACCTAGGGTTAGGGTTATGTTGAGGGCTAGGGTTAGAGAGACGGTTAGGGTTAGGATTGGACCTAGGGTTAGGGTTATGTTGAGGGCTAGGGTTAGAGAGACGGTTAGGGTTAGGATTGGACCTAGGGTTAGGGTTATGTTGAGGGCTAGGGTTAGAGAGACGGTTAGGGTTATGATTGGACCTAGGGTTAGGGTTATGTTGAGGGCTAGGGTTAGAGAGACGGTTAGGGTTAGGATTGGACCTAGGGTTAGGGTTATGTTGAGGGCTAGGGTTAGAGAGACGGTTAGGGTTAGGATTGGACCTAGGGTTAGGGTTATGTTGAGGGCTAGGGTTAGAGAGACGGTTAGGGTTAGGATTGGACCTAGGGTTAGGGTTATGTTGAGGGCTAGGGTTAGAGAGACGGTTAGGGTTAGGATTGGACCTAGGGTTAGGGTTATGTTGAGGGCTAGGGTTAGAGAGACGGTTAGGGTTAGGATTGGACCTAGGGTTAGGGTTATGTTGAGGGCTAGGGTTAGAGAGACGGTTAGGGTTAGGATTGGACCTAGGGTTAGGGTTATGTTGAGGGCTAGGGTTAGAGAGACGGTTAGGGTTAGGATTGGACCTAGGGTTAGGGTTATGTTGAGGGCTAGGGTTAGAGAGACGGTTAGGGTTAGGATTGGACCTAGGGTTAGGGTTATGTTGAGGGCTAGGGTTAGAGAGACGGTTAGGGTTAGGATTGGACCTAGGGTTAGGGTTATGTTGAGGGCTAGGGTTAGAGAGACGGTTAGGGTTAGGATTGGACCTAGGGTTAGGGTTATGTTGAGGGCTAGGGTTAGAGAGACGGTTAGGGTTAGGATTGGACCTAGGGTTAGGGTTATGTTGAGGGCTAGGGTTAGAGAGACGGTTAGGGTTAGGATTGGACCTAGGGTTAGGGTTATGTTGAGGGCTAGGGTTAGAGAGACGGTTAGGGTTAGGATTGGACCTAGGGTTAGGGTTATGTTGAGGGCTAGGGTTAGAGAGACGGTTAGGGTTAGGATTGGACCTAGGGTTAGGGTTATGTTGAGGGCTAGGGTTAGAGAGACGGTTAGGGTTAGGATTGGACCTAGGGTTAGGGTTATGTTGAGGGCTAGGGTTAGAGAGACGGTTAGGGTTAGGATTGGACCTAGGGTTAGGGTTATGTTGAGGGCTAGGGTTAGAGAGACGGTTAGGGTTAGGATTGGACCTAGGGTTAGGGTTATGTTGAGGGCTAGGGTTAGAGAGACGGTTAGGGTTAGGATTGGACCTAGGGTTAGGGTTATGTTGAGGGCTAGGGTTAGAGAGACGGTTAGGGTTAGGATTGGACCTAGGGTTAGGGTTATGTTGAGGGCTAGGGTTAGAGAGACGGTTAGGGTTAGGATTGGACCTAGGGTTAGGGTTATGTTGAGGGCTAGGGTTAGAGAGACGGTTAGGGTTAGGATTGGACCTAGGGTTAGGGTTATGTTGAGGGCTAGGGTTAGAGAGACGGTTAGGGTTAGGATTGGACCTAGGGTTAGGGTTATGTTGAGGGCTAGGGTTAGAGAGACGGTTAGGGTTAGGATTGGACCTAGGGTTAGGGTTATGTTGAGGGCTAGGGTTAGAGAGACGGTTAGGGTTAGGATTGGACCTAGGGTTAGGGTTATGTTGAGGGCTAGGGTTAGAGAGACGGTTAGGGTTAGGATTGGACCTAGGGTTAGGGTTATGTTGAGGGCTAGGGTTAGAGAGACGGTTAGGGTTAGGATTGGACCTAGGGTTAGGGTTATGTTGAGGGCTAGGGTTAGAGAGACGGTTAGGGTTAGGATTGGACCTAGGGTTAGGGTTATGTTGAGGGCTAGGGTTAGAGAGACGGTTAGGGTTAGGATTGGACCTAGGGTTAGGGTTATGTTGAGGGCTAGGGTTAGAGAGACGGTTAGGGTTAGGATTGGACCTAGGGTTAGGGTTATGTTGAGGGCTAGGGTTAGAGAGACGGTTAGGGTTAGGATTGGACCTAGGGTTAGGGTTATGTTGAGGGCTAGGGTTAGAGAGACGGTTAGGGTTAGGATTGGACCTAGGGTTAGGGTTATGTTGAGGGCTAGGGTTAGAGAGACGGTTAGGGTTAGGATTGGACCTAGGGTTAGGGTTATGTTGAGGGCTAGGGTTAGAGAGACGGTTAGGGTTAGGATTGGACCTAGGGTTAGGGTTATGTTGAGGGCTAGGGTTAGAGAGACGGTTAGGGTTAGGATTGGACCTAGGGTTAGGGTTATGTTGAGGGCTAGGGTTAGAGAGACGGTTAGGGTTAGGATTGGACCTAGGGTTAGGGTTATGTTGAGGGCTAGGGTTAGAGAGACGGTTAGGGTTAGGATTGGACCTAGGGTTAGGGTTATGTTGAGGGCTAGGGTTAGAGAGACGGTTAGGGTTAGGATTGGACCTAGGGTTAGGGTTATGTTGAGGGCTAGGGTTAGAGAGACGGTTAGGGTTAGGATTGGACCTAGGGTTAGGGTTATGTTGAGGGCTAGGGTTAGGGAGACGGTAAGGGTTAGGATTGGACCTAGGGTTAGGGTTATGTTGAGGGCTAGGGTTAGAGAGACGGTTAGGGTTAGGATTGGACCTAGGGTTAGGGTTATGTTGAGGGCTAGGGTTAGAGAGACGGTTAGGGTTAGGATTGGACCTAGGGTTAGGGTTATGTTGAGGGCTAGGGTTAGAGAGACGGTTAGGGTTAGGATTGGACCTAGGGTTAGGGTTATGTTGAGGGCTAGGGTTAGAGAGACGGTTAGGGTTAGGATTGGACCTAGGGTTAGGGTTATGTTGAGGGCTAGGGTTAGAGAGACGGTTAGGGTTAGGATTGGACCTAGGGTTAGGGTTATGTTGAGGGCTAGGGTTAGAGAGACGGTTAGGGTTAGGATTGGACCTAGGGTTAGGGTTATGTTGAGGGCTAGGGTTAGAGAGACGGTTAGGGTTAGGATTGGACCTAGGGTTAGGGTTATGTTGAGGGCTAGGGTTAGAGAGACGGTTAGGGTTAGGATTGGACCTAGGGTTAGGGTTATGTTGAGGGCTAGGGTTAGAGAGACGGTTAGGGTTAGGATTGGACCTAGGGTTAGGGTTATGTTGAGGGCTAGGGTTAGGGAGACGGTAAGGGTTAGGATTGGACCTAGGGTTAGGGTTATGTTGAGGGCTAGGGTTAGAGAGACGGTTAGGGTTAGGATTGGACCTAGGGTTAGGGTTATGTTGAGGGCTAGGGTTAGAGAGACGGTTAGGGTTAGGATTGGACCTAGGGTTAGGGTTATGTTGAGGGCTAGGGTTAGAGAGACGGTTAGGGTTAGGATTGGACCTAGGGTTAGGGTTATGTTGAGGGCTAGGGTTAGAGAGACGGTTAGGGTTAGGATTGGACCTAGGGTTAGGGTTATGTTGAGGGCTAGGGTTAGAGAGACGGTTAGGGTTAGGATTGGACCTAGGGTTAGGGTTATGTTGAGGGCTAGGGTTAGAGAGACGGTTAGGGTTAGGATTGGACCTAGGGTTAGGGTTATGTTGAGGGCTAGGGTTAGAGAGACGGTTAGGGTTAGGATTGGACCTAGGGTTAGGGTTATGTTGAGGGCTAGGGTTAGAGAGACGGTTAGGGTTAGGATTGGACCTAGGGTTAGGGTTATGTTGAGGGCTAGGGTTAGAGAGACGGTTAGGGTTAGGATTGGACCTAGGGTTAGGGTTATGTTGAGGGCTAGGGTTAGGGAGACGGTAAGGGTTAGGATTGGACCTAGGGTTAGGGTTATGTTGAGGGCTAGGGTTAGAGAGACGGTTAGGGTTAGGATTGGACCTAGGGTTAGGGTTATGTTGAGGGCTAGGGTTAGAGAGACGGTTAGGGTTAGGATTGGACCTAGGGTTAGGGTTATGTTGAGGGCTAGGGTTAGAGAGACGGTTAGGGTTAGGATTGGACCTAGGGTTAGGGTTATGTTGAGGGCTAGGGTTAGAGAGACGGTAAGGGTTAGGATTGGACCTAGGGTTAGGGTTATGTTGAGGGCTAGGGTTAGAGAGACGGTTAGGGTTAGGATTGGACCTAGGGTTAGGGTTATGTTGAGGGCTAGGGTTAGAGAGACGGTTAGGGTTAGGATTGGACCTAGGGTTAGGGTTATGTTGAGGGCTAGGGTTAGAGAGACGGTTAGGGTTAGGATTGGACCTAGGGTTAGGGTTATGTTGAGGGCTAGGGTTAGAGAGACGGTTAGGGTTAGGATTGGACCTAGGGTTAGGGTTATGTTGAGGGCTAGGGTTAGAGAGACGGTTAGGGTTATGATTGGACCTAGGGTTAGGGTTATGTTGAGGGCTAGGGATAGGGAGACGGTAAGGGTTAGGATTGGACCTAGGGTTAGGGTTATGTTGAGGGCTAGGGTTAGAGAGACGGTTAGGGTTAGGATTGGACCTAGGGTTAGGGTTATGTTGAGGGCTAGGGTTAGAGAGACGGTTAGGGTTAGGATTGGACCTAGGGTTAGGGTTATGTTGAGGGCTAGGGTTAGGGAGACGGTAAGGGTTAGGATTGGACCTAGGGTTAGGGTTATGTTGAGGGCTAGGGTTAGAGAGACGGTTAGGGTTAGGATTGGACCTAGGGTTAGGGTTATGTTGAGGGCTAGGGTTAGAGAGACGGTTAGGGTTAGGATTGGACCTAGGGTTAGGGTTATGTTGAGGGCTAGGGTTAGAGAGACGGTTAGGGTTAGGATTGGACCTAGGGTTAGGGTTATGTTGAGGGCTAGGGTTAGAGAGACGGTTAGGGTTAGGATTGGACCTAGGGTTAGGGTTATGTTGAGGGCTAGGGTTAGAGAGACGGTTAGGGTTAGGATTGGACCTAGGGTTAGGGTTATGTTGAGGGCTAGGGTTAGAGAGACGGTTAGGGTTAGGATTGGACCTAGGGTTAGGGTTATGTTGAGGGCTAGGGTTAGAGAGACGGTTAGGGTTAGGATTGGACCTAGGGTTAGGGTTATGTTGAGGGCTAGGGTTAGAGAGACGGTTAGGGTTAGGATTGGACCTAGGGTTAGGGTTATGTTGAGGGCTAGGGTTAGAGAGACGGTTAGGGTTAGGATTGGACCTAGGGTTAGGGTTATGTTGAGGGCTAGGGTTAGGGAGACGGTAAGGGTTAGGATTGGACCTAGGGTTAGGGTTATGTTGAGGGCTAGGGTTAGAGAGACGGTTAGGGTTAGGATTGGACCTAGGGTTAGGGTTATGTTGAGGGCTAGGGTTAGAGAGACGGTTAGGGTTAGGATTGGACCTAGGGTTAGGGTTATGTTGAGGGCTAGGGTTAGAGAGACGGTTAGGGTTAGGATTGGACCTAGGGTTAGGGTTATGTTGAGGGCTAGGGTTAGGGAGACGGTAAGGGTTAGGATTGGACCTAGGGTTAGGGTTATGTTGAGGGCTAGGGTTAGAGAGACGGTTAGGGTTAGGATTGGACCTAGGGTTAGGGTTATGTTGAGGGCTAGGGTTAGAGAGACGGTTAGGGTTAGGATTGGACCTAGGGTTAGGGTTATGTTGAGGGCTAGGGTTAGAGAGACGGTTAGGGTTATGATTGGACCTAGGGTTAGGGTTATGTTGAGGGCTAGGGATAGGGAGACGGTAAGGGTTAGGATTGGACCTAGGGTTAGGGTTATGTTGAGGGCTAGGGTCAGAGAGACGGTTAGGGTTAGGATTGGACCTAGGGTTAGGGTTATGTTGAGGGCTAGGGTTAGAGAGACGGTTAGGGTTAGGATTGGACCTAGGGTTAGGGTTATGTTGAGGGCTAGGTTTAGGGAGACGGTAAGGGTTAGGATTGGACCTAGGGTTAGGGTTATGTTGAGGGCTAGGGTTAGAGAGACGGTTAGGGTTAGGATTGGACCTAGGGTTAGGGTTATGTTGAGGGCTAGGGTTAGAGAGACGGTTAGGGTTAGGATTGGACCTAGGGTTAGGGTTATGTTGAGGGCTAGGGTTAGAGAGACGGTTAGGGTTAGGATTGGACCTAGGGTTAGGGTTATGTTGAGGGCTAGGGTTAGAGAGACGGTTAGGGTTAGGATTGGACCTAGGGTTAGGGTTATGTTGAGGGCTAGGGTTAGAGAGACGGTTAGGGTTAGGATTGGACCTAGGGTTAGGGTTATGTTGAGGGCTAGGGTTAGAGAGACGGTTAGGGTTAGGATTGGACCTAGGGTTAGGGTTATGTTGAGGGCTAGGGTTAGAGAGACGGTTAGGGTTATGATTGGACCTAGGGTTAGGGTTATGTTGAGGGCTAGGGTTAGAGAGACGGTTAGGGTTAGGATTGGACCTAGGGTTAGGGTTATGTTGAGGGCTAGGGTTGGAGAGACGGTTAGGGTTAGGATTGGACCTAGGGTTAGGGTTATGTTGAGGGCTAGGGTTAGAGAGACGGTTAGGGTTAGGATTGGACCTAGGGTTAGGGTTATGTTGAGGGCTAGGGTTAGAGAGACAGTTAGGGTTAGGATTGGACCTAGGGTTAGGGTTATGTTGAGGGCTAGGGTTAGAGAGACGGTTAGGGTCATGATTGGACCTAGGGTTAGGGTTATGTTGAGGGCTAGGGTTAGAGAGACGGTTAGGGTTAGGATTAGACCTAGGGTTAGGGTTATGTTGAGGGCTAGGGTTAGAGAGACGGTTAGGGTTATGAGTGGACCTAGGGTTAGGGTTATGTTGAGGGCTAGGGTTAGAGAGACGGTTAGGGTTAGGATTGGACCTAGGGTTAGGGTTATGTTGAGGGCTAGGTTTAGGGAGACGGTAAGGGTTAGGATTGGACCTAGGGTTAGGGTTATGTTGAGGGCTAGGGTTAGAGAGACGGTTAGGGTTAGGATTGGACCTAGGGTTAGGGTTATGTTGAGGGCTAGGGTTAGAGAGACGGTTAGGGTTAGGATTGGACCTAGGGTTAGGGTTATGTTGAGGGCTAGGGTTAGAGAGACGGTTAGGGTTAGGATTGGACCTAGGGTTAGGGTTATGTTGAGGGCTAGGGTTAGAGAGACGGTTAGGGTTAGGATTGGACCTAGGGTTAGGGTTATGTTGAGGGCTAGGGTTAGAGAGACGTTAGGGTTAGGATTGGACCTAGGGTTAGGGTTATGTTGAGGGCTAGGGTTAGAGAGACGGTTAGGGTTAGGATTGGACCTAGGGTTAGGGTTATGTTGAGGGCTAGGTTTAGGGAGACGGTAAGGGTTAGGATTGGACCTAGGGTTAGGGTTATGTTGAGGGCTAGGGTTAGAGAGACGGTTAGGGTTAGGATTGGACCTAGGGTTAGGGTTATGTTGAGGGCTAGGGTTAGAGAGACGGTTAGGGTTAGGATTGGACCTAGGGTTAGGGTTATGTTGAGGGCTAGGGTTAGAGAGACGGTTAGGGTTAGGATTGGACCTAGGGTTAGGGTTATGTTGAGGGCTAGGGTTAGAGAGACGGTTAGGGTTAGGATTGGACCTAGGGTTAGGGTTATGTTGAGGGCTAGGGTTAGAGAGACGGTTAGGGTTAGGATTGGACCTAGGGTTAGGGTTATGTTGAGGGCTAGGGTTAGAGAGACGGTTAGGGTTATGATTGGACCTAGGGTTAGGGTTATGTTGAGGGCTAGGGTTAGAGAGACGGTTAGGGTTAGGATTGGACCTAGGGTTAGGGTTATGTTGAGGGCTAGGGTTGGAGAGACGGTTAGGGTTAGGATTGGACCTAGGGTTAGGGTTATGTTGAGGGCTAGGGTTAGAGAGACGGTTAGGGTTAGGATTGGACCTAGGGTTAGGGTTATGTTGAGGGCTAGGGTTAGAGAGACAGTTAGGGTTAGGATTGGACCTAGGGTTAGGGTTATGTTGAGGGCTAGGGTTAGAGAGACGGTTAGGGTCATGATTGGACCTAGGGTTAGGGTTATGTTGAGGGCTAGGGTTAGAGAGACGGTTAGGGTTAGGATTAGACCTAGGGTTAGGGTTATGTTGAGGGCTAGGGTTAGAGAGACGGTTAGGGTTATGAGTGGACCTAGGGTTAGGGTTATGTTGAGGGCTAGGGTTAGAGAGACGGTTAGGGTTAGGATTGGACCTAGGGTTAGGGTTATGTTGAGGGCTAGGGTTAGAAAGACGGTTAGGGTTAGGATTGGACCTAGGTTTAGGGTTATGTTGAGGGCTAGGGTTAGAGAGACGGTTAGGGTTAGGATTGGACCTAGGGTTAGGGTTATGTTGAGGGCTAGGGTTAGAGAGACGGTTAGGGTTAGGATTGGACCTAGGGTTAGGGTTATGTTGAGGGCTAGGGTTAGAGAGACGGTTAGGGTTAGGATTGGACCTAGGGATAGCGTTATGTTAACGGTTAGGGTTAGAGAGACGGTTAGGGTTAGGATTGGACCTAGGGTTAGGGTTATGTTGAGGGCTAGGGTTAGAGAGACGGTTAGGGTTAGGATTGGACCTAGGGTTAGGGTTATGTTGAGGGCTAGGGTTAGAGAGACGGTTAGGGTTAGGATTGGACCTAGGGTTAGGGTTATGTTGAGGGCTAGGGTTAGAGAGACGGTTAGGGTTAGGATTGGACCTAGGGTTAGGGTTATGTTGAGGGCTAGGGTTAGAGAGACAGTCAGGGTTAGGATTGGACCTAGGGTTAGGGTTATGTTGAGGGCTAGGGTTAGAGAGACGGTTAGGGTTAGGATTTGACCTAGGGTTAGGGTTATGTTGAGGGCTAGGGTTAGAGAGATGGTTAGGGTTAGGATTGGACACAGGGTTAGGGTTATGTTGAGGGCTAGGGTTAGAGAGACGGTTAGGGTTAGGATTGGACCTAGGGTTAGGGTTATGTTGAGGCCTAGGGTTAGAAAGACGGTTAGGGTTAGGATTGGACCTAGGGTTAGGGTTATGTTGAGGGCTAGGTTTGGAGAGACGGTTAGGGTTAGGATTGGACCTAGGGTTACGCTTATGTTGAGGGCTAGGGTTAGAGAGACCGTTAGGGTTAGGATTGGACCTAGGGTTAGGGTTATGTTGAGGGCTAGGGTTAGGGAGACGGTAAGGGTTAGGATTGGACCTAAGGTTAGGGTTATGTTGAGGGCTAAGGTTAGAGAGACGGTTAGGGTTAGGATTGGACCTAGGGTTAGGGTTATGTTGAGGGCTAGGGCTAGAGAGACGGTTAGGGTTAGGATTGGACCTAGGGTTAGGGTTATGTTGAGGGCTAGGGTTAGGGAGACGGTAAGGGTTAGGATTGGACCTAGGGTTAGGGTTATGTTGAGGGCTAGGGTTAGAGAGACGGTTAGGGTTAGGATTGGACCTAGGGTTAGGGTTATGTTGAGGGCTAGGGTTAGAGAGACCGTTAGGGTTAGGATTGGACCTAGGGTAAGGGTTATGTTGAGGGCTAGGGTTAGAGAGACGGTTAGGGTTAGGATTGGACCTAGGGTTAGGGTTATGTTGAGGGCTAGGGTTAGAGAGATGGTTAGGCTTAGGATTGGACCTAGGGTTAGGGTTATGTTTAGGGCTAGAGTTAGAGAGACGGTTAGGGTTAGGATTGGACCTAGGGTTAGGGTTATGTTGAGGGCTAGGGTTAGAGAGACGGTTAGGGTTAGGATTGGACCTAGGGTTAGGGTCATGTTGAGGGCTAGGGTTAGAGAGACGGTTAGGGTTAGGATTGGACCTAGGGTTAGGGTTATGTTGAGGGCTAGGGTTAGGGAGACGGTTAGGGTGAGGATTGGACCTAGGGTTAGGGTTATGTTGAGGGCTAGGTTTAGAGAGACGGTTAGGGTGAGGATTGGACCTAGGGTTAGGGTTATGTTGAGGGCTAGGGTTAGAGAGATGGTTAGGGTTATGAGTGGACCTAGGGTTAGGGTTATGTTGAGGGCTAGGGTTAGAGAGACGGTTAGGGTTAGGATTGGACCTAGGGTTAGGGTTATGTTGAGGGCTAGGGTTAGAGAGACGGTTAGGGTTAGGATTGGACCTAGGGTTAGGGTTATGTTGAGGGCTAGGGTTAGGGAGACGGTAAGGGTTAGGATTGGACCTAAGGTTAGGGTTATGTTGAGGGCTAAGGTTAGAGAGACGGTTAGGGTTAGGATTGGACCTAGGGTTAGGGTTATGTTGAGGGCTAGGGTTAGAGAGACGGTTAGGGTTAGGATTGGACCTAGGGTTAGGGTTATGTTGAGGGCTAGGGTTAGGGAGACGGTAAGGGTTAGGATTGGACCTAGGGTTAGGGTTATGTTGAGGGCTAGGGTTAGAGAGACGGTTAGGGTTAGGATTGGACCTAGGGTTAGGGTTATGTTGAGGGCTAGGGTTAGAGAGACGGTTAGGGTTAGGATTGGACCTAGGGTTAGGGTTATGTTGAGGGCTAGGGTTAGAGAGACGGTTAGGGTTAGGATTGGACCTAGGGTTAGGGTTATGTTGAGGGCTAGGGTTAGAGAGACGGTTAGGGTTAGGATTGGACCTAGGGTTAGGGTTATGTTGAGGGCTAGGGTTAGAGAGACGGTTAGGGTTAGGATTGGACCTAGGGTTAGGGTTATGTTGAGGGCTAGGGTTAGAGAGACGGTTAGGGTTATGATTGGACCTAGGGTTAGGGTTATGTTGAGGGCTAGGGTTAGAGAGATGGTTAGGCTTAGGATTGGACCTAGGGTTAGGGTTATGTTTAGGGCTAGAGTTAGAGAGACGGTTAGGGTTAGGATTGGACCTAGGGTTAGGGTTATGTTCAGGGCTAGGGTTACAGAGACGGTTAGGGTTAGGATTGGACCTAGGGTTAGGGTTATGTTGAAGGCTAGGGTTAGAGAGACGGTTAGGGTTAGGATTGGTCCTAGGGTTAGGGTTATGTTGAAGGCTAGGGTTAGAGAGACGGTTAGGGTTAGGATTGGACCTGGGTTAGGGTTATGTTGAGGGCTAGGGTTAGAGAGACGGTTAGGGTTATGATTGGACCTAGGGTTAGGGTTATGTTGAGGGCTAGGGTTAGAGAGACGGTTAGGGTTAGGATTGGACCTAGGGTTAGGGTTATATTGAGGGCTAGGGTTAGAGAGACGGTTAGGGTTAGGATTGGACCTAGGGTTAGGGTCATGTTGAGGGCTAGGGTTAGAGAGACGGTTAGGGTTAGGATTGGACCTAGGGTTAGGGTTATGTTGAGGGCTAGGGTTAGAGAGACGGTTAGGGTTAGGATTGGACCTAGGGTTAGGGTTATGTTGAGGGCTAGGGTTGGAGAGACGGTAAGGGTTAGGATTGGACCTAGGGTTAGGGTTATGTTGAGGGCTAGGGTTAGAGAGACGATTAGGGTTAGGATTGGACCTAGGGTTAGGGTTTTGTTGAGGGCTAAGTTTGGAGAGACGGTCAGGGTTTGTATTGGAGCTAGGGTTAGGGTTATGTTGAGGGCTAGGGTTAGAGAGACGGTTAGGGTGAGGATTGGACCTAGGGTTAGGGTTATGTTGAGGGCTAGGGTTAGGGAGACGGTTAGGGTGAGGATTGGACCTAGGGTTAGGGTTATGTTGAGGGCTAGGTTTAGAGAGACGGTTAGGGTGAGGATTGGACCTAGGGTTAGGGTTATGTTGAGGGCTAGGGTTAGAGAGACGGTTAGGGTTAGGATTGGACCTAGGGTTAGGGTTATGTTGAGGGCTAGGGTTAGAGAGACGGTTAGGGTTAGGATTGGACCTACGGTTAGGGTTATGTTGAGGGCTAGGGTTAGAGAGACGGTTAGGGTTAGGATTGGACCTAGGGTTAGGGTTATGTTGAGGGCTAGGGTTAGAGAGACGGTTAGGGTTAGGATTGGACCTAGGGTTAGGGTTATGTTGAGGGCTAGGGTTAGAGAGATGGTTAGGGTTAGGATTGGACCTAGGGTTAGGGTTATGTTGAGGGCTAGGGTTAGAGAGACGGTTAGGGTTAGGATTGGACCTAGGGTTAGGGTTATGTTGAGGGCTAGGGTTAGGGAGACGGTAAGGGTTAGGATTGGACCTAGGGTTAGGGTTATGTTGAGGGCTAGGGTTAGAGAGACGGTTAGGGTTAGGATTGGACCTAGGGTTAGGGTTATGTTGAGGGCTAGGGTTAGAGAGACGGTTAGGGTTAGGATTGGACCTAGGGTTAGGGTTATGTTGAGGGCTAGGGTTAGAGAGACGGTTAGGGTTAGGATTGGACCTAGGGTTAGGGTTATGTTGAGGGCTAGGGTTAGGGAGACGGTAAGGGTTAGGATTGGACCTAGGGTTAGGGTTATGTTGAGGGCTAGGGTTAGAGAGACGGTTAGGGTTAGGATTGGACCTAGGGTTAGGGTTATGTTGAGGGCTAGGGTTAGAGAGACGGTTAGGGTTAGGATTGGACCTAGGGTTAGGGTTATGTTGAGGGCTAGGGTTAGAGAGACGGTTAGGGTTATGATTGGACCTAGGGTTAGGGTTATGTTGAGGGCTAGGGATAGGGAGACGGTAAGGGTTAGGATTGGACCTAGGGTTAGGGTTATGTTGAGGGCTAGGGTCAGAGAGACGGTTAGGGTTAGGATTGGACCTAGGGTTAGGGTTATGTTGAGGGCTAGGGTTAGAGAGACGGTTAGGGTTAGGATTGGACCTAGGGTTAGGGTTATGTTGAGGGCTAGGTTTAGGGAGACGGTAAGGGTTAGGATTGGACCTAGGGTTAGGGTTATGTTGAGGGCTAGGGTTAGAGAGACGGTTAGGGTTAGGATTGGACCTAGGGTTAGGGTTATGTTGAGGGCTAGGGTTAGAGAGACGGTTAGGGTTAGGATTGGACCTAGGGTTAGGGTTATGTTGAGGGCTAGGGTTAGAGAGACGGTTAGGGTTAGGATTGGACCTAGGGTTAGGGTTATGTTGAGGGCTAGGGTTAGAGAGACGGTTAGGGTTAGGATTGGACCTAGGGTTAGGGTTATGTTGAGGGCTAGGGTTAGAGAGACGGTTAGGGTTAGGATTGGACCTAGGGTTAGGGTTATGTTGAGGGCTAGGGTTAGAGAGACGGTTAGGGTTAGGATTGGACCTAGGGTTAGGGTTATGTTGAGGGCTAGGGTTAGAGAGACGGTTAGGGTTATGATTGGACCTAGGGTTAGGGTTATGTTGAGGGCTAGGGTTAGAGAGACGGTTAGGGTTAGGATTGGACCTAGGGTTAGGGTTATGTTGAGGGCTAGGGTTGGAGAGACGGTTAGGGTTAGGATTGGACCTAGGGTTAGGGTTATGTTGAGGGCTAGGGTTAGAGAGACGGTTAGGGTTAGGATTGGACCTAGGGTTAGGGTTATGTTGAGGGCTAGGGTTAGAGAGACAGTTAGGGTTAGGATTGGACCTAGGGTTAGGGTTATGTTGAGGGCTAGGGTTAGAGAGACGGTTAGGGTCATGATTGGACCTAGGGTTAGGGTTATGTTGAGGGCTAGGGTTAGAGAGACGGTTAGGGTTAGGATTAGACCTAGGGTTAGGGTTATGTTGAGGGCTAGGGTTAGAGAGACGGTTAGGGTTATGAGTGGACCTAGGGTTAGGGTTATGTTGAGGGCTAGGGTTAGAGAGACGGTTAGGGTTAGGATTGGACCTAGGGTTAGGGTTATGTTGAGGGCTAGGTTTAGGGAGACGGTAAGGGTTAGGATTGGACCTAGGGTTAGGGTTATGTTGAGGGCTAGGGTTAGAGAGACGGTTAGGGTTAGGATTGGACCTAGGGTTAGGGTTATGTTGAGGGCTAGGGTTAGAGAGACGGTTAGGGTTAGGATTGGACCTAGGGTTAGGGTTATGTTGAGGGCTAGGGTTAGAGAGACGGTTAGGGTTAGGATTGGACCTAGGGTTAGGGTTATGTTGAGGGCTAGGGTTAGAGAGACGGTTAGGGTTAGGATTGGACCTAGGGTTAGGGTTATGTTGAGGGCTAGGGTTAGAGAGACGTTAGGGTTAGGATTGGACCTAGGGTTAGGGTTATGTTGAGGGCAAGGGTTAGAGAGACGGTTAGGGTTAGGATTGGACCTAGGGTTAGGGTTATGTTGAGGGCTAGGTTTAGGGAGACGGTAAGGGTTAGGATTGGACCTAGGGTTAGGGTTATGTTGAGGGCTAGGGTTAGAGAGACGGTTAGGGTTAGGATTGGACCTAGGGTTAGGGTTATGTTGAGGGCTAGGGTTAGAGAGACGGTTAGGGTTAGGATTGGACCTAGGGTTAGGGTTATGTTGAGGGCTAGGGTTAGAGAGACGGTTAGGGTTAGGATTGGACCTAGGGTTAGGGTTATGTTGAGGGCTAGGGTTAGAGAGACGGTTAGGGTTAGGATTGGACCTAGGGTTAGGGTTATGTTGAGGGCTAGGGTTAGAGAGACGGTTAGGGTTAGGATTGGACCTAGGGTTAGGGTTATGTTGAGGGCTAGGGTTAGAGAGACGGTTAGGGTTATGATTGGACCTAGGGTTAGGGTTATGTTGAGGGCTAGGGTTAGAGAGACGGTTAGGGTTAGGATTGGACCTAGGGTTAGGGTTATGTTGAGGGCTAGGGTTGGAGAGACGGTTAGGGTTAGGATTGGACCTAGGGTTAGGGTTATGTTGAGGGCTAGGGTTAGAGAGACGGTTAGGGTTAGGATTGGACCTAGGGTTAGGGTTATGTTGAGGGCTAGGGTTAGAGAGACAGTTAGGGTTAGGATTGGACCTAGGGTTAGGGTTATGTTGAGGGCTAGGGTTAGAGAGACGGTTAGGGTCATGATTGGACCTAGGGTTAGGGTTATGTTGAGGGCTAGGGTTAGAGAGACGGTTAGGGTTAGGATTAGACCTAGGGTTAGGGTTATGTTGAGGGCTAGGGTTAGAGAGACGGTTAGGGTTATGAGTGGACCTAGGGTTAGGGTTATGTTGAGGGCTAGGGTTAGAGAGACGGTTAGGGTTAGGATTGGACCTAGGGTTAGGGTTATGTTGAGGGCTAGGGTTAGAAAGACGGTTAGGGTTAGGATTGGACCTAGGTTTAGGGTTATGTTGAGGGCTAGGGTTAGAGAGACGGTTAGGGTTAGGATTGGACCTAGGGTTAGGGTTATGTTGAGGGCTAGGGTTAGAGAGACGGTTAGGGTTAGGATTGGACCTAGGGTTAGGGTTATGTTGAGGGCTAGGGTTAGAGAGACGGTTAGGGTTAGGATTGGACCTAGGGATAGCGTTATGTTAACGGTTAGGGTTAGAGAGACGGTTAGGGTTAGGATTGGACCTAGGGTTAGGGTTATGTTGAGGGCTAGGGTTAGAGAGACGGTTAGGGTTAGGATTGGACCTAGGGTTAGGGTTATGTTGAGGGCTAGGGTTAGAGAGACGGTTAGGGTTAGGATTGGACCTAGGGTTAGGGTTATGTTGAGGGCTAGGGTTAGAGAGACGGTTAGGGTTAGGATTGGACCTAGGGTTAGGGTTATGTTGAGGGCTAGGGTTAGAGAGACAGTCAGGGTTAGGATTGGACCTAGGGTTAGGGTTATGTTGAGGGCTAGGGTTAGAGAGACGGTTAGGGTTAGGATTTGACCTAGGGTTAGGGTTATGTTGAGGGCTAGGGTTAGAGAGATGGTTAGGGTTAGGATTGGACACAGGGTTAGGGTTATGTTGAGGGCTAGGGTTAGAGAGACGGTTAGGGTTAGGATTGGACCTAGGGTTAGGGTTATGTTGAGGCCTAGGGTTAGAAAGACGGTTAGGGTTAGGATTGGACCTAGGGTTAGGGTTATGTTGAGGGCTAGGTTTGGAGAGACGGTTAGGGTTAGGATTGGACCTAGGGTTACGCTTATGTTGAGGGCTAGGGTTAGAGAGACCGTTAGGGTTAGGATTGGACCTAGGGTTAGGGTTATGTTGAGGGCTAGGGTTAGGGAGACGGTAAGGGTTAGGATTGGACCTAAGGTTAGGGTTATGTTGAGGGCTAAGGTTAGAGAGACGGTTAGGGTTAGGATTGGACCTAGGGTTAGGGTTATGTTGAGGGCTAGGGTTAGAGAGACGGTTAGGGTTAGGATTGGACCTAGGGTTAGGGTTATGTTGAGGGCTAGGGTTAGGGAGACGGTAAGGGTTAGGATTGGACCTAGGGTTAGGGTTATGTTGAGGGCTAGGGTTAGAGAGACGGTTAGGGTTAGGATTGGACCTAGGGTTAGGGTTATGTTGAGGGCTAGGGTTAGAGAGACCGTTAGGGTTAGAATTGGACCTAGGGTAAGGGTTATGTTGAGGGCTAGGGTTAGAGAGACGGTTAGGGTTAGGATTGGACCTAGGGTTAGGGTTATGTTGAGGGCTAGGGTTAGAGAGATGGTTAGGCTTAGGATTGGACCTAGGGTTAGGGTTATGTTTAGGGCTAGAGTTAGAGAGACGGTTAGGGTTAGGATTGGACCTAGGGTTAGGGTTATGTTGAGGGCTAGGGTTAGAGAGACGGTTAGGGTTAGGATTGGACCTAGGGTTAGGGTCATGTTGAGGGCTAGGGTTAGAGAGACGGTTAGGGTTAGGATTGGACCTAGGGTTAGGGTTATGTTGAGGGCTAGGGTTAGGGAGACGGTTAGGGTGAGGATTGGACCTAGGGTTAGGGTTATGTTGAGGGCTAGGTTTAGAGAGACGGTTAGGGTGAGGATTGGACCTAGGGTTAGGGTTATGTTGAGGGCTAGGGTTAGAGAGATGGTTAGGGTTATGAGTGGACCTAGGGTTAGGGTTATGTTGAGGGCTAGGGTTAGAGAGACGGTTAGGGTTAGGATTGGACCTAGGGTTAGGGTTATGTTGAGGGCTAGGGTTAGAGAGACGGTTAGGGTTAGGATTGGACCTAGGGTTAGGGTTATGTTGAGGGCTAGGGTTAGGGAGACGGTAAGGGTTAGGATTGGACCTAAGGTTAGGGTTATGTTGAGGGCTAAGGTTAGAGAGACGGTTAGGGTTAGGATTGGACCTAGGGTTAGGGTTATGTTGAGGGCTAGGGTTAGAGAGACGGTTAGGGTTAGGATTGGACCTAGGGTTAGGGTTATGTTGAGGGCTAGGGTTAGGGAGACGGTAAGGGTTAGGATTGGACCTAGGGTTAGGGTTATGTTGAGGGCTAGGGTTAGAGAGACGGTTAGGGTTAGGATTGGACCTAGGGTTAGGGTTATGTTGAGGGCTAGGGTTAGAGAGACGGTTAGGGTTAGGATTGGACCTAGGGTTAGGGTTATGTTGAGGGCTAGGGTTAGAGAGACGGTTAGGGTTAGGATTGGACCTAGGGTTAGGGTTATGTTGAGGGCTAGGGTTAGAGAGACGGTTAGGGTTAGGATTGGACCTAGGGTTAGGGTTATGTTGAGGGCTAGGGTTAGAGAGACGGTTAGGGTTAGGATTGGACCTAGGGTTAGGGTTATGTTGAGGGCTAGGGTTAGAGAGACGGTTAGGGTTATGATTGGACCTAGGGTTAGGGTTATGTTGAGGGCTAGGGTTAGAGAGATGGTTAGGCTTAGGATTGGACCTAGGGTTAGGGTTATGTTTAGGGCTAGAGTTAGAGAGACGGTTAGGGTTAGGATTGGACCTAGGGTTAGGGTTATGTTCAGGGCTAGGGTTACAGAGACGGTTAGGGTTAGGATTGGACCTAGGGTTAGGGTTATGTTGAAGGCTAGGGTTAGAGAGACGGTTAGGGTTAGGATTGGTCCTAGGGTTAGGGTTATGTTGAAGGCTAGGGTTAGAGAGACGGTTAGGGTTAGGATTGGACCTGGGTTAGGGTTATGTTGAGGGCTAGGGTTAGAGAGACGGTTAGGGTTATGATTGGACCTAGGGTTAGGGTTATGTTGAGGGCTAGGGTTAGAGAGACGGTTAGGGTTAGGATTGGACCTAGGGTTAGGGTTATATTGAGGGCTAGGGTTAGAGAGACGGTTAGGGTTAGGATTGGACCTAGGGTTAGGGTCATGTTGAGGGCTAGGGTTAGAGAGACGGTTAGGGTTAGGATTGGACCTAGGGTTAGGGTTATGTTGAGGGCTAGGGTTAGAGAGACGGTTAGGGTTAGGATTGGACCTAGGGTTAGGGTTATGTTGAGGGCTAGGGTTGGAGAGACGGTAAGGGTTAGGATTGGACCTAGGGTTAGGGTTATGTTGAGGGCTAGGGTTAGAGAGACGATTAGGGTTAGGATTGGACCTAGGGTTAGGGTTTTGTTGAGGGCTAAGTTTGGAGAGACGGTCAGGGTTTGTATTGGAGCTAGGGTTAGGGTTATGTTGAGGGCTAGGGTTAGAGAGATGGTTAGGGTTCGGATTGGACCTAGGGTTAGGATTATGTTGAGGGCAAGGGTTAGAGAGACGGTTAGGGTTAGGATTGGACCTAGGGTTAGGGTTATGTTGACGGCTAGGGTTAGAGAGATGGTTAGGGTTACGATTGGACCTAGGGTTAGGGTTATGTTGACGGCTAGGGTTAGAGAGATGGTTAGGGTTACTATTGGACCTAGGGTTAGGGTTATGTTGAGGGCTAGGGTTAGAGAGACGGTTAGGGTGAGGATTGGACCTAGGGTTAGGGTTATGTTGAGGGCTAGGGTTAGAGAGACGGTTAGGGTTAGGATTTGACCTAGGGTTAGGGTTATGTTGAGGGCTAGGGTTAGAGAGACGGTTAGGGTTAGGATTGGACCTAGGGTCAGGGTTATGTTGAGGGCTAGGTTTAGAGAGACGGTTAGGGTTAGGATTGGACCTAGGGTTAGGGTTATGTTTAGGGCTAGAGTTAGAGAGACGGTTAGGGTTAGGATTGGACCTAGGGTTAGGGTTATGTTCAGGGCTAGGGTTACAGAGACGGTTAGGGTTAGGATTGGACCTAGGGTTAGGGTTATGTTGAAGGCTAGGGTTAGAGAGACGGTTAGGGTTAGGATTGGACCTAGGGTTAGGGTTATGTTGAAGACTAGGGTTAGAGAGACGGTTAGGGTTAGGATTGGACCTAGGGTTAGGGTTATGTTGAGGGCTAGGGTTAGAGAGACGGTTAGGGTTATGATTGGACCTAGGGTTAGGGTTATGTTGAGGGCTAGGGTTAGAGAGACGGTTAGGGTTAGGATTGGACCTAGGGTTAGGGTTATATTGAGGGCTAGGGTTAGAGAGACGGTTAGGGTTAGGATTGGACCTAGGGTTAGGGTCATGTTGAGGGCTAGGGTTAGAGAGACGGTTAGGGTTAGGATTGGACCTAGGGTTAGGGTTATGTTGAGGGCTAGGGTTAGGGAGACGGTTAGGGTGAGGATTGGACCTAGGGTTAGGGTTATGTTGAGGGCTAGGTTTAGAGAGACGGTTAGGGTGAGGATTGGACCTAGGGTTAGGGTTATGTTGAGGGCTAGGGTTAGAGAGATGGTTAGGGTTATGAGTGGACCTAGGGTTAGGGTTATGTTGAGGGCTAGGGTTAGAGAGACGGTTAGGGTTAGGATTGGACCTAGGGTTAGGGTTATGTTGAGGGCTAGGGTTAGAGAGACGGTTAGGGTTAGGATTGGACCTAGGGTTAGGGTTATGTTGAGGGCTAGGGTTAGGGAGACGGTAAGGGTTAGGATTGGACCTAAGGTTAGGGTTATGTTGAGGGCTAAGGTTAGAGAGACGGTTAGGGTTAGGATTGGACCTAGGGTTAGGGTTATGTTGAGGGCTAGGGTTAGAGAGACGGTTAGGGTTAGGATTGGACCTAGGGTTAGGGTTACGTTGAGGGCTAGGGTTAGGGAGACGGTAAGGGTTAGGATTGGACCTAGGGTTAGGGTTATGTTGAGGGCTAGGGTTAGAGAGACGGTTAGGGTTAGGATTGGACCTAGGGTTAGGGTTATGTTGAGGGCTAGGGTTAGAGAGACGGTTAGGGTTAGGATTGGACCTAGGGTTAGGGTTATGTTGAGGGCTAGGGTTAGAGAGACGGTTAGGGTTAGGATTGGACCTAGGGTTAGGGTTATGTTGAGGGCTAGGGTTAGAGAGACGGTTAGGGTTAGGATTGGACCTAGGGTTAGGGTTATGTTGAGGGCTAGGGTTAGAGAGACGGTTAGGGTTAGGATTGGACCTAGGGTTAGGGTTATGTTGAGGGCTAGGGTTAGAGAGACGGTTAGGGTTATGATTGGACCTAGGGTTAGGGTTATGTTGAGGGCTAGGGTTAGAGAGACGGTTAGGGTTAGGATTGGACCTACGGTTAGGGTTATGTTGAGGGCTAGGGTTAGAGAGACGGTTAGGGTTAGGATTGGACCTAGGGTTAGGGTTATGTTGAGGGCTAGGGTTAGAGAGACGGTTAGGGTTAGGATTGGACCTAGGGTTAGGGTTATGTTGAGGGCTAGGGTTAGAGAGACGGTTAGGGTTAGGATTGGACCTAGGGTTAGGGTTATGTTGAGGGCTAGGGTTAGAGAGACGGTTAGGGTTAGGATTGGACCTAGGGTTAGGGTTATGTTGAGGGCTAGGGTTAGAGAGACGGTTAGGGTTAGGATTGGACCTAGGGTTAGGGTTATGTTGAGGGCTAGGGTTAGAGAGACGGTTAGGGTTATGATTGGACCTAGGGTTAGGGTTATGTTGAGGGCTAGGGTTAGAGAGACGGTTAGGGTTAGGATTGGACCTAGGGTTAGGGTTATGTTGAGGGCTAGGGTTAGAGAGACGGTTAGGGTTAGGATTGGACCTAGGGTTAGGGTTATGTTGAGGGCTAGGGTTAGAGAGACGGTTAGGGTTAGGATTGGAAATAGGGTTAGGGTTATGTTGAGGGCTAGGGTTAGAGAGACGGTTAGGGTTAGGATTGGACCTAGGGTTAGGGTTATGTTGAGGACTAGGGTTAGAGAGACGATTAGGGTTATGATTGGACGTAGGGTTAGGGTTATGTTGAGGGCTAGGGTTAGAGAGACTGTTAGGGTTAGAATTGGACCTAGGGTTAGGGTTATGTTGAGGGCTAGGGTTAGAGAGACGGTTAGGGGTAGGATTGGACCTAGGGTTAGGGTTATGTTGAGGGCTAGGGTTAGAGAGACGGTTAGGGTTAGGATTGGACCTAGGGTTAGGGTTATGTTGAGGGCTGGGGTTAGAGAGACGGTTAGGGTTATAAGTGGACCTAGGGTTAGGGTTATGTTGAGGGCTAGGGTTAGAGAGACGGTAAGGGTTAGGATTGGACCTAGGGTTAGGGTTATGTTGAGGGATAGGGTTAGAGAGACGTTAGGGTTAGGATTGGACCTAGGGTTAGGGTTATGTTGAGGTCTAGGGTTAGAGAGACGGTGAGGGTTAGGATTGGACCTAGGGTTAGGGTTATGTTGAGGGCTAGGGTTAGAGAGACGGTTAGGGTTAGGATTGGACCTAGGGTTAGGGTTATGTTGAGGGCTAGGGTTAGAGAGACGGTTAGGGTTATGATTGGACCTAGGGTTAGGGTTATGTTGAGGGCTAGGGTTAGAGAGACGGTTAGGGTTAGGATTGGACCTAGGGTTAGGGTTATGTTGAGGGCTAGGGTTGGAGAGACGGTTAGGGTTAGGATTGGACCTAGGGTTAGGGTTATGTTGAGGGCTAGGGTTAGAGAGACGGTTAGGGTTAGGATTGGACCTAGGGTTAGGGTTATGTTGAGGGCTAGGGTTGGAGAGACGGTTAGGGTTAGGATTGGACCTAGGGTTAGGGTTATGTTGAGGGCTAGGGTTAGAGAGACGGTTAGGGTCATGATTGGACCTGGGGTTAGGGTTATGTTGAGGGCTAGGGTTAGAGAGACGGTTAGGGTTAGGATTGGACCTAGGGTTAGGGTTATGTTGAGGGCTAGGGTTAGAGAGACGGTTAGGGTTATGAGTGGACCTAGGGTTAGGGTTATGTTGAGGGCTAGGGTTAGAGAGACGGTTAGGGTTAGGATTGGACCTAGGGTTAGGGTTATGTTGAGGGCTAGGGTTAGAGAGACGGTTAGGGTTAGGATTGGACCTAGGTTTAGGGTTATGTTGAGGGCTAGGGTTAGAGAGACGGTTAGGGTTAGGATTGGACCTAGGGTTAGGGCTATGTTGAGGGCTTGGGTTAGAGAGACGGTTAGGGTTAGGATTGGACCTAGGGATAGCGTTATGTTGACGGCTAGGGTTAGAGAGACGGTTAGGGTTAGGATTGGACCTAGGGTTAGGGTTATGTTGAGGGCTAGGGTTAGAGAGACGGTTAGGGTTAGGATTGGACCTAGGGTTAGGGTTATGTTGAGGGCTAGGGTTAGAGAGACGGTTAGGGTTAGGATTGGACCTAGGGTTAGGGTTATGTTGAGGGCTAGGGTTAGAGAGACGGTTAGGGTTAGGATTGGACCTAGGGTTAGGGTTATGTTGAGGGCTAGGGTTAGAGAGACGGTCAGGGTTAGGATTGGACCTAGGGTTAGGGTTATGTTGAGGGCTAGGGTTAGAGAGTCGGTTAGGGTTAGTATTTGACCTAGGGTTAGGGTTATGTTGAGGGCTAGGGTTAGAGAGATGGTTAGGGTTAGGATTGGACCCAGGCATAGGGTTATGTTGAGGGCTAGGGTTAGAGAGACGGTTAGGGTTAGGATTGGACCTAGGGTTAGGGTTATGTTGAGGGCTGGGTTAGAAAGACGGTTAGGGTTAGGATTGGACCTAGGGTTAGGGTTATGTTGAGGGCTAGGGTTGGAGAGACGGTTAGGGTTAGGATTGGACCTAGGGTTACGCTTATGTTGAGCGCTAGGGTTAGAGAGACGGTTCGGGTTAGGATTGGACCTAGGGTTAGGGTTATGTTGAGGGCTAGGGTTAGAGAGACGGTTAGGGTTAGGATTGGACCTAGGGTTAGGGTTATGTTGAGGGCTAGGGTTAGAGAGACGGTAAGGGTTAGGATTGGACCTAGGGTTAGGGTTATGTTGAGGGCTAGGGTTAGAGAGACGATTAGGATTAGGATTGGACCTAGGGTTAGGGTTTTTTTGAGGGCTAAGTTTGGAGAGACGGTCAGGGTTAGGATTGGAACTAGGGTTAGGGTTATGTTGAGGGCTAGGGTTAGAGAGATGGTTAGGGTTCGGATTGGACCTAGGGTTAGGGTTATGTTGAGGGCTAGGGTTAGAGACACGTTTAGGGTTAGGATTGACCTAGGGTTAGGGTTATGTTGAGGGCTAGGTTTAGAGAGACGGTTAGGGTTAGGATTGGACCTAGGGTTAGGGTTATGTTGAGGGCTAGGGTTAGAGAGACGGTTAGGGTTAGGATTGGACCTAGTGTTAGGGTTATGTTGAGGGCTAGGGTTAGAGAGACGGTTAGGGTTAGGATTGGACATACGGTTAGGGTTATGTTGAGGGCTAGGGTTAGAGAGACGGTTAGGGTTAGGATTGGAACTAGGGTTAGGGTTATGTTGAGGGCTAGGGTTAGAGAGACGGTTAGGGTTAGGATTGGACCTAGGGTTAGGGTTATGTTGATGGCTAGGGTTAGAGAGACGGTTAGTGTTAGGATTGGACCTAGGGTTAGGGTTATGTTGAGGGCTAGGGTTAGAGAGACGGTTAGGGTTAGGATTGGACCTAGGGTTAGGGTTATGTTGAGGGCTAGGGTTAGAGAGAAGGTTAGGGTTAGGATTGGATCTAGGGTTAGGGTTATGTTGAGGGCTAGGGTTAGAGAGACGGTTAGGGTTAGGATTGGACCTAGGGTTAGGGTAATGTTGACGGCTAGGGTTAGAGAGATGGTTAGGGTTACGATTGGACCTAGGGTTAGGGTTATGTTGACGGCTAGGGTTAGAGAGATGGTTAGGGTTACTATTGGACCTAGGGTTAGGGTTATGTTGAGGGCTAGGGTTAGAGAGAGTGTTAGGGTTAGGATTGGACCTAGGGTTAGGGTTATGTTGAGGGCTAGGGTTAGAGAGACTGTTAGGGTTAGGATTGGACCTAGGGTTAGGGTTATGTTGAGGGCTAGGGTTAGAGAGACGGTTATGGTTAGGATTGGACCTAGGGTTAGGGTTATGTTGAGGGCTAGGGTTAGAGAGACGGTTAGGGTTAGGATTGGACCTAGGGTTAGGGTTATGTTGAGGGCTAGGGTTAGAGAGATGGTTAGGCTTAGGATTGGACCTAGGGTTAGGGTTATGTTTAGGGCTAGGGTTAGAGAGACGGTTAGGGTTAGGATTGGACCTAGGGTTAGGGTTATGTTCAGGGCTAGGGTTACAGAGACGGTTAGGGTTAGTATTGGACCTAGGGTTAGGGTTATGTTGAGGGCTAGGGTTAGAGAGACGGTTAGGGTTAGGATTGGACCTAGGGTTAGGGTTATGTTGAGGGCTAGGGTTAGAGAGACGGTTAGGGTTAGGATTGGACCTAGGGTTAGGGTTATGTTGAGGGCTAGATTAGAGAGACGGTTAGCGTTAGGATTGGACCTAGGTTTAGGGTTATGTTGATGGCTAGGGTTAGAGAGACGGTTAGGGTTAGGATTGGACCTAGGGTTAGGGTTTTGTTGACGGCTAGGGTTAGAGGGATGGTTAGGGTTACTATTGGACCTAGGGTTAGGGTTATGTTGAGGGCTAGGGTTAGAGAGACTGTTAGGGTTAGGATTGGACCTAGGGTTAGGGTTATGTCTAGGGCTAGGGTTAGAGAGACGGTTAGGGTTAGGATTGGACCTAGGGTTAGGGTTAAATTGAGGGCTAGGGTTAGAGAGACGGTTTGGGTTAGGATTGGACCTAGGGTTAGGGTTATGTTGAGGGCTAGGTTTAGAGAGACGGTTAGGGTTAGGATTGGACCTAGGGTTAGGGTTATGTTGAAGGCTAGGGTTAGAGAGACGGTTAGGGTTAGGATTGGACATAGGGTTAGGCTTATGTTGAGGGCTAGGGTTAGAGAGATGGTTAGGGTTAGGATTGGACCTAGGGTTAGGGTTATGTTGAGGGATAGGATTAGAGAGACGATTAGGGTTAGGATTGGACCTAGGGTTAGGGTTATGTTGAGCGCTAGGGTTAGAGAGATGGTTAGGGTTAGGATTGGACCTAGGGTTAGGGTTTTGTTGAGGGCTAAGTTTGGAGAGACGGTCAGGGTTAGGATTGGAGCTAGGGTTAGGGTTATTTTGAGGGCTAGGGTTAGAGAGATGGTTAGGGTTCGGATTGGACCTAGGGTTAGGGTTATGTTGAGGGCTAGGGTTAGAGACACGGTTAGGGTTAGGATTGACCTAGGGTTAGGGTTATGTTGAGGGCTAGGGTTAGAGAGACGGTTAGGGTTAGGATTGGACCTAGGGTTAGGGTTATGTTGAGGGCTAGGGTTAGAGAGACGGTTAGGGTTAGGATTGGACCTAGTGTTAGGGTTATGTTGAGGGCTAGGGTTAGAGAGACGGTTAGGGTTAGGATTGGACATACGGTTAGGGTTATGTTGACGGCTAGGGTTAGAGAGACGGTTAGGGTTAGGATTGGAACTAGGGTTCAGGTTATGTTGAGGGCTAGGGTTAGGGAGACGGTTAGGGTTAGGATTGAACCTAGGGTTAGGGTTATGTTGAGGGCTAGGGTTAGAGAGACGGTCAGGGTTAGGATTGGACCTAGGGTTAGGGTTATGTTGAGGGCTAGGGTTAGAGAGACGGTTAGGGTTCGGATTGGACCTTGGGTTAGGGTTATGTTGTGGGCTAGGTTTAGAGAGTTGGTTAGGGTTAGGATTGGACCTAGGGTTAGGGTTATGTTGAGGGCTAGGGTTAGAGAGACGGTTAGGGTTAGGATTGGACCTAGGGTTAGGGTTATGTTGAGGGCTAGGGTTAGAGAGACGGTAAGGGTTAGGATTCGACCTAGGGTTAGGGTTATGTTGAGGGCTAGGGTTAGAGAGATGGTTAGGTTTACTATTGGACCTAGGGTTAGGGTTATGTTAGGGCTAGGGTTAGAGAGACTGCTAGGGTTAGGATTGGACCTAGGGTTAGGGTTATGTTGAGGGCTAGGGTTAGAGAGACGGTTAGGGTTAGGATCGGACCTACGGTTAGGGTTATGTTGAGGGCTAGGGTTAGAGAGACGGTTAGGGTTAGGATTGGACCTAGGGTTAGGGTTATGTTGACGGCTAGGTTTAGAGAGACGGTTAGGGTTATGATTGGACCTAGGGTTAGTTTTATGTTGAGGGCTAGGGTTAGAGAGACGATTAGGGTTAGGATTGGACCTAGGGTTAGGGTTATGTTGAGCGCTAGGGTTAGAGAGACGGTTAGGGTTAGGATTGGACCTAGGGTTAGGGTTTTGTTGAGGGCTAAGTTTGGAGAGACGGTCAGGGTTAGGATTGGAGCTAGGGTTAGGGTTATGTTGAGGGCTAGGGTTAGAGAGACGGTTAGGGTTCGGATTGGACCTAGGGTTAGGGTTATGTTGAGGGCTAGGGTTAGAGAGACGGTTAGGGTTAGGATTGGACCTAGTGTTACGGTTATGTTGAGGGCTAGGGTTAGAGAGACGGTTAGGGTTAGGATTGGACCTAGGGTTAGGGTTATGTTGAAGGCTAGGGTTAGAGAGACGGTTAGGGTTAGGATTGGACCTAGGGTTAGGGTTATGGTGAGGGCTAGGGTTAGAGAGACGGTTAGGGTTAGGATTGGACCTAGGGTTAGGGTTATGTTGAGGGCTAGGGTTAGAGAGACGGTTAGGGTTAGGATTGGACCTAGGGTTAGGGTTATGTTGAGGGCTAGGGTTAGAGAGACGGTTAGGGTTAGGATTGGACCTAGGGTTAGGGTTATGTTGAGGGCTAGGGTTAGAGAGACGGTAAGGGTTAGGATTGGACCTAGGGTTAGGTTTATGTTGAAGGCTAGGGTTAGAGAGACGGTTAGGGTTAGGATTGGACCCAGGGTTAGGGTTATGTTGAGGGCTAGGGTTAGAGAGACGGTTAGGGTTAGGATTGGACCTAGGGTTAGGGTTATGTTGAGGGCTAGGGTTAGAGAGACGGTTAGGGTTAGGATTGGACCTAGGGTTAGGGTTATGTTGAGGGCTAGGGTTAGAGAGACGGTTAGGGTTAGGATTGGACCTAGGGTTAGGGTTATGTTGAGGGCTAGGGTTAGAGAGACGGTTAGGGTTTGGATTGGACCTAGGGTTAGGGTTATGTTGAGGGCTAGGGTTAGAGAGACGGTTATGGTTATGATTGGACGTAGGGTTAGGGTTATGTTGAGGGCTAGGGTTAGAGAGACGGTTAGGGTTAGGATTGGACCTAGGGTTAGGGTTATGTTGAGGGCTAGGGTTAGAGAGACGGTTAGGGTTAGGATTGGACCTAGGGTTAGGGTTATGTTGAGGGCTAGGGTTAGAGAGACGGTTAGGGTTAGGATTGGACCTAGGGTTAGGGTTATGTTGAGGGCTAGGGTTAGAGAGATGGTTAGGGTTAGGATTGGACCTAGGGTTAGGGTTATGTTGAGGGCTAGGGTTAGAGAGACGGTTAGGGTTAGGATTGGACCTAGGGTTAGGGTTATGTTGAGGGCTAGGGTTAGAGAGACGGTTAGGGTTAGGATTGGACCTAGGGTTAGGGTTATGTTGAGGGCTAGGGTTAGAGAGACGGTTAGGGTTAGGATTGGACCTAGGGTTAGGGTTATGTTGAGGGCTAGGGTTAGAGAGAGGGTTAGGGTTAGGATTGGACCTAGGGTTAGGGTTATGTTGAGGGCTAGGGTTAGAGAGACGGTTAGGGTTATGATTGGACCTAGGGTTAGGGTTATGTTGAGGGCTAGGGTTAGAGAGACGGTTAGGGTTATGATTGGACCTAGGGTTAGGGTTATGTTGAGGGCTAGGGTTAGGGAGACGGTAAGGGTTAGGATTGGACCCAGGGTTAGGGTTATGTTGAGGGCTAGGGTTAGGGAGACGGTAAGGGTTAGGATTGGACCTAGGGTTAGGGTTATGTTGAGGGCTAGGGTTAGAGAGACGGTTAGGGTTATGATTGGACCTAGGGTTAGGGTTTGTTGAGGGCTAGGGTTAGAGACACGGTTAGGGTTAGGATTGGACCTAGGGTTAGGGTTATGTTGAGGGCTAGGGTTAGAGGGACGGTTAGGGTTAGGATTGGACCTAGGGTTAGGGTTATGTTGAGGGCTAGGGTTAGAGAGACGGTTAGGGTTAGGATTGGACCTAGGGTTAGGGTTATGTTGAGGGCTCGGGTTAGGGAGACGGTAAGGGTTAGGATTGGACCTAGGGTTAGGGTTATCTTGATTGCTAGGGTTAGAGAGACGGTTAGGGTTAGGATTGGACCTAGGGTTAGGGTTATGTTGAGGGCTAGGGTTAGAGAGACGGTTAGGGTTAGGATTGGACCTAGGGTTAGGGTTATGTTGAGGGCTAGGGTTAGAGAGATGGTTAGGGTTAGGATTGGACCTAGGGTTAGGGTTATGTTGAGGGCTAGGTTTAGGGAGACGGTTAGGATTAGGATTGGACCTAGGGTTAGGGTTATGTTGAGGGCTAGGGTTAGAGAGACGGTTAGGGTTAGGATTGGACCTAGGGTTAGGGTTATATTGAGGGCTAGGGTTAGAGAGACGGTTAGGGTTAGGATTGGACCTAGGGTTAGGGTTATGTTGAGGGCTAGGGTTAGAGAGACGGTTAGGGTTAGGATTGGACCTAGGGTTAGGGTTATGTTGAGGGCTAGGGTTAGAGAGACGGTTAGGGTTAGGATTGGACCTAGGGTTAGGGTTATGTTGAGGGCTAGGGTTAGAGAGACGGTTAGGGTTAGGATTGGACCTAGGGTTAGGGTTATGTTGAGGGCTAGGGTTAGAGAGACGGTTAGGGTTAGGATTGGACCTAGGGTTAGGGTTATGTTGAGGGCTAGGGTTAGAGAGACGGTTAGGGTTAGGATTGGACCTAGGGTTAGGGTTATGTTGAGGGCTAGGGTTAGGGAGACGGTAAGGGTTAGGATTGGACCTAGGGTTAGGGTTATGTTGAGGGCTAGGGTTAGAGAGACGGTTAGGGTTAGGATTGGACCTAGGGTTAGGGTTATGTTGAGGGCTAGGGTTAGAGAGACGTTTAGGGTTAGGATTGGACGTAGGGTTAGGGTTATGTTGAGGGCTAGGGTTAGAGAGACGGTTAGGGTTATGATTGGACCTAGGGTTAGGGTTATGTTGAGGGCTAGGGTTAGGGAGACGGTAAGGGTTATGATTGGCCCTAGGGTTAGGGTTTGTTGAGGGCTAGGGTTAGAGACACGGTTAGGGTTAGGATTGGACCTAGGGTTAGGGTTATGTTGAGGGCTAGGGTTAGAGGGACGGTTAGGGTTAGGATTGGACCTAGGGTTAGGGTTATGTTGAGGGCTAGGGTTAGAGAGACGGTTAGGGTTATGATTGGACCTAGGGTTAGGGTTTGTTGAGGGCTAGGGTTAGAGACACGGTTAGGGTTAGGATTGGACCTAGGGTTAGGGTTATGTTGAGGGCTAGGGTTAGAGGGACGGTTAGGGTTAGGATTGGACCTAGGGTTAGGGTTATGTTGAGGGCTAGGGTTAGAGAGACGGTTAGGGTTAGGATTGGACCTAGGGTTAGGGTTATGTTGAGGGCTCGGGTTAGGGAGACGGTAAGGGTTAGGATTGGACCTAGGGTTAGGGTTATCTTGATTGCTAGGGTTAGAGAGACGGTTAGGGTTAGGATTGGACCTAGGGTTAGGGTTATGTTGAGGGCTAGGGTTAGAGAGACGGTTAGGGTTAGGATTGGACCTAGGGTTAGGGTTATGTTGAGGGCTAGGGTTAGAGAGATGGTTAGGGTTAGGATTGGACCTAGGGTTAGGGTTATGTTGAGGGCTAGGTTTAGGGAGACGGTTAGGATTAGGATTGGACCTAGGGTTAGGGTTATGTTGAGGGCTAGGGTTAGAGAGACGGTTAGGGTTAGGATTGGACCTAGGGTTAGGGTTATATTGAGGGCTAGGGTTAGAGAGACGGTTAGGGTTAGGATTGGACCTAGGGTTAGGGTTATGTTGAGGGCTAGGGTTAGAGAGACGGTTAGGGTTAGGATTGGACCTAGGGTTAGGGTTATGTTGAGGGCTAGGGTTAGAGAGACGGTTAGGGTTAGGATTGGACCTAGGGTTAGGGTTATGTTGAGGGCTAGGGTTAGAGAGACGGTTAGGGTTAGGATTGGACCTAGGGTTAGGGTTATGTTGAGGGCTAGGGTTAGAGAGACGGTTAGGGTTATGATTGGACGTAGGGTTAGGGTTATGTTGAGGGCTAGGGTTAGAGAGACGGTTAGGATTAGGATTGGACCTAGGGTTAGGGTTATGTTGAGGGCTAGGGTTAGAGAGACGGTTAGGGTTAGGATTGGACCTAGGGTTAGGGTTATGTTGAGGGCTAGGGTTAGAGAGACGGTTAGGGTTAGGATTGGACCTAGGGTTAGGGTTATGTTGAGGGCTAGGGTTAGAGAGACGGTTAGGGTTAGGATTGGACCTAGGGTTAGGGTTATGTTGAGGGCTAGGGTTAGAGAGATGGTTAGGGTTAGGATTGGACCTAGGGTTAGGGTTATGTTGAGGGCTAGGGTTAGAGAGACGGTTAGGGTTAGGAGTGGACCTAGGGTTAGGGTTATGTTGAGGGCTAGGGTTAGAGAGACGGTTAGGGTTAGGATTGGACCTAGGGTTAGGGTTATGTTGAGGGCTAGGGTTAGAGAGACGGTTAGGGTTAGGATTGGACCTAGGGTTAGGGTTATGTTGAGGGCTAGGGTTAGAGAGACGGTTAGGGTTAGGATTGGACCTAGGGTTAGGGTTATGTTGAGGGCTAGGGTTAGAGAGACGGTTAGGGTTAGGATTGGACCTAGGGTTAGGGTTATGTTGAGGGCTAGGGTTAGAGAGACGGTTAGGGTTAGGATTGGACCTAGGGTTAGGGTTATGTTGAGGGCTAGGGTTAGAGAGACGGTTAGGGTTAGGATTGGACCTAGGGTTAGGGTTATGTTGAGGGCTAGGGTTAGGGAGACGGTAAGGGTTAGGATTGGACCTAGGGTTAGGGTTATGTTGAGGGCTAGGGTTAGAGAGACGGTTAGGGTTAGGATTGGACCTAGGGTTAGGGTTATGTTGAGGGCTAGGGTTAGAGAGACGTTTAGGGTTAGGATTGGACGTAGGGTTAGGGTTATGTTGAGGGCTAGGGTTAGAGAGACGGTTAGGGTTATGATTGGACCTAGGGTTAGGGTTATGTTGAGGGCTAGGGTTAGGGAGACGGTAAGGGTTATGATTGGACCTAGGGTTAGGGTTATGTTGAGGGCTAGGGTTAGAGAGACGGTGAGGGTTAGGTTTGGACCTAGGGTTAGGGTTATGTTGAGGCCTAGGGTTAGAGAGACGGTTAGGGTTAGGATTGGACCTAGGGTTAGGGTTATGTTTAGGGCTAGGGTTAGGGAGACGGTAAGGGTTAGGATTGGACCTAGGGTTAGGGTTACGTTGAGGGCTAGGGTTAGGGAGGCGGTAAGGGTTAGGATTGGACCTAGGGTTAGGGTTATGTTGAGGGCTAGGGTTAGAGAGACGGTTAGGGTTATGATTGGACCTAGGGTTAGGGTTATGTTGAGGGCTAGGGTTAGAGAGACGGTTAGGGTTAGGATTGGACCTAGGGTTAGGGTTATGTTGAGGGCTAGGGTTAGAGAGACGGTTAGGGTTATGATTGGACCTAGGGTTAGGGTTATGTTGAGGGCTGGGGTTAGGGAGACGATAAGGGTTAGGATTGGACCTAGGGTTAGGGTTAGGTTGAGGGCTAGGGTTAGAGAGACAGTTAGGGTTAGGATTGGACCTAGGGTTAGTGTTATGTTGAGGGCTAGGGTTAGAGAGACGGTTAGGGTTAGGATTGGACCTAGGGTTAGGGTTATGTTGAGGGCTAGGGTTAGGGAGACGGTAAGGGTTAGGATTGGACCTAGGGTTAGGGTTATGTTGAGGGCTAGGGTTAGGGAGACGGTTAGGGTTAGGATTGGACCTAGGGTTAGGGTTATGTTGAGGGCTAGGGTTAGAGAGACGGTTAGGGTTAGGATTGGACCTAGGGTTAGGGTTATGTTGAGGGCTAGGGTTAGAGAGACGGTTAGGGTTAGGATTGGACCTAGGGTTAGGGTTATGTTGAGGGTTAGGGTTAGAGAGACGGTTAGGGTTAGGTTGGACCTAGGGTTAGGGTTATGTTGAGGGCTAGGGTTAGAGAGACGGTTAGGGTTAGGATTGGACCTAGGGTTAGGGTTATGTTGAGGGCTAGGGTTAGAGAGACGGTTAGGGTTAGGATTGGACCTAGGGTTAGGGTTATGTTGAGGGCTAGGGTTACAGAGACGGTAAGGGTTAGGATTGGACCTAGGGTTAGGGTGATGTTGAGGGCTAGGGTTAGAGAGACGGTTAGGGTTAGGATTGGACCTAGGGTTAGGGTTATGTTGAGGGCTAGGGTTAGAGAGACGGTTAGGGTTAGGATTGGACCTAGGGTTAGGGTTATGTTGAGGGCTAGGGTTAGAGAGACGGTTAGGGTTAGGATTGGACCTAGGGTTAGGGTTATGTTGAGGGCTAGGGTTAGAGAGACGGTTAGGGTTATGATTGGACGTAGGGTTAGGGTTATGTTGAGGGCCAGGGTTAGAGAGACGGTTAGGGTTATGATTGGACCTAGGGTTAGGGTTATGTTGAGGGCTAGGGTTAGGGAGACGGTAAGGGTTATGATTGGACCAGGGTTAGGGTTATGTTGAGGGCTAGGGTTAGAGAGACGGTTAGGGTTAGGTTTGGACCTAGGGTTAGGGTTATGTTGAGGGCTAGGGTTAGAGAGACGGTTAGGGTTAGGATTGGACCTAGGGTTAGGGTTATGTTGAGGGCTAGGGTTAGGGAGACGGTAAGGGTTAGGATTGGACCTAGGTTTAGGGTTATGTTGAGGGCTAGGGTTAGAGAGACGGTTAGGGTTAGGATTGGACCTAGGGTTAGGGTTATGTTGAGGGCTAGGGTTAGAGAGACGGTTAGGGTTAGGTTTGGACCTAGGGTTAGGGTTATGTTGAGGGCTAGGGTTAGAGAGACGGTTAGGGTTAGGATTGGACGTAGGGTTAGGGTTATGTTGAGTGCTAGGGTTAGAGAGACGGTTAGGGTTAGGATTGGACCTAGGGTTAGGGTTATGTTGAGGGCTAGGGTTAGAGAGACGGTTAGGGTTAGGATTGGACCTAGGGTTAGGGTTATGTTGAGGGCTAGGGTTAGAGAGACGGTTAGGGTTAGGATTGGACCTAGGGTTAGGGTTATGTTGAGGGCTAGGGTTAGAGAGACGGTTAGGGTTAGGATTGGACGTAGGGTTAGGGTTATGTTGAGGGCTAGGGTTAGAGAGACGGTTAGGGTTAGGATTGGACCTAAGGTTAGGGTTATGTTGAGGGCTAGGGTTAGAGAGACGGTTAGGGTTAGGATTGGACCTAGGGTTAGGGTTATGTTGAGGGCTAGGGTTAGAGAGACGGTTAGGGTTATGATTGGACCTAGGGTTAGGGTTATGTTGAGGGCTAGGTTTTAGGGAGACGGCAAGGGTTAGGATTGGACCTAGGGTTAGGGTTATGTTGAGGGCTAGGGTTAGAGATACGGTTAGGGTTAGGATTGGACCTAGGGTTAGGGTCATGTTGAGGGCTAGGGTTAGAGAGACGGTTAGGGTTAGGATTGGACCTAGGGTTAGGGTTATGTTGAGGGCTAGGGTTAGAGAGACGGTTAGGGTTAGGATTGGACCTAGGGTTAGGGTTATGTTGAGGGCTAGGGTTAGAGAGACGGTTAGGGTTAGGATTGGACCTAGGGTTAGGGTTATGTTGAGGGCTAGGGTTAGAGAGACGGTTAGGGTTAGGATTGGACCTAGGGTTAGGGTTATGTTGACGGCTAGGCTTAGAGAGACGGTTAGGGTTAGGATTGGACCTAGGGTTAGGGTTACGTTGAGGGCTAGGGTTAGAGAGACGGTTAGGGTTATGATTGGACCTAGGGTTAGGGTTATGTTGAGGGCTGGGGTTAGGGAGACGATAAGGGTTAGGATTGGACCTAGGGTTAGGGTTATGTTGAGGGCTAGGGTTAGAGAGACGGTTAGGGTTATGATTGGACCTAGGGTTAGGGTTATGTTGAGGGCTAGGGTTAGAGAGACGGTTAGGGTTATGATTGGACCTAGGGTTAGGGTTACGTTGAGGGCTAGGGTTAGAGAGACGGTTAGGGTTATGATTGGACCTAGGGTTAGGGTTATGTTGAGGGCTGGGGTTAGGGAGACGATAAGGGTTAGGATTGGACCTAGGGTTAGGGTTATGTTGAGGGCTAGGGTTAGAGAGACGGTTAGGGTTAGGATTGGACCTAGGGTTAGGGTTATGTTGAGGGCTAGGGTTAGAGAGACGGTTAGGGTTAGGATTGGACCTAGGGTTAGGGTTATGTTGAGGGCTAGGGTTAGAGAGACGGTTAGGGTTAGGATTGGACCTAGGGTTAGGGTTATGTTGAGGGCTAGGGTTAGAGAGACGGTTAGGGTTATGATTGGACGTAGGGTTAGGGTTATGTTGAGTGCTAGGGTTAGAGAGAAGGTTAGGGTTAGGATTGGACCTAGGGTTAGGGTTATGTTGAGGGCTAGGGTTAGAGAGACGGTTAGGGTTAGGATTGGACCTAGGGTTAGGGTTATGTTGAGGGCTAGGGTTAGAGAGACGGTTAGGGTTAGGATTGGACCTAGGGTTAGGGTTACGTTGAGGGCTAGGGTTAGAGAGACGGTTAGGGTTATGATTGGACCTAGGGTTAGGGTTATGTTGAGGGCTGGGGTTAGGGAGACGATAAGGGTTAGGATTGGACCTAGGGTTAGGGTTATGTTGAGGGCTAGGGTTAGAGAGACGGTTAGGGTTATGATTGGACCTAGGGTTAGGGTTATGTTGAGGGCTAGGGTTAGAGAGACGGTTAGGGTTATGATTGGACCTAGGGTTAGGGTTACGTTGAGGGCTAGGGTTAGAGAGACGGTTAGGGTTATGATTGGACCTAGGGTTAGGGTTATGTTGAGGGCTGGGGTTAGGGAGACGATAAGGGTTAGGATTGGACCTAGGGTTAGGGTTATGTTGAGGGCTAGGGTTAGAGAGACGGTTAGGGTTAGGATTGGACCTAGGGTTAGGGTTATGTTGAGGGCTAGGGTTAGAGAGACGGTTAGGGTTAGGATTGGACCTAGGGTTAGGGTTATGTTGAGGGCTAGGGTTAGAGAGACGGTTAGGGTTAGGATTGGACCTAGGGTTAGGGTTATGTTGAGGGCTAGGGTTAGAGAGACGGTTAGGGTTATGATTGGACGTAGGGTTAGGGTTATGTTGAGTGCTAGGGTTAGAGAGAAGGTTAGGGTTAGGATTGGACCTAGGGTTAGGGTTATGTTGAGGGCTAGGGTTAGAGAGACGGTTAGGGTTAGGATTGGACCTAGGGTTAGGGTTATGTTGAGGGCTAGGGTTAGAGAGACGGTTAGGGTTAGGATTGGACCTAGGGTTAGGGTTATGTTGAGGGCTAGGGTTAGAGAGACGGTTAGGGTTATGATTGGACGTAGGGTTAGGGTTATGTTGAGGGCTAGGGTTAGAGAGACGGTTAGGGTTAGGATTGGACCTAGGGTTAGGGTTATGTTGAGGGCTAGGGTTAGAGAGACGGTTAGGGTTAGGATTGGACCTAGGGTTAGGGTTATGTTGAGGGCTAGGGTTAGAGAGACGGTTAGGGTTAGGATTGGACCTAGGGTTAGGGTTATGTTGAGGGCTAGGGTTAGAGAGACGGTTAGGGTTAGGATTGGACCTAGGGTTAGGGTTATGTTGAGGGCTAGGGTTAGAGAGACGGTTAGGGTTAGGATTGGACCTAGGGTTAGGGTTATGTTGAGGGCTAGGGTTAGAGAGACGGTTAGGGTTAGGATTGGACCTAGGGTTAGGGTTATGTTGAGGGCTAGGGTTAGAGAGACGGTTAGGGTTAGGATTGGACCTAGGGTTAGGGTTATGTTGAGGGCTAGGGTTAGAGAGACGGTTAGGGTTAGGATTGGACCTAGGGTTAGGGTTATGTTGAGGGCTAGGGTTAGAGAGACGGTTAGGGTTAGGATTGGACCTAGGGTTAGGGTTATGTTGAGGGCTAGGGTTAGGGAGACGGTAAGGGTTAGGATTGGACCTAGGGTTAGGGTTATGTTGAGGGCTAGGGTTACAGAGACGGTTAGGGTTAGGATTGGACCTAGGGTTAGGGTTATGTTGAGGGCTAGGGTTAGAGAGACGGTTAGGGTTAGGATTGGACCTACGGTTAGGGTTATGTTGAGGGCTAGGGTTAGAGAGACGGTTAGGGTTAGGATTGGACCTAGGGTTAGGGTTATGTTGAGGGCTAGGGTTAGGGAGACGGTAAGGATTAGGATTGGACCTAGGGTTAGGGTTATGTTGAGGGCTAGGGTTAGAGAGACGGTTAGGGTTAGGATTGGACCTAGGGTTAGGGTTATGTTGAGGGCTAGGGTTAGAGAGACGGTTAGGGTTAGGATTGGACCTAGGGTTAGGGTTATGTTGAGGGCTAGGGTTAGAGAGACGCTTAGGGTTATGATTGGACCTAGGGTTAGGGTTATGTTGAGGGCTAGGGTTAGGGAGACGGTAAGGGTTAGGATTGGACCTAGGGTTAGGGTTATGTTGAGGGCTAGGGTTAGAGAGACGGTTAGGGTTAGGATTGGACCTAGGGTTAGGGTTATGTTGAGGTCTAGGGTTCGAGAGACGGTTAGGGTTAGGATTGGACCTAGGGTTAGGGTTATGTTGAGGGCTAGGTTTAGGGAGACGGTAAGGGTTAGGATTGGACCTAGGGTTAGGGTTATGTTGAGGGCTAGGGTTAGAGAGACGGTTAGGGTTAGGATTGGACCTAGGGTTAGGGTTATGTTGAGGGCTAGGGTTAGAGAGACGGTTAGGGTTAGGATTGGACCTAGGGTTAGGGTTATGTTGAGGGCTAGGGTTAGAGAGACGGTTAGGGTTAGGATTGGACCTAGGGTTAGGGTTATGTTGAGGGCTAGGGTTAGGGAGACGGTAAGGGTTAGGATTGGACCTAGGGTTAGGGTTATGTTGAGGGCTAGGGTTAGAGAGACGGTTAGGGTTAGGATTGGACCTAGGGTTAGGGTTATGTTGAGGGCTAGGGTTAGAGAGACGGTTAGGGTTAGGATTGGACCTAGGGTTAGGGTTATGTTGAGGGCTAGGGTTTGAGAGACGGTTAGGGTTATGATTGGACCTAGGGTTAGGGTTATGTTGAGGGCTAGGGTTAGGGAGACGGTAAGGGTTAGGATTGGACCTAGGGTTAGGGTTATGTTGAGGGCTAGGGTTAGAGAGACGGTTAGGGTTAGGATTGGACCTAGGGTTAGGGTTATGTTGAGGGCTAGGGTTAGAGAGACGGTTAGGGTTAGGATTGGACCTAGGGTTAGGGTTATGTTGAGGGCTAGGTTTAGGGAGACGGTAAGGGTTAGGATTGGACCTAGGGTTAGGGTTATGTTGAGGGCTAGGGTTAGAGAGACGGTTAGGGTTAGGATTGGACCTAGGGTTAGGGTTATGTTGAGGGCTAGGGTTAGAGAGACGGTTAGGGTTATGATTGGACCTAGGGTTAGGGTTATGTTGAGGGCTAGGGTTAGGGAGACGGTAAGGGTTATGATTGGACCTACTGTTAGGGTTATGTTGAGGGCTAGGGTTAGAGAGACGGTTAGGGTTAGGTTTGGACCTAGGGTTAGGGTTATGTTGAGGGCTAGGGTTAGAGAGACGGTTAGGGTTAGGATTGGACCTAGGGTTAGGGTTATGTTGTGGGCTAGGGTTAGGGAGACGGTAAGGGTTAGGATTGGACCTAGGGTTAGGGTTATGTTGAGGGCTAGGGTTAGAGAGAGGGTTAGGGTTATGATTGGACCTAGGGTTAGGGTTATGTTGAGGGCTAGGGTTAGAGAGACGGTTAGGGTTAGGATTGGACCTAGGGTTAGGGTTATGTTGAGGGCTAGGGTTAGAGAGACGGTTAGGGTTATGATTGGACCTAGGGTTAGGGTTACGTTGACGGCTAGGCTTAGAAAGACGGTTAGGGTTAGGATTGGACCTAGGGTTAGGGTTATGTTGAGGGCTAGGGTTAGAGAGACGGTTAGGGTTATGATTGGACCTAGGGTTAGGGTTATGTTGAGGGCTGGGGTTAGGGAGACGATAAGGGTTAGGATTGGACCTAGGGTTAGGGTTATGTTGAGGGCTAGGGTTAGAGAGACGGTTAGGGTTAGGATTGGACGTAGGGTTAGGGTTATGTTGAGGGCTAGGGTTAGAGAGACGGTTAGGGTTAGGATTGGACCTAGGGTTAGGGTTATGTTGAGGGCTAGGGTTAGAGAGACGGTTAGGGTTAGGATTGGAAATAGGGTTAGGGTTATGTTGAGGGCTAGGGTTAGAGAGACGGTTAGGGTTAGGATTGGACCTAGGGTTAGGGTTATGTTGAGGGCTAGGGTTAGAGAGACGGTTAGGGTTATGATTGGACGTAGGGTTAGGGTTATGTTGAGGGCTAGGGTTAGAGAGACGGTTAGGGTTAGGATTGGACCTAGGGTTAGGCTTATGTTGAGGGCTAGGGTTAGAGAGACGGTTAGGGTTAGGATTGGACCTAGGGTTAGGCTTATGTTGAGGGCTAGGGTTAGAGAGACGGTTAGGGTGAGGATTGGACCTAGGGTTAGGGTTATGTTGAGGGCTAGGGTTAGAGAGACGGTTAGGGTTATGAGTGGACCTAGGGTTAGGGTTATGTTGAGGGCTAGGGTTAGAGAGACGGTTAGGGTTAGGATTGGACCTAGGGTTAGGGTTATGTTGAGGGCTAGGGTTAGGGAGACGGTAAGGGTTAGGATTGGACCTAGGGTTAGGGTTATGTTGAGGGCTAGGGTTAGAGAGACGGTTAGGGTTATGATTGGACCTAGGGTTAGGGTTTGTTGAGGGCTAGGGTTAGAGACACGGTTAGGGTTAGGATTGGACCTAGGGTTAGGGTTATGTTGAGGGCTAGGGTTAGAGGGACGGTTAGGGTTAGAATTGGACCTAGGGTTAGGGTTATGTTGAGGGCTAGGGTTAGAGAGACGGTTAGGGTTAGGATTGGACCTAGGGTTAGGGTTATGTTGAGGGCTAGGGTTAGGGAGACGGTAAGGGTTAGGATTGGACCTAGGGTTAGGGTTATCTTGATTGCTAGGGTTAGAGAGACGGTTAGGGTTAGGATTGGACCTAGGGTTAGGGTTATGTTGAGGGCTAGGGTTAGAGAGACGGTTAGGGTTAGGATTGGACCTAGGGTTAGGGTTATGTTGAGGGCTAGGTTTAGGGAGACGGTTAGGATTAGGATTGGACCTAGGGTTAGGGTTATGTTGAGGGCTAGGGTTAGAGAGACGGTTAGGGTTAGGATTGGACCTAGGGTTAGGGTTATATTGAGGGCTAGGGTTAGAGAGACGGTTAGGGTTAGGATTGGACCTAGGGTTAGGGTTATGTTGAGGGCTAGGGTTAGAGAGACGGTTAGGGTTAGGATTGGACCTAGGGTTAGGGTTATGTTGAGGGCTAGGGTTAGAGAGACGGTTAGGGTTAGGATTGGACCTAGGGTTAGGGTTATGTTGAGGGCTAGGGTTAGAGAGACGGTTAGGGTTAGGATTGGACCTAGGGTTAGGGTTATGTTGAGGGCTAGGGTTAGAGAGACGGTTAGGGTTATGATTGGACGTAGGGTTAGGGTTATGTTGAGGGCTAGGGTTAGAGAGACGGTTAGGATTAGGATTGGACCTAGGGTTAGGGTTATGTTGAGGGCTAGGGTTAGAGAGACGGTTAGGGTTAGGATTGGACCTAGGGTTAGGGTTATGTTGAGGGCTAGGGTTAGAGAGACGGTTAGGGTTAGGATTGGACCTAGGGTTAGGGTTATGTTGAGGGCTAGGGTTAGAGAGACGGTTAGGGTTAGGATTGGACCTAGGGTTAGGGTTATGTTGAGGGCTAGGGTTAGAGAGATGGTTAGGGTTAGGATTGGACCTAGGGTTAGGGTTATGTTGAGGGCTAGGGTTAGAGAGACGGTTAGGGTTAGGAGTGGACCTAGGGTTAGGGTTATGTTGAGGGCTAGGGTTAGAGAGACGGTTAGGGTTAGGATTGGACCTAGGGTTAGGGTTATGTTGAGGGCTAGGGTTAGAGAGACGGTTAGGGTTAGGATTGGACCTAGGGTTAGGGTTATGTTGAGGGCTAGGGTTAGAGAGACGGTTAGGGTTAGGATTGGACCTAGGGTTAGGGTTATGTTGAGGGCTAGGGTTAGAGAGACGGTTAGGGTTAGGATTGGACCTAGGGTTAGGGTTATGTTGAGGGCTAGGGTTAGAGAGACGGTTAGGGTTAGGATTGGACCTAGGGTTAGGGTTATGTTGAGGGCTAGGGTTAGAGAGACGGTTAGGGTTAGGATTGGACCTAGGGTTAGGGTTATGTTGAGGGCTAGGGTTAGGGAGACGGTAAGGGTTAGGATTGGACCTAGGGTTAGGGTTATGTTGAGGGCTAGGGTTAGAGAGACGGTTAGGGTTAGGATTGGACCTAGGGTTAGGGTTATGTTGAGGGCTAGGGTTAGAGAGACGGTTAGGGTTAGGATTGGACCTAGGGTTAGGGTTATGTTGAGGGCTAGGGTTAGAGAGACGGTTAGGGTTAGGATTGGACCTAGGGTTAGGGTTATGTTGAGGGCTAGGGTTAGAGAGACGGTTAGGGTTAGGATTGGACCTAGGGTTAGGGTTATGTTGAGGGCTAGGGTTAGAGAGACGGTTAGGGTTAAGATTGGACCTAGGGTTAGGGTTATGTTGAGGGCTAGGGTTAGAGAGACGGTTAGGGTTAGGATTGGACCTAGGGTTAGGGTTATGTTGAGGGCTAGGGTTAGAGAGACGGTTAGGGTTAGGATTGGACCTAGGGTTAGGGTTATGTTGAGGGCTAGGGTTAGAGAGACGTTTAGGGTTAGGATTGGACGTAGGGTTAGGGTTATGTTGAGGGCTAGGGTTAGAGAGACGGTTAGGGTTATGATTGGACCTAGGGTTAGGGTTATGTTGAGGGCTAGGGTTAGGGAGACGGTAAGGGTTATGATTGGACCTAGGGTTAGGGTTATGTTGAGGGCTAGGGTTAGAGAGACGGTGAGGGTTAGGTTTGGACCTAGGGTTAGGGTTATGTTGAGGGCTAGGGTTAGAGAGACGGTTAGGGTTAGGATTGGACCTAGGGTTAGGGTTATGTTTAGGGCTAGGGTTAGGGAGACGGTAAGGGTTAGGATTGGACCTAGGGTTAGGGTTACGTTGAGGGCTAGGGTTAGGGAGGCGGTAAGGGTTAGGATTGGACCTAGGGTTAGGGTTATGTTGAGGGCTAGGGTTAGAGAGACGGTTAGGGTTATGATTGGACCTAGGGTTAGGGTTATGTTGAGGGCTAGGGTTAGAGAGACGGTTAGGGTTAGGATTGGACCTAGGGTTAGGGTTATGTTGAGGTCTAGGGTTAGAGAGACGGTTAGGGTTATGATTGGACCTAGGGTTAGGGTTATGTTGAGGGCTGGGGTTAGGGAGACGATAAGGGTTAGGATTGGACCTAGGGTTAGGGTTAGGTTGAGGGCTAGGGTTAGAGAGACGGTTAGGGTTAGGATTGGACCTAGGGTTAGTGTTATGTTGAGGGCTAGGGTTAGAGAGACGGTTAGGGTTAGGATTGGACCTAGGGTTAGGGTTATGTTGAGGGCTAGGGTTAGGGAGACGGTAAGGGTTAGGATTGGACCTAGGGTTAGGGTTATGTTGAGGGCTAGGGTTAGGGAGACGGTTAGGGTTAGGATTGGACCTAGGGTTAGGGTTATGTTGAGGGCTAGGGTTAGAGAGACGGTTAGGGTTAGGATTGGACCTAGGGTTAGGGTTATGTTGAGGGCTAGGGTTAGAGAGACGGTTAGGGTTATGATTGGACGTAGGGTTAGGGTTATGTTGAGTGCTAGGGTTAGAGAGACGGTTAGGGTTAGGATTGGACCTAGGGTTAGGGTTATGTTGAGGGCTAGGGTTAGAGAGACGGTTAGGGTTAGGATTGGACCTAGGGTTAGGGTTATGTTGAGGGCTAGGGTTAGAGAGACGGTTAGGGTTAGGATTGGACCTAGGGTTAGGGTTATGTTGAGGGTTAGGGTTAGAGAGACGGTTAGAGTTAGGTTGGACCTAGGGTTAGGGTTATGTTGAGGGCTAGGGTTAGAGAGACGGTTAGGGTTAGGATTGGACCTAGGGTTAGGGTTATGTTGAGGGCTAGGGTTAGAGAGACGGTTAGGGTTAGGATTGGACCTAGGGTTAGGGTTATGTTGAGGGCTAGGGTTAGAGAGACGGTAAGGGTTAGGATTGGACCTAGGGTTAGGGTGATGTTGAGGGCTAGGGTTAGAGAGACGGTTAGGGTTAGGATTGGACCTAGGGTTAGGGTTATGTTGAGGGCTAGGGTTAGAGAGACGGTTAGGGTTAGGATTGGACCTAGGGTTAGGGTTATGTTGAGGGCTAGGGTTAGGGAGACGGTAAGGGTTAGGATTGGACCTAGGTTTAGGGTTATGTTGAGGGCTAGGGTTAGAGAGACGGTTAGGGTTAGGATTGGACCTAGGGTTAGGGTTATGTTGAGGGCTAGGGTTAGAGAGACGGTTAGGGTTAGGATTGGATCTAGGGTTAGGGTTATGTTGAGGGCTAGGGTTAGAGAGACGGTTAGGGTTAGGATTGGACCTAGGGTTAGGGTTATGTTGAGGGCTAGGGTTAGAGAGACGGTTAGGGTTAAGATTGGACCTAGGGTTAGGGTTATGTTGAGGGCTAGGGTTAGAGAGACGGTTAGGGTTAGGATTGGACCTAGGGTTAGGGTTATGTTGAGGGCTAGGGTTAGAGAGACGGTTAGGGTTAGGATTGGACCTAGGGTTAGGGTTATGTTGAGGGCTAGGGTTAGAGAGACGTTTAGGGTTAGGATTGGACGTAGGGTTAGGGTTATGTTGAGGGCTAGGGTTAGAGAGACGGTTAGGGTTATGATTGGACCTAGGGTTAGGGTTATGTTGAGGGCTAGGGTTAGGGAGACGGTAAGGGTTATGATTGGACCTAGGGTTAGGGTTATGTTGAGGGCTAGGGTTAGAGAGACGGTGAGGGTTAGGTTTGGACCTAGGGTTAGGGTTATGTTGAGGGCTAGGGTTAGAGAGACGGTTAGGGTTAGGATTGGACCTAGGGTTAGGGTTATGTTTAGGGCTAGGGTTAGGGAGACGGTAAGGGTTAGGATTGGACCTAGGGTTAGGGTTACGTTGAGGGCTAGGGTTAGGGAGGCGGTAAGGGTTAGGATTGGACCTAGGGTTAGGGTTATGTTGAGGGCTAGGGTTAGAGAGACGGTTAGGGTTATGATTGGACCTAGGGTTAGGGTTATGTTGAGGGCTAGGGTTAGAGAGACGGTTAGGGTTAGGATTGGACCTAGGGTTAGGGTTATGTTGAGGTCTAGGGTTAGAGAGACGGTTAGGGTTATGATTGGACCTAGGGTTAGGGTTATGTTGAGGGCTGGGGTTAGGGAGACGATAAGGGTTAGGATTGGACCTAGGGTTAGGGTTAGGTTGAGGGCTAGGGTTAGAGAGACGGTTAGGGTTAGGATTGGACCTAGGGTTAGTGTTATGTTGAGGGCTAGGGTTAGAGAGACAGTTAGGGTTAGGATTGGACCTAGGGTTAGGGTTATGTTGAGGGCTAGGGTTAGGGAGACGGTAAGGGTTAGGATTGGACCTAGGGTTAGGGTTATGTTGAGGGCTAGGGTTAGGGAGACGGTTAGGGTTAGGATTGGACCTAGGGTTAGGGTTATGTTGAGGGCTAGGGTTAGAGAGACGGTTAGGGTTAGGATTGGACCTAGGGTTAGGGTTATGTTGAGGGCTAGGGTTAGAGAGACGGTTAGGGTTATGATTGGACGTAGGGTTAGGGTTATGTTGAGTGCTAGGGTTAGAGAGACGGTTAGGGTTAGTATTGGACCTAGGGTTAGGGTTATGTTGAGGGCTAGGGTTAGAGAGACGGTTAGGGTTAGGATTGGACCTAGGGTTAGGGTTATGTTGAGGGCTAGGGTTAGAGAGACGGTTAGGGTTAGGATTGGACCTAGGGTTAGGGTTATGTTGAGGGTTAGGGTTAGAGAGACGGTTAGAGTTAGGTTGGACCTAGGGTTAGGGTTATGTTGAGGGCTAGGGTTAGAGAGACGGTTAGGGTTAGGATTGGACCTAGGGTTAGGGTTATGTTGAGGGCTAGGGTTAGAGAGACGGTTAGGGTTAGGATTGGACCTAGGGTTAGGGTTATGTTGAGGGCTAGGGTTAGAGAGACGGTAAGGGTTAGGATTGGACCTAGGGTTAGGGTGATGTTGAGGGCTAGGGTTAGAGAGACGGTTAGGGTTAGGATTGGACCTAGGGTTAGGGTTATGTTGAGGGCTAGGGTTAGAGAGACGGTTAGGGTTAGGATTGGACCTAGGGTTAGGGTTATGTTGAGGGCTAGGGTTAGGGAGACGGTAAGGGTTAGGATTGGACCTAGGTTTAGGGTTATGTTGAGGGCTAGGGTTAGAGAGACGGTTAGGGTTAGGATTGGACCTAGGGTTAGGGTTATGTTGAGGGCTAGGGTTAGAGAGACGGTTAGGGTTAGGATTGGACCTAGGGTTAGGGTTATGTTGAGGGCTAGGGTTAGAGAGACGGTTAGGGTTAGGATTGGACGTAGGGTTAGGGTTATGTTGAGTGCTAGGGTTAGAGAGACGCTTAGGGTTAGGATTGGACCTAGGGTTAGGGTTATGTTGAGGGCTAGGGTTAGAGAGACGGTTAGGGTTAGGATTGGACCTAGGGTTAGGGTTATGTTGAGGGCTAGGGTTAGAGAGACGGTTAGGGTTAGGATTGGACCTAGGGTTAGGGTTATGTTGAGGGCTAGGGTTAGAGAGACGGTTAGGGTTAGGATTGGACGTAGGGTTAGGGTTATGTTGAGGGCTAGGGTTAGAGAGACGGTTAGGGTTAGGATTGGACCTAGGGTTAGGGTTATGTTGAGGGCTAGGGTTGGAGAGACGGTTAGGGTTAGGATTGGACCTAGGGTTAGGGTTATGTTGAGGGCTAGGGTTAGAGAGACGGTAAGGGTTAGGATTGGACCTAGGGTTAGGGTTATGTTGAGGGCTAGGGTTAGAGAGACGGTTAGGGTTAGGATTGGACCTAGGGTTAGGGTTATGTTGAGGGCTAGGGTTAGAGAGACGGTTAGGGTTAGGATTGGACCTAGGGTTAGGGTTATGTTGAGGGCTAGGGTTAGAGAGACGGTTAGGGTTAGGATTGGACCTAGGGTTAGGGTTATGTTGAGGGCTAGGTTTAGGGAGACGGTAAGGGTTAGGATTGGACCTAGGGTTAGGGTTATGTTGAGGGCTAGGGTTAGAGAGACGGTTAGGGTTAGGATTGGACCTAGGGTTAGGGTTATGTTGAGGGCTAGGGTTAGAGAGACGGTAAGGGTTAGGATTGGACCTAGGGTTAGGGTTATGTTGAGGGCTAGGGTTAGAGAGACGGTTAGGGTTAGGATTGGACCTAGGGTTAGGGTTATGTTGAGGGCTAGGGTTAGAGAGACGGTTAGGGTTAGGATTGGACCTAGGTTTAGGGTTATGTTGAGGGCTAGGGTTAGAGAGACGGTTAGGGTTAGGATTGGACCTAGGGTTAGGGTTATGTTGAGGGCTAGGGTTAGAGAGACGGTTAGGGTTAGGATTGGACCTAAGGTTAGGGTTATGTTGAGGGCTAGGGTTAGAGAGACGGTTAGGGTTAGGATTGGACCTAGGGTTAGGGTTATGTTGAGGGCTAGGGTTAGAGAGACGGTTAGGGTTATGATTGGACCTAGGGTTAGGGTTATGTTGAGGGCTAGGTTTAGGGAGACGGCAAGGGTTAGGATTGGACCTAGGGTTAGGGTTATGTTGAGGGCTAGGGTTAGAGATACGGTTAGGGTTAGGATTGGACCTAGGGTTAGGGTCATGTTGAGGGCTAGGGTTAGAGAGACGGTTAGGGTTAGGATTGGACCTAGGGTTAGGGTTATGTTGAGGGCTAGGGTTAGAGAGACGGTTAGGGTTAGGATTGGACCTAGGGTTAGGGTTATGTTGAGGGCTAGGGTTAGAGAGACGGTTAGGGTTAGGATTGGACCTAGGGTTAGGGTTATGTTGAGGGCTAGGGTTAGAGAGACGGTTAGGGTTAGGATTGGACCTAGGGTTAGGGTTATGTTGACGGCTAGGCTTAGAGAGACGGTTAGGGTTAGGATTGGACCTAGGGTTAGGGTTATGTTGAGGGCTAGGGTTAGAGAGACGGTTAGGGTTATGATTGGACCTAGGGTTAGGGTTATGTTGAGGGCTGGGGTTAGGGAGACGATAAGGGTTAGGATTGGACCTAGGGTTAGGGTTATGTTGAGGGCTAGGGTTAGAGAGACGGTTAGGGTTATGATTGGACCTAGGGTTAGGGTTATGTTGAGGGCTAGGGTTAGAGAGACGGTTAGGGTTATGATTGGACCTAGGGTTAGGGTTACGTTGAGGGCTAGGGTTAGAGAGACGGTTAGGGTTATGATTGGACCTAGGGTTAGGGTTATGTTGAGGGCTGGGGTTAGGGAGACGATAAGGGTTAGGATTGGACCTAGGGTTAGGGTTATGTTGAGGGCTAGGGTTAGAGAGACGGTTAGGGTTAGGATTGGACCTAGGGTTAGGGTTATGTTGAGGGCTAGGGTTAGAGAGACGGTTAGGGTTAGGATTGGACCTAGGGTTAGGGTTATGTTGAGGGCTAGGGTTAGAGAGACGGTTAGGGTTAGGATTGGACCTAGGGTTAGGGTTATGTTGAGGGCTAGGGTTAGAGAGACGGTTAGGGTTATGATTGGACGTAGGGTTAGGGTTATGTTGAGTGCTAGGGTTAGAGAGAAGGTTAGGGTTAGGATTGGACCTAGGGTTAGGGTTATGTTGAGGGCTAGGGTTAGAGAGACGGTTAGGGTTAGGATTGGACCTAGGGTTAGGGTTATGTTGAGGGCTAGGGTTAGAGAGACGGTTAGGGTTAGGATTGGACCTAGGGTTAGGGTTATGTTGAGGGCTAGGGTTAGAGAGACGGTTAGGGTTATGATTGGACGTAGGGTTAGGGTTATGTTGAGGGCTAGGGTTAGAGAGACGGTTAGGGTTAGGATTGGACCTAGGGTTAGGGTTATGTTGAGGGCTAGGGTTAGAGAGACGGTTAGGGTTAGGATTGGACCTAGGGTTAGGGTTATGTTGAGGGCTAGGGTTAGAAAGACGGTTAGGGTTAGGATTGGACCTAGGGTTAGGGTTATGTTGAGGGCTAGGGTTAGAGAGACGGTTAGGGTTAGGATTGGACCTAGGGTTAGGGTTATGTTGAGGGCTAGGGTTAGAGAGACGGTTAGGGTTAGGATTGGACCTAGGGTTAGGGTTATGTTGAGGGCTAGGGTTAGAGAGACGGTTAGGGTTAGGATTGGACCTAGGGTTAGGGTTATGTTGAGGGCTAGGGTTAGAGAGACGGTTAGGGTTAGGATTGGACCTAGGGTTAGGGTTATGTTGAGGGCTAGGGTTAGAGAGACGGTTAGGGTTAGGATTGGACCTAGGGTTAGGGTTATGTTGAGGGCTAGGGTTAGAGAGACGGTTAGGGTTATGATTGGACCTAGGGTTAGGGTTATGTTGAGGGCTAGGTTTAGGGAGACGGTAAGGGTTAGGATTGGACCTAGGGTTAGGGTTATGTTGAGGGCTAGGGTTAGAGATACGGTTAGGGTTAGGATTAGACCTAGGGTTAGGGTTATGTTGAGGGCTACGGTTAGAGAGACGGTTAGGGTTATGATTGGACCTAGGGTTAGGGTTATGTTGAGGGCTAGGGTTAGAGAGACGGTTAGGGTTAGGATTGGACCTAGGGTTAGGGTTATGTTGAGGGCTACGGTTAGAGAGACGGTTAGGGTTATGATTGGACCTAGGGTTAGGGTTATGTTGAGGGCTAGGGTTAGAGAGACGGTTAGGGTTAGGATTGGACCTAGGGTTAGGGTTATGTTGAGGGCTAGGGTTAGAGAGACGGTTAGGGTTAGGATTGGACCTAGGGTTAGGGTTATGTTGAGGGCTAGGGTTAGGGAGACGGTAAGGGTTAGGATTGGACCTAGGGTTAGGGTTATGTTGAGGGCTAGGGTTACAGAGACGGTTAGGGTTAGGATTGGACCTAGGGTTAGGGTTATGTTGAGGGCTAGGGTTAGAGAGACGGTTAGGGTTAGGATTGGACCTACGGTTAGGGTTATGTTGAGGGCTAGGGTTAGAGAGACGGTTAGGGTTAGGATTGGTCCTAGGGTTAGGGTTATGTTGAGGGCTAGGGTTAGGGAGACGGTAAGGATTAGGATTGGACCTAGGGTTAGGGTTATGTTGAGGGCTAGGGTTAGAGAGACGGTTAGGGTTAGGATTGGACCTAGGGTTAGGGTTATGTTGAGGGCTAGGGTTAGAGAGACGGTTAGGGTTAGGATTGGACCTAGGGTTAGGGTTATGTTGAGGGCTAGGGTTAGAGAGACGCTTAGGGTTATGATTGGACCTAGGGTTAGGGTTATGTTGAGGGCTAGGGTTAGGGAGACGGTAAGGGTTAGGATTGGACCTAGGGTTAGGGTTATGTTGAGGGCTAGGGTTAGAGAGACGGTTAGGGTTAGGATTGGACCTAGGGTTAGGGTTATGTTGAGGTCTAGGGTTCGAGAGACGGTTAGGGTTAGGATTGGACCTAGGGTTAGGGTTATGTTGAGGGCTAGGTTTAGGGAGACGGTAAGGGTTAGGATTGGACCTAGGGTTAGGGTTATGTTGAGGGCTAGGGTTAGAGAGACGGTTAGGGTTAGGATTGGACCTAGGGTTAGGGTTATGTTGAGGGCTAGGGTTAGAGAGACGGTTAGGGTTAGGATTGGACCTAGGGTTAGGGTTATGTTGAGGGCTAGGGTTAGAGAGACGGTTAGGGTTAGGATTGGACCTAGGGTTAGGGTTATGTTGAGGGCTAGGGTTAGGGAGACGGTAAGGGTTAGGATTGGACCTAGGGTTAGGGTTATGTTGAGGGCTAGGGTTAGAGAGACGGTTAGGGTTAGAATTGGACCTAGGGTTAGGGTTATGTTGAGGGCTAGGGTTAGAGAGACGGTTAGGGTTAGGATTGGACCTAGGGTTAGGGTTATGTTGAGGGCTAGGGTTAGAGAGATGGTTAGGGTTATGATTGGACCTAGGGTTAGGGTTATGTTGAGGGCTAGGGTTAGGGAGACGGTAAGGGTTAGGATTGGACCTAGGGTTAGGGTTATGTTGAGGGCTAGGGTTAGAGAGACGGTTAGGGTTAGGATTGGACCTAGGGTTAGGGTTATGTTGAGGGCTAGGGTTAGAGAGACGGTTAGGGTTAGGATTGGACCTAGGGTTAGGGTTATGTTGAGGGCTAGGTTTAGGGAGACGGTAAGGGTTAGGATTGGACCTAGGGTTAGGGTTATGTTGAGGGCTAGGGTTAGAGAGACGGTTAGGGTTAGGATTGGACCCAGGGTTAGGGTTATGTTGAGGGCTAGGGTTAGAGAGACGGTTAGGGTTATGATTGGACCTAGGGTTAGGGTTATGTTGAGGGCTAGGGTTAGGGAGACGGTAAGGGTTATGATTGGACCTAGTGTTAGGGTTATGTTGAGGGCTAGGGTTAGAGAGACGGTTAGGGTTAGGTTTGGACCTAGGGTTAGGGTTATGTTGAGGGCTAGGGTTAGAGAGACGGTTAGGGTTAGGATTGGATCTAGGGTTAGGGTTATGTTGTGGGCTAGGGTTAGGGAGACGGTAAGGGTTAGGATTGGACCTAGGGTTAGGGTTATGTTGAGGGCTAGGGTTAGAGAGAGGGTTAGGGTTATGATTGGACCTAGGGTTAGGGTTATGTTGAGGGCTAGGGTTAGAGAGACGGTTAGGGTTAGGATTGGACCTAGGGTTAGGGTTATGTTGAGGGCTAGGGTTAGAGAGACGGTTAGGGTTATGATTGGACCTAGGGTTAGGGTTACGTTGATGGCTAGGCTTAGAGAGACGGTTAGGGTTAGGATTGGACCTAGGGTTAGGGTTATGTTGAGGGCTAGGGTTAGAGAGACGGTTAGGGTTATGATTGGACCTAGGGTTAGGGTTATGTTGAGGGCTGGGGTTAGGGAGACGATAAGGGTTAGGATTGGACCTAGGGTTAGGGTTATGTTGAGGGCTAGGGTTAGAGAGACGGTTAGGGTTAGGATTGGACGTAGGGTTAGGGTTATGTTGAGGGCTAGGGTTAGAGAGACGGTTAGGGTTAGGATTGGACCTAGGGTTAGGGTTATGTTGAGGGCTAGGGTTAGAGAGACGGTTAGGGTTAGGATTGGAAATAGGGTTAGGGTTATGTTGAGGGCTAGGGTTAGAGAGACGGTTAGGGTTAGGATTGGACCTAGGGTTAGGGTTATGTTGAGGGCTAGGGTTAGAGAGACGGTTAGGGTTATGATTGGACGTAGGGTTAGGGTTATGTCGAGGGCTAGGGTTAGAGAGACGGTTAGGGTTAGGATTGGACCTAGGGTTAGGCTTATGTTGAGGGCTAGGGTTAGAGAGACGGTTAGGGTTAGGATTGGACCTAGGGTTAGGCTTATGTTGAGGGCTAGGGTTAGAGAGACGGTTAGGGTGAGGATTGGACCTAGGGTTAGGGTTATGTTGAGGGCTAGGGTTAGAGAGACGGTTAGGGTTATGAGTGGACCTAGGGTTAGGGTTATGTTGAGGGCTAGGGTTAGAGAGACGGTTAGGGTTAGGATTGGACCTAGGGTTAGGGTTATGTTGAGGGCTAGGGTTAGAGAGACGGTTAGGGTTAGGATTGGACCTAAGGTTAGGGTTATGTTGAGGGCTAGGGTTAGGGAGACGGTAAGGGTTAGGATTGGACCTAGGGTTAGGGTTATGTTGAGGGCCAGGGTTAGAGAGACGGTTAGGGTTAGGATTGGACCTAGGGTTAGGGTTATGTTGAGGGCTAGGGTTAGAGAGACGGTTAGGGTTAGGATGGGCCTAGGGTTAGGGTTATGTTGAGGGCTAGGGTTAGAGAGACGGTTAGGGTTATGAGTGGACCTAGGGTTAGGGTTATGTTGAGGGCTAGGGTTAGAGAGACGGTTAGGGTTAGGATTGGACCTAGGGTTAGGGTTAAGTTGAGGGCTAGGGTTAGAGAGACGGTTAGGGTTATGATTTGATGTAGGGTTAGGGTTATGTTGAGGGCTAGGGTTAGAGAGACGGTTAGGGTTAGGATTGGACCTAGGGTTAGGCTTATGTTGAGGGCTAGGGTTAGAGAGATGGTTAGGGTTAGGATTGGACCTAGGGTTAGGCTTATGTTGAGGGCTAGGGTTAGAGAGACGGTTAGGGTGAGGATTGGACCTAGGGTTAGGGTTATGTTGAGGGCTAGGGTTAGAGAGACGGTTAAGGTTATGAGTGGACCTAGGGTTAGGGTTATGTTGAGGGCTAGGGTTAGAGAGACGGTTAGGGTTAGGATTGGACCTAGGGTTAGGGTTATGTTGAGGGCTAGGGTTAGAGAGACGGTTAGGGTTAGGATTGGACCTAGGGTTAGGGTTATGTTGAGGGCTAGGGTTAGACAGACGGTTAGGGTTAGGATTGGACCTAGGGTTAGGGTTATGTTGAGGGCTAGGGTTAGAGAGACGGTTAGGGTTAGGATTGGACCTAGGGTTAGGGTTATGTTGAGGGCTAGGGTTAGAGAGACGGTTAGGGTTAGGATTGGACCTAGGGTTAGGGTTATGTTGAGGGCTAGGTTTAGGGAGACGGTAAGGGTTAGGATTGGACCTAGGGTTAGGGTTATGTTGAGGGCTAGGGTTAGAGAGACGGTTAGGGTTAGGATTGGACCTAGGGTTAGGGTTATGTTGAGGGCTAAGGTTAGAGAGACGGTTAGGGTTATGATTGGACCTAGGGTTAGGGTTATGTTGAGGGCTAGGGTTAGGGAGACGGTAAGGGTTAGGATTGGACCTAGGGTTAGGGTTATGTTGAGGGCTAGGGTTAGAGAGACGGTTAGGGTTAGGATTGGACCTAGGGTTAGGGTTATGTTGAGGGCTAGGGTTAGAGAGACGGTTAGGGTTAAGATTGGACCTAGGGTTAGGGTTATGTTGAGGGCTAGGGTTAGGGAGACGGTAAGGGTTAGGATTGGACCTAGGGTTAGGGTTATGTTGAGGGCTAGGGTTAGAGAGACGGTTAGGGTTATGATTGGACCTAGGGTTAGGGTTATGTTGAGGGCTAGGGTTAGAGAGATGGTTAGGGTTAGGATTGGACCTAGGGTTAGGGTTATGTTGAGGGCTAGGGTTAGAGAGACGGTTAGGGTTAGGATTGGACCTAGGGTTAGGGTTACGTTGACGACTAGGCTTAGAGAGACGGTTAGGGTTAGGATTGGACCTAGGGTTAGGGTTATGTTGAGGGCTAGGGTTAGAGAGACGGTTAGGGTTATGATTGGACCTAGGGTTAGGGTTATGTTGAGGGCTGGGGTTAGGGAGACGATAAGGGTTAGGATTGCACCTAGGGTTAGGGTTATGTTGAGGGCTAGGGTTAGAGAGACGGTTAGGGTTAGGATTGGACCTAGGGTTAGGGTTATGTTGAGGGCTAGGGTTAGAGAGACGGTTAGGGTTAGGATTGGAAATAGGGTTAGGGATATGTTGAGGGCTAGGGTTAGAGAGACGGTTAGGGTTAGGATTGGACCTAGGGTTAGGCTTATGTTGAGGGCTAGGGTTAGAGAGACGGTTAGGGTTAGGATTGGACCTAGGGTTAGGCTTATGTTGAGGGCTAGGGTTAGAGAGACGGTTAGGGTGAGGATTGGACCTAGGGTTAGGGTTATGTTGAGGGCTAGGGTTAGAGAGACGGTTAGGGTGAGGATTGGACCTAGGGTTAGGGTTATGTTGAGGGCTAGGGTTAGAGAGACGGTTAGGGTTAGGATTGGACCTAGGGTTAAGGTTATGTTGAGGGCTAGGGTTAGAGAGACGGTTAGGGTTAGGATTGGACCTAGCGTTAGGGTTATGTTGAGGGCTAGGGTTAGGGAGACGGTAAGGGTTAGGATTGGACTTAGGGTTTGGGTTATGTTGAGGGCTAGGGTTAGAGAGACGGTTAGGGTTAGGATTGGACCTAGGGTTAGGGTTATGTTGAGGGCTAGGGTTAGAGAGACTGTTAGGGTTAGGATTGGACCTAGGGTTAGGGTTATGTTGAGGACTAGGGTTAGAGAGACGGTTAGGGTTAGGATTGGACCTAGGGTTAGGGTTATGTTGAGGGCTAGGGTTAGAGAGACGGTTAGGGTGAGGATTGGACCTAGGGTTAGGGTTATGTTGAGGGCTAGGGTTAGAGAGACGGTTAGGGTTATGAGTGGACCTAGGGTTAGGGTTATGTTGAGGGCTAGGGTTAGAGAGACGGTTAGGGTTAGGATTGGACCTAGGGTTAGGGTTATGTTGAGGGCTAAGGTTAGAGAGACGGTTAGGGTTATGATTGGACCTAGGGTTAGGGTTATGTTGCGGGCTAGGGTTAGAGAGACGGTTAGGGTTAGGATTGGACCTAGGGTTAGGGTTATGTTGAGGGCTAGGGTTAGAGAGACGGTTAGGGTTAGGATTGGACCTAGGGTTAGGGTTATGTTGAGGGCTAGGGTTAGAGAGACGGTTAGAGTTAGGATTGGAAATAGGGTTAGGGTTATGTTGAGGGCTAGGGTTAGAGAGACGGTCAGGGTTAGGATTGGACCTAGGGTTAGGGTTATGTTGAGGGCTAGGGTTAGAGAGACGGTTAGGGTTATGAGTGGACCTAGGGTTAGGGTTATGTTGAGGGGTAGGGTTAGAGAGACGGTCAGGGTTAGGATTGGACCTAGGGTTAGGCTTATTTTGAGGGCTAGGGTTAGAGAGACGGTTAGGGTTAGGATTGGACCTAGGGTTAGGGTTATGTTGAGGGCTAGGGTTAGAGAGTCGCTTAGGGTGAGGATTGGACCTAGGGTTAGGGTTATGTTGAGGGCTAGGGTTAGAGAGACGGTTAGGGTTATGAGTGGACCTAGGGTTAGGGTTATGTTGAGGGCTAGGGTTAGAGAGACGGTTAGGGTTAGGATTGGACCTAGGGTTAGGGTTATGTTGAGGGCTAGGGTTAGAGAGACGGTTAGGGTTAGGATTGGACCTAAGGTTAGGGTTATGTTGAGGGCTAGGGTTAGGGAGACGGTAAGGGTTAGGATTGGACCTAGGGTTAGGGTTATGTTGAGGGCTAGGGTTAGAGAGACGGTTAGGGTTAGGATTGGACCTAGGGTTAGGGTTATGTTGAGGGCTAGCGTTAGAGAGACGGTTAGGGTGAGTATTGGACCTAGGGTTAGGGTTATGTTGAGGGCTAGGGTTAGAGAGACGGTTAGGGTTATGAGTGGACCTAGAGTTAGGGTTATGTTGAGGGCTAGGGTTAGAGAGACGGTTAGGGTTAGGATTGGACCTAGGGTTAGGGTTATGTTGAGGGCTAGGGTTAGGGAGACGGTAAGGGTTAGGATTGGACCTAAGGTTAGGGTTATGTTGAGGGCTAGGGTTAGAGAGACGGTTAGGTTTAGGATTGGACCTAGGGTTAGGGTTATGTTGAGGGCTAGGGTTAGAGAGACGGTTAGGGTTAGGATTGGACCTAGGGTTAGGGTTATGTTGAGGGCTAGGGTTAGAGAGACGGTTAGGGTTAGGATTGGACCTAGGGTTAGGGTTATGTTGAGGGCTAGGGTTAGAGAGACGGTTAGGGTTAGGATTGGACCTAGGGTTAGGGTTATGTTGAGGGCTAGGGTTAGGGAGACGGTAAGGGTTAGGATTGGACCTAGGGTTAGGGTTATGTTGAGGGCTAGGGATAGAGAGACGGTTAGGGTTAGGACTGGACCTCGGGTTAGGGTTATGTTGAGGGCTAGGGTTAGAGAGACGGTTAGGGTTAGGATTGGACCTAGGGTTAGGGTTATGTTGAGGGCTAGGGTTAGAGAGACGGTTAGGGTTAGGATTGGACCTAGGGTTAGGGTTATGTTGAGGGCTAGGGTTAGAGAGACGGTTAGGGTTAGGATTGGACCTAGGGTTAGGGTTATGTTGAGGGCTAGGGTTAGAGAGACGGTTAGGGTTAGGATTGGACCTAGGGTTAGGGTTATGTTGAGGGCTAGGGTTAGAGAGACGGTTAGGGTTAGGATTGGACCTAGGGTTAGGGTTATGTTGAGGACTAGGGTTAGAGAGACGGTTAGGGTTAGGATTGGACCTAGGGTTAGGGTTATGTTGAGGGCTAGGGTTAGAGAGACGGTTAGGGTTAGGATTGGACCTAGGGTTAGGGTTATGTTGAGGGCTAGGGTTAGAGAGACGGTTAGGGTTAGGATTGGACCTAGGGTTAGGGTTATGTTGAGGGCTAGGGTTAGAGAGACGGTTAGGGTTAGGATTGGACCTAGGGTTAGGGTTATGTTGAGGGCTAAGGTTAGAGAGACGGTTAGGGTTATGATTGGACCTAGGGTTAGGGTTATGTTGAGGGCTAGGGTTAGAGAGACGGTTAGGGTTATGATTGGACCTAGGGTTAGGGTTATGTTGAGGGCTAGGGTTAGAGAGACGGTTAGGGTTAGGATTGGACCTAGGGTTAGGGTTATGTTGAGGGCTAGGGTTAGAGAGACGGTTAGGGTTAGGATTGGAAATAGGGTTAGGGTTATGTTGAGGGCTAGGGTTAGAGAGACGGTTAGGTTTAGGATTGGACCTAGGGTTAGGGTTATGTTGAGGGCTAGGGTTAGAGAGACGGTTAGGGTTATGATTGGACGTAGGGTTAGGGTTATGTTGAGGGCTAGGGTTAGAGAGACGGTTAGGGTTAGGATTGGACCTAGGGTTAGGGTTATGTTGAGGGCTAGGGTTAGAGAGACGGTTCGGGTTAGGATTGGACCTAGGGTTAGGGTTATGTTGAGGGCTAAGGTTAGAGAGACGGTTAGGGTTATGATTGGACCTAGGGTTAGGGTTATGTTGAGGGCTAGGGTGAGAGAGACGGTTAGGGTTATGATTGGACCTAGGGTTAGGGTTATGTTGAGGGCTAGGGTTAGAGAGACGGTTAGGGTTAGGATTGGACCTAGGGTTAGGGTTATGTTGAGGGCTAGGGTTAGAGAGACGGTTAGGGTTAGGATTGGAAATAGGGTTAGGGTTATGTTGAGGGCTAGGGTTAGAGAGACGGTTAGGGTTAGGATTGGACCTAGGGTTAGGGTTATGTTGAGGGCTAGGGTTAGAGAGACGGTTAGGGTTATGATTGGACGTAGGGTTAGGGTTATGTTGAGGGCTAGGGTTAGAGAGACGGTTAGGGTTAGGATTGGACCTAGGGTTAGGGTTATGTTGAGGGCTAGGGTTAGAGAGACGGTTCGGGTTAGGATTGGACCTAGGGTTAGGGTTATGTTGAGGGCTAGGGTTAGAGAGACGGTTAGGGTTAGGATTGGACCTAGGGTTAGGGTTATGTTGAGGGCTAGGGTTAGAGAGACGGTTAGGGTTATGAGTGGACCTAGGGTTAGGGTTATGTTGAGGGCTAGGGTTAGAGAGACGGTTAGGGTTAGGATTGGACCTAGGGTTAGGGTTATGTTGAGGGCTAGGGTTAGAGAGACGGTTAGGGTTATGATTGGACGTAGGGTTAGGGTTATGTTGAGGGCTAGGGTTAGAGAGACGGTTAGGGTTAGGATTGGACCTAGGGTTAGGGTTATGTTGTGGGCTAGGGTTAGAGAGACGGTTAGGGTTAGGATTGGACCTAGGGTTAAGGTTATGTTGAGGGCTAGGGTTAGAGAGACGGTTAGGGTTAGGATTGGACCTAGGGTTAGGGTTATGTTGAGGGCTAGGGTTAGAGAGACGGTTAGGGTCATGATTGGACCTAGGGTTAGGGTTATGTTGAGGGCTAGGGTTAGAGAGACGGTTAGGGTTAGGATTGGACCTAGGGTTAGGGTTATGTTGAGGGCTAGGGTTAGAGAGACGGTTAGGTTTAGGATTGGACCTAGGGTTAGGGTTATGTTGAGGGCTAGGGTTAGAGAGACGGTTAGGGTTATGATTGGACCTAGGGTTAGGGTTATGTTGAGGGCTAGGGTTAGAGAGACGGTTAGGGTTAGGATTGGACCTAGGGTTAGGGTTATGTTGAGGGCTAGGGTTAGAGAGACGGTTAGGGTTAGGATTGGACCTAGGGTTAGGGTTATGTTGAGGGCTAGGGTTAGAGAGACGGTTAGGGTTAGGATTGGACCTAGGGTTAGGGTTATGTTGAGGGCTAGGGTTAGAGAGACGGTTAGGGTTATGATTGGACCTAGGGTTAGGGTTATGTTGAGGGCTAGGGTTAGAGAGACGGTTAGGGTTAGGATTGGACCTAGGGTTAGGGTTATGTTGAGGGCTAGGGTTGGAGAGACGGTTAGGGTTAGGATTGGACCTAGGGTTAGGGTTATGTTGAGGGCTAGGGTTAGAGAGACGGTTAGGGTTAGGATTGGACCTAGGGTTAGGGTTATGTTGAGGGCTAGGGTTAGAGAGACGGTTAGGGTTAGGATTGGACCTAGGGTTAGGGTTATGTTGAGGGCTAGGGTTAGAGAGACGGTTAGGGTCATGATTGGACCTAGGGTTAGGGTTATGTTGAGGGCTAGGGTTAGAGAGACGGTTAGGGTTAGGATTGGACCTAGGGTTAGGGTTATGTTGAGGGCTAGGGTTAGAGAGACGGTTAGGGTTAGGATTGGACCTAGGGTTAGGGTTATGTTGAGGGCTAGGGTTAGAGAGACGGTTAGGGTTATGAGTGTACCTAGGGATAGGGTTATGTTGAGGGCTAGGGTTAGAGAGACGGTTAGGGTTAGGATTGGACCTAGGGTTAGGGTTATGTTGAGGGCTAGGGTTAGAGAGACGGTTAGGGTTAGGATTGGACCTAGGGTTAGGGTTATGTTGAGGGCTAGGGTTAGAGAGACGGTTAGGGTTAGGATTGGACCTAGGGTTAGGGTTATGTTGAGGGCTAGGATTAGAGAGACAGTTAGGGTTAGGATTGGACCTAGGGTTAGGGTTATGTTGAGGGCTAGGGTTAGAGAGACGGTTAGGGTTAGGATTGGACCTAGGGTTAGGGTTATGTTGAGGGCTAGGGTTAGAGAGACGGTTAGGGTTAGGATTGGACCTAGGGTTAGGGTTATGTTGAGGGCTAGGGTTAGAGAGACGGTTAGGGTTAGGATTGGACCTAGGGTTAGGGTTATGTTGAGGGCTAGGGTTAGAGAGACGGTTAGGGTTAGGATTGGACCTAGGGTTAGGGTTATGTTGAGGGCTAGGGTTAGAGAGACGGTTAGGGTTAGGATTGGACCTAGGGTTAGGGTTATGTTGAGGGCTAGGGTTAGAGAGACGGTTAGGGTTAGGATTGGACCTAGGGTTAGGGTTATGTTGAGGACTAGGGTTAGAGAGACGGTTAGGGTTATGATTGGACCTAGGGTTAGGGTTCTGTTGAGGGCTAGGGTTAGAGAGACGGTTAGGGTTAGGATTGGACCTAGGGTTAGGGTTATGTTGAGGGCTAGGGTTGGAGAGACGGTTAGGGTTAGGATTGGACCTAGGGTTAGGGTTATGTTGAGGGCTAGGGTTAGAGAGACGGTTAGGGTTAGGATTGGACCTAGGGTTAGGGTTATGTTGAGGGCTAGGGTTAGAGAGACGGTTAGGGTTAGGATTGGACCTAGGGTTAGGGTTATGTTGAGGGCTAGGGTTAGAGAGACGGTTAGGGTTAGGATTGGACCTAGGGTTAGGGTTCTGTTGAGGGCTAGGGTTAGAGAGACTGTTAGGGTTAGGATTGGACCTAGGGTTAGTGTTATGTTGAGGACTAGGGTTAGAGAGACGGTTAGGGTTATGATTGGACCTAGGGTTAGGGTTCTGTTGAGGGCTAGGGTTAGAGAGACGGTTAGGGTTAGGATTGGACCTAGGGTTAGGGTTATGTTGAGGGCTAGGGTTGGAGAGACGGTTAGGGTTAGGATTGGACCTAGGGTTAGGGTTATGTTGAGGGCTAGGGTTAGAGAGACGGTTAGGGTTAGGATTGGACCTAGGGTTAGGGTTATGTTGAGGGCTAGGGTTAGAGAGACGGTTAGGGTTAGGATTGGACCTAGGGTTAGGGTTATGTTGAGTGCTAGGGTTAGAGAGACGGTTAGGGTCATGATTGGACCTAGGGTTAGGGTTATGTTGAGGGCTAGGGTTAGAGAGACGGTTAGGGTTAGGATTGGACCTAGGGTTAGGGTTATGTTGAGGGCTAGGGTTAGAGAGACGGTTAGGGTTATGATTGGACCTAGGGTTAAGGTTCTGTTGAGGGCTAGGGTTAGAGAGACGGTTAGGGTAAGGATTGGACCTAGGGTTAGGGTTATGTTGAGGGCTAGGGTTAGAGAGACGGTTAGGGTTAGGATTGGACCTAGGGTTAGGGTTATGTTGAGGGCTAGGGTTAGAGAGACGGTTAGGGTTAGGATTGGACCTAGGGTTAGGGTTATGTTGAGGGCTAGGGTTAGAGAGACGGTTAGGGTTAGGATTGGACCTAGGGTTAGGGTTATGTTGAGGGCTAGGGTTAGAGAGACGGTTAGAGTTAGGATTGGAAATAGGGTTAGGGTTATGTTGAGGGCTAGGGTTAGAGAGACGGTCAGGGTTAGGATTGGACCTAGGGTTAGGGTTATGTTGAGGGCTAGGGTTAGAGAGACGGTTAGGGTTATGAGTGGACCTAGGGTTAGGGTTATGTTGAGGGCTAGGGTTAGAGAGACGGTTAGGGTTAGGATTGGACCTAGGGTTAGGGTTATGTTGAGGGCTAGGGTTAGAGAGACGGTTAGGGTTATGATTGGACCTAGGGTTAAGGTTCTGTTGAGGGCTAGGGTTAGAGAGACGGTTAGGGTTAGGATTGGACCTAGGGTTAGGGTTATGTTGAGGGCTAGGGTTAGAGAGACGGTTAGGGTTAGGATTGGACCTAGGGTTAGGGTTATGTTGAGGGCTAGGGTTAGAGAGACGGTTAGGGTTAGGATTGGACCTAGGGTTAGGGTTATGTTGAGGGCTAGGGTTAGAGAGACGGTTAGGGTTAGGATTGGACCTAGGGTTAGGGTTATGTTGAGGGCTAGGGTTAGAGAGACGGTTAGAGTTAGGATTGGAAATAGGGTTAGGGTTATGTTGAGGGCTAGGGTTAGAGAGACGGTCAGGGTTAGGATTGGACCTAGGGTTAGGGTTATGTTGAGGGCTAGGGTTAGAGAGACGGTTAGGGTTATGAGTGGACCTAGGGTTAGGGTTATGTTGAGGGCTAGGGTTAGAGAGACGGTCAGGGTTAGGATTGGACCTAGGGTTAGGGTTATGTTGAGGGCTAGGGTTAGAGAGACGGTTAGGGTTAGGATTGGACCTAGGGTTAGGGTTATGTTGAGGGCTAGGGTTAGAGAGACGGTTAGGGTCATGATTGGACCTAGGGTTAGGGTTATGTTGAGGGCTAGGGTTAGAGAGACGGTTAGGGTTAGGATTGGACCTAGGGTTAGGGTTATGTTGAGGGCTAGGGTTAGAGAGACGGTTAGGGTTAGGATTGGACCTAGGGTTAGGGTTATGTTGAGGGCTAGGGTTAGAGAGACGGTTAGGGTTAGGATTGGACCTAGGGTTAGGGTTATGTTGAGGGCTAGGGTTAGAGAGACGGTTAGGGTTAGGATTGGACCTAGGGTTAGGGTTATGTTGAGGACTAGGGTTAGAGAGACGGTTAGGGTTATGATTGGACCTAGGGTTAGGGTTCTGTTGAGGGCTAGGGTTAGAGAGACGGTTAGGGTTAGGATTGGACCTAGGGTTAGGGTTATGTTGAGGGCTAGGGTTGGAGAGACGGTTAGGGTTAGGATTGGACCTAGGGTTAGGGTTATGTTGAGGGCTAGGGTTAGAGAGACGGTTAGGGTTAGGATTGGACCTAGGGTTAGGGTTATGTTGAGGGCTAGGGTTAGAGAGACGGTTATGGTTAGGATTGGACCTAGGGTTAGGGTTATGTTGAGGGCTAGGGTTAGAGAGACGGTTAGGGTTAGGATTGGACCTAGGGTTAGGGTTATGTTGAGGGCTAGGGTTAGAGAGACGGTTAGGGTTAGGATTGGACCTAGGGTTAGGGTTATGTTGAGGACTAGGGTTAGAGAGACGGTTAGGGTTATGATTGGACCTAGGGTTAGGGTTCTGTTGAGGGCTAGGTTTAGAGAGACGGTTAGGGTTAGGATTGGACCTAGGGTTAGGGTTATGTTGAGGGCTAGGGTTGGAGAGACGGTTAGGGTTAGGATTGGACCTAGGGTTAGGGTTATGTTGAGGGCTAGGGTTAGAGAGACGGTTAGGGTTAGGATTGGACCTAGGGTTAGGGTTATGTTGAGGGCTAGGGTTAGAGAGACGGTTAGGGTTAGGATTGGACCTAGGGTTAGGGTTATGTTGAGGGCTAGGGTTAGAGAGACGGTTAGGGTCATGATTGGACCTAGGGTTAGGGTTATGTTGAGGGCTAGGGTTAGAGAGACGGTTAGGGTTAGGATTGGACCTAGGGTTAGGGTTATGTTGAGGGCTAGGGTTAGAGAGACGGTTAGGGTTATGATTGGACCTAGGGTTAAGGTTCTGTTGAGGGCTAGGGTTAGAGAGACGGTTAGGGTTAGGATTGGACCTAGGGTTAGGGTTATGTTGAGGGCTAGGGTTAGAGAGACGGTTAGGGTTAGGATTGGACCTAGGGTTAGGGTTATGTTGAGGGCTAGGGTTAGAGAGACGGTTAGGGTTAGGATTGGACCTAGGGTTAGGGTTATGTTGAGGGCTAGGGTTAGAGAGACGGTTAGGGTTAGGATTGGACCTAGGGTTAGGGTTATGTTGAGGGCTAGGGTTAGAGAGACGGTTAGAGTTAGGATTGGAAATAGGGTTAGGGTTATGTTGAGGGCTAGGGTTAGAGAGACGGTCAGGGTTAGGATTGGACCTAGGGTTAGGGTTATGTTGAGGGCTAGGGTTAGAGAGACGGTTAGGGTTATGAGTGGACCTAGGGTTAGGGTTATGTTGAGGGCTAGGGTTAGAGAGACGGTCAGGGTTAGGATTGGACCTAGGGTTAGGCTCATGTTGAGGGCTAGGGTTAGAGAGACGGTTAGGGTTAGGATTGGACCTAGGGTTAGTGTTATGTTGAGGGCTAGGGTTAGAGAGACGGTTAGGGTGAGGATTGGACCTAGGGTTAGGGTTATGTTGAGGGCTAGGGTTAGAGAGACGGTTAGGGTTATGAGTGGACCTAGGGTTAGGGTTATGTTGAGGGCTAGGGTTAGAGAGACGGTTAGGGTTAGGATTGGACCTAGGGTTAGGGTTATGTTGAGGGCTAGGGTTAGAGAGACCGTTAGGGTTAGGATTGGACCTAGGGTTAGGGTTATGTTGAGGGCTAGGGTTAGGGAGACGGTAAGGGTTAGGATTGGACCTAGGGTTAGGGTTATGTTGAGGGCTAGGGTTAGAGAGACGGTTAGGGTTAGGATTGGACCTAGGGTTAGGGTTATGTTGAGGGCTAGGGTTAGAGAGACGGTTAGGGTGAGTATTGGACCTAGGGTTAGGGTTATGTTGAGGGCTAGGGTTAGAGAGACGGTTAGGGTTAGGATTGGACCTAGGGTTAGGGTTATGTTGAGGGCTAGGGTTAGGGAGACGGTAAGGGTTAGGATTGGACCTAAGGTTAGGGTTATGTTGAGGGCTAGGGTTAGAGAGACGGTTAGGGTTAGGATTGGACCTAGGGTTAGGGTTATGTTGAGGGCTAGGGTTAGAGAGACGGTTAGGGTTAGGATTGGACCTAGGGTTAGGGTTATGTTGAGGGCTAGGGTTAGAGAGACGGTTAGGGTTAGGATTGGACCTAGGGTAGGGTTATGTTGAGGGCTAGGGTTAGGGAGACGGTAAGGGTTAGGATTGGACCTAGGGTTAGGGTTATGTTGAGGGCTAGGGTTAGAGAGACGGTTAGGGTTAGGATTGGACCTAGGGTTAGGGTTATGTTGAGGGCTAGGGTTAGAGAGACGGTCAGGGTTAGGATTGGACCCAGGGTTAGGCTTATGTTGAGGGCTAGGGTTAGAGAGACGGTTAGGGTTATGAGTGGACCTAGGGTTAGGGTTATGTTGAGGGCTAGGGTTAGAGAGACGGTCAGGGTTAGGATTGGACCTAGGGTTAGGCTTATGTTGAGGGCTAGGGTTAGAGAGACGGTTAGGGTTAGGATTGGACCTAGGGTTAGGGTTATGTTGAGGGCTAGGGTTAGAGAGACGGTTAGGGTGAGGATTGGACCTAGGGTTAGGGTTATGTTGAGGGCTAGGGTTAGAGAGACGGTTAGGGTTAGGATTGGACCTAGGGTTAGGGTTATGTTGAGGGCTAGGGTTAGGGAGACGGTAAGGGTTAGGATTGGACCTAGGGTTAGGGTTATGTTGAGGGCTAGGGTTAGAGAGATGGTTAGGGTTAGGATTGGACCTAGGGTTAGGGTTATGTTGAGGGCTAGGGTTAGAGAGACGGTTAGGGTGAGTATTGGACCTAGGGTTAGGGTTATGTTGAGGGCTAGGGTTAGAGAGACGGTTAGGGTTAGGATTGGACCTAGGGTTAGGGTTATGTTGAGGGCTAGGGTTAGGGAGACGGTAAGGGTTAGGATTGGACCTAAGGTTAGGGTTATGTTGAGGGCTAGGGTTAGAGAGACGGTTAGGGTTAGGATTGGACCTAGGGTTAGGGTTATGTTGAGGGCTAGGGTTAGAGAGACGGTTAGGGTTAGGATTGGACCTAGGGTTAGGGTTATGTTGAGGGCTAGGGTTAGAGAGACGGTTAGGGTTAGGATTGGACCTAGGGAAGGGTTATGTTGAGGGCTAGGGTTAGGGAGACGGTAAGGGTTAGGATTGGACCTAGGGTTAGGGTTATGTTGAGGGCTAGGGTTAGAGAGACGGTTAGGGTTAGGATTGGACCTAGGGTTAGGGTTATGTTGAGGGCTAGGGTTAGAGAGACGGTAAGGGTTAGGATTGGACCTCGGGTTAGGGTTATGTTGAGGGCTAGGGTTAGAGAGATGGTTAGGGTTAGGATTGGACCTAGGGTTAGGGTTATGTTGAGGGCGAGGTTTAGAGAGACGGTTAGGGTTATTATTGGACCTAGGGTTAGGGTTATGTTGAGGGCTAGGGTTAGGGAGACGGTAAGGGTTAGGATTGGACCTAGGGTTAGGGTTATGTTGAGGGCTAGGGTTAGAGAGACGGTTAGGGTTAGGATTGGACCTAGGGTTAGGGTTATGTTGAGGGCTAGGGTTAGAGAGACGGTTAGGGTTAGGATTGGACCTAGGGTTAGGGTTATGTTGAGGGCTAGGGTTAGAGAGACGGTTAGGGTTAGGATTGGACCTAGGGTTAGGGTTATGTTGAGGGCTAGGGTTAGAGAGACGGTTAGGGTTAGGATTGGACCTAGGGTAGGGTTATGTTGAGGGCTAGGGTTAGGGAGACGGTAAGGGTTAGGATTGGACCTAGGGTTAGGGTTATGTTGAGGGCTAGGGTTAGAGAGACGGTTAGGGTTAGGATTGGACCTAGGGTTAGGGTTATGTTGAGGGCTAGGGTTAGAGAGACGGTCAGGGTTAGGATTGGACCTAGGGTTAGGCTTATGTTGAGGGCTAGGGTTAGAGAGACGGTTAGGGTTATGAGTGGACCTAGGGTTAGGGTTATGTTGAGGGCTAGGGTTAGAGAGACGGTTAGGGTGAGTATTGGACCTAGGGTTAGGGTTATGTTGAGGGCTAGGGTTAGAGAGACGGTTAGGGTTAGGATTGGACCTAGGGTTAGGGTTATGTTGAGGGCTAGGGTTAGGGAGACGGTAAGGGTTAGGATTGGACCTAGGGTTAGGGTTATGTTGAGGGCTAGGGTTAGAGAGACGGTTAGGGTTAGGATTGGACCTAGGGTTAGGGTTATGTTGAGGGCTAGGGTTAGAGAGACGGTTAGGGTTAGGATTGGACCTAGGGTTAGGGTTATGTTGAGGGCTAGGGTTAGAGAGACGGTTAGGGTTAGGATTGGACCTAGGGAAGGGTTATGTTGAGGGCTAGGGTTAGGGAGACGGTAAGGGTTAGGATTGGACCTAGGGTTAGGGTTATGTTGAGGGCTAGGGTTAGAGAGACGGTTAGGGTTAGGATTGGACCTAGGGTTAGGGTTATGTTGAGGGCTAGGGTTAGAGAGACGGTAAGGGTTAGGATTGGACCTAGGGTTAGGGTTATGTTGAGGGCTAGGGTTAGAGAGATGGTTAGGGTTAGGATTGGACCTAGGGTTAGGGTTATGTTGAGGGCGAGGTTTAGAGAGACGGTTAGGGTTATTATTGGACCTAGGGTTAGGGTTATGTTGAGGGCTAGGGTTAGGGAGACGGTCAGGGTTAGGATTGGACCTAGGGTTAGGGTTATGTTGAGGGCTAGGGTTAGAGAGACGGTTAGGGTTAGGATTGGACCTAGGGTTAGGGTTATGTTGAGGGCTAGGGTTAGAGAGACGGTTAGGGTTAGGATTGGACCTAGGGTTAGGGTTATGTTGAGGGCTAGGTTTAGGGAGACGGTAAGGGTTAGGATTGGACCTAGGGTTAGGGTTATGTTGAGGGCTAGGGTTAGAGAGACGGTTAGGGTTAGGATTGGACCTAGGGTTAGGGTTATGTTGAGGGCTAGGGTTAGAGAGACGGTTAGGGTTATGATTGGACCTAGGGTTAGGGTTATGTTGAGGGCTAGGGTTAGGGAGACGGTAAGGGTTAGGATTGGACCTAGGGTTAGGGTTATGTTGAGGGCTAGGGTTAGAGAGACCGTTAGGGTTAGGTTTGGACCTAGGGTTAGGGTTATGTTGAGGGCTAGGGTTAGAGAGACGGTTAGGGTTAGGATTGGACCTAGGGTTAGGATTATGTTGAGGGCTAGGGTTAGGGAGACGGTAAGGGTTAGGATTAGACCTAGGGTTAGGGTTATGTTGAGGGCTAGGGTTAAAGAGACGGTTAGGGTTACGATTGGACCTAGGGTTAGGGTTATGTTGAGGGATAGGGTTAGAGAGACGGTTAGGGTTAGGAATGGACCTAGGGTTAGGGTTATGTTGAGGGCTAGGGTTAGAGAGACGGTTAGGGTTAGGATTGGACCTAGGGTTAGGGTTATGTTGAGGGCTAGGGTTAGAGAGACGGTTAGGGTTAGGATTGGACCTAGGGTTAGGGTTATGTTGAGGGCTAGGGTTAGAGAGACGGTTAGGGTTAGGATTGGACCTAGGGTTAGGGTTATGTTGATGGCTAGGTTTAGAGAGACGGTTAGGGTTAGGATTGGACCTAGGGTTAGGGTTATGTTGAGGGCTAGGGTTAGAGAGACGGTTAGAGTTAGGATTGGAAATAGGGTTAGGGTTATGTTGAGGGCTAGGGTTAGAGAGACGGTCAGGGTTAGGATTGGACCTAGGGTTAGGGTTATGTTGAGGGCTAGGGTTAGAGAGACGGTTAGGGTTATGATTGGACGTAGGGTTAGGGTTATGTTGAGGGCTAGGGTTAGAGAGACGGTTAGGTTGAGGATTGGACCTAGGTTTAGGGTTATGTTGAGGGCTAGGGTTAGAGAGACGGTTAGGGTTATGAGTGGACCTAGGGTTAGGGTTATGTTGAGGGCTAGGGTTAGAGAGACGGTTAGGGTTAGGATTGGACCTAGGGTTAGGGTTATGTTGAGGGCTAGGGTTAGAGAGACGGTTAGGGTTAGGATTGGACCTAGGGTTAGGGTTATGTTGAGGGCTAGGGTTAGGGAGACGGTAAGGGTTAGGATTGGACCTAGGGTTAGGGTTATATTGAGGGCTAGGGTTAGAGAGACGGTTAGGGTTAGGATTGGACCTAGGGTTAGGGTTATGTTGAGGGCTAGGGTTAGAGAGACGGTTAGGGTGAGGATTGGACCTAGGGTTAGGGTTATGTTATGGGCTAGGGTTAGAGAGACGGTTAGGGTTATGAGTGGACCTAGGGTTAGGGTTATGTTGAGGGCTAGGGTTAGAGAGACGGTTAGGGTTAGGATTGGACCTAGGGTTAGGGTTATGTTGAGGGCTAGGGTTAGAGAGACGGTTAGGGATAGGATTGGATCTAGGGTTAGGGTTATGTTGAGGGCTAGGGTTAGGGAGACGGTAAGGGTTAGGATTGGACCTAGGGTTAGGGTTATGTTGAGGGCTAGGGTTAGAGAGACGGTTAGGGTTAGGATTGGACCTAGGGTTAGGGTTATGTTGAGGGCTAGGGTTAGAGAGACGGTTAGGGTCATGATTGGACCTAGGGTTAGGGTTATGTTGAGGGCTAGGGTTAGAGAGACGGTTAGGGTTATGATTGGACCTAGGGTTAGGGTTCTGTTGAGGGCTAGGGTTAGAGAGACGGTTAGGGTTAGGATTGGACCTAGGGTTAGGGTTATGTTGAGGGCTAGGGTTAGGGAGACGGTAAGGGTTAGGATTGGACCTAGGGTTAGGGTTATGTTGAGGGCTAGGGTTAGAGAGACGGTTAGGGTTAGGATTGGACCTAGGGTTAGGGTTATGTTGAGGGCTAGGGTTAGAGAGACGGTTAGGGTTAGGATTGGACCTAGGGTTAGGGTTATGTTGAGGGCTAGGGTTAGAGAGACGGTTAGGGTTAGGATTGGACCTAGGGTTAGGGTTATGTTGAGGGCTAGGGTTAGAGAGACGGTTAGGGTTAGGATTGGACCTAGGGTTAGGGTTATGTTGAGGGCTAGGGTTAGAGAGACGGTTAGGGTTAGGATTGGACCTAGGGTTAGGGTTATGTTGAGGGCAGGGTTAGAGAGACGGTTAGGGTTATGATTGGACCTAGGGTTAGGGTTATGTTGAGGGCTAGGGTTAGAGAGACGGTTAGGGTTAGGATTGGACCTAGGGTTAGGGTTATGTTGAGGGCTAGGGTTAGAGACGGTTAGGGTTAGGATTGGACCTAGGGTTAGGTTTATGTTGAGGGCTAGGGTTAGAGAGACGGTTAGGGTTTTGAGTGGACCTAGGGATAGGGTTATGTTGAGGGCTAGGGTTAGAGAGACGGTTAGGGTTAGGATTGGACCTAGGGTTAGGGTTATGTTGAGGGCTAGGGTTAGAGAGACGGTTAGGGTTAGGATTGGACCTAGGGTTAGGGTTATGTTGAGGGCTAGGGTTAGAGAGACGGTTAGGGTTATGATTGGACCTAGGGTTAGGGTTATGTTGAGGGTTAGGGTTAGAGACGGTTAGGGTTAGGATTGGACCTAGGGTTAGGGTTATGTTGAGGGCTAGGGTTACAGAGACGGTTAGGGTTAGGATTGGACCTAGGGTTAGGGTTATGTTGAGGGCTAGGGTTAGAGAGACGGTTAGGGGTAGGATTGGACCTAGGGTTAGGGTTATGTTGAGGGCTAGGGTTAGAGAGACGGTTAGGGTTATGATTGGACCTAGGGTTAGGGTTATGTTGAGGGCTAGGGTTAGAGAGACGGTTAGGGTTAGGATTGGACCTAGGGTTAGGGTTATGTTGAGGGCTAGGGTTAGAGAGACGGTTAGGGTTAGGATTGGACCTAGGGTTAGGGTTATGTTGAGGGCTAGGGTTAGAGAGACGGTTAGGGTTAGGATTGGACCTAGGGTTAGGGTTATGTTGAGGGCTAGGGTTAGAGAGACGGTTATGGGTTATGATTGTACCTAGGGTTAGGGTTATGTTGAGGGCTAGGGTTAGAGAGACGGTTAGGGTTAGGATTGGACCTAGGGTTAGGGTTATGTTGAGGGCTAGGGTTGGAGAGACGGTTAGGGTTAGGATTGGACCTAGGGTTAGGGTTATGTTGAGGGCTAGGGTTAGAGAGACGGTTAGGGTTAGGATTGGACCTAGGGTTAGGGTTATGTTGAGGGCTAGGGTTAGAGAGACGGTTAGGGTTAGGATTGGAAATAGGGTTAGGGTTATGTTGAGGGCTAGGGTTAGACAGACGGTTAGGGTTATGATTGGACCTAGGGTTAGGGTTATGTTGAGGGCTAGGGTTAGACAGACGGTTAGGGTTAGGATTGGACCTAGGGTTAGGGTTATGTTGAGGGCTAGGGTTAGAGAGACGGTTAGCGTTAGGATTGGACCTAGGGTTAGGGTTATGTTGAGGGCTAGGGTTAGAGAGACGGTTAGGGTTAGGATTGGACCTAGGGTTAGGGTTATGTTGAGGGCTAGGGTTAGGGAGACGGTAAGGGTTAGGATTGGACCTAGGGTTAGGGTTATGTTGAGGGCTAGGGTTAGAGAGACGGTTAGGGTTAGGATTGGACCTAGGGTTAGGGTTATGTTGAGGGCTAGGGTTAGAGAGACGGTTAGGGTTAGGATTGGACCTAGGGTTAGGGTTATGTTGAGGGCTAGGGTTAGAGAGACGGTTAGGGTTAGGATTGGACCTAGGGTTAGGGTTATGTTGAGGGCTAGGGTTAGAGAGACGGTTAGGGTTAGGATTGGAAATAGGGTTAGGGTTATGTTGAGGGCTAGGGTTAGACAGACGGTTAGGGTTATGATTGGACCTAGGGTTAGGGTTATGTTGAGGGCTAGGGTTAGACAGACGGTTAGGGTTAGGATTGGACCTAGGGTTAGGGTTATGTTGAGGGCTAGGGTTAGAGAGACGGTTAGGGTTAGGATTGGACCTAGGGTTAGGGTTATGTTGAGGGCTAGGGTTAGAGAGACGGTTAGGGTTAGGATTGGACCTAGGGTTAGGGTTATGTTGAGGGCTAGGGTTAGGGAGACGGTAAGGGTTAGGATTGGACCTAGGGTTAGGGTTATGTTGAGGGCTAGGGTTAGAGAGACGGTTAGGGTTAGGATTGGACCTAGGGTTAGGGTTATGTTGAGGGCTAGGGTTAGAGAGACGGTTAGGGTTAGGATTGGACTTAGGGTTAGGGTTATGTTGAGGGCTAGGGTTAGAGAGACGGTTAGGGTTAGGATTGGACCTAGGGTTAGGGTTATGTTGAGGGCTAGGGTTAGAGAGACGGTTAGGGTTAGGATTGGACCTAGGGTTAGGGTTATGTTGAGGGCTAGGGTTAGAGAGACGGTTAGGGTTAGGATTGGACCTAGGGTTAGGGTTATGTTGAGGGCTAGGGTTAGAGAGACGGTTAGGGTTATGATTGGACCTAGGGTTAGGGTTATGTTGAGGGCTATGGTTAGAGAGACGGTTAGGGTTAGGATTGGACCTAGGGTTAGGGTTATGTTGAGGGCTAGGGTTAGAGAGACGGTTAGGGTTAGGATTGGACGTAGGGTTAGGGTTATGTTGAGGGCTAGGGTTAGAGAGACGGTTAGGGTTAGGATTGGACCTAGGGTTAGGGTTATGTTGAGGGCTAGGGTTAGAGAGACGGTTAGGGTTAGGATTGGACGTAGGGTTAGGGTTATGTTGAGGGCTAGGGTTAGAGAGACGGTTAGGGTTAGGATTGGACCTAGGGTTAGGGTTATGTAGAGGGCTAGGGTTAGAGAGACGGTTAGGGTTATGATTGGACCTAGGGTTAGGGTTATGTTGAGGGCTAGGGTTAGAGAGACGGTTAGGGTTATGATTGGACCTAGGGTTAGGGTTATGTTGAGGGCTAGGGTTAGAGAGACGGTTAGGGTTAGGATTGGACCTAGGGTTAGGGTTATGTTGAGGGCTAGGGTTAGAGAGACGGTTAGGGTTAGGATTGGAAATAGGGTTAGGGTTATGTTGAGGGCTAGGGTTAGAGAGACGGTTAGGGTTAGGATTGGACCTAGGGTTAGGGTTATGTTGAGGGCTAGGGTTAGAGAGACGGTTAGGGTTATGATTGGACGTAGGGTTAGGGTTATGTTGAGGGCTAGGGTTAGAGAGACCGTTAGGGTTAGGATTGGACCTAGGGTTAGGGTTATGTTGAGGGCTAGGGTTAGAGAGACGGTTCGGGTTAGGATTGGATCTAGGGTTAGGGTTATGTTGAGGGCTAGGGTTAGAGAGACGGTTAGGGTTAGGATTGGACCTAGGGTTAGGGTTATGTTGAGGGCTAGGGTTAGAGAGACGGTTAGGGTTATGAGTGGACCTAGGGTTAGGGTTATGTTGAGGGCTAGGGTTAGAGAGACGGTTAGGGTTAGGATTGGACCTAGGGTTAGGGTTATGTTGAGGGCTAGGGTTAGAGAGACGGTTAGGGTTATGATTGGACGTAGGGTTAGGGTTATGTTGAGGGCTAGGGTTAGAGAGACGGTTAGGGTTAGGATTGGACCTAGGGTTAGGGTTATGTTGAGGGCTAGGGTTAGAGAGACGGTTAGGGTTAGGATTGGACGTAGGGTTAAGGTTATGTTGAGGGCTAGGGTTAGAGAGACGGTTAGGGTTAGGATTGGACCTAGGGTTAGGGTTATGTTGAGGGCTAGGGTTAGAGAGACGGTTAGGGTCATGATTGGAACTAGGGTTAGGGTTATGTTGAGGGCTAGGGTTAGAGAGACGGTTAGGGTTAGGATTGGACCTAGGGTTAGGGTTATGTTGAGGGCTAGGGTTAGAGAGACGGTTAGGGTTAGGATTGGACCTAGGGTTAGGGTTATGTTGAGGGCTAGGGTTAGAGAGACGGTTAGGGTTATGATTGGACCTAGGGTTAGGGTTATGTTGAGGGCTAGGGTTAGAGAGACGGTTAGGGTTAGGATTGGACCTAGGGTTAGGGTTATGTTGAGGGCTAGGGTTAGAGAGACGGTTAGGGTTAGGATTGGACCTAGGGTTAGGGTTATGTTGAGGGCTAGGGTTAGAGAGACGATTAGGGTTAGGATTGGACCTAGGGTTAGGGTTATGTTGAGGGCTAGGGTTAGAGAGACGGTTAGGGTTAGGATTGGACCTAGGGTTAGGGTTATGTTGAGGGCTAGGGTTAGAGAGACGGTTAGGGTTAGGATTGGACCTAGGGTTAGGGTTATGTTGAGGGCTAGGGTTAGGGAGACGGTAAGGGTTAGGATTGGACCTAGGGTTAGGGTTATGTTGAGGGCTAGGGTTAGAGAGACGGTTAGGGTTAGGATTGGACCTAGGGTTAGGGTTATGTTGAGGGCTAGGGTTAGAGAGACGGTTAGGGTTAGGATTGGACCTAGGGTTAGGGTTATGTTGAGGGCTAGGGTTAGAGAGACGGTTAGGGTTAGGATTGGACCTAGGGTTAGGGTTATGTTGAGGGCTAGGGTTAGAGAGACGGTTAGGGTTAGGATTGGACCTAGGGTTAGGGTTATGTTGAGGGCTAGGTTTAGAGAGACGGTTAGGGTTAGGATTGGACCTAGGGTTAGGGTTATGTTGAGGGCTAGGGTTAGGGACACGGTAAGGGTTAGGATTGGACCTAGGGTTAGGGTTATGTTGAGGGCTAGGGTTAGAGAGACGGTTAGGGTTAGGATTGGACCTAGGGTTAGTGTTATGTTGAGGGCTAGGGTTAGAGAGACGGTTAGGGTGAGTATTGGACCTAGGGTTAGGGTTATGTTGAGGGCTAGGGTTAGAGAGACGGTTAGGGTTATGAGTGGACCTAGGGTTAGGGTTATGTTGAGGGCTAGGGTTAGAGAGACGGTTAGGGTTAGGATTGGACCTAGGGTTAGGGTTATGTTGAGGGGTAGGGTTAGGGAGACGGTAAGGGTTAGGATTGGACCTAAGGTTAGGGTTATGTTGAGGGCTAGGGTTAGAGAGACGGTTAGGGTTAGGATTGGACCTAGGGTTAGGGTTATGTTGAGGGCTAGGGTTAGAGAGACGGTTAGGGTTAGGATTGGACCTAGGGTTAGGGTTATGTTGATGGCTAGGGTTAGAGAGACGGTTAGGGTTAGGATTGGACCTAGGGTTAGGGTTATGTTGAGGGCTAGGGTTAGAGAGACGGTTAGGGTTAGGATTGGACCTAGGGTTAGGGTTATGTTGAGGGCTAGGGTTAGGGAGACGGTAAGGGTTAGGATTGGACCTAGGGTTAGGGTTATGTTGAGGGCTAGGGTTAGAGAGACGGTTAGGGTTAGGATTGGACCTAGGGTTAGGGTTATGTTGAGGGCTAGGGTTAGAGAGACGGTTAGGGTTAGGATTGGACCTAGGGTTAGGGTTATGTTGAGGGCTAGGGTTAGAGAGACGGTTAGGGTTAGGATTGGACCTAGGGTTAGGGTTATGTTGAGGGCTAGGGTTAGAGAGACGGTTAGGGTTAGGATTGGACCTAGGGTTAGGGTTATGTTGAGGGCTAGGGTTAGAGAGACGGTTAGGGTTAGGATTGGACCTAGGGTTAGGGTTATGTTGAGGGCTAGGGTTAGAGAGACGGTTAGGGTTATGATTGGACCTAGGGTTAGGGTTATGTTGAGGGCTAGGGTTAGAGAGACGGTTAGGGTTAGGATTGGACCTAGGGTTAGGGTTATGTTGAGGGCTAGGGTTAGAGAGACGGTTAGGGTTAGGATTGGACGTAGGGTTAGGGTTATGTTGAGGGCTAGGGTTAGAGAGACGGTTAGGGTTAGGATTGGACCTAGGGTTAGGGTTATGTTGAGGGCTAGGGTTAGAGAGACGGTTAGGGTTAGGATTGGACGTAGGGTTAGGGTTATGTTGAGGGCTAGGGTTAGAGAGACGGTTAGGGTTAGGATTGGACCTAGGGTTAGGGTTATGTAGAGGGCTAGGGTTAGAGAGACGGTTAGGGTTATGATTGGACCTAGGGTTAGGGTTATGTTGAGGGCTAGGGTTAGAGAGACGCTTAGGGTTATGATTGGACCTAGGGTTAGGGTTATGTTGAGGGCTAGGGTTAGAGAGACGGTTAGGGTTAGGATTGGACCTAGGGTTAGGGTTATGTTGAGGGCTAGGGTTAGAGAGACGGTTAGGGTTAGGATTGGAAATAGGGTTAGGGTTATGTTGAGGGCTAGGGTTAGAGAGACGGTTAGGGTTAGGATTGGACCTAGGGTTAGGGTTATGTTGAGGGCTAGGGTTAGAGAGACGGTTAGGGTTATGATTGGACGTAGGGTTAGGGTTATGTTGAGGGCTAGGGTTAGAGAGACGGTTAGGGTTAGGATTGGACCTAGGGTTAGGGTTATGTTGAGGGCTAGGGTTAGAGAGACGGTTCGGGTTAGGATTGGACCTAGGGTTAGGGTTATGTTGAGGGCTAGGGTTAGAGAGACGGTTAGGGTTAAGATTGGACCTAGGGTTAGGGTTATGTTGAGGGCTAGGGTTAGAGAGACGGTTAGGGTTATGAGTGGACCTAGGGTTAGGGTTATGTTGAGGGCTAGGGTTAGAGAGACGGTTAGGGTTAGGAATGGACCTAGGGTTAGGGTTATGTTGAGGGCTACTGTTAGAGAGACGGTTAGGGTTAGGATTGGACGTAGGGTTAGGGTTATGTTGAGGGCTAGGGTTAGAGAGACGGTTAGGGTTAGGATTGGACCTAGGGTTAGGGTTATGTTGAGGGCTAGGGTTAGAGAGACGGTTAGGGTTAGGATTGGACCTAGGGTTAAGGTTATGTTGAGGGCTAGGGTTAGAGAGACGGTTAGGGTTAGGATTGGACCTAGGGTTAGGGTTATGTTGAGGGCTAGGGTTAGAGAGACGGTTAGGGTCATGATTGGAACTAGGGTTAGGGTTATGTTGAGGGCTAGGGTTAGAGAGACGGTTAGGGTTAGGATTGGACCTAGGGTTAGGGTTATGTTGAGGGCTAGGGTTAGAGAGACGGTTAGGGTTAGGATTGGACCTAGGGTTAGGGTTATGTTGAGGGCTAGGGTTAGAGAGACGGTTAGGGTTATGATTGGACCTAGGGTTAGGGTTATGTTGAGGGCTAGGGTTAGAGAGACGGTTAGGGTTAGGATTGGACCTAGGGTTAGGGTTATGTTGAGGGCTAGGGTTAGAGAGACGGTTAGGGTTAGGATTGGACCTAGGGTTAGGGTTATGTTGAGGGCTAGGGTTAGAGAGACGATTAGGGTTAGGATTGTACCTAGGGTTAGGGTTATGTTGAGGGCTAGGGTTAGAGAGACGGTTAGGGTTAGGATTGGACCTAGGGTTAGGGTTATGTTGAGGGCTAGGGTTAGAGAGACGGTTAGGGTTAGGATTGGACCTAGGGTTAGGGTTATGTTGAGGGCTAGGGTTAGGGAGACGGTAAGGGTTAGGATTGGACCTAGGGTTAGGGTTATGTTGAGGGCTAGGGTTAGAGAGACGGTTAGGGTTAGGATTGGACCTAGGGTTAGGGTTATGTTGAGGGCTAGGGTTAGAGAGACGGTTAGGGTTAGGATTGGACCTAGGGTTAGGGTTATGTTGAGGGCTAGGGTTAGAGAGACGGTTAGGGTTAGGATTGGACCTAGGGTTAGGGTTATGTTGAGGGCTAGGGTTAGAGAGACGGTTAGGGTTAGGATTGGACCTAGGATTAGGGTTATGTTGAGGGCTAGGGTTAGAGAGACGGTTAGGGTCATGATTGGACCTAGGGTTAGGGTTATGTTGAGGGCTAGGGTAAGAGAGACGGTTAGGGTTAGGATTGGACCTAGGGTTAGGGTTATGTTGAGGGCTAGGGTTAGAGAGACAGTTAGGGTTATGATTGGACCTAGGGTTAGGGTTATGTTGAGGGCTAGGGTTAGAGAGACGGTTAGGGTTATGATTGGACCTAGGGTTAGGGTTATGTTGAGGGCTAGGGTTAGAGAGACGGTTAGGGTTAGGATTGGACCTAGGGTTAGGATTATGTTGAGGGCTAGGGTTAGAGAGACGGTTAGGGTTAGGATTGGACCTAGGGTTAGGGTTATGTTGAGGGCTAGGGTTAGAGAGACGGTTAGGGTTAGGATTGGACCTAGGGTTAGGGTTATGTTGAGGGCTAGGGTTAGAGAGACGGTTAGAGTTAGGATTGGAAATAGGGTTAGGGTTATGTTGAGGGCTAGGGTTAGAGAGACGGTCAGGGTTAGGATTGGACCTAGGGTTAGGGTTATGTTGAGGTCTAGGGTTAGAGAGACGGTTAGGGTTATGAGTGGACCTAGGGTTAGGGTTATGTTGAGGGGTAGGGTTAGAGAGACGGTCAGGGTTAGGATTGGACCTAGGGTTAGGCTTATTTTGAGGGCTAGGGTTAGAGAGACGGTTAGGGTTAGGATTGGACCTAGGGTTAGGGTTATGTTGAGGGCTAGGGTTAGAGAGTCGGTTAGGGTGAGGATTGGACCTAGGGTTAGGGTTATGTTGAGGGCTAGGGTTAGAGAGACGGTTAGGGTTATGAGTGGACCTAGGGTTAGGGTTATGTTGAGGGCTAGGGTTAGAGAGACGGTTAGGGTTAGGATTGGACCTAGGGTTAGGGTTATGTTGAGGGCTAGGGTTAGAGAGACGGTTAGGGTTAGGATTGGACCTAGGGTTAGGGTTATGTTGAGGGCTAGGGTTAGGGAGACGGTAAGGGTTAGGATTGGACCTAGGGTTAGGGTTATGTTGAGGGCTAGGGTTAGAGAGACGGTTAGGGTTAGGATTGGACCTAGGGTTAGGGTTATGTTGAGGGCTAGGGTTAGAGAGACGGTTAGGGTGAGTATTGGACCTAGGGTTAGGGTTATGTTGAGGGCTAGGGTTAGAGAGACGGTTAGGGTTATGAGTGGACCTAGGGTTAGGGTTATGTTGAGGGCTAGGGTTAGAGAGACGGTTAGGGTTAGGATTGGACCTAGGGTTAGGGTTATGTTGAGGGCTAGGGTTAGAGAGACGGTTAGGGTTAGGATTGGACCTAGGGTTAGGGTTATGTTGAGGGCTAGGGTTAGAGAGACGGTTAGGGTTATGATTGGACCTAGGGTTAGGGTTATGTTGAGGGCTAGGGTTAGAGAGACGGTTAGGGTTAGGATTGGACCTAGGGTTAGGGTTATGTTGAGGGCTAGGGTTAGAGAGACGGTTAGGGTTAGGATTGGACCTAGGGTTAGGGTTATGTTGAGGGCTAGGGTTAGAGAGACGATTAGGGTTAGGATTGTACCTAGGGTTAGGGTTATGTTGAGGGCTAGGGTTAGAGAGACGGTTAGGGTTAGGATTGGACCTAGGGTTAGGGTTATGTTGAGGGCTAGGGTTAGAGAGACGGTTAGGGTTAGGATTGGACCTAGGGTTAGGGTTATGTTGAGGGCTAGGGTTAGGGAGACGGTAAGGGTTAGGATTGGACCTAGGGTTAGGGTTATGTTGAGGGCTAGGGTTAGAGAGACGGTTAGGGTTAGGATTGGACCTAGGGTTAGGGTTATGTTGAGGGCTAGGGTTAGAGAGACGGTTAGGGTTAGGATTGGACCTAGGGTTAGGGTTATGTTGAGGGCTAGGGTTAGAGAGACGGTTAGGGTTAGGATTGGACCTAGGGTTAGGGTTATGTTGAGGGCTAGGGTTAGAGAGACGGTTAGGGTTAGGATTGGACCTAGGATTAGGGTTATGTTGAGGGCTAGGGTTAGAGAGACGGTTAGGGTCATGATTGGACCTAGGGTTAGGGTTATGTTGAGGGCTAGGGTAAGAGAGACGGTTAGGGTTAGGATTGGACCTAGGGTTAGGGTTATGTTGAGGGCTAGGGTTAGAGAGACAGTTAGGGTTATGATTGGACCTAGGGTTAGGGTTATGTTGAGGGCTAGGGTTAGAGAGACGGTTAGGGTTATGATTGGACCTAGGGTTAGGGTTATGTTGAGGGCTAGGGTTAGAGAGACGGTTAGGGTTAGGATTGGACCTAGGGTTAGGGTTATGTTGAGGGCTAGGGTTAGAGAGACGGTTAGGGTTAGGATTGGACCTAGGGTTAGGGTTATGTTGAGGGCTAGGGTTAGAGAGACGGTTAGGGTTAGGATTGGACCTAGGGTTAGGGTTATGTTGAGGGCTAGGGTTAGAGAGACGGTTAGAGTTAGGATTGGAAATAGGGTTAGGGTTATGTTGAGGGCTAGGGTTAGAGAGACGGTCAGGGTTAGGATTGGACCTAGGGTTAGGGTTATGTTGAGGTCTAGGGTTAGAGAGACGGTTAGGGTTATGAGTGGACCTAGGGTTAGGGTTATGTTGAGGGGTAGGGTTAGAGAGACGGTCAGGGTTAGGATTGGACCTAGGGTTAGGCTTATTTTGAGGGCTAGGGTTAGAGAGACGGTTAGGGTTAGGATTGGACCTAGGGTTAGGGTTATGTTGAGGGCTAGGGTTAGAGAGTCGGTTAGGGTGAGGATTGGACCTAGGGTTAGGGTTATGTTGAGGGCTAGGGTTAGAGAGACGGTTAGGGTTATGAGTGGACCTAGGGTTAGGGTTATGTTGAGGGCTAGGGTTAGAGAGACGGTTAGGGTTAGGATTGGACCTAGGGTTAGGGTTATGTTGAGGGCTAGGGTTAGAGAGACGGTTAGGGTTAGGATTGGACCTAGGGTTAGGGTTATGTTGAGGGCTAGGGTTAGGGAGACGGTAAGGGTTAGGATTGGACCTAGGGTTAGGGTTATGTTGAGGGCTAGGGTTAGAGAGACGGTTAGGGTTAGGATTGGACCTAGGGTTAGGGTTATGTTGAGGGCTAGGGTTAGAGAGACGGTTAGGGTGAGTATTGGACCTAGGGTTAGGGTTATGTTGAGGGCTAGGGTTAGAGAGACGGTTAGGGTTATGAGTGGACCTAGGGTTAGGGTTATGTTGAGGGCTAGGGTTAGAGAGACGGTTAGGGTTAGGATTGGACCTAGGGTTAGGGTTATGTTGAGGGCTAGGGTTAGAGAGACGGTTAGGGTTATGATTGGACCTAGGGTTAGGGTTATGTTGAGGGCTATGGTTAGAGAGACGGTTAGGGTTAGGATTGGACCTAGGGTTAGGGTTATGTTGAGGGCTAGGGTTAGAGAGACGGTTAGGGTTAGGATTGGACGTAGGGTTAGGGTTATGTTGAGGGCTAGGGTTAGAGAGACGGTTAGGGTTAGGATTGGACCTAGGGTTAGGGTTATGTTGAGGGCTAGGGTTAGAGAGACGGTTAGGGTTAGGATTGGACGTAGGGTTAGGGTTATGTTGAGGGCTAGGGTTAGAGAGACGGTTAGGGTTAGGATTGGACCTAGGGTTAGGGTTATGTAGAGGGCTAGGGTTAGAGAGACGGTTAGGGTTATGATTGGACCTAGGGTTAGGGTTATGTTGAGGGCTAGGGTTAGAGAGACGGTTAGGGTTATGATTGGACCTAGGGTTAGGGTTATGTTGAGGGCTAGGGTTAGAGAGACGGTTAGGGTTAGGATTGGACCTAGGGTTAGGGTTATGTTGAGGGCTAGGGTTAGAGAGACGGTTAGGGTTAGGATTGGAAATAGGGTTAGGGTTATGTTGAGGGCTAGGGTTAGAGAGACGGTTAGGGTTAGGATTGGACCTAGGGTTAGGGTTATGTTGAGGGCTAGGGTTAGAGAGACGGTTAGGGTTATGATTGGACGTAGGGTTAGGGTTATGTTGAGGGCTAGGGTTAGAGAGACGGTTAGGGTTAGGATTGGACCTAGGGTTAGGGTTATGTTGAGGGCTAGGGTTAGAGAGACGGTTCGGGTTAGGATTGGATCTAGGGTTAGGGTTATGTTGAGGGCTAGGGTTAGAGAGACGGTTAGGGTTAGGATTGGACCTAGGGTTAGGGTTATGTTGAGGGCTAGGGTTAGAGAGACGGTTAGGGTTATGAGTGGACCTAGGGTTAGGGTTATGTTGAGGGCTAGGGTTAGAGAGACGGTTAGGGTTAGGATTGGACCTAGGGTTAGGGTTATGTTGAGGGCTAGGGTTAGAGAGACGGTTAGGGTTATGATTGGACGTAGGGTTAGGGTTATGTTGAGGGCTAGGGTTAGAGAGACGGTTAGGGTTAGGATTGGACCTAGGGTTAGGGTTATGTTGAGGGCTAGGGTTAGAGAGACGGTTAGGGTTAGGATTGGACCTAGGGTTAAGGTTATGTTGAGGGCTAGGGTTAGAGAGACGGTTAGGGTTAGGATTGGACCTAGGGTTAGGGTTATGTTGAGGGCTAGGGTTAGAGAGACGGTTAGGGTCATGATTGGAACTAGGGTTAGGGTTATGTTGAGGGCTAGGGTTAGAGAGACGGTTAGGGTTAGGATTGGACCTAGGGTTAGGGTTATGTTGAGGGCTAGGGTTAGAGAGACGGTTAGGGTTAGGATTGGACCTAGGGTTAGGGTTATGTTGAGGGCTAGGGTTAGAGAGACGGTTAGGGTTATGATTGGACCTAGGGTTAGGGTTATGTTGAGGGCTAGGGTTAGAGAGACGGTTAGGGTTAGGATTGGACCTAGGGTTAGGGTTATGTTGAGGGCTAGGGTTAGAGAGACGGTTAGGGTTAGGATTGGACCTAGGGTTAGGGTTATGTTGAGGGCTAGGGTTAGAGAGACGATTAGGGTTAGGATTGGACCTAGGGTTAGGGTTATGTTGAGGGCTAGGGTTAGAGAGACGGTTAGGGTTAGGATTGGACCTAGGGTTAGGGTTATGTTGAGGGCTAGGATTAGAGAGACGGTTAGGGTTAGGATTGGACCTAGGGTTAGGGTTATGTTGAGGGCTAGGGTTAGGGAGACGGTAAGGGTTAGGATTGGACCTAGGGTTAGGGTTATGTTGAGGGCTAGGGTTAGAGAGACGGTTAGGGTTAGGATTGGACCTAGGGTTAGGGTTATGTTGAGGGCTAGGGTTAGAGAGACGGTTAGGGTTAGGATTGGACCTAGGGTTAGGGTTATGTTGAGGGCTAGGGTTAGAGAGACGGTTAGGGTTAGGATTGGACCTAGGGTTAGGGTTATGTTGAGGGCTAGGGTTAGAGAGACGGTTAGGGTTAGGATTGGACCTAGGGTTAGGGTTATGTTGAGGGCTAGGTTTAGAGAGACGGTTAGGGTTAGGATTGGACCTAGGGTTAGGGTTATGTTGAGGGCTAGGGTTAGGGACACGGTAAGGGTTAGGATTGGACCTAGGGTTAGGGTTATGTTGAGGGCTAGGGTTAGAGAGACGGTTAGGGTTAGGATTGGACCTAGGGTTAGTGTTATGTTGAGGGCTAGGGTTAGAGAGACGGTTAGGGTGAGTATTGGACCTAGGGTTAGGGTTATGTTGAGGGCTAGGGTTAGAGAGACGGTTAGGGTTATGAGTGGACCTAGGGTTAGGGTTATGTTGAGGGCTAGGGTTAGAGAGACGGTTAGGGTTAGGATTGGACCTAGGGTTAGGGTTATGTTGAGGGGTAGGGTTAGGGAGACGGTAAGGGTTAGGATTGGACCTAAGGTTAGGGTTATGTTGAGGGCTAGGGTTAGAGAGACGGTTAGGGTTAGGATTGGACCTAGGGTTAGGGTTATGTTGAGGGCTAGGGTTAGAGAGACGGTTAGGGTTAGGATTGGACCTAGGGTTAGGGTTATGTTGATGGCTAGGGTTAGAGAGACGGTTAGGGTTAGGATTGGACCTAGGGTTAGGGTTATGTTGAGGGCTAGGGTTAGAGAGACGGTTAGGGTTAGGATTGGACCTAGGGTTAGGGTTATGTTGAGGGCTAGGGTTAGGGAGACGGTAAGGGTTAGGATTGGACCTAGGGTTAGGGTTATGTTGAGGGCTAGGGTTAGAGAGACGGTTAGGGTTAGGATTGGACCTAGGGTTAGGGTTATGTTGAGGGCTAGGGTTAGAGAGACGGTTAGGGTTAGGATTGGACCTAGGGTTAGGGTTATGTTGAGGGCTAGGGTTAGAGAGACGGTTAGGGTTAGGATTGGACCTAGGGTTAGGGTTATGTTGAGGGCTAGGGTTAGAGAGACGGTTAGGGTTAGGATTGGACCTAGGGTTAGGGTTATGTTGAGGGCTAGGGTTAGAGAGACGGTTAGGGTTAGGATTGGACCTAGGGTTAGGGTTATGTTGAGGGCTAGGGTTAGAGAGACGGTTAGGGTTATGATTGGACCTAGGGTTAGGGTTATGTTGAGGGCTAGGGTTAGAGAGACGGTTAGGGTTAGGATTGGACCTAGGGTTAGGGTTATGTTGAGGGCTAGGGTTAGAGAGACGGTTAGGGTTAGGATTGGACGTAGGGTTAGGGTTATGTTGAGGGCTAGGGTTAGAGAGACGGTTAGGGTTAGGATTGGACCTAGGGTTAGGGTTATGTTGAGGGCTAGGGTTAGAGAGACGGTTAGGGTTAGGATTGGACGTAGGGTTAGGGTTATGTTGAGGGCTAGGGTTAGAGAGACGGTTAGGGTTAGGATTGGACCTAGGGTTAGGGTTATGTAGAGGGCTAGGGTTAGAGAGACGGTTAGGGTTATGATTGGACCTAGGGTTAGGGTTATGTTGAGGGCTAGGGTTAGAGAGACGCTTAGGGTTATGATTGGACCTAGGGTTAGGGTTATGTTGAGGGCTAGGGTTAGAGAGACGGTTAGGGTTAGGATTGGACCTAGGGTTAGGGTTATGTTGAGGGCTAGGGTTAGAGAGACGGTTAGGGTTAGGATTGGAAATAGGGTTAGGGTTATGTTGAGGGCTAGGGTTAGAGAGACGGTTAGGGTTAGGATTGGACCTAGGGTTAGGGTTATGTTGAGGGCTAGGGTTAGAGAGACGGTTAGGGTTATGATTGGACGTAGGGTTAGGGTTATGTTGAGGGCTAGGGTTAGAGAGACGGTTAGGGTTAGGATTGGACCTAGGGTTAGGGTTATGTTGAGGGCTAGGGTTAGAGAGACGGTTCGGGTTAGGATTGGACCTAGGGTTAGGGTTATGTTGAGGGCTAGGGTTAGAGAGACGGTTAGGGTTAAGATTGGACCTAGGGTTAGGGTTATGTTGAGGGCTAGGGTTAGAGAGACGGTTAGGGTTATGAGTGGACCTAGGGTTAGGGTTATGTTGAGGGCTAGGGTTAGAGAGACGGTTAGGGTTAGGAATGGACCTAGGGTTAGGGTTATGTTGAGGGCTACTGTTAGAGAGACGGTTAGGGTTAGGATTGGACGTAGGGTTAGGGTTATGTTGAGGGCTAGGGTTAGAGAGACGGTTAGGGTTAGGATTGGACCTAGGGTTAGGGTTATGTTGAGGGCTAGGGTTAGAGAGACGGTTAGGGTTAGGATTGGACCTAGGGTTAAGGTTATGTTGAGGGCTAGGGTTAGAGAGACGGTTAGGGTTAGGATTGGACCTAGGGTTAGGGTTATGTTGAGGGCTAGGGTTAGAGAGACGGTTAGGGTCATGATTGGAACTAGGGTTAGGGTTATGTTGAGGGCTAGGGTTAGAGAGACGGTTAGGGTTAGGATTGGACCTAGGGTTAGGGTTATGTTGAGGGCTAGGGTTAGAGAGACGGTTAGGGTTAGGATTGGACCTAGGGTTAGGGTTATGTTGAGGGCTAGGGTTAGAGAGACGGTTAGGGTTATGATTGGACCTAGGGTTAGGGTTATGTTGAGGGCTAGGGTTAGAGAGACGGTTAGGGTTAGGATTGGACCTAGGGTTAGGGTTATGTTGAGGGCTAGGGTTAGAGAGACGGTTAGGGTTAGGATTGGACCTAGGGTTAGGGTTATGTTGAGGGCTAGGGTTAGAGAGACGATTAGGGTTAGGATTGGACCTAGGGTTAGGGTTATGTTGAGGGCTAGGGTTAGAGAGACGGTTAGGGTTAGGATTGGACCTAGGGTTAGGGTTATGTTGAGGGCTAGGGTTAGAGAGACGGTTAGGGTTAGGATTGGACCTAGGGTTAGGGTTATGTTGAGGGCTAGGGTTAGGGAGACGGTAAGGGTTAGGATTGGACCTAGGGTTAGGGTTATGTTGAGGGCTAGGGTTAGAGAGACGGTTAGGGTTAGGATTGGACCTAGGGTTAGGGTTATGTTGAGGGCTAGGGTTAGAGAGACGGTTAGGGTTAGGATTGGACCTAGGGTTAGGGTTATGTTGAGGGCTAGGGTTAGAGAGACGGTTAGGGTTAGGATTGGACCTAGGGTTAGGGTTATGTTGAGGGCTAGGGTTAGAGAGACGGTTAGGGTTAGGATTGGACCTAGGATTAGGGTTATGTTGAGGGCTAGGGTTAGAGAGACGGTTAGGGTCATGATTGGACCTAGGGTTAGGGTTATGTTGAGGGCTAGGGTAAGAGAGACGGTTAGGGTTAGGATTGGACCTAGGGTTAGGGTTATGTTGAGGGCTAGGGTTAGAGAGACAGTTAGGGTTATGATTGGACCTAGGGTTAGGGTTATGTTGAGGGCTAGGGTTAGAGAGACGGTTAGGGTTATGATTGGACCTAGGGTTAGGGTTATGTTGAGGGCTAGGGTTAGAGAGACGGTTAGGGTTAGGATTGGACCTAGGGTTAGGGTTATGTTGAGGGCTAGGGTTAGAGAGACGGTTAGGGTTAGGATTGGACCTAGGGTTAGGGTTATGTTGAGGGCTAGGGTTAGAGAGACGGTTAGGGTTAGGATTGGACCTAGGGTTAGGGTTATGTTGAGGGCTAGGGTTAGAGAGACGGTTAGAGTTAGGATTGGAAATAGGGTTAGGGTTATGTTGAGGGCTAGGGTTAGAGAGACGGTCAGGGTTAGGATTGGACCTAGGGTTAGGGTTATGTTGAGGTCTAGGGTTAGAGAGACGGTTAGGGTTATGAGTGGACCTAGGGTTAGGGTTATGTTGAGGGGTAGGGTTAGAGAGACGGTCAGGGTTAGGATTGGACCTAGGGTTAGGCTTATTTTGAGGGCTAGGGTTAGAGAGACGGTTAGGGTTAGGATTGGACCTAGGGTTAGGGTTATGTTGAGGGCTAGGGTTAGAGAGTCGGTTAGGGTGAGGATTGGACCTAGGGTTAGGGTTATGTTGAGGGCTAGGGTTAGAGAGACGGTTAGGGTTATGAGTGGACCTAGGGTTAGGGTTATGTTGAGGGCTAGGGTTAGAGAGACGGTTAGGGTTAGGATTGGACCTAGGGTTAGGGTTATGTTGAGGGCTAGGGTTAGAGAGACGGTTAGGGTTAGGATTGGACCTAGGGTTAGGGTTATGTTGAGGGCTAGGGTTAGGGAGACGGTAAGGGTTAGGATTGGACCTAGGGTTAGGGTTATGTTGAGGGCTAGGGTTAGAGAGACGGTTAGGGTTAGGATTGGACCTAGGGTTAGGGTTATGTTGAGGGCTAGGGTTAGAGAGACGGTTAGGGTGAGTATTGGACCTAGGGTTAGGGTTATGTTGAGGGCTAGGGTTAGAGAGACGGTTAGGGTTATGAGTGGACCTAGGGTTAGGGTTATGTTGAGGGCTAGGGTTAGAGAGACGGTTAGGGTTAGGATTGGACCTAGGGTTAGGGTTATGTTGAGGGCTAGGGTTAGGGAGACGGTAAGGGTTAGGATTGGACCTAAGGTTAGGGTTATGTTGAGGGCTAGGGTTAGAGAGACGGTTAGGGTTAGGATTGGACCTAGGGTTAGGGTTATGTTGAGGGCTAGGGTTAGAGAGACGGTTAGGGTTAGGATTGGACCTAGGGTTAGGGTTATGTTGAGGGCTAGAGTTAGACAGACGGTTAGGGTTAGGATTGGACCTAGGGTTAGGGTTATGTTGAGGGCTAGGGTTAGAGAGACGGTTAGGGTTAGGATTGGACCTAGGGTTAGGGTTATGTTGAGGGCTAGGGTTAGGGAGACGGTAAGGGTTAGGATTGGACCTAGGGTTAGGGTTATGTTGAGGGCTAGGGATAGAGAGACGGTTAGGGTTAGGATTGGACCTAGGGTTAGGGTTATGTTGAGGGCTAGGGTTAGAGAGACGGTTAGGGTTAGGATTGGACCTAGGGTTAGGGTTATGTTGAGGGCTAGGGTTAGAGAGACGGTTAGGGTTAGGATTGGACCTAGGGTTAGGGTTATGTTGAGGGCTAGGGTTAGAGAGACGGTTAGGGTTAGGATTGGACCTAGGGTTAGGGTTATGTTGAGGGCTAGGGTTAGAGAGACGGTTAGGGTTAGGATTGGACCTAGGGTTAGGGTTATGTTGAGGGCTAGGGTTAGAGAGACGGTTAGGGTTATGATTGGACCTAGGGTTAGGGTTATGTTGAGGGCTAGGGTTAGAGAGACGGTTAGGGTTAGGATTGGACCTAGGGTTAGGGTTATGTTGAGGGCTAGGGTTAGAGAGACGGTTAGGGTTAGGATTGGACCTAGGGTTAGGGTTATGTTGAGGGCTAGGGTTAGAGAGACGGTTAGGGTTAGGATTGGACCTAGGGTTAGGGTTATGTTGAGGGCTAGGGTTAGAGAGACGGTTAGGGTTAGGATTGGACCTAGGGTTAGGGTTATGTTGAGGGCTAGGGTTAGAGAGACGGTTAGGGTTAGGATTGGACGTAGGGTTAGGGTTATGTTGAGGCTAGGGTTAGAGAGACGGTTAGGGTTAGGATTGGACCTAGGGTTAGGGTTATGTTGAGGGCTAAGGTTAGAGAGACGGTTAGGGTTATGATTGGACCTAGGGTTAGGGTTATGTTGAGGGCTAGGGTTAGAGAGACGGTTAGGGTTATGATTGGACCTAGGGTTAGGGTTATGTTGAGGGCTAGGGTTAGAGAGACGGTTAGGGTTATGATTGGACCTAGGGTTAGGGTTATGTTGAGGGCTAGGGTTAGAGAGACGGTTAGGGTTAGGATTGGACCTAGGGTTAGGGTTATGTTGAGGGCTAGGGTTAGAGAGACGGTTAGGGTTAGGATTGGACCTAGGGTTAGGGTTATGTTGAGGGCTAGGGTTAGAGAGACGGTTAGGGTTAGGACTGGACCTAGGGTTAGGGTTATGTTGAGGGCTAGGGTTAGAGAGACGGTTAGGGTTAGGATTGGACCTAGGGTTAGGGTTATGTTGAGGGCTAGGGTTAGAGAGACGGTTAGGGTTATGATTGGACCTAGGGTTAGGGTTATGTTGAGGGCTAGGGTTAGAGAGACGGTTAGGGTTAGGATTGGACCTAGGGTTAGGGTTATGTTGAGGGCTAGGGTTAGAGAGACGGTTAGGGTTAGGATTGGACCTAGGGTTAGGGTTATGTTGAGGGCTAGGGTTAGAGAGACGGTTAGGGTTAGGATTGGACCTAGGGTTAGGGTTATGTTGAGGGCTAGGGTTAGAGAGACGGTTAGGGTTAGGATTGGACCTAGGGTTAGGGTTATGTTGAGGGCTAGGGTTAGAGAGACGGTTAGGGTTAGGATTGGACCTAGGGTTAGGGTTATGTTGAGGGCTAGGGTTAGAGAGACGGTTAGGGTTAGGATTGGACCTAGGGTTAGGGTTATGTTGAGGGCTAAGGTTAGAGAGACGGTTAGGGTTATGATTGGACCTAGGGTTAGGGTTATGTTGAGGGCTAGGGTTAGAGAGACGGTTAGGGTTATGATTGGACCTAGGGTTAGGGTTATGTTGAGGGCTAGGGTTAGAGAGACGGTAAGGGTTATGATTGGACCTAGGGTTAGGGTTATGTTGAGGGCTAGGGTTAGAGAGACGGTTAGGGTTAGGATTGGACCTAGGGTTAGGGTTATGTTGAGGGCTAGGGTTAGAGAGACGGTTAGGGTTAGGATTGGACCTAGGGTTAGGGTTATGTTGAGGGCTAGGGTTAGAGAGACGGTTAGGGTTAGGATTGGACCTAGGGTTAGGGTTATGTTGAGGGCTAGGGTTAGAGAGACGGTTAGAGTTAGGATTGGAAATAGGGTTAGGGTTATGTTGAGGGCTAGGGTTAGAGAGACGGTCAGGGTTAGGATTGGACCTAGGGTTAGGGTTATGTTGAGGGCTAGGGTTAGAGAGACGGTTAGGGTTATGAGTGGACCTAAGGTTAGGGTTATGTTGAGGGGTAGGGTTAGAGAGACGGTCAGGGTTAGGATTGGACCTAGGGTTAGGCTTATTTTGAGGGCTAGGGTTAGAGAGACGGTTAGGGTTAGGATTGGACCTAGGGTTAGGGTTATGTTGAGGGCTAGGGTTAGAGAGACGGTTAGGGTTAGGATTGGACCTAGGGTTAGGGTTATGTTGAGGGCTAGGGTTAGAGAGACGGTTAGGGTTAGGATTGGACCTAGGGTTAGGGTTATGTTGAGGGCTAGGGTTAGAGAGACGGTTAGGGTTAGGATTGGACCTAGGGTTAGGGTTATGTTGAGGGCTAGGGTTAGAGAGACTGTTAGGGTTAGGATTGGACCTAGGGTTAGGGTTATGTTGAGGACTAGGGTTAGAGAGACGGTTAGGGTTATGATTGGACCTAGGGTTAGGGTTCTGTTGAGGGCTAGGGTTAGAGAGACGGTTAGGGTTAGGATTGGACCTAGGGTTAGGGTTATGTTGAGGGCTAGGGTTGGAGAGACGGTTAGGGTTAGGATTGGACCTAGGGTTAGGGTTATGTTGAGGGCTAGGGTTAGAGAGACGGTTAGGGTTAGGATTGGACCTAGGGTTAGGGTTATGTTGAGGGCTAGGGTTAGAGAGACGGTTAGGGTTAGGATTGGACCTAGGGTTAGGGTTATGTTGAGGGCTAGGGTTAGAGAGACGGTTAGGGTCATGATTGGACCTAGGGTTAGGGTTATGTTGAGGGCTAGGGTTAGAGAGACGGTTAGGGTTAGGATTGGACCTAGGGTTAGGGTTATGTTGAGGGCTAGGGTTAGAGAGACGGTTAGGGTTATGATTGGACCTAAGGTTAAGGTTCTGTTGAGGGCTAGGGTTAGAGAGACGGTTAGGGTTAGGATTGGACCTAGGGTTAGGGTTATGTTGAGGGCTAGGGTTAGAGAGACGGTTAGGGTTAGGATTGGACCTAGGGTTAGGGTTATGTTGAGGGCTAGGGTTAGAGAGACGGTTAGGGTTAGGATTGGACCTAGGGTTAGGGTTATGTTGAGGGCTAGGGTTAGAGAGACGGTTAGGGTTAGGATTGGACCTAGGGTTAGGGTTATGTTGAGGGCTAGGGTTAGAGAGACGGTTAGAGTTAGGATTGGAAATAGGGTTAGGGTTATGTTGAGGGCTAGGGTTAGAGAGACGGTCAGGGTTAGGATTGGACCTAGGGTTAGGGTTATGTTGAGGGCTAGGGTTAGAGAGACGGTTAGGGTTATGAGTGGACCTAGGGTTAGGGTTATGTTGAGGGCTAGGGTTAGAGAGACGGTCAGGGTTAGGATTGGACCTAGGGTTAGGGTTATGTTGAGGGCTAGGGTTAGAGAGACGGTTAGGGTTAGGATTGGACCTAGGGTTAGGGTTATGTTGAGGGCTAGGGTTAGAGAGACGGTTAGGGTCATGATTGGACCTAGGGTTAGGGTTATGTTGAGGGCTAGGGTTAGAGAGACGGTCAGGGTTAGGATTGGACCTAGGGTTAGGATTATGTTGAGGGCTAGGGTCAGAGAGACGGTTAGGGTTAGGATTGGACCTAGGGTTAGGGTTATGTTGAGGGCTAGGGTTAGAGAGACGGTTAGGGTTAGGATTGGACCTAGGGTTAGGGTTATGTTGAGGGCTAGGGTTAGAGAGACGGTTAGGGTTAGGATTGGACCTAGGGTTAGGGTTATGTTGAGGACTAGGGTTAGAGAGACGGTTAGGGTTATGATTGGACCTAGGGTTAGGGTTCTGTTGAGGGCTAGGGTTAGAGAGACGGTTAGGGTTAGGATTGGACCTAGGGTTAGGGTTATGTTGAGGGCTAGGGTTGGAGAGACGGTTAGGGTTAGGATTGGACCTAGGGTTAGGGTTATGTTGAGGGCTAGGGTTAGAGAGACGGTTAGGGTTAGGATTGGACCTAGGGTTAGGGTTATGTTGAGGGCTAGGGTTAGAGAGACGGTTAGGGTTAGGATTGGACCTAGGGTTAGGGTTATGTTGAGGGCTAGGGTTAGAGAGACGGTTAGGGTCATGATTGGACCTAGGGTTAGGGTTATGTTGAGGGCTAGGGTTAGAGAGACGGTTAGGGTTAGGATTGGACCTAGGGTTAGGGTTATGTTGAGGGCTAGGGTTAGAGAGACGGTTAGGGTTATGATTGGACCTAGGGTTAAGGTTCTGTTGAGGGCTAGGGTTAGAGAGACGGTTAGGGTTAGGATTGGACCTAGGGTTAGGGTTATGTTGAGGGCTAGGGTTAGAGAGACGGTTAGGGTTAGGATTGGACCTAGGGTTAGGGTTATGTTGAGGGCTAGGGTTAGAGAGACGGTTAGGGTTAGGATTGGACCTAGGGTTAGGGTTATGTTGAGGGCTAGGGTTAGAGAGACGGTTAGGGTTAGGATTGGACCTAGGGTTAGGGTTATGTTGAGGGCTAGGGTTAGAGAGACGGTTAGAGTTAGGATTGGAAATAGGGTTAGGGTTATGTTGAGGGCTAGGGTTAGAGAGACGGTCAGGGTTAGGATTGGACCTAGGGTTAGGGTTATGTTGAGGGCTAGGGTTAGAGAGACGGTTAGGGTTATGAGTGGACCTAGGGTTAGGGTTATGTTGAGGGCTAGGGTTAGAGAGACGGTCAGGGTTAGGATTGGACCTAGGGTTAGGGTTATGTTGAGGGCTAGGGTTAGAGAGACGGTTAGGGTTAGGATTGGACCTAGGGTTAGGGTTATGTTGAGGGCTAGGGTTAGAGAGACGGTTAGGGTCATGATTGGACCTAGGGTTAGGGTTATGTTGAGGGCTAGGGTTAGAGAGACGGTTAGGGTTAGGATTGGACCTAGGGTTAGGGTTATGTTGAGGGCTAGGGTTAGAGAGACGGTTAGGGTTAGGATTGGACCTAGGGTTAGGGTTATGTTGAGGGCTAGGGTTAGAGAGACGGTTAGGGTTAGGATTGGACCTAGGGTTAGGGTTATGTTGAGGGCTAGGGTTAGAGAGACGGTTAGGGTTAGGATTGGACCTAGGGTTAGGGTTATGTTGAGGACTAGGGTTAGAGAGACGGTTAGGGTTATGATTGGACCTAGGGTTAGGGTTCTGTTGAGGGCTAGGGTTAGAGAGACGGTTAGGGTTAGGATTGGACCTAGGGTTAGGGTTATGTTGAGGGCTAGGGTTGGAGAGACGGTTAGGGTTAGGATTGGACCTAGGGTTAGGGTTATGTTGAGGGCTAGGGTTAGAGAGACGGTTAGGGTTAGGATTGGACCTAGGGTTAGGGTTATGTTGAGGGCTAGGGTTAGAGAGACGGTTATGGTTAGGATTGGACCTAGGGTTAGGGTTATGTTGAGGGCTAGGGTTAGAGAGACGGTTAGGGTTAGGATTGGACCTAGGGTTAGGGTTATGTTGAGGGCTAGGGTTAGAGAGACGGTTAGGGTTAGGATTGGACCTAGGGTTAGGGTTATGTTGAGGACTAGGGTTAGAGAGACGGTTAGGGTTATGATTGGACCTAGGGTTAGGGTTCTGTTGAGGGCTAGGGTTAGAGAGACGGTTAGGGTTAGGATTGGACCTAGGGTTAGGGTTATGTTGAGGGCTAGGGTTGGAGAGACGGTTAGGGTTAGGATTGGACCTAGGGTTAGGGTTATGTTGAGGGCTAGGGTTAGAGAGACGGTTAGGGTTAGGATTGGACCTAGGGTTAGGGTTATGTTGAGGGCTAGGGTTAGAGAGACGGTTAGGGTTAGGATTGGACCTAGGGTTAGGGTTATGTTGAGGGCTAGGGTTAGAGAGACGGTTAGGGTTATGAGTGGACCTAGGGTTAGGGTTATGTTGAGGGCTAGGGTTAGAGAGACGGTCAGGGTTAGGATTGGACCTAGGGTTAGGCTTATGTTGAGGGCTAGGGTTAGAGAGACGGTTAGGGTTAGGATTGGACCTAGGGTTAGGGTTATGTTGAGGGCTAGGGTTAGAGAGACGGTTAGGGTGAGGATTGGACCTAGGGTTAGGGTTATGTTGAGGGCTAGGGTTAGAGAGACGGTTAGGGTTATGAGTGGACCTAGGGTTAGGGTTATGTTGAGGGCTAGGGTTAGAGAGACGGTTAGGGTTAGGATTGGACCTAGGGTTAGGGTTATGTTGAGGGCTAGGGTTAGAGAGACCGTTAGGGTTAGGATTGGACCTAGGGTTAGGGTTATGTTGAGGGCTAGGGTTAGGGAGACGGTAAGGGTTAGGATTGGACCTAGGGTTAGGGTTATGTTGAGGGCTAGGGTTAGAGAGACGGTTAGGGTTAGGATTGGACCTAGGGTTAGGGTTATGTTGAGGGCTAGGGTTAGAGAGACGGTTAGGGTGAGTATTGGACCTAGGGTTAGGGTTATGTTGAGGGCTAGGGTTAGAGAGACGGTTAGGGTTAGGATTGGACCTAGGGTTAGGGTTATGTTGAGGGCTAGGGTTAGGGAGACGGTAAGGGTTAGGATTGGACCTAAGGTTAGGGTTATGTTGAGGGCTAGGGTTAGGGAGACGGTTAGGGTTAGGATTGGACCTAGGGTTAGGGTTATGTTGAGGGCTAGGGTTAGAGAGACGGTTAGGGTTAGGATTGGACCTAGGGTTAGGGTTATGTTGAGGGCTAGGGTTAGAGAGACGGTTAGGGTTAGGATTGGACCTAGGGTAGGGTTATGTTGAGGGCTAGGGTTAGGGAGACGGTAAGGGTTAGGATTGGACCTAGGGTTAGGGTTATGTTGAGGGCTAGGGTTAGAGAGACGGTTAGGGTTAGGATTGGACCTAGGGTTAGGGTTATGTTGAGGGCTAGGGTTAGAGAGACGGTCAGGGTTAGGATTGGACCCAGGGTTAGGCTTATGTTGAGGGCTAGGGTTAGAGAGACGGTTAGGGTTATGAGTGGACCTAGGGTTAGGGTTATGTTGAGGGCTAGGGTTAGAGAGACGGTCAGGGTTAGGATTGGACCTAGGGTTAGGCTTATGTTGAGGGCTAGGGTTAGAGAGACGGTTAGGGTTAGGATTGGACCTAGGGTTAGGGTTATGTTGAGGGCTAGGGTTAGGGAGACGGTAAGGGTTAGGATTGGACCTAGGGTTAGGGTTATGTTGAGGGCTAGGGTTAGAGAGACGGTTAGGGTTAGGATTGGACCTAGGGTTAGGGTTATGTTGAGGGCTAGGGTTAGAGAGACGGTTAGGGTGAGTATTGGACCTAGGGTTAGGGTTATGTTGAGGGCTAGGGTTAGAGAGACGGTTAGGGTTAGGATTGGACCTAGGGTTAGGGTTATGTTGAGGGCTAGGGTTAGGGAGACGGTAAGGGTTAGGATTGGACCTAAGGTTAGGGTTATGTTGAGGGCTAGGGTTAGAGAGACGGTTAGGGTTAGGATTGGACCTAGGGTTAGGGTTATGTTGAGGGCTAGGGTTAGAGAGACGGTTAGGGTTAGGATTGGACCTAGGGTTAGGGTTATGTTGAGGGCTAGGGTTAGAGAGACGGTTAGGGTTAGGATTGGACCTAGGGAAGGGTTATGTTGAGGGCTAGGGTTAGGGAGACGGTAAGGGTTAGGATTGGACCTAGGGTTAGGGTTATGTTGAGGGCTAGGGTTAGAGAGACCGTTAGGGTTAGGTTTGGACCTAGGGTTAGGGTTATGTTGAGGGCTAGGGTTAGAGAGACGGTTAGGGTTAGGATTGGACCTAGGGTTAGGATTATGTTGAGGGTTAGGGTTAGGGAGACGGTAAGGGTTAGGATTAGACCTAGGGTTAGGGTTATGTTGAGGGCTAGGGTTAAAGAGACGGTTAGGGTTATGATTGGACCTAGGGTTAGGGTTATGTTGAGGGCTAGGGTTAGAGAGACGGTTAGGGTTAGGATTGGACCTAGGGTTAGGGTTATGTTGAGGGCTAGGGTTAGAGAGACGGTTAGGGTTATGATTGGACCTAGGGTAGGGTTATGTTGAGGGCTAGGGTTAGGGAGACGGTAAGGGTTAGGATTGGACCTAGGGTTAGGGTTATGTTGAGGGCTAGGGTTAGAGAGACGGTTAGGGTTAGGATTGGACCTAGGGTTAGGGTTATGTTGAGGGCTAGGGTTAGAGAGACGGTCAGGGTTAGGATTGGACCTAGGGTTAGGCTTATGTTGAGGGCTAGGGTTAGAGAGACGGTTAGGGTTATGAGTGGACCCAGGGTTAGGGTTATGTTGAGGGCTAGGGTTAGAGAGACGGTCAGGGTTAGGATTGGACCTAGGGTTAGGGTTATGTTGAGGGCTAGGGTTAGAGAGACGGTTAGGGTGAGGATTGGACCTAGGGTTAGGGTTATGTTGAGGGCTAGGGTTAGAGAGACGGTTAGGGTGAGTATTGGACCTAGGGTTAGGGTTATGTTGAGGGCTAGGGTTAGAGAGACGGTTAGGGTTAGGATTGGACCTAGGGTTAGGGTTATGTTGAGGGCTAGGGTTAGAGAGACGGTTAGGGTTAGGATTGGACCTAGGGTTAGGGTTATGTTGAGGGCTAGGGTTAGAGAGACGGTTAGGGTTATGATTGGACGTAGGGTTAGGGTTATGTTGAGGGCTAGGGTTAGAGAGACGGTTAGGTTGAGGATTGGACCTAGGGTTAGGGTTATGTTGAGGGCTAGGGTTAGAGAGACGGTTAGGGTTAGGATTGGACCTAGGGAAGGGTTATGTTGAGGGCTAGGGTTAGGGAGACGGTAAGGGTTAGGATTGGACCTAGGGTTAGGGTTATGTTGAGGGCTAGGGTTAGAGAGACGGTTAGGGTTAGGATTGGACCTAGGGTTAGGGTTATGTTGAGGGCTAGGGTTAGAGAGACGGTAAGGGTTAGGATTGGACCTAGGGTTAGGGTTATGTTGAGGGCTAGGGTTAGAGAGATGGTTAGGGTTAGGATTGGACCTAGGGTTAGGGTTATGTTGAGGGCGAGGTTTAGAGAGACGGTTAGGGTTATTATTGGACCTAGGGTTAGGGTTATGTTGAGGGCTAGGGTTAGGGAGACGGTAAGGGTTAGGATTGGACCTAGGGTTAGGGTTATGTTGAGGGCTAGGGTTAGAGAGACGGTTAGGGTTAGGATTGGACCTAGGGTTAGGGTTATGTTGAGGGCTAGGGTTAGAGAGACGGTTAGGGTTAGGATTGGACCTAGGGTTAGGGTTATGTTGAGGGCTAGGTTTAGGGAGACGGTAAGGGTTAGGATTGGACCTAGGGTTAGGGTTATGTTGAGGGCTAGGGTTAGAGAGACGGTTAGGGTTAGGATTGGACCTAGGGTTAGGGTTATGTTGAGGGCTAGGGTTAGAGAGACGGTTAGGGTTATGATTGGACCTAGGGTTAGGGTTATGTTGAGGGCTAGGGTTAGGGAGACGGTAAGGGTTAGGATTGGACCTAGGGTTAGGGTTATGTTGAGGGCTAGGGTTAGAGAGACCGTTAGGGTTAGGTTTGGTCCTAGGGTTAGGGTTATGTTGAGGGCTAGGGTTAGAGAGACGGTTAGGGTTAGGATTGGACCTAGGGTTAGGATTATGTTGAGGGCTAGGGTTAGGGAGACGGTAAGGGTTAGGATTAGACCTAGGGTTAGGGTTATGTTGAGGGCTAGGGTTAAAGAGACGGTTAGGGTTACGATTGGACCTAGGGTTAGGGTTATGTTGAGGGATAGGGTTAGAGAGACGGTTAGGGTTAGGATTGGACCTAGGGTTAGGGTTATGTTGAGGGCTAGGGTTAGAGAGACGGTTAGGGTTAGGATTGGACCTAGGGTTAGGGTTATGTTGAGGGCTAGGGTTAGAGAGACGGTTAGGGTCATGATTGGACCTAGGGTTAGGGTTATGTTGAGGGCTAGGGTTAGAGAGACGGTTAGGGTTAGGATTGGACCTAGGGATTGGCTTATGTTGAGGGCTAGGGTTAGAGAGACGGTTAGGGTTATGATTGGACCTAGGGTTAGGGTTATGTTGAGGGCTAGGGTTAGAGAGACGGTTAGGGTTAGGATTGGACCTAGGGTTAGGGTTATGTTGAGGGCTAGGGTTAGAGAGACTGTTAGGGTTAGGATTGGACCTAGGGTTAGGGTTATGTTGAGGGCTAGGGTTAGAGAGACGGTTAGGGTTAGGATTGGACCTAGGGTTAGGGTTATGTTGAGGGCTAGGTTTAGAGAGACGGTTAGGGTTAGGATTGGACCTAGGGTTAGGGTTATGTTGAGGGCTAGGGTTAGAGAGACGGTTAGGTTGAGGATTGGACCTAGGGTTAGGGTTATGTTGAGGGCTAGGGTTAGAGAGACGGTTAGGGTTATGAGTGGACCTAGGGTTAGGGTTATGTTGAGGGCTAGGGTTAGAGAGACGGTTAGGGTTAGGATTGGACCTAGGGTTAGGGTTATGTTGAGGGCTAGGGTTAGAGAGACGGTTAGGGTTAGGATTGGACCTAGGGTTAGGGTTATGTTGAGGGCTAGGGTTAGAGAGACGGTTAGGGTTATGATTGGACGTAGGGTTAGGGTTATGTTGAGGGCTAGGGTTAGAGAGACGGTTAGGTTGAGGATTGGACCTAGGGTTAGGGTTATGTTGAGGGCTAGGGTTAGAGAGACGGTTAGGGTTATGAGTGGACCTAGGGTTAGGGTTATGTTGAGGGCTAGGGTTAGAGAGACGGTTAGGGTTAGGATTGGACCTAGGGTTAGGGTTATGTTGAGGGCTAGGGTTAGAGAGACGGTTAGGGTTAGGATTGGACCTAGGGTTAGGGTTATGTTGAGGGCTAGGGTTAGGGAGACGGTAAGGGTTAGGATTGGACCTAGGGTTAGGGTTATATTGAGGGCTAGGGTTAGAGAGACGGTTAGGGTTAGGATTGGACCTAGGGTTAGGGTTATGTTGAGGGCTAGGGTTAGAGAGACGGTTAGGGTTATGATTGGACCTAGGGTTAGGGTTATGTTATGGGCTAGGGTTAGAGAGACGGTTAGGGTTATGAGTGGACCTAGGGTTAGGGTTATGTTGAGGGCTAGGGTTAGAGAGACGGTTAGGGTTAGGATTGGACCTAGGGTTAGGGTTATGTTGAGGGCTAGGGTTAGAGAGACGGTTAGGGATAGGATTGGACCTAGGGTTAGGGTTATGTTGAGGGCTAGGGTTAGGGAGACGGTAAGGGTTAGGATTGGACCTAGGGTAAGGGTTATGTTGAGGGCTAGGGTTAGAGAGACGGTTAGGGTTAGGATTGGACCTAGGGTTAGGGTTATGTTGAGGGCTAGGGTTAGAGAGACGGTTAGGGTTAGGATTGGACCTAGGGTTAGGGTTATGTTGAGGGCTAGGGTTAGAGAGACGGTTAGGGTCATGATTGGACCTAGGGTTAGGGTTATGTTGAGGGCTAGGGTAAGAGAGACGGTTAGGGTTAGGATTGGACCTAGGGTTAGGGTTATGTTGAGGGCTAGGGTTAGAGAGACGGTTAGGGTCATGATTGGACCTAGGGTTAGGGTTATGTTGAGGGCTAGGGTTAGAGAGACGGTTAGGGTTATGATTGGACCTAGGGTTAGGGTTCTGTTGAGGGCTAGGGTTAGAGAGACGGTTAGGGTTAGGATTGGACCTAGGGTTAGGGTTATGTTGAGGGCTAGGGTTAGGGAGACGGTAAGGGTTAGGATTGGACCTAGGGTTAGGGTTATGTTGAGGGCTAGGGTTAGAGAGACGGTTAGGGTTAGGATTGGACCTAGGGTTAGGGTTATGTTGAGGGCTAGGGTTAGAGAGACGGTTAGGGTTAGGATTGGACCTAGGGTTAGGGTTATGTTGAGGGCTAGGGTTAGAGAGACGGTTAGGGTCATGATTGGACCTAGGGTTAGGGTTATGTTGAGGGCTAGGGTTAGAGAGACGGTTAGGGTTAGGATTGGACCTAGGGTTAGGGTTATGTTGAGGGCTAGGGTTAGAGAGACGGTTAGGGTTATGATTGGACCTAGGGTTAGGGTTATGTTGAGGGCTAAGGTTAGAGAGACGGTTAGGGTTAGGATTGGACCTAGGGTTAGGGTTATGTTGAGGGCTAGGGTTAGAGAGACGGTTAGGGTTAGGATTGGACCTAGGGTTAGGGTTATGTTGAGGGCTAGGGTTAGAGAGACGGTTAGGGTTAGGATTGGACCTAGGCTTAGGGTTATGTTGAGGGCTAGGGTTAGAGAGACGGTTAGGGTTAGGATTGGACCTAGGGTTAGGGTTATGTTGAGGGCTAGGGTTAGAGAGACGGTTAGAGTTATTATTGGAAATAGGGTTAGGGTTATGTTGAGGGCTAGGGTTAGAGAGACGGTCAGGGTTAGGATTGGACCTAGGGTTAAGGTTATGTTGAGGGCTAGGGTTAGAGAGACGGTTAGGGTTATGAGTGGACCTAGGGTTAGGGTTATGTTGAGGGCTAGGGTTAGAGACGGTCAGGGTTAGGATTGGACCTAGGGTTAGGGTTATGTTGAGGGCTAGGTTTAGAGAGACGGTTAGGGTTAGGATTGGACCTAGGGTTAGGGTTATGTTGAGGGCTAGGGTTAGAGAGACGGTTAGGGTGAGGATTGGACCTTGGGTTAGGGTTATGTTGAGGGCTAGGGTTAGAGAGACGGTTAGGGTTATGAGTGGACCTAGGGTTAGGGTTATGTTGAGGGCTAGGGTTAGAGAGACGGTTAGGGTTAGGATTGGACCTAGGGTTAGGGTTATGTTGAGGGCTAGGTTTAGAGAGACGGTTAGGGTTAGGATTGGACCTAGGGTTAGGGTTATGTTGAGGGCTAGGGTTAGGGAGACGGTAAGGGTTAGGATTGGACCTAGGGTTAGGGTTATGTTGAGGGCTAGGGTTAGAGAGACGGTTAGGGTTAGGATTGGACCTAGGGTTAGGGTTATGTTGAGGGCTAGGGTTAGAGAGACGGTTAGGGTGAGTATTGGACCTAGGGTTAGGGTTATGTTGAGGGCTAGGGTTAGAGAGACGGTTAGGGTTAGGATTGGACCTAGGGTTAGGGTTATGTTGAGGGCTAGGGTTAGGGAGACGGTAAGGGTTAGGATTGGACCTAAGGTTAGGGTTATGTTGAGGGCTAGGGTTAGAGAGACGGTTAGGGTTAGGATTGGACCTAGGGTTAGGGTTATGTTGAGGGCTAGGGTTAGAGAGACGGTTAGGGTTAGGATTGGACCTAGGGTTAGGGTTATGTTGAGGGCTAGGGTTAGAGAGACGGTTAGGGTTAGGATTGGACCTAGGGTAGGGTTATGTTGAGGGCTAGGGTTAGGGAGACGGTAAGGGTTAGGATTGGACCTAGGGTTAGGGTTATGTTGAGGGCTAGGGTTAGAGAGACGGTTAGGGTTAGGATTGGACCTAGGGTTAGGGTTATGTTGAGGGCTAGGGTTAGAGAGACGGTCAGGGTTAGGATTGGACCTAGGGTTAGGCTTATGTTGAGGGCTAGGGTTAGAGAGACGGTTAGGGTTATGAGTGGACCTAGGGTTAGGGTTATGTTGAGGGCTAGGGTTAGAGAGACGGTCAGGGTTAGGATTGGACCTAGGGTTAGGGTTATGTTGAGGGCTAGGGTTAGAGAGACGGTTAGGGTTAGGATTGGACCTAGGGTTAGGGTTATGTTGAGGGCTAGGGTTAGAGAGACGGTTAGGGTGAGGATTGGACCTAGGGTTAGGGTTATGTTGAGGGCTAGGGTTAGAGAGACGGTTAGGGTTATGAGTGGACCTAGGGTTAGGGTTATGTTGAGGGCTAGGGTTAGAGAGACGGTTAGGGTTAGGATTGGACCTAGGGTTATGGTTATGTTGAGGGCTAGGGTTAGAGAGACGGTTAGGGTTAGGATTGGACCTAGGGTTAGGGTTATGTTGAGGGCTAGGGTTAGGGAGACGGTAAGGGTTAGGATTGGACCTAGGGTTAGGGTTATGTTGAGGGCTAGGGTTAGAGAGACGGTTAGGGTTAGGATTGGACCTAGGGTTAGGGTTATGTTGAGGGCTAGGGTTAGAGAGACGGTTAGGGTGAGTATTGGACCTAGGGTTAGGGTTATGTTGAGGGCTAGGGTTAGAGAGACGGTTAGGGTTAGGATTGGACCTAGGGTTAGGGTTATGTTGAGGGCTAGGGTTAGGGAGACGGTAAGGGTTAGGATTGGACCTAAGGTTAGGGTTATGTTGAGGGCTAGGGTTAGAGAGACGGTTAGGGTTAGGATTGGATCTAGGGTTAGGGTTATGTTGAGGGCTAGGGTTAGAGAGACGGTTAGGGTTAGGATTGGACCTAGGGTTAGGGTTATGTTGAGGGCTAGGGTTAGAGAGACGGTTAGGGTTAGGATTGGACCTAGGGTAGGGTTATGTTGAGGGCTAGGGTTAGGGAGACGGTAAGGGTTAGGATTGGACCTAGGGTTAGGGTTATTTTGAGGGCTAGGGTTAGAGAGACGGTTAGGGTTATGATTGGACCTAGGGTTAGGGTTATGTTGAGGGCTAGGGTTAGAGAGACGGTTAGGGTTAGGATTGGACCTAGGGTTAGGGTTATGTTGAGGGCTAGGTTTAGAGAGACGGTTAGGGTTAGGATTGGACCTAGGGTTAGGGTTATGTTGAGGGCTAGGGTTAGAGAGACGGTTAGGGTCATGATTGGACCTAGGGTTAGGGTCATGTTGAGGGCTAGGGTTAGAGAGACGGTTAGGGTTAGGATTGGACCTAGGGTTAGGGTTATGTTGAGGGCTAGGGTTAGAGAGACGGTTAGGGTTATGATTGGACCTAGGGTTAGGGTTATGTTGAGGGCTAGGGTTAGAGAGACGGTTAGGGTTATGATTGGACCTAGGGTTAGGGTTATGTTGAGGGCTAGGGTTAGAGAGACGGTTAGGGTTAGGATTGGACCTAGGGTTAGGGTTATGTTGAGGGCTAGGGTTAGAGAGACGGTTAGGGTTAGGATTGGACCTAGGGTTAGGGTTATGTTGAGGGCTAGGGTTAGAGAGACGGTTAGGGTTAGGATTGGACCTAGGGTTAGGGTTATGTTGAGGGCTAGGGTTAGAGAGACGGTTAGAGTTAGGATTGGAAATAGGGTTAGGGTTATGTTGAGGGCTAGGGTTAGAGAGACGGTCAGGGTTAGGATTGGACCTAGGGTTAGGGTTATGTTGAGGGCTAGGGTTAGAGAGACGGTTAGGGTTATGATTGGACGTAGGGTTAGGGTTATGTTGAGGGCTAGGGTTAGAGAGACGGTTAGGGTTAGGATTGGACCTAGGGTTAGGCTTATGTTGAGGGCTAGGGTTAGAGAGACGGTTAGGGTTAGGATTGGACCTAGGGTTAGGGTTATGTTGAGGGCTAGGGTTAGAGAGACGGTTAGGTTGAGGATTGGACCTAGGGTTAGGGTTATGTTGAGGGCTAGGGTTAGAGAGACGGTTAGGGTTATGAGTGGACCTAGGGTTAGGGTTATGTTGAGGGCTAGGGTTAGAGAGACGGTTAGGGTTAGGATTGGACCTAGGGTTAGGGTTATGTTGAGGGCTAGGGTTAGAGAGACGGTTAGGGTTAGGATTGGACCTAGGGTTAGGGTTATGTTGAGGGCTAGGGTTAGGGAGACGGTAAGGGTTAGGATTGGACCTAGGGTTAGGGTTATGTTGAGGGCTAGGGTTAGAGAGACGGTTAGGGTTAGGATTGGACCTAGGGTTAGGGTTATGTTGAGGGCTAGGGTTAGAGAGACGGTTAGGGTGAGGATTGAACCTAGGGTTAGGGTTAAGTTGAGGGCTAGGGTTAGAGAGACGGTTAGGGTTATGAGTGGACCTAGGGTTAGGGTTATGTTGAGGGCTAGGGTTAGAGAGACGGTTAGGGTTAGGATTGGACCTAGGGTTAGGGTTATGTTGAGGGCTAGGGTTAGAGAGACGGTTAGGGTTAGGATTGGACCTAGGGTTAGGGTTATGTTGAGGGCTAGGGTTAGGGAGACGGTAAGGGTTAGGATTGGACCTAGGGTTAGGGTTATGTTGAGGGCTAGGGTTAGAGAGACGGTTAGGGTTAGGATTGGACCTAGGGTTAGGGTTATGTTGAGGGCTAGGTTTAGAGAGACGGTTAGGGTTATGATTGGACCTAGGGTTAGGGTTATGTTGAGGGCTAGGGTTAGAGAGACGGTTAGGGTTAGGATTGGACCTAGGGTTAGGGTTATGTTGAGGGCTAGGGTTAGAGAGACGGTTAGGGTTAGGATTGGACCTAGGGTTAGGGTTATGTTGAGGGCTAGGGTTAGAGAGACGGTTAGGGTTATGATTGGACCTAGGGCTAGGGTTATGTTGAGGGCTAGGGTTAGAGAGACGGTTAGGGTTAGGATTGGACCTAGGGTTAGGGTTATGTTGAGGGCTAGGGTTAGAGAGACGGTTAGGGTTAGGATTGGACCTAGGGTTAGGGTTATGTTGAGGGCTAGGGTTAGAGAGACGATTAGGGTTAGGATTGGACCTAGGGTTAGGGTTATGTTGAGGGCTAGGGTTAGGGAGACGGTAAGGGTTAGGATTGGACCTAAGGTTAGGGTTATGTTGAGGGCTAGGGTTAGAGAGACGGTTAGGGTTAGGATTGGACCTAGGGTTAGGGTTATGTTGAGGGCTAGGGTTAGAGAGACGGTTAGGGTTAGGATTGGACCTAGGGTTAGGGTTATGTTGAGGGCTAGGGTTAGAGAGACGGTTAGGGTTAGGATTGGACCTAGGGTTAGGGTTATGTTGAGGGCTAGGGTTAGGGAGACGGTAAGGGTTAGGATTGGACCTAAGGTTAGGGTTATGTTGAGGGCTAGGGTTAGAGAGACGGTTAGGGTTAGGATTGGACCTAGGGTTAGGGTTATGTTGAGGGCTAGGGTTAGAGAGACGGTTAGGGTTAGGATTGGACCTAGGGTTAGGGTTATGTTGAGGGCTAGGGTTAGAGAGACGGTTAGGGTTAGGATTGGATCTAGGGTAGGGTTATGTTGAGGGCTAGGGTTAGGGAGACGGTAAGGGTTAGGATTGGACCTAGGGTTAGGGTTATGTTGAGGGCTAGGGTTAGAGAGACGGTTAGGGTTAGGATTGGACCTAGGGTTAGGGTTATGTTGAGGGCTAGGGTTAGAGAGACGGTCAGGGTTAGGATTGGACCTAGGGTTAGGCTTATGTTGAGGGCTAGGGTTAGAGAGACGGTTAGGGTTATGAGTGGACCTAGGGTTAGGGTTATGTTGAGGGCTAGGGTTAGAGAGACGGTCAGGGTTAGGATTGGACCTAGGGTTAGGGTTATGTTGAGGGCTAGGGTTAGAGAGACGGTTAGGGTTAGGATTGGACCTAGGGTTAGGGTTATGTTGAGGGCTAGGGTTAGAGAGACGGTTAGGGTGAGGATTGGACCTAGGGTTAGGGTTATGTTGAGGGCTAGGGTTAGAGAGACGGTTAGGGTTATGAGTGGACCTAGGGTTAGGGTTATGTTGAGGGCTAGGGTTAGAGAGACGGTTAGGGTTAGGATTGGACCTAGGGTTATGGTTATGTTGAGGGCTAGGGTTAGAGAGACGGTTAGGGTTAGGATTGGACCTAGGGTTAGGGTTATGTTGAGGGCTAGGGTTAGAGAGATGGTTAGGGTTAGGATTGGACCTAGGGTTAGGGTTATGTTGAGGGCTAGGGTTAGGGAGACGGTAAGGGTTAGGATTGGACCTAAGGTTAGGGTTATGTTGAGGGCTAGGGTTAGAGAGACGGTTAGGGTTAGGATTGGATCTAGGGTTAGGGTTATGTTGAGGGCTAGGGTTAGAGAGACGGTTAGGGTTAGGATTGGACCTAGGGTTAGGGTTATGTTGAGGGCTAGGGTTAGAGAGACGGTTAGGGTTAGGATTGGACCTAGGGTTAGGGTTATGTTGAGGGCTAGGGTTAGAGAGACGGTTAGGGTCATGATTGGACCTAGGGTTAGGGTTATGTTGAGGGCTAGGGTTAGAGAGACGGTTAGGGTTAGGATTGGACCTAGGGTTAGGGTTATGTTGAGGGCTAGGGTTAGAGAGACGGTTAGGGTTATGATTGGACCTAGGGTTAGGGTTATGTTGAGGGCTAGGGTTAGAGAGACGGTTAGGGTTATGATTGGACCTAGGGTTAGGGTTATGTTGAGGGCTAGGGTTAGAGAGACGGTTAGGGTTAGGATTGGACCTAGGGTTAGGGTTATGTTGAGGGCTAGGGTTAGAGAGACGGTTAGGGTTAGGATTGGACCTAGGGTTAGGGTTATGTTGAGGGCTAGGGTTAGAGAGACGGTTAGGGTTAGGATTGGACCTAGGGTTAGGGTTATGTTGAGGGCTAGGGTTAGAGAGACGGTTAGAGTTAGGATTGGAAATAGGGTTAGGGTTATGTTGAGGGCTAGGGTTAGAGAGACGGTCAGGGTTAGGATTGGACCTAGGGTTAGGGTTATGTTGAGGGCTAGGGTTAGAGAGACGGTTAGGGTTATGAATGGACGTAGGGTTAGGGCTATGTTGAGGGCTAGGGTTAGAGAGACGGTTAGGGTTAGGATTGGACCTAGGGTTAGGCTTATGTTGAGGGCTAGGGTTAGAGAGACGGTTAGGGTTAGGATTGGACCTAGGGTTAGGATTATGTTGAGGGCTAGGGTTAGAGAGACGGTTAGGTTGAGGATTGGACCTAGGGTTAGGGTTATGTTGAGGGCTAGGGTTAGAGAGACGGTTAGGGTTTTGAGTGGACCTAGGGTTAGGGTTATGTTGAGGGCTAGGGTTAGAGAGACGGTTAGGGTTAGGATTGGACCTAGGGTTAGGGTTAGGTTGAGGGCTAGGGTTAGAGAGACGGTTAGGGTTAGGATTGGACCTAGGGTTAGGGTTATGTTGAGGGCTAGGGTTAGGGAGACGGTAAGGGTTAGAATTGGACCTAGGGTTAGGGTTATGTTGAGGGCTAGGGTTAGAGAGACGGTTAGGGTTAGGATTGGACCTAGGGTTAGGGTTATGTTGAGGGCTAGGGTTAGAGAGACGGTTAGGGTGAGGATTGAACCTAGGGTTAGGGTTATGTTGAGGGCTAGGGTTAGAGAGACGGTTAGGGTTATGAGTGGACCTAGGGTTAGGGTTATGTTGAGGGCTAGGGTTAGAGAGACGGTTAGGGTTAGGATTGGACCTAGGGTTAGGGTTATGTTGAGGGCTAGGGTTAGAGAGACGGTTAGGGTTAGGATTGGACCTAGGGTTAGGGTTATGTTGAGGGCTAGGGTTAGAGAGACGGTTAGGGTTATGATTGGACCTAGGGTTAGGGTTAGGTAGAGGGCTAGGGTTAGAGAGACGGTTAGGGTTAGGATTGGACCTAGGGTTAGGGTTATGTTGAGGGCTAGGGTTAGAGAGACGGTTAGGGTTAGGATTGGACCTAGGGTTAGGGTTATGTTGAGGGCTAGGGTTAGAGAGACGGTTAGGGTTATGATTGGACCTAGGGCTAGGGTTATGTTGAGGGCTAGGGTTAGAGAGACGTTTAGGGTTATGATTGGACCTAGGGTTAAGGTTATGTTGAGGGCTAGGGTTAGAGAGACGGTTAGGGTTAGGATTGGACCTAGGGTTAGGGTTATGTTGAGGGCTAGGGTTAGAGAGACGATTAGGGTTAGGATTGGACCTAGGGTTAGGGTTATGTTGAGGGCTAGGGTTAGGGAGACGGTAAGGGTTAGGATTGGACCTAAGGTTAGGGTTATGTTGAGGGCTAGGGTTAGAGAGACGGTTAGGGTTAGGATTGGACCTAGGGTTAGGGTTATGTTGAGGGCTAGGGTTAGAGAGACGGTTAGGGTTAGGATTGGACCTAGGGTTAGGGTTATGTTGAGGGCTAGGGTTAGAGAGACGGTTAGGGTTAGGATTGGACCTAGGGTTAGGGTTATGTTGAGGGCTAGGGTTAGGGAGACGGTAAGGGTTAGGATTGGACCTAGGGTTAGGGTTATGTTGAGGGCTAGGATTAGAGAGACGGTTAGGGTTAGGATTGGACCTAGGGTTAGGGTTATGTTGAGGGCTAGGGTTAGAGAGATGGTTAGGGTTAGGATTGGACCTAGGGTTAGGGTTATGTTGAGGGCTAGGGTTAGAGAGATGGTTAGGGTTAGGATTGGACCTAGGGTTAGGGTTATGTTGAGGGCTAGGGTTAGAGAGACGGTTAGGGTTATTATTGGACCTAGGGTTAGGGTTATGTTGAGGGCTAGGGTTAGGGAGACGGTAAGGGTTAGGATTGGACCTAGGGTTAGGGTTATGTTGAGGGCTAGGGTTAGAGAGACGGTTAGGGTTAGGATTGGACCTAGGGTTAGGGTTATGTTGAGGGCTAGGGTTAGAGAGACGGTTAGGGTTAGGATTGGACCTAGGGTTAGGGTTATGTTGAGGGCTAGGGTTAGGGAGACGGTAAGGGTTAGGATTAGACCTAGGGTTAGTGTTATGTTGAGGGCTAGGGTTAGAGAGACGGTTAGGGTTATGATTGGACCTAGGGTTAGGGTTATGTTGAGGGCTAGGGTTAGAGACACGGTTAGGGTTAGGATTGGACCTAGGGTTAGGGTTATGTTGAGGGCAAGGGTTAGAGAGACGGTTAGGGTTAGGATTGGACCTAGGGTTAGGGTTACGTTGACGGCTAGGCTTAGAGAGACGGTTAGGGTTAGGATTGGACCTAGGGTTAGGGTTATGTTGAGGGCTAGGTTTAGAGAGACGGCTAGGGTTATGATTGGACCTAGGGTTAGGGTTATGTTGAGGGCTGGGGTTAGGGAGACGATAAGGGTTAGGATTGGACCTAGGGTTAGGGTTAGGTTGAGGGCTAGGGTTAGAGAGACGGTTAGGGTTAGGATTGGACCTAGGGTTAGGGTTATGTTGAGGGCTAGGGTTAGAGAGACGGTTAGGGTGAGGATTAGACCTAGGGTTAGGGTTATGTTGAGGGCTAGGGTTAGAGAGACGGTTAGGGGTATGAGTGGACCTAGGGTTAGGGTTATGTTGAGGGCTAGGGTTAGAGAGACGGTTAGGGTTAGGATTGGACCTAGGGTTAGGGTTATGTTGAGGGCTAGGGGTAGAGAGACGGTTAGGGTTATGATTGGACCTAGGGTTAGGGTTATGTTGAGGGCTAGGGTTAGAGAGACGGTTAGGGTTATGATTGGACCTAGGGTTAGGGTTATGTTGAGGGCTAGGGTTAGAGAGACGGTTAGGGTTAGGATTGGACCTAGGGTTAGGGTTATGTTGAGGGCTAGGGTTAGAGAGACGATTAGGGTTAGGATTGGACCTAGGGTTAGGGTTATGTTGAGGGCTAGGGTTAGGGAGACGGTAAGGGTTAGGATTGGACCTAGGGTTAGGGTTATGTTGAGGGCTAGGGTTAGAGAGACGGTTAGTGTTAGGATTGGACCTAGGGTTAGGGTTATGTTGAGGGCTAGGGTTAGAGAGACGGTTAGGGTCATGATTGGACCTAGGGTTAGGGTTATGTTGAGGGCTAGGGTTCGAGAGACGGTTAGGGTTAGGATTGGACCTAGGGTTAGGGTTATGTTGAGGGCTAGGGTTAGAGAGACGGTTAGGGTCATGATTGGACCTAGGGTTAGGGTTATGTTGAGGGCTAGGGTTAGAGAGACGGTTAGGGTTAGGATTGGACCTAGGGTTAGGGTTATGTTGAGGGCTAGGGTTAGAGAGACGGTTAGGGTTAGGATTGGACCTAGGGTTAGGGTTATGTTGAGGGCTAGGGTTAGAGAGACGGTTAGGGTTTTGAGTGGACCTAGGGATAGGGTTATGTTGAGGGCTAGGGTTAGAGAGACGATTAGGGTTAGGATTGGACCTAGGGTTAGGGTTATGTTGAGGGCTAGGGTTAGAGAGACGGTTAGGGTTAGGATTGGACCTAGGGTTAGGGTTATGTTGAGGGCTAGGGTTAGAGAGACGGTTAGGGTTAGGATTGGACCTAGGGTTAGGGTTATGTTGAGGGCTAGGGTTAGAGAGACGGTTAGGGTTAGGATTGGACCTAGGGTTAGGGTTATGTTGAGGGCTAGGGTTAGAGAGACGGTTAGGGTTATGATTGGACCTAGGGTTAGGGTTATGTTGAGGGCTAGGGTTAGAGAGACGGTTAGGGTTAGGATTGGACCTAGGGTTAGGGTTATGTTGAGGGCTAGGGTTAGAGAGACGGTTAGGGTTAGGATTGGACCTAGGGTTAGGGTTATGTTGAGGGCTAGGGTTAGAGAGACGGTTAGGGGTAGGATTGGACCTATTGTTAGGGTTATGTTGAGGGCTAGGGTTAGAGAGACGGTTAGGGTTATGATTGGACCTAGGGTTAGGGTTATGTTGAGGGCTAGGGTTAGAGAGACGGTTAGGGTTAGGATTGGACCTAGGGTTAGGGTTATGTTGAGGGCTAGGGTTAGAGAGACGGTTAGGGTTAGGATTGGACCTAGGGTTAGGGTTATGTTGAGGGCTAGGGTTAGAGAGACGGTTAGGGTTAGGATTGGAAATAGGGTTAGGGTTATGTTGAGGGCTAGGGTTAGAGAGACGGTTAGGGTTATGATTGGACCTAGGGTTAGGGTTATGTTGAGGGCTAGGGTTAGAGAGACGGTTAGGGTTAGGATTGGACCTAGGGTTAGGGTTATGTTGAGGGCTAGGGTTAGAGAGACGGTTAGGGTTAGGATTGGACCTAGGGTTAGGGTTATGTTGAGGGCTAGGGTTAGAGAGACGGTTAGGGTTAGGATTGGACCTAGGGTTAGGGTTATGTTGAGGGCTAGGGTTAGAGAGACGGTTAGGGTTAGGATTGGACCTAGGGTTAGGGTTATGTTGAGGGCTAGGGTTAGGGAGACGGTAAGGGTTAGGATTAGACCTAGGGTTAGGGTTATGTTGAGGGCTAGGGTTAGAGAGACGGTTAGGGTTATGATTGGACCTAGGGTTAGGGTTATGTTGAGGGCTAGGGTTAGAGACACGGTTAGGGTTAGGATTGGACCTAGGGTTAGGGTTATGTTGAGGGCAAGGGTTAGAGAGACGGTTAGGGTTAGGATTGGACCTAGGGTTAGGGTTACGTTGACGGCTAGGCTTAGAGAGACGGTTAGGGTTAGGATTGGACCTAGGGTTAGGGTTATGTTGAGGGCTAGGGTTAGAGAGACGGTTAGGGTTATGATTGGACCTAGGGTTAGGGTTATGTTGAGGGCTGGGGTTAGGGAGACGATAAGGGTTAGGATTGGACCTAGGGTTAGGGTTAGGTTGAGGGCTAGGGTTAGAGAGACGGTTAGGGTTAGGATTGGACCTAGGGTTAGGGTTATGTTGAGGGCTAGGGTTAGAGAGACGGTTAGGGTGAGGATTAGACCTAGGGTTAGGGTTATGTTGAGGGCTAGGGTTAGAGAGACGGTTAGGGTTATGAGTGGACCTAGGGTTAGGGTTATGTTGAGGGCTAGGGTTAGAGAGACGGTTAGGGTTAGGATTGGACCTAGGGTTAGGGTTATGTTGAGGGCTAGGGTTAGGGAGACGGTAAGGGTTAGGATTGGACCTAGGGTTAGGGTTATGTTGAGGGCTAGGGTTAGAGAGACGGTTAGGGTTATGAGTGGACCTAGGGTTAGGGTTATGTTGAGGGCTAGGGTTAGAGAGACGGTTAGGGTTAGGATTGGACCTAGGGTTAGGGTTATGTTGAGGGCTAGGGGTAGAGAGACGGTTAGGGTTATGATTGGACCTAGGGTTAGGGTTATGTTGAGGGCTAGGGTTAGAGAGACGGTTAGGGTTATGATTGGACCTAGGGTTAGGGTTATGTTGAGGGCTAGGGTTAGAGAGACGGTTAGGGTTAGGATTGGACCTAGGGTTAGGGTTATGTTGAGGGCTAGGGTTAGAGAGACGATTAGGGTTAGGATTGGACCTAGGGTTAGGGTTATGTTGAGGGCTAGGGTTAGGGAGACGGTAAGGGTTAGGATTGGACCTAGGGTTAGGGTTATGTTGAGGGCTAGGGTTAGAGAGACGGTTAGGGTTAGGATTGGACCTAGGGTTAGGGTTATGTTGAGGGCTAGGGTTAGAGAGACGGTTAGGGTCATGATTGGACCTAGGGTTAGGGTTATGTTGAGGGCTAGGGTTAGAGAGACGGTTAGGGTTAGGATTGGACCTAGGGTTAGGGTTATGTTGAGGGCTAGGGTTAGAGAGACGGTTAGGGTTAGGATTGGACCTAGGGTTAGGGTTATGTTGAGGGCTAGGGTTACAGAGACGGTTAGGGTTTTGAGTGGACCTAGGGATAGGGTTATGTTGAGGGCTAGGGTTAGAGAGACGATTAGGGTTAGGATTGGACCTAGGGTTAGGGTTATGTTGAGGGCTAGGGTTAGAGAGACGGTTAGGGTTAGGATTGGACCTAGGGTTAGGGTTATGTTGAGGGCTAGGGTTAGAGAGACGGTTAGGGTTAGGATTGGACCTAGGGTTAGGGTTATGTTGAGGGCTAGGGTTAGAGAGACGGTTAGGGTTAGGATTGGACCTAGGGTTAGGGTTATGTTGAGGGCTAGGGTTAGAGAGACGGTTAGGGTTAGGATTGGACCTAGGGTTAGGGTTATGTTGAGGGCTAGGGTTAGAGAGACGGTTAGGGTTAGGATTGGACCTAGGGTTAGGGTTATGTTGAGGGCTAGGGTTAGAGAGACGGTTAGGGTTAGGATTGGACCTAGGGTTAGGGTTATGTTGAGGGCTAGGGTTAGAGAGACGGTTAGGGGTAGGATTGGACCTAGGGTTAGGGTTATGTTGAGGGCTAGGGTTAGAGAGACGGTTAGGGTTATGATTGGACCTAGGGTTAGGGTTATGTTGAGGGCTAGGGTTAGAGAGACGGTTAGGGTTAGGATTGGACCTAGGGTTAGGGTTATGTTGAGGGCTAGGGTTAGAGAGACGGTTAGGGTTAGGATTGGACCTAGGGTTAGGGTTATGTTGAGGGCTAGGGTTAGAGAGACGGTTAGGGTTAGGATTGGAAATAGGGTTAGGGTTATGTTGAGGGCTAGGGTTAGAGAGACGGTTAGGGTTATGATTGGACCTAGGGTTAGGGTTATGTTGAGGGCTAGGGTTAGAGAGACGGTTAGGGTTAGGATTGGACCTAGGGTTAGGGTTATGTTGAGGGCTAGGGTTAGAGAGACGGTTAGGGTTAGGATTGGACCTAGGGTTAGGGTTATGTTGAGGGCTAGGGTTAGAGAGACGGTTAGGGTTAGGATTGGACCTAGGGTTAGGGTTATGTTGAGGGCTAGGGTTAGAGAGACGGTTAGGGTTAGGATTGGACCTAGGGTTAGGGTTATGTTGAGGGCTAGGGTTAGGGAGACGGTAAGGGTTAGGATTAGACCTAGGGTTAGGGTTATGTTGAGGGCTAGGGTTAGAGAGACGGTTAGGGTTATGATTGGACCTAGGGTTAGGGTTATGTTGAGGGCTAGGGTTAGAGACACGGTTAGGGTTAGGATTGGACCTAGGGTTAGGGTTATGTTGAGGGCAAGGGTTAGAGAGACGGTTAGGGTTAGGATTGGACCTAGGGTTAGGGTTACGTTGACGGCTAGGCTTAGAGAGACGGTTAGGGTTAGGATTGGACCTAGGGTTAGGGTTATGTTGAGGACTAGGGTTAGAGAGACGGTTAGGGTTATGATTGGACCTAGGGTTAGGGTTATGTTGAGGGCTGGGGTTAGGGAGACGATAAGGGTTAGGATTGGACCTAGGGTTAGGGTTAGGTTGAGGGCTAGGGTTAGAGAGACGGTTAGGGTTAGGATTGGACCTAGGGTTAGGGTTATGTTGAGGGCTAGGGTTAGAGAGACGGTTAGGGTGAGGATTAGACCTAGGGTTAGGGTTATGTTGAGGGCTAGGGTTAGAGAGACGGTTAGGGTTATGAGTGGACCTAGGGTTAGGGTTATGTTGAGGGCTAGGGTTAGAGAGCCGGTTAGGGTTAGGATTGGACCTAGGGTTAGGGTTATGTTGAGGGCTAGGGGTAGAGAGACGGTTAGGGTTATGATTGGACCTAGGGTTAGGGTTATGTTGAGGGCTAGGGTTAGAGAGACGGTTAGGGTTATGATTGGACCTAGGGTTAGGGTTATGTTGAGGGCTAGGGTTAGAGAGACGGTTAGGGTTAGGATTGGACCTAGGGTTAGGGTTATGTTGAGGGCTAGGGTTAGAGAGACGATTAGGGTTAGGATTGGACCTAGGGTTAGGGTTATGTTGAGGGCTAGGGTTAGGGAGACGGTAAGGGTTAGGATTGGACCTAAGGTTAGGGTTATGTGGAGGGCTAGGGTTAGAGAGACGGTTAGGGTTAGGATTGGACCTAGGGTTAGGGTTATGTTGAGGGATAGGGTTAGAGAGACGGTTAGGGTTAGGATTGGACCTAGGGTTAGGGTTATGTTGAGGGCTAGGGTTAGAGAGACGGTTAGGGTTAGGATTGGACCTAGGGTTAGGGTTATGTTGAGGGCTAGGGTTAGGGAGACGGTAAGGGTTAGGATTGGACCTAGGGTTAGGGTTATGTTGAGGGCTAGGGTTAGAGAGACGGTTAGGGTTAGGATTGGACCTAGGGTTAGGGTTATGTTGAGGGCTAGGGTTAGAGAGACGGTTAGGGTTAGGATTGGACCTAGGGTTAGGGTTATGTTGAGGGCTAGGTTTAGGGAGACGGTAAGGGTTAGGATTGGACCTAGGGTTAGGGTTATGTTGAGGGCTAGGGTTAGAGAGACGGTTAGGGTTAGGATTGGACCTAGGGTTAGGGTTATGTTGAGGGCTAGGGTTAGAGAGACGGTTAGGGTTATGATTGGACCACGGTTAGGGTTATGTTGAGGGCTAGGGTTAGGGAGACGGTAAGGGTTAGGATTGGACCTAGGGTTAGGGTTATGTTGAGGGCTAGGGTTAGAGAGACGGTTAGGGTTAGGTTTGGACCTAGGGTTAGGGTTATGTTGAGGGCTAGGGTTAGAGAGACGGTTAGGGTTAGGATTGGACCTAGGGTTAGGGTTATGTTGAGGGCTAGGGTTAGGGAGACGGTAAGGGTTAGGATTAGACCTAGGGTTAGGGTTATGTTGAGGGCTAGGGTTAGAGAGACGGTTAGGGTTATGATTGGACCTAGGGTTAGGGTTATGTTGAGGGCTAGGGTTAGAGACACGGTTAGGGTTAGGATTGGACCTAGGGTTAGGGTTATGTTGAGGGCTAGGGTTAGAGAGACGGTTAGGGTTTTGAGTGGACCTAGGGATAGGGTTATGTTGAGGGCTAGGGTTAGAGAGACGATTAGGGTTAGGATTGGACCTAGGGTTAGGGTTATGTTGAGGGCTAGGGTTAGAGAGACGGTTAGCGTTAGGATTGGACCTAGGGTTAGGGTTATGTTGAGGGCTAGGGTTAGAGAGACGGTTAGGGTTAGGATTGGACCTAGGGTTAGGGTTATGTTGAGGGCTAGGGTTAGAGAGACGGTTAGGGTTAGGATTGGACCTAGGGTTAGGGTTATGTTGAGGGCTAGGGTTAGAGAGACGGTTAGGGTTATGATTGGACCTAGGGTTAGGGTTATGTTGAGGGCTAGGGTTAGAGAGACGGTTAGGGTTAGGATTGGACCTAGGGTTAGGGTTATGTTGAGGGCTAGGGTTAGAGAGACGGTTAGGGTTAGGATTGGACCTAGGGTTAGGGTTATGTTGAGGGCTAGGGTTAGAGAGACGGTTAGGGGTAGGATTGGACCTAGGGTTAGGGTTATGTTGAGGGCTAGGGTTAGAGAGACGGTTAGGGTTATGATTGGACCTAGGGTTAGGGTTATGTTGAGGGCTAGGGTTAGAGAGACGGTTAGGGTTAGGATTGGACCTAGGGTTAGGGTTATGTTGAGGGCTAGGTTTAGAGAGACGGTTAGGGTTAGGATTGGACCTAGGGTTAGGGTTATGTTGAGGGCTAGGGTTAGAGAGACGGTTAGGGTTAGGATTGGAAATAGGGTTAGGGTTATGTTGAGGGCTAGGGTTAGAGAGACGGTTAGGGTTATGATTGGACCTAGGGTTAGGGTTATGTTGAGGGCTAGGGTTAGAGAGACGGTTAGGGTTAGGATTGGACCTAGGGTTAGGGTTATGTTGAGGGCTAGGGTTAGAGAGACGGTTAGGGTTAGGATTGGACCTAGGGTTAGGGTTATGTTGAGGGCTAGGGTTAGAGAGACGGTTAGGGTTAGGATTGGACCTAGGGTTAGGGTTATGTTGAGGGCTAGGGTTAGAGAGACGGTTAGGGTTAGGATTGGACCTAGGGTTAGGGTTATGTTGAGGGCTAGGGTTAGGGAGACGGTAAGGGTTAGGATTAGACCTAGGGTTAGGGTTATGTTGAGGGCTAGGGTTAGAGAGACGGTTAGGGTTATGATTGGACCTAGGGTTAGGGTTATGTTGAGGGCTAGGGTTAGAGACACGGTTAGGGTTAGGATTGGACCTAGGGTTAGGGTTATGTTGAGGGCAAGGGTTAGAGAGACGGTTAGGGTTAGGATTGGACCTAGGGTTAGGGTTACGTTGACGGCTAGGCTTAGAGAGACGGTTAGGGTTAGGATTGGACCTAGGGTTAGGGTTATGTTGAGGGCTAGGGTTAGAGAGACGGTTAGGGTTATGATTGGACCTAGGGTTAGGGTTATGTTGAGGGCTGGGGTTAGGGAGACGATAAGGGTTAGGATTGGACCTAGGGTTAGGGTTAGGTTGAGGGCTAGGGTTAGAGAGACGGTTAGGGTTAGGATTGGACCTAGGGTTAGGGTTATGTTGAGGGCTAGGGTTAGAGAGACGGTTAGGGTGAGGATTAGACCTAGGGTTAGGGTTATGTTGAGGGCTAGGGTTAGAGAGACGGTTAGGGTTATGAGTGGACCTAGGGTTAGGGTTATGTTGAGGGCTAGGGTTAGAGAGCCGGTTAGGGTTAGGATTGGACCTAGGGTTAGGGTTATGTTGAGGGCTAGGGGTAGAGAGACGGTTAGGGTTATGATTGGACCTAGGGTTAGGGTTATGTTGAGGGCTAGGGTTAGAGAGACGGTTAGCGTTATGATTGGACCTAGGGTTAGGGTTATGTTGAGGGCTAGGGTTAGAGAGACGGTTAGGGTTAGGATTGGACCTAGGGTTAGGGTTATGTTGAGGGCTAGGGTTAGAGAGACGATTAGGGTTAGGATTGGACCTAGGGTTAGGGTTATGTTGAGGGCTAGGGTTAGGGAGACGGTAAGGGTTAGGATTGGACCTAAGGTTAGGGTTATGTGGAGGGCTAGGGTTAGAGAGACGGTTAGGGTTAGGATTGGACCTAGGGTTAGGGTTATGTTGAGGGATAGGGTTAGAGAGACGGTTAGGGTTAGGATTGGACCTAGGGTTAGGGTTATGTTGAGGGCTAGGGTTAGAGAGACGGTTAGGGTTAGGATTGGACCTAGGGTTAGGGTTATGTTGAGGGCTAGGGTTAGGGAGACGGTAAGGGTTAGGATTGGACCTAGGGTTAGGGTTATGTTGAGGGCTAGGGTTAGAGAGACGGTTAGGGTTAGGATTGGACCTAGGGTTAGGGTTATGTTGAGGGCTAGGGTTAGAGAGACGGTTAGGGTTAGGATTGGACCTAGGGTTAGGGTTATGTTGAGGGCTAGGTTTAGGGAGACGGTAAGGGTTAGGATTGGACCTAGGGTTAGGGTTATGTTGAGGGCTAGGGTTAGAGAGACGGTTAGGGTTAGGATTGGACCTAGGGTTAGGGTTATGTTGAGGGCTAGGGTTAGAGAGACGGTTAGGGTTATGATTGGACCACGGTTAGGGTTATGTTGAGGGCTAGGGTTAGGGAGACGGTAAGGGTTAGGATTGGACCTAGGGTTAGGGTTATGTTGAGGGCTAGGGTTAGAGAGACGGTTAGGGTTAGGTTTGGACCTAGGGTTAGGGTTATGTTGAGGGCTAGGGTTAGAGAGACGGTTAGGGTTAGGATTGGACCTAGGGTTAGGGTTATGTTGAGGGCTAGGGTTAGGGAGACGGTAAGGGTTAGGATTAGACCTAGGGTTAGGGTTATGTTGAGGGCTAGGGTTAGAGAGACGGTTAGGGTTATGATTGGACCTAGGGTTAGGGTTATGTTGAGGGCTAGGGTTAGAGACACGGTTAGGGTTAGGATTGGACCTAGGGTTAGGGTTATGTTGAGGGCTAGGGTTAGAGTGACGGTTAGGGTTAGGATTGGACCTAGGGTTAGGGTTACGTTGACGGCTAGGCTTAGAGAGACGGTTAGCGTTAGGATTGGACCTAGGGTTAGGGTTATGTTGAGGGCTAGGGTTAGAGAGACGGTTAGGGTTATGATTGGACCTAGGGTTAGGGTTATGTTGAGGGCTGGGGTTAGGGAGACGATAAGGGTTAGGATTGGACCTAGGGTTAGGGTTAGGTTGAGTGCTAGGGTTAGAGAGACAGTTAGGGTTAGGATTGGACCTAGGGTTAGGGTTATGTTGAGGGCTAGGGTTAGAGAGACGGTTAGGGTTAGGATTGGACCTAGGGTTAGGGTTATGTTGAGGGCTAGGGTTAGAGAGACGGTTAGAGTTAGGATTGGAAATAGGGTTAGGGTTATGTTGAGGGCTAGGGTTAGAGAGACGGTTAGGGTTAGGATTGGACCTAGGGTTAGGGTTATGTTGATGGCTAGGGTTAGAGAGACGGTTAGGGTTATGATTGGACGTAGGGTTAGGGTTATGTTGAGTGCTAGGGTTAGAGAGACGGTTAGGGTTAGGATTGGACCTAGGGTTAGGCTTATGTTGAGGGCTAGGGTTAGAGAGACGGTTAGGGTTAGGATTGGACCTAGGGTTAGGGTTATGTTGAGGGCTAGGGTTAGAGAGACGGTTAGGGTGAGGATTAGACCTAGGGTTAGGGTTATGTTGAGGGCTAGGGTTAGAGAGACGGTTAGGGTTATGAGTGGACCTAGGGTTAGGGTTATGTTGAGGGCTAGGGTTAGAGAGACGGTTAGGGTTATGATTGGACCTAGGGTTAGGGTTATGTTGAGGGCTAGGGTTAGAGAGACGGTTAGGGTTAGGATTGGACCTAGGGTTAGGGTTATGTTGAGGGCTAGGGTTAGGGAGACGGTAAGGGTTAGGATTGGACCTAGGGTTAGGGTTATGTTGAGGGCTAGGGTTAGAGAGACGGTTAGGGTTAGGATTGGACCTAGGGTTAGGGTTATGTTGTGGGCTATGGTTAGAGAGACGGTTAGGGTTAGGATTGGACCTAGGGTTAGGGTTATGTTGAGGGCTAGGGTTAGAGAGACGGTTAGGGTTAGGATTGGACCTAGGGTTAGGGTTATGTTGAGGGCTAGGGTTAGAGAGACGGTTAGGGTTAGGATTGGACCTAGGGTTAGGGTTATGTTGAGGGCTAGGGTTAGAGAGACGGTTAGGGTTAGGATTGGACCTAGGGTTAGGGTTATGTTGAGGGCAGGGTTAGAGAGACGGTTAGGGTTATGATTGGACCTAGGGTTAGGGTTATGTTGAGGGCTAGGGTTAGAGAGACGGTTAGGGTTAGGATTGGACCTAGGGTTAGGGTTATGTTGAGGGCTAGGGTTAGAGACGGTTAGGGTTAGGATTGGACCTAGGGTTAGGTTTATGTTGAGGGCTAGGGTTAGAGAGACGGTTAGGGTTTTGAGTGGACCTAGGGATAGGGTTATGTTGAGGGCTAGGGTTAGAGAGACGGTTAGGGTTAGGATTGGACCTAGGGTTAGGGTTATGTTGAGGGCTAGGGTTAGAGAGACGGTTAGGGTTAGGATTGGACCTAGGGTTAGGGTTATGTTGAGGGCTAGGGTTAGAGAGACGGTTAGGGTTATGATTGGACCTAGGGTTAGGGTTATGTTGAGGGTTAGGGTTAGAGACGGTTAGGGTTAGGATTGGACCTAGGGTTAGGGTTATGTTGAGGGCTAGGGTTACAGAGACGGTTAGGGTTAGGATTGGACCTAGGGTTAGGGTTATGTTGAGGGCTAGGGTTAGAGAGACGGTTAGGGGTAGGATTGGACCTAGGGTTAGGGTTATGTTGAGGGCTAGGGTTAGAGAGACGGTTAGGGTTATGATTGGACCTAGGGTTAGGGTTATGTTGAGGGCTAGGGTTAGAGAGACGGTTAGGGTTAGGATTGGACCTAGGGTTAGGGTTATGTTGAGGGCTAGGGTTAGAGAGACGGTTAGGGTTAGGATTGGACCTAGGGTTAGGGTTATGTTGAGGGCTAGGGTTAGAGAGACGGTTAGGGTTAGGATTGGACCTAGGGTTAGGGTTATGTTGAGGGCTAGGGTTAGAGAGACGGTTATGGGTTATGATTGTACCTAGGGTTAGGGTTATGTTGAGGGCTAGGGTTAGAGAGACGGTTAGGGTTAGGATTGGACCTAGGGTTAGGGTTATGTTGAGGGCTAGGGTTGGAGAGACGGTTAGGGTTAGGATTGGACCTAGCGTTAGGGTTATGTTGAGGGCTAGGGTTAGAGAGACGGTTAGGGTTAGGATTGGACCTAGGGTTAGGGTTATGTTGAGGGCTAGGGTTAGAGAGACGGTTATGGTTAGGATTGGACCTAGGGTTAGGGTTATGTTGAGGGCTAGGGTTAGAGAGACGGTTAGGGTCATGATTGGACCTAGGGTTAGGGTTATGTTGAGGGCTAGGGTTAGAGAGACGGTTAGGGTTAGGATTGGACCTAGGGTTAGGGTTATGATGAGGGGTAGGGTTAGAGAGACGGTTAGGGTGAGGATTGGACCTAGGGTTAAGGTTATGTTGAGGGCTAGGGTTAGAGAGACGGTTAGGGTTATGATTGGACCTAGGGTTAGGGTTATGTTGAGGGCTAGGGTTAGAGAGACGGTTAGGGTTAGGATTGGACCTAGGGTTAGGGTTATGTTGAGGGCTAGGGTTAGAGAGACGGTTAGGGTTAGGATTGGACCTAGGGTTAGGGTTATGTTGAGGGCTAGGGTTAGAGAGACGGTTAGGGTTAGGATTGGACCTAGGGTTAGGGTTATGTTGAGGGCTAGGGTTAGAGAGACGGTTAGGGTTTTGAGTGGACCTAGGGATAGGGTTATGTTGAGGGCTAGGGTTAGAGAGACGGTTAGGGTTAGGATTGGACCTAGGGTTAGGGTTATGTTGAGGGCTAGGGTTAGAGAGACGGTTAGGGTTAGGATTGGACCTAGGGTTAGGGTTATGTTGAGGGTTAGGGTTAGAGAGACGGTTAGGGTTAGGATTGGACCTAGGGTTAGGGTTATGTTGAGGGCTAGGGTTAGAGAGACGGTTAGGGTTAGGATTGGACCTAGGGTTAGGGTTATGTTGAGGGCTAGGGTTAGAGAGACGGTTAGGGTTATGATTGGACCTAGGGTTAGGGTTATGTTGAGGGCTAGGGTTAGAGAGACGGTTAGGGTTAGGATTGGACCTAGGGTTAGGGTTATGTTGAGGGCTAGGGTTAGAGAGACGGTTAGGGTTAGGATTGGACCTAGGGTTAGGGTTATGTTGAGGGCTAGGGTTAGTGAGACGGTAAGGGTTAGGATTAGACCTAGGGTTAGGGTTATGTTGAGGGCTAGGGTTAGAGAGACGGTTAGGGTTATGATTGGACCTAGGGTTAGGGTTATGTTGAGGGCTAGGTTTAGAGACACGGTTAGGGTTAGGATTGGACCTAGGGTTAGGGTTATGTTGAGGGCTAGGGTTAGAGAGACGGTTAGGATTAGGATTGGACCTAGGGTTAGGGTTAGGTTGAGGGCTAGGGTTAGAGAGACGGTTAGGGTTAGGATTGGACCTAGGGTTAGGGTTATGTTGAGGGCTAGGGTTAGAGAGACGGTTAGGGTTAGGATTGGACCTAGGGTTAGGGTTATGTTGAGGGCTAGGGTTAGAGAGACGGTTAGAGTTAGGATTGGAAATAGGGTTAGGGTTATGTTGAGGGCTAGGGATAGAGAGACGGTTAGGGTTAGGATTGGACCTAGGGTTAGGGTTATGTTGAGGGCTAGGGTTAGAGAGACGGTTAGGGTTATGATTGGACGTAGGGTTAGGGTTATGTTGAGGGCTAGGGTTAGAGAGACGGTTAGGGTTAGGATTGGACCAAGGGTTAGGCTTATGTTGAGGGCTAGGGTTAGAGAGACGGTTAGGGTTAGGATTGGACCTAGGGTTAGGGTTATGTTGAGGGCTAGGGTTAGAGAGACGGTTAGGGTGAGGATTAGACCTAGGGTTAGGGTTATGTTGAGGGCTAGGGTTAGAGAGACGGTTAGGGTTATGAGTGGACCTAGGGTTAGGGTTATGTTGAGGGCTAGGGTTAGAGAGACGGTTAGGGTTAGGATTGGACCTAGGGTTAGGGTTATGTTGAGGGCTAGGGGTAGAGAGACGGTTAGGGTTATGATTGGACCTAGGGTTAGGGTTATGTTGAGGGCTAGGGGTAGAGAGACGGTTAGGGTTATGATTGGACCTAGGGTTAGGGTTATGTTGAGGGCTAGGGTTAGAGAGACGGTTAGGGTTAGGATTGGACCTAGGGTTAGGGTTATGTTGAGGGCTAGGGTTAGGGAGACGGTAAGGGTTAGGATTAGACCTAGGGTTAGGGTTATGTTGAGGGCTAGGGTTAGAGAGACGGTTAGGGTTATGATTGGACCTAGGGTTAGGGTTATGTTGAGGGCTAGGTTTAGAGACACGGTTAGGGTTAGGATTGGACCTAGGGTTAGGGTTATGTTGAGGGCTAGGGTTAGAGAGACGGTTAGGATTAGGATTGGACCTAGGGTTAGGGTTAGGTTGAGGGCTAGGGTTAGAGAGACGGTTAGGGTTAGGATTGGACCTAGGGTTAGGGTTATGTTGAGGGCTAGGGTTAGAGAGACGGTTAGGGTTAGGATTGGACCTAGGGTTAGGGTTATGTTGAGGGCTAGGGTTAGAGAGACGGTTAGAGTTAGGATTGGAAATAGGGTTAGGGTTATGTTGAGGGCTAGGGATAGAGAGACGGTTAGGGTTAGGATTGGACCTAGGGTTAGGGTTATGTTGAGGGCTAGGGTTAGAGAGACGGTTAGGGTTAGGATTGGACCTAGGGTTAGGGTTATGTTGAGGGCTAGGGTTAGAGAGACGGTTAGGGTTAGGATTGGACCTAGGGTTAGGGTTATGTTGAGGGCTAGGGTTAGGGAGACGGTAAGGGTTAGGATTAGACCTAGGGTTAGGGTTATGTTGAGGGCTAGGGTTAGAGAGACGGTTAGGGTTATGATTGGACCTAGGGTTAGGGTTATGTTGAGGGCTAGGGTTAGAGACACGGTTAGGGTTAGGATTGGACCTAGGGTTAGGGTTATGTTGAGGGCAAGGGTTAGAGAGACGGTTAGGGTTAGGATTGGACCTAGGGTTAGGGTTACGTTGACGGCTAGGCTTAGAGAGACGGTTAGGGTTAGGATTGGACGTAGGGTTAGGGTTATGTTGAGGGCTAGGGTTAGAGAGACGGTTAGGGTTAGGATTGGACCTAGGGTTAGGGTTATGTTGAGGGCTAGGGTTAGAGAGACGGTTAGGGTTAGGATTGGACCTAGGGTTAGGGTTATGTTGAGGGCTAGGGTTAGAGAGACGGTTAGAGTTAGGATTGGAAATAGGGTTAGGGTTATGTTGAGGGCTAGGGTTAGAGAGACGGTCAGGGTTAGGATTGGACCTAGGGTTAGGGTTATGTTGAGGGCTAGGGTTAGAGAGACGGTTAGGGTTATGAGTGGACCTAGGGTTAGGGTTATGTTGAGGGCTAGGGTTAGAGAGACGGTCAGGGTTAGGATTGGACCTAGGGTTAGGGTTATGTTGAGGGCTAGGGTTAGAGAGACGGTTAGGGTTAGGATTGGACCTAGGGTTAGGGTTATGTTGAGGGCTAGGGTTAGAGAGACGGTTAGGGTCATGATTGGACCTAGGGTTAGGGTTATGTTGAGGGCTAGGGTTAGAGAGACGGTTAGGGTTAGGATTGGACCTAGGGTTAGGGTTATGTTGAGGGCTAGGGTTAGAGAGACGGTTAGGGTTAGGATTGGACCTAGGGTTAGGGTTATGTTGAGGGCTAGGGTTAGAGAGACGGTTAGGGTTAGGATTGGACCTAGGGTTAGGGTTATGTTGAGGACTAGGGTTAGAGAGACGGTTAGGGTTATGATTGGACCTAGGGTTAGGGTTCTGTTGAGGGCTAGGGTTAGAGAGACGGTTAGGGTTAGGATTGGACCTAGGGTTAGGGTTATGTTGAGGGCTAGGGTTGGAGAGACGGTTAGGGTTAGGATTGGACCTAGGGTTAGGGTTATGTTGAGGGCTAGGGTTAGAGAGACGGTTAGGGTTAGGATTGGACCTAGGGTTAGGGTTATGTTGAGGGCTAGGGTTAGAGAGACGGTCAGGGTTAGGATTGGACCTAGGGTTAGGGTTATGTTGAGGGCTAGGGTTAGAGAGACGGTTAGGGTTAGGATTGGACCTAGGGTTAGGGTTATGTTGAGGGCTAGGGTTAGAGAGACGGTTAGGGTTAGGATTGGACCTAGGGTTAGGGTTATGTTGAGGACTAGGGTTAGAGAGACGGTTAGGGTTATGATTGGACCTAGGGTTAGGGTTCTGTTGAGGGCTAGGGTTAGAGAGACGGTTAGGGTTAGGGTTGGACCTAGGGTTAGGGTTATGTTGAGGGCTAGGGTTAGAGAGACGGTTAGGGTTAGGATTGGACCTAGGGTTAGGGTTATGTTGAGGGCTAGGGTTAGAGAGACGGTTAGGGTTAGGATTGGACCTAGGGTTAGGGTTATGTTGAGGGCTAGGGTTAGAGAGACGGTTAGGGTCATGATTGGACCTAGGGTTAGGGTTATGTTGAGGGCTAGGGTTAGAGAGACGGTTAGGGTTAGGATTGGACCTAGGGTTAGGGTTATGTTGAGGGCTAGGGTTAGAGAGACGGTTAGGGTTATGATTGGACCTAGGGTTAAGGTTCTGTTGAGGGCTAGGGTTAGAGAGACGGTTAGGGTTAGGATTGGACCTAGGGTTAGGGTTATGTTGAGGGCTAGGGTTAGAGAGACGGTTAGGGTTAGGATTGGACCTAGGGTTAGGGTTATGTTGAGGGCTAGGGTTAGAGAGACGGTTAGGGTTAGGATTGGACCTAGGGTTAGGGTTATGTTGAGGGCTAGGGTTAGAGAGACGGTTAGGGTTAGGATTGGACCTAGGGTTAGGGTTATGTTGAGGGCTAGGGTTAGAGAGACGGTTAGAGTTAGGATTGGAAATAGGGTTAGGGTTATGTTGAGGGCTAGGGTTAGAGAGACGGTCAGGGTTAGGATTGGACCTAGGGTTAGGGTTATGTTGAGGGCTAGGGTTAGAGAGACGGTTAGGGTTATGAGTGGACCTAGGGTTAGGGTTATGTTGAGGGCTAGGGTTAGAGAGACGGTCAGGGTTAGGATTGGACCTAGGGTTAGGGTTATGTTGAGGGCTAGGGTTAGAGAGACGGTTAGGGTTAGGATTGGACCTAGGGTTAGGGTTATGTTGAGGGCTAGGGTTAGAGAGACGGTTAGGGTCATGATTGGACCTAGGGTTAGGGTTATGTTGAGGGCTAGGGTTAGAGAGACGGTTAGGGTTAGGATTGGACCTAGGGTTAGGGTTATGTTGAGGGCTAGGGTTAGAGAGACGGTTAGGGTTAGGATTGGACCTAGGGTTAGGGTTATGTTGAGGGCTAGGGTTAGAGAGACGGTTAGGGTTAGGATTGGACCTAGGGTTAGGGTTATGTTGAGGGCTAGGGTTAGAGAGACGGTTAGGGTTAGGATTGGACCTAGGGTTAGGGTTATGTTGAGGACTAGGGTTAGAGAGACGGTTAGGGTTATGATTGGACCTAGGGTTAGGGTTCTGTTGAGGGCTAGGGTTAGAGAGACGGTTAGGGTTAGGATTGGACCTAGGGTTAGGGTTATGTTGAGGGCTAGGGTTGGAGAGACGGTTAGGGTTAGGATTGGACCTAGGGTTAGGGTTATGTTGAGGGCTAGGGTTAGAGAGACGGTTAGGGTTAGGATTGGACCTAGGGTTAGGGTTATGTTGAGGGCTAGGGTTAGAGAGACGGTTATGGTTAGGATTGGACCTAGGGTTAGGGTTATGTTGAGGGCTAGGGTTAGAGAGACGGTTAGGGTTAGGATTGGACCTAGGGTTAGGGTTATGTTGAGGGCTAGGGTTAGAGAGACGGTTAGGGTTAGGATTGGACCTAGGGTTAGGGTTATGTTGAGGACTAGGGTTAGAGAGACGGTTAGGGTTATGATTGGACCTAGGGTTAGGGTTCTGTTGAGGGCTAGGGTTAGAGAGACGGTTAGGGTTAGGATTGGACCTAGGGTTAGGGTTATGTTGAGGGCTAGGGTTGGAGAGACGGTTAGGGTTAGGATTGGACCTAGGGTTAGGGTTATGTTGAGGGCTAGGGTTAGAGAGACGGTTAGGGTTAGGATTGGACCTAGGGTTATGGTTATGTTGAGGGCTAGGATTAGAGAGACGGTTAGGGTTAGGATTGGACCTAGGGTTAGGGTTATGTTGAGGGCTAGGGTTAGAGAGACGGTTAGGGTCATGATTGGACCTAGGGTTAGGGTTATGTTGAGGGCTAGGGTTAGAGAGACGGTTAGGGTTAGGATTGGACCTAGGGTTAGGGTTATGTTGAGGGCTAGGGTTAGAGAGACGGTTAGGGTTATGATTGGACCTAGGGTTAAGGTTCTGTTGAGGGCTAGGGTTAGAGAGACGGTTAGGGTTAGGATTGGACCTAGGGTTAGGGTTATGTTGAGGGCTAGGGTTAGAGAGACGGTTAGGGTTAGGATTGGACCTAGGGTTAGGGTTATGTTGAGGGCTAGGGTTAGAGAGACGGTTAGGGTTAGGATTGGACCTAGGGTTAGGGTTATGTTGAGGGCTAGGGTTAGAGAGACGGTTAGGGTTAGGATTGGACCTAGGGTTAGGGTTATGTTGAGGGCTAGGGTTAGAGAGACGGTTAGGGTTAGGATTGGAAATAGGGTTAGGGTTATGTTGAGGGCTAGGGTTAGAGAGACGGTCAGGGTTAGGATTGGACCTAGGGTTAGGGTTATGTTGAGGGCTAGGGTTAGAGAGACGGTTAGGGTTATGAGTGGACCTAGGGTTAGGGTTATGTTGAGGGCTAGGGTTAGAGAGACGGTCAGGGTTAGGATTGGACCTAGGGTTAGGCTTATGTTGAGGGCTAGGGTTAGAGAGACGGTTAGGGTTAGGATTGGACCTAGGGTTAGTGTTATGTTGAGGGCTAGGGTTAGAGAGACGGTTAGGGTGAGGATTGGACCTAGGGTTAGGGTTATGTTGAGGGCTAGGGTTAGAGAGACGGTTAGGGTTATGAGTGGACCTAGGGTTAGGGTTATGTTGAGGGCTAGGGTTAGAGAGACGGTTAGGGTTAGGATTGGACCTAGGGTTAGGGTTATGTTGAGGGCTAGGGTTAGAGAGACCGTTAGGGTTAGGATTGGACCTAGGGTTAGGGTTATGTTGAGGGCTAGGGTTAGGGAGACGGTAAGGGTTAGGATTGGACCTAGGGTTAGGGTTATGTTGAGGGCTAGGGTTAGAGAGACGGTTAGGGTTAGGATTGGACCTAGGGTTAGGGTTATGTTGAGGGCTAGGGTTAGAGAGACGGTTAGGGTGAGTATTGGACCTAGGGTTAGGGTTATGTTGAGGGCTAGGGTTAGAGAGACGGTTAGGGTTAGGATTGGACCTAGGGTTAGGGTTATGTTGAGGGCTAGGGTTAGGGAGACGGTAAGGGTTAGGATTGGACCTAAGGTTAGGGTTATGTTGAGGGCTAGGGTTAGAGAGACGGTTAGGGTTAGGATTGGACCTAGGGTTAGGGTTATGTTGAGGGCTAGGGTTAGAGAGACGGTTAGGGTTAGGATTGGACCTAGGGTTAGGGTTATGTTGAGGGCTAGGGTTAGAGAGACGGTTAGGGTTAGGATTGGACCTAGGGTAGGGTTATGTTGAGGGCTAGGGTTAGGGAGACGGTAAGGGTTAGGATTGGACCTAGGGTTAGGGTTATGTTGAGGGCTAGGGTTAGAGAGACGGTTAGGGTTAGGATTGGACCTAGGGTTAGGGTTATGTTGAGGGCTAGGGTTAGAGAGACGGTCAGGGTTAGGATTTTACCCAGGGTTAGGCTTATGTTGAGGGCTAGGGTTAGAGAGACGGTTAGGGTTATGAGTGGACCTAGGGTTAGGATTATGTTGAGGGCTAGGGTTAGAGAGACGGTCAGGGTTAGGATTGGACCTAGGGTTAGGCTTATGTTGAGGGCTAGGGTTAGAGAGACGGTTAGGGTTAGGATTGGACCTAGGGTTAGGGTTATGTTGAGGGCTAGGGTTAGAGAGACGGTTAGGGTGAGGATTGGACCTAGGGTTAGGGTTATGTTGAGGGCTAGGGTTAGAGAGACGGTTAGGGTTAGGATTGGACCTAGGGTTAGGGTTATGTTGAGGGCTAGGGTTAGGGAGACGGTAAGGGTTAGGATTGGACCTAGGGTTAGGGTTATGTTGAGGGCTAGGGTTAGAGAGATGGTTAGGGTTAGGATTGGACCTAGGGTTAGGGTTATGTTGAGGGCTAGGGTTAGAGAGACGGTTAGGGTGAGTATTGGACCTAGGGTTAGGGTTATGTTGAGGGCTAGGGTTAGAGAGACGGTTAGGGTTAGGATTGGACCTAGGGTTAGGGTTATGTTGAGGGCTAGGGTTAGGGAGACGGTAAGGGTTAGGATTGGACCTAAGGTTAGGGTTATGTTGAGGGCTAGGGTTAGAGAGACGGTTAGGGTTAGGATTGGACCTAGGGTTAGGGTTATGTTGAGGGCTAGGGTTAGAGAGACGGTTAGGGTTAGGATTGGACCTAGGGTTAGGGTTATGTTGAGGGCTAGGGTTAGAGAGACGGTTAGGGTTAGGATTGGACCTAGGGAAGGGTTATGTTGAGGGCTAGGGTTAGGGAGACGGTAAGGGTTAGGATTGGACCTAGGGTTAGGGTTATGTTGAGGGCTAGGGTTAGAGAGACGGTTAGGGTTAGGATTGGACCTAGGGTTAGGGTTATGTTGAGGGCTAGGGTTAGAGAGACGGTAAGGGTTAGGATTGGACCTCGGGTTAGGGTTATGTTGAGGGCTAGGGTTAGAGAGATGGTTAGGGTTAGGATTGGACCTAGGGTTAGGGTTATGTTGAGGGCGAGGTTTAGAGAGACGGTTAGGGTTATTATTGGACCTAGGGTTAGGGTTATGTTGAGGGCTAGGGTTAGGGAGACGGTAAGGGTTAGGATTGGACCTAGGGTTTGGGTTATGTTGAGGGCTAGGGTTAGAGAGACGGTTAGGGTTAGGATTGGACCTAGGGTTAGGGTTATGTTGAGGGCTAGGGTTAGAGAGACGGTTAGGGTTAGGATTGGACCTAGGGTTAGGGTTATGTTGAGGGCTAGGTTTAGGGAGACGGTAAGGGTTAGGATTGGACCTAGGGTTAGGGTTATGTTGAGGGCTAGGGTTAGAGAGACGGTTAGGGTTAGGATTGGACCTAGGGTTAGGGTTATGTTGAGGGCTAGGGTTAGAGAGACGGTTAGGGTTATGATTGGACCTAGGGTTAGGGTTATGTTGAGGGCTAGGGTTAGGGAGACGGTAAGGGTTAGGATTGGACCTAGGGTTAGGGTTATGTTGAGGGCTAGGGTTAGAGAGACCGTTAGGGTTAGGTTTGGACCTAGGGTTAGGGTTATGTTGAGGGCTAGGGTTAGAGAGACGGTTAGGGTTAGGATTGGACCTAGGGTTAGGATTATGTTGAGGTCTAGGGTTAGGGAGACGGTAAGGGTTAGGATTAGACCTAGGGTTAGGGTTATGTTGAGGGCTAGGGTTAAAGAGACGGTTAGGGTTATGATTGGACCTAGGGTTAGGGTTATGTTGAGGGCTAGGGTTAGAGAGACGGTTAGGGTTAGGATTGGACCTAGGGTTAGGTTTATGTTGAGGGCTAGGGTTAGAGAGACGGTTAGGGTTAGGATTGGACCTAGGGTTAGGGTTATGTTGAGGGCTAGGGTTAGAGAGACGGTTAGGGTCATGATTGGACCTAGGGTTAGGGTTATGTTGAGGGCTAGGGTTAGAGAGACGGTTAGGGTTAGGATTGGACCTAGGGTTAGGGTTATGTTGAGGGCTAGGGTTAGAGAGACGGTTAGGGTTATGATTGGACCTAGGGTAGGGTTATGTTGAGGGCTAGGGTTAGGGAGACGGTAAGGGTTAGGATTGGACCTAGGGTTAGGGTTATGTTGAGGGCTAGGGTTAGAGAGACGGTTAGGGTTAGGATTGGACCTAGGGTTAGGGTTATGTTGAGGGCTAGGGTTAGAGAGACGGTCAGGGTTAGGATTGGACCTAGGGTTAGGCTTATGTTGAGGGCTAGGGTTAGAGAGACGGTTAGGGTTATGAGTGGACCTAGGGTTAGGGTTATGTTGAGGGCTAGGGTTAGAGAGACGGTCAGGGTTAGGATTGGACCTAGGGTTAGGCTTATGTTGAGGGCTAGGGTTAGAGAGACGGTTAGGGTTAGGATTGGACCTAGGGTTAGGGTTATGTTGAGGGCTAGGGTTAGAGAGACGGTTAGGGTGAGGATTGGACCTAGGGTTAGGGTTATGTTGAGGGCTAGGGTTAGAGAGACGGTTAGGGTGAGTATTGGACCTAGGGTTAGGGTTATGTTGAGGGCTAGGGTTAGAGAGACGGTTAGGGTTAGGATTGGACCTAGGGTTAGGGTTATGTTGAGGGCTAGGGTTAGGGAGACGGTAAGGGTTAGGATTGGACCTAAGGTTAGGGTTATGTTGAGGGCTAGGGTTAGAGAGACGGTTAGGGTTAGGATTGGACCTAGGGTTAGGGTTATGTTGAGGGCTAGGGTTAGAGAGACGGTTAGGGTTAGGATTGGACCTAGGGTTAGGGTTATGTTGAGGGCTAGGGTTAGAGAGACGGTTAGGGTTAGGATTGGACCTAGGGAAGGGTTATGTTGAGGGCTAGGGTTAGGGAGACGGTAAGGGTTAGGATTGGACCTAGGGTTAGGGTTATGTTGAGGGCTAGGGTTAGAGAGACGGTTAGGGTTAGGATTGGACCTAGGGTTAGGGTTATGTTGAGGGCTAGGGTTAGAGAGACGGTAAGGGTTAGGATTGGACCTAGGGTTAGGGTTATGTTGAGGGCTAGGGTTAGAGAGATGGTTAGGGTTAGGATTGGACCTAGGGTTAGGGTTATGTTGAGGGCGAGGTTTAGAGAGACGGTTAGGGTTATTATTGGACCTAGGGTTAGGGTTATGTTGAGGGCTAGGGTTAGGGAGACGGTCAGGGTTAGGATTGGACCTAGGGTTAGGGTTATGTTGAGGGCTAGGGTTAGAGAGACGGTTAGGGTTAGGATTGGACCTAGGGTTAGGGTTATGTTGAGGGCTAGGGTTAGAGAGACGGTTAGGGTTAGGATTGGACCTAGGGTTAGGGTTATGTTGAGGGCTAGGTTTAGGGAGACGGTAAGGGTTAGGATTGGACCTAGGGTTAGGGTTATGTTGAGGGCTAGGGTTAGAGAGACGGTTAGGGTTAGGATTGGACCTAGGGTTAGGGTTATGTTGAGGGCTAGGGTTAGAGAGACGGTTAGGGTTATGATTGGACCTAGGGTTAGGGTTATGTTGAGGGCTAGGGTTAGGGAGACGGTAAGGGTTAGGATTGGACCTAGGGTTAGGGTTATGTTGAGGGCTAGGGTTAGAGAGACCGTTAGGGTTAGGTTTGGACCTAGGGTTAGGGTTATGTTGAGGGCTAGGGTTAGAGAGACGGTTAGGGTTAGGATTGGACCTAGGGTTAGGATTATGTTGAGGGCTAGGGTTAGGGAGACGGTAAGGGTTAGGATTAGACCTAGGGTTAGGGTTATGTTGAGGGCTAGGGTTAAAGAGACGGTTAGGGTTACGATTGGACCTAGGGTTAGGGTTATGTTGAGGGATAGGGTTAGAGAGACGGTTAGGGTTAGGATTGGACCTAGGGTTAGGGTTATGTTGAGGGCTAGGGTTAGAGAGACGGTTAGGGTTAGGATTGGACCTAGGGTTAGGGTTATGTTGAGGGCTAGGGTTAGAGAGACGGTTAGGGTCATGATTGGACCTAGGGTTAGGGTTATGTTGAGGGCTAGGGTTAGAGAGACGGTTAGGGTTAGGATTGGACCTAGGGTTAGGGTTATGTTGAGGGCTAGGGTTAGAGAGACGGTTAGGGTTATGATTGGACCTAGGGTTAGGGTTATGTTGAGGGCTAGGGTTAGAGAGACGGTTAGGGTTAGGATTGGACCTAGGGTTAGGGTTATGTTGAGGGCTAGGGTTAGAGAGACGGTTAGGGTTAGGATTGGACCTAGGGTTAGGGTTATGTTGAGGGCTAGGGTTAGAGAGACGGTTAGGGTTAGGATTGGACCTAGGGTTAGGGTTATGTTGAGGGCTAGGTTTAGAGAGACGGTTAGGGTTAGGATTGGACCTAGGGTTAGGGTTATGTTGAGGGCTAGGGTTAGAGAGACGGTTAGAGTTAGGATTGGAAATAGGGTTAGGGTTATGTTGAGGGCTAGGGTTAGAGAGACGGTCAGGGTTAGGATTGGACCTAGGGTTAGGGTTATGTTGAGGGCTAGGGTTAGAGAGACGGTTAGGGTTATGATTGGACGTAGGGTTAGGGTTATGTTGAGGGCTAGGGTTAGAGAGACGGTTAGGTTGAGGATTGGACCTAGGGTTAGGGTTATGTTGAGGGCTAGGGTTAGAGAGACGGTTAGGGTTATGAGTGGACCTAGGGTTAGGGTTATGTTGAGGGCTAGGGTTAGAGAGACGGTTAGGGTTAGGATTGGACCTAGGGTTAGGGTTATGTTGAGGGCTAGGGTTAGAGAGACGGTTAGGGTTAGGATTGGACCTAGGGTTAGGGTTATGTTGAGGGCTAGGGTTAGGGAGACGGTAAGGGTTAGGATTGGACCTAGGGTTAGGGTTATATTGAGGGCTAGGGTTAGAGAGACGGTTAGGGTTAGGATTGGACCTAGGGTTAGGGTTATGTTGAGGGCTAGGGTTAGAGAGACGGTTAGGGTGAGGATTGGACCTAGGGTTAGGGTTATGTTATGGGCTAGGGTTAGAGAGACGGTTAGGGTTATGAGTGGACCTAGGGTTAGGGTTATGTTGAGGGCTAGGGTTAGAGAGACGGTTAGGGTTAGGATTGGACCTAGGGTTAGGGTTATGTTGAGGGCTAGGGTTAGAGAGACGGTTAGGGATAGGATTGGACCTAGGGTTAGGATTATGTTGAGGGCTAGGGTTAGGGAGACGGTAAGGGTTAGGATTGGACCTAGGGTTAGGGTTATGTTGAGGGCTAGGGTTAGAGAGACGTTTAGGGTTAGGATTGGACCTAGGGTTAGGGTTATGTTGAGGGCTAGGGTTAGAGAGACGGTTAGGGTTAGGATTGGACCTAGGGTTAGGGTTATGTTGAGGGCTAGGGTTAGAGAGACGGTTAGGGTCATGATTGGACCTAGGGTTAGGGTTATGTTGAGGGCTAGGGTTAGAGAGACGGTTAGGGTTAGGATTGGACCTAGGGTTAGGGTTATGTTGAGGGCTAGGGTTAGAGAGACGGTTAGGGTCATGATTGGACCTAGGGTTAGGGTTATGTTGAGGGCTAGGGTTAGAGAGACGGTTAGGGTTATGATTGGACCTAGGGTTAGGGTTCTGTTGAGGGCTAGGGTTAGAGAGACGGTTAGGGTTAGGATTGGACCTAGGGTTAGGGTTATGTTGAGGGCTAGGGTTAGGGAGACGGTAAGGGTTAGGATTGGACCTAGGGTTAGGGTTATGTTGAGGGCTAGGGTTAGAGAGACGGTTAGGGTTAGGATTGGACCTAGGGTTAGGGTTATGTTGAGGGCTAGGGTTAGAGAGACGGTTAGGGTTAGGATTGGACCTAGGGTTAGGGTTATGTTGAGGGCTAGGGTTAGAGAGACGGTTAGGGTCATGATTGGACCTAGGGTTAGGGTTATGTTGAGGGCTAGGGTTAGAGAGACGGTTAGGGTTAGGATTGGACCTAGGGTTAGGGTTATGTTGAGGGCTAGGGTTAGAGAGACGGTTAGGGTTATGATTGGACCTAGGGTTAGGGTTATGTTGAGGGCTAAGGTTAGAGAGACGGTTAGGGTTAGGATTGGACCTAGGGTTAGGGTTATGTTGAGGGCTAGGGTTAGAGAGACGGTTAGGGTTAGGATTGGACCTAGGGTTAGGGTTATGTTGAGGGCTAGGGTTAGAGAGACGGTTAGGGTTAGGATTGGACCTAGGCTTAGGGTTATGTTGAGGGCTAGGGTTAGAGAGACGGTTAGGGTTAGGATTGGACCTACGGTTAGGGTTATGTTGAGGGCTAGGGTTAGAGAGACGGTTAGAGTTATTATTGGAAATAGGGTTAGGGTTATGTTGAGGGCTAGGGTTAGAGAGACGGTCAGGGTTAGGATTGGACCTAGGGTTAAGGTTATGTTGAGGGCTAGGTTTAGAGAGACGGTTAGGGTTATGAGTGGACCTAGGGTTAGGGTTATGTTGAGGGCTAGGGTTAGAGAGACGGTCAGGTTTAGGATTGGACCTAGGGTTAGGGTTATGTTGAGGGCTAGGTTTAGAGAGACGGTTAGGGTTAGGATTGGACCTAGGGTTAGGGTTATGTTGTGGGCTAGGGTTAGAGAGACGGTTAGGGTGAGGATTGGACCTTGGGTTAGGGTTATGTTGAGGGCTAGGGTTAGAGAGACGGTTAGGGTTATGAGTGGACCTAGGGTTAGGGTTATGTTGAGGGCTAGGGTTAGAGAGACGGTTAGGGTTAGGATTGGACCTAGGGTTAGGGTTATGTTGAGGGCTAGGTTTAGAGAGACGGTTAGGGTTAGGATTGGACCTAGGGTTAGGGTTATGTTGAGGGCTAGGGTTAGGGAGATGGTAAGGTTTAGGATTGGACCTAGGGTTAGGGTTATGTTGAGGGCTAGGGTTAGAGAGACGGTTAGGGTTAGGATTGGACCTAGGGTTAGGGTTATGTTGAGGGCTAGGGTTAGAGAGACGGTTAGGGTGAGTATTGGACCTAGGGTTAGGGTTATGTTGAGGGCTAGGGTTAGAGAGACGGTTAGGGTTAGGATTGGACCTAGGGTTAGGGTTATGTTGAGGGCTAGGGTTAGGGAGACGGTAAGGGTTAGGATTGGACCTAAGGTTAGGGTTATGTTGAGGGCTAGGGTTAGAGAGACGGTTAGGGTTAGGATTGGACCTAGGGTTAGGGTTATGTTGAGGGCTAGGGTTAGAGAGACGGTTAGGGTTAGGATTGGACCTAGGGTTAGGGTTATGTTGAGGGCTAGGGTTAGAGAGACGGTTAGGGTTAGGATTGGACCTAGGGTAGGGTTATGTTGAGGGCTAGGGTTAGGGAGACGGTAAGGGTTAGGATTGGACCTAGGGTTAGGGTTATGTTGAGGGCTAGGGTTAGAGAGACGGTTAGGGTTAGGATTGGACCTAGGGTTAGGGTTATGTTGAGGGCTAGGGTTAGAGAGACGGTCAGGGTTAGGATTGGACCTAGGGTTAGGCTTATGTTGAGGGCTAGGGTTAGAGAGACGGTTAGGGTTATGAGTGGACCTAGGGTTAGGGTTATGTTGAGGGCTAGGGTTAGAGAGACGGTCAGGGTTAGGATTGGACCTAGGGTTAGGGTTATGTTGAGGGCTAGGGTTAGAGAGACGGTTAGGGTTAGGATTGGACCTAGGGTTAGGGTTATGTTGAGGGCTAGGGTTAGAGAGACGGTTAGGGTGAGGATTGGACCTAGGGTTAGGGTTATGTTGAGGGCTAGGGTTAGAGAGACGGTTAGGGTTATGAGTGGACCTAGGGTTAGGGTTATGTTGAGGGCTAGGGTTAGAGAGACGGTTAGGGTTAGGATTGGACCTAGGGTTATGGTTATGTTGAGGGCTAGGGTTAGAGAGACGGTTAGGGTTAGGATTGGACCTAGGGTTAGGGTTATGTTGAGGGCTAGGTTTAGGGAGACGGTAAGGGTTAGGATTGGACCTAGGGTTAGGGTTATGTTGAGGGCTAGGGTTAGAGAGACGGTTAGGGTTAGGATTGGACCTAGGGTTAGGGTTATGTTGAGGGCTAGGGTTAGAGAGACGGTTAGGGTTATGATTGGACCTAGGGTTAGGGTTATGTTGAGGGCTAGGGTTAGGGAGACGGTAAGGGTTAGGATTGGACCTAGGGTTAGGGTTATGTTTAGGGCTAGGGTTAGAGAGACCGTTAGGGTTAGGTTTGGACCTAGGGTTAGGGTTATGTTGAGGGCTAGGGTTAGAGAGACGGTTAGGGTTAGGATTGGACCTAGGGTTAGGGTTATGTTGAGGGCTAGGGTTAGGGAGACGGTAAGGGTTAGGATTAGACCTAGGGTTAGGGTTATGTTGAGGGCTAGGGTTAGAGAGACGGTTAGGGTTATGATTGGACCTAGGGTTAGGGTTATGTTATGGGCTAGGGTTAGAGAGACGGTGAGGGTTATGAGTGGACCTAGGGTTAGGGTTATGTTGAGGGCTAGGGTTAGAGAGACGGTTAGGGTTAGGATTGGACCTAGGGTTAGGGTTATGTTGAGGGCTAGGGTTAGAGAGACGGTTAGGGATAGGATTGGACCTAGGGTTAGGGTTATGTTGAGGGCTAGGGTTAGGGAGACGGTAAGGGTTAGGATTGGACCTAGGGTTAGGGTTATGTTGAGGGCTAGGGTTAGAGAGACGGTTAGGGTTATGATTGGACCTAGGGTTAGGGTTATGTTGAGGGCTAGGGTTAGAGAGACGGTTAGGGTTAGGATTGGACCTAGGGTTAGGGTTATGTTGAGGGCTAGGGTTAGAGAGACGGTTAGGGTCATGATTGGACCTAGGGTTAGGGTTATGTTGAGGGCTAGGGTTAGAGAGACGGTTAGGGTTAGGATTGGACCTAGGGTTAGGGTTATGTTGAGGGCTAGGGTTAGAGAGACGGTTAGGGTCATGATTGGACCTAGGGTTAGGGTTATGTTGAGGGCTAGGGTTAGAGAGACGGTTAGGGTTAGGATTGGACCTAGGGTTAGGGTTATGTTGAGGGCTAGGGTTAGAGAGACGGTCAGGGTTAGGATTGGACCTAGGGTTAGGCTTATGTTGAGGGCTAGGGTTAGAGAGACGGTTAGGGTTATGAGTGGACCTAGGGTTAGGGTTATGTTGAGGGCTAGGGTTAGAGAGACGGTCAGGGTTAGGATTGGACCTAGGGTTAGGGTTATGTTGAGGGCTAGGGTTAGAGAGACGGTTAGGGTTAGGATTGGACCTAGGGTTAGGGTTATGTTGAGGGCTAGGGTTAGAGAGACGGTTAGGGTGAGGATTGGACCTAGGGTTAGGGTTATGTTGAGGGCTAGGGTTAGAGAGACGGTTAGGGTTATGAGTGGACCTAGGGTTAGGGTTATGTTGAGGGCTAGGGTTAGAGAGACGGTTAGGGTTAGGATTGGACCTAGGGTTATGGTTATGTTGAGGGCTAGGGTTAGAGAGACGGTTAGGGTTAGGATTGGACCTAGGGTTAGGGTTATGTTGAGGGCTAGGTTTAGGGAGACGGTAAGGGTTAGGATTGGACCTAGGGTTAGGGTTATGTTGAGGGCTAGGGTTAGAGAGACGGTTAGGGTTAGGATTGGACCTAGGGTTAGGGTTATGTTGAGGGCTAGGGTTAGAGAGACGGTTAGGGTTATGATTGGACCTAGGGTTAGGGTTATGTTGAGGGCTAGGGTTAGGGAGACGGTAAGGGTTAGGATTGGACCTAGGGTTAGGGTTATGTTTAGGGCTAGGGTTAGAGAGACCGTTAGGGTTAGGTTTGGACCTAGGGTTAGGGTTATGTTGAGGGCTAGGGTTAGAGAGACGGTTAGGGTTAGGATTGGACCTAGGGTTAGGGTTATGTTGAGGGCTAGGGTTAGGGAGACGGTAAGGGTTAGGATTAGACCTAGGGTTAGGGTTATGTTGAGGGCTAGGGTTAGAGAGACGGTTAGGGTTATGATTGGACCTAGGGTTAGGGTTATGTTATGGGCTAGGGTTAGAGAGACGGTGAGGGTTATGAGTGGACCTAGGGTTAGGGTTATGTTGAGGGCTAGGGTTAGAGAGACGGTTAGGGTTAGGATTGGACCTAGGGTTAGGGTTATGTTGAGGGCTAGGGTTAGAGAGACGGTTAGGGATAGGATTGGACCTAGGGTTAGGGTTATGTTGAGGGCTAGGGTTAGGGAGACGGTAAGGGTTAGGATTGGACCTAGGGTTAGGGTTATGTTGAGGGCTAGGGTTAGAGAGACGGTTAGGGTTATGATTGGACCTAGGGTTAGGGTTATGTTGAGGGCTAGGGTTAGAGAGACGGTTAGGGTTAGGATTGGACCTAGGGTTAGGGTTATGTTGAGGGCTAGGGTTAGAGAGACGGTTAGGGTCATGATTGGACCTAGGGTTAGGGTTATGTTGAGGGCTAGGGTTAGAGAGACGGTTAGGGTTAGGATTGGACCTAGGGTTAGGGTTATGTTGAGGGCTAGGGTTAGAGAGACGGTTAGGGTCATGATTGGACCTAGGGTTAGGGTTATGTTGAGGGCTAGGGTTAGAGAGACGGTTAGGGTTATGATTGGACCTGGGGTTAGGGTTCTGTTGAGGGCTAGGGTTAGAGAGACGGTCAGGGTTAGGATTGGACCTAGGGTTAGGGTTATGTTGAGGGCTAGGGTTAGGGAGACGGTAAGGGTTAGGATTGGACCTAGGGTTAGGGTTATGTTGAGGGCTAGGGTTAGAGAGACGGTTAGGGTTAGGATTGGACCTAGGGTTAGGGTTATGTTGAGGGCTAGGGTTAGAGAGACGGTTAGGGTTAGGATTGGACCTAGGGTTAGGGTGATGTTGAGGGCTAGGGTTAGAGAGACGGTTAGGGTCATGATTGGACCTAGGGTTAGGGTTATGTTGAGGGCTAGGGTTAGAGAGACGGTTAGGGTTAGGATTGGACCTAGGGTTAGGGTTATGTTGAGGGCTAGGGTTAGAGAGACGGTTAGGGTTATGATTGGACCTAGGGTTAGGGTTATGTTGAGGGCTAAGGTTAGAGAGACGGTTAGGGTTAGGATTGGACCTAGGGTTAGGGTTATGTTGAGGGCTAGGGTTAGAGAGACGGTTAGGGTTAGGATTGGACCTAGGGTTAGGGTTATGTTGAGGGCTAGGGTTAGAGAGACGGTTAGGGTTAGGATTGGACCTAGGCTTAGGGTTATGTTGAGGGCTAGGGTTAGAGAGACGGTTAGGGTTAGGATTTGACCTAGGGTTAGGGTTATGTTGAGGGCTAGGGTTAGAGAGACGGTTAGAGTTATTATTGGAAATAGGGTTAGGGTTATGTTGAGGGCTAGGGTTAGAGAGACGGTCAGGGTTAGGATTGGACCTAGGGTTAAGGTTATGTTGAGGGCTAGGTTTAGAGAGACGGTTAGGGTTATGAGTGGACCTAGGGTTAGGGTTATGTTGAGGGCTAGGGTTAGAGAGACGGTCAGGGTTAGGATTGGACCTAGGGTTAGGGTTATGTTGAGGGCTAGGTTTAGAGAGACGGTTAGGGTTAGGATTGGACCTAGGGTTAGGGTTATGTTGAGGGCTAGGGTTAGAGAGACGGTTAGGGTGAGGATTGGACCTTGGGTTAGGGTTATGTTGAGGGCTAGGGTTAGAGAGACGGTTAGGGTTATGAGTGGACCTAGGGTTAGGGTTATGTTGAGGGCTAGGGTTAGAGAGACGGTTAGGGTTAGGATTGGACCTAGGGTTAGGGTTATGTTGAGGGCTAGGTTTAGAGAGACGGTTAGGGTTAGGATTGGACCTAGGGTTAGGGTTATGTTGAGGGCTAGGGTTAGGGAGACGGTAAGGGTTAGGATTGGACCTAGGGTTAGGGTTATGTTGAGGGCTAGGGTTAGAGAGACGGTTAGGGTTAGGATTGGACCTAGGGTTAGGGTTATGTTGAGGGCTAGGGTTAGAGAGACGGTTAGGGTGAGTATTGGACCTAGGGTTAGGGTCATGTTGAGGGCTAGGGTTAGAGAGACGGTTAGGGTTAGGATTGGACCTAGGGTTAGGGTTATGTTGAGGGCTAGGGTTAGGGAGACGGTAAGGGTTAGGATTGGACCTAAGGTTAGGGTTATGTTGAGGGCTAGGGTTAGAGAGACGGTTAGGGTTAGGATTGGACCTAGGGTTAGGGTTATGTTGAGGGCTAGGGTTAGAGAGACGGTTAGGGTTAGGATTGGACCTAGGGTTAGGGTTATGTTGAGGGCTAGGGTTAGAGAGACGGTTAGGGTTAGGATTGGACCTAGGGTAGGGTTATGTTGAGGGCTAGGGTTAGGGAGACGGTAAGGGTTAGGATTGGACCTAGGGTTAGGGTTATGTTGAGGGCTAGGGTTAGAGAGACGGTTAGGGTTAGGATTGGACCTAGGGTTAGGGTTATGTTGAGGGCTAGGGTTAGAGAGACGGTCAGGGTTAGGATTGGACCTAGGGTTAGGCTTATGTTGAGGGCTAGGGTTAGAGAGACGGTTAGGGTTATGAGTGGACCTAGGGTTAGGGTTATGTTGAGGGCTAGGGTTAGAGAGACGGTCAGGGTTAGGATTGGACCTAGGGTTAGGGTTATGTTGAGGGCTAGGGTTAGAGAGACGGTCAGGGTTAGGATTGGACCTAGGGTTAGGGTTATGTTGAGGGCTAGGGTTAGAGAGACGGTTAGGGTGAGGATTGGACCTAGGGTTAGGGTTATGTTGAGGGCTAGGGTTAGAGAGACGGTTAGGGTTATGAGTGGACCTAGGGTTAGGGTTATGTTGAGGGCTAGGGTTAGAGAGACGGTTAGGGTTAGGATTGGACCTAGGGTTAGGGTTATGTTGAGGGCTAGGGTTAGAGAGACGCTTAGGGTTAGGATTGGACCTAGGGTTAGGGTTATGTTGAGGGCTAGGGTTAGGGAGACGGTAAGGGTTAGGATTGGACCTAGGGTTAGGGTTATGTTGAGGGCTAGGGTTAGAGAGACGGTTAGGGTTAGGATTGGACCTAGGGTTAGGGTTATGTTGAGGGCTAGGGTTAGAGAGACGGTTAGGGTGAGTATTGGACCTAGGGTTAGGGTTATGTTGAGGGCTAGGGTTAGAGAGACGGTTAGGGTTAGGATTGGACCTAGGGTTAGGGTTATGTTGAGGGCTAGGGTTAGGGAGACGGTAAGGGTTAGGATTGGACCTAAGGTTAGGGTTATGTTGAGGGCTAGGGTTAGAGAGACGGTTAGGGTTAGGATTGGATCTAGGGTTAGGGTTATGTTGAGGGCTAGGGTTAGAGAGACGGTTAGGGTTAGGATTGGACCTAGGGTTAGGGTTATGTTGAGGGCTAGGGTTAGAGAGACGGTTAGGGTTAGGATTGGACCTAGGGTAGGGTTATGTTGAGGGCTAGGGTTAGGGAGACGGTAAGGGTTAGGATTGGACCTAGGGTTAGGGTTATGTTGAGGGCTAGGGTTAGAGAGACGGTTAGGGTTAAGATTGGACCTAGGGTTAGGGTTATGTTGAGGGCTAGGGTTAGAGAGACGGTAAGGGTTAGGATTGGACCTAGGGTTAGGGTTATGTTGAGGGCTAGGGTTAGAGAGATGGTTAGGGTTAGGATTGGACCTAGGGTTAGGGTTATGTTGAGGGCTAGGTTTAGAGAGACGGTTAGGGTTATTATTGGACCTAGGGTTAGGGTTATGTTGAGGGCTAGGGTTAGGGAGACGGTAAGGGTTAGGATTGGACCTAGGGTTAGGGTTATGTTGAGGGCTAGGTTTAGAGAGACGGTTAGGGTTAGGATTGGACCTAGGGTTAGGGTTATGTTGAGGGCTAGGGTTAGAGAGACGGTTAGGGTCATGATTGGACCTAGGGTTAGGGTTATGTTGAGGGCTAGGGTTAGAGAGACGGTTAGGGTTAGGATTGGACCTAGGGTTAGGGTTATGTTGAGGGCTAGGGTTAGAGAGACGGTTAGGGTTATGATTGGACCTAGGGTTAGGGTTATGTTGAGGGCTAGGGTTAGAGAGACGGTTAGGGTTATGATTGGACCTAGGGTTAGGGTTATGTTGAGGGCTAGGGTTAGAGAGACGGTTAGGGTTAGGATTGGACCTAGGGTTAGGGTTATGTTGAGGGCTAGGGTTAGAGAGACGGTTAGGGTTAGGATTGGACCTAGGGTTAGGGTTATGTTGAGGGCTAGGGTTAGAGAGACGGTTAGGGTTAGGATTGGACCTAGGGTTAGGGTTATGTTGAGGGCTAGGGTTAGAGAGACGGTTAGAGTTAGGATTGGAAATAGGGTTAGGGTTATGTTGAGGGCTAGGGTTAGAGAGACGGTCAGGGTTAGGATTGGACCTAGGGTTAGGGTTATGTTGAGGGCTAGGGTTAGAGAGACGGTTAGGGTTATGATTGGACGTAGGGTTAGGGTTATGTTGAGGGCTAGGGTTAGAGAGACGGTTAGGGTTAGGATTGGACCTAGGGTTAGGCTTATGTTGAGGGCTAGGGTTAGAGAGACGGTTAGGGTTAGGATTGGACCTAGGGTTAGGGTTATGTTGAGGGCTAGGGTTAGAGAGACGGTTAGGTTGAGGATTGGACCTAGGGTTAGGGTTATGTTGAGGGCTAGGGTTAGAGAGACGGTTAGGGTTATGAGTGGACCTAGGGTTAGGGTTATGTTGAGGGCTAGGGTTAGAGAGACGGTTAGGGTTAGGATTGGACCTAGGGTTAGGGTTATGTTGAGGGCTAGGGTTAGAGAGACGGTTAGGGTTAGGATTGGACCTAGGGTTAGGGTTATGTTGAGGGCTAGGGTTAGGGAGACGGTAAGGGTTAGGATTGGACCTAGGGTTAGGGTTATGTTGAGGGCTAGGGTTAGAGAGACGGTTAGGGTTAGGATTGGACCTAGGGTTAGGGTTATGTTGAGGGCTAGGGTTAGAGAGACGGTTAGGGTGAGGATTGAACCTAGGGTTAGGGTTAAGTTGAGGGCTAGGGTTAGAGAGACGGTTAGGGTTATGAGTGGACCTAGGGTTAGGGTTATGTTGAGGGCTAGGGTTAGAGAGACGGTTAGGGTTAGGATTGGACCTAGGGTTAGGGTTATGTTGAGGGCTAGGGTTAGAGAGACGGTTAGGGTTAGGATTGGACCTAGGGTTAGGGTTATGTTGAGGGCTAGGGTTAGGGAGACGGTAAGGGTTAGGATTGGACCTAGGGTTAGGGTTATGTTGAGGGCTAGGGTTAGAGAGACGGTTAGGGTTAGGATTGGACCTAGGGTTAGGGTTATGTTGAGGGCTAGGGTTAGAGAGACGGTTAGGGTTATGATTGGACCTAGGTTTAGGGTTATGTTGAGGGCTAGGGTTAGAGAGACGGTTAGGGTTAGGATTGGACCTAGGGTTAGGGTTATGTTGAGGGCTAGGGTTAGAGAGACGGTTAGGGTTAGGATTGGACCTAGGGTTAGGGTTATGTTGAGGGCTAGGGTTAGAGAGACGGTTAGGGTTATGATTGGACCTAGGGCTAGGGTTATGTTGAGGGCTAGGGTTAGAGAGACGGTTAGGGTTATGATTGGACCTAGGGTTAGGGTTATGTTGAGGGCTAGGGTTAGAGAGACGGTTAGGGTTAGGATTGGACCTAGGGTTAGGGTTATGTTGAGGGCTAGGGTTAGAGAGACGATTAGGGTTAGGATTGGACCTAGGGTTAGGGTTATGTTGAGGGCTAGGGTTAGGGAGACGGTAAGGGTTAGGATTGGACCTAATGTTAGGGTTATGTTGAGGGCTAGGGTTAGAGAGACGGTTAGGGTTAGGATTGGACCTAGGGTTAGGGTTATGTTGAGGGCTAGGGTTAGAGAGACGGTTAGGGTTAGGATTGGACCTAGGGTTAGGGTTATGTTGAGGGCTAGGGTTAGAGAGACGGTTAGGGTTAGGATTGGACCTAGGGTTAGGTTTATGTTGAGGGCTAGGGTTAGGGAGACGGTAAGGGTTAGGATTGGACCTAAGGTTAGGGTTATGTTGAGGGCTAGGGTTAGAGAGACGGTTAGGGTTAGGATTGGACCTAGGGTTAGGGTTATGTTGAGGGCTAGGGTTAGAGAGACGGTTAGGGTTAGGATTGGACCTAGGGTTAGGGTTATGTTGAGGGCTAGGGTTAGAGAGAGGGTTAGGGTTAGGATTGGACCTAGGGTAGGGTTATGTTGAGGGCTAGGGTTAGGGAGACGGTAAGGGTTAGGATTGGACCTAGGGTTAGGGTTATGTTGAGGGCTAGGGTTAGAGAGACGGTTAGGGTTAGGATTGGACCTAGGGTTAGGGTTATGTTGAGGGCTAGGGTTAGAGAGACGGTCAGGGTTAGGATTGGACCTAGGGTTAGGCTTATGTTGAGGGCTAGGGTTAGAGAGACGGTTAGGGTTATGAGTGGACCTAGGGTTAGGGTTATGTTGAGGGCTAGGGTTAGAGAGACGGTCAGGGTTAGGATTGGACCTAGGGTTAGGGTTATGTTGAGGGCTAGGGTTAGAGAGACGGTTAGGGTTAGGATTGGACCTAGGGTTAGGGTTATGTTGAGGGCTAGGGTTAGAGAGACGGTTAGGGTGAGGATTGGACCTAGGGTTAGGGTTATGTTGAGGGCTAGGGTTAGAGAGACGGTTAGGGTTATGAGTGGACCTAGGGTTAGGGTTATGTTGAGGGCTAGGGTTAGAGAGACGGTTAGGGTTAGGATTGGACCTAGGGTTATGGTTATGTTGAGGGCTAGGGTTAGAGAGACGGTTAGGGTTAGGATTGGACCTAGGGTTAGGGTTATGTTGAGGGCTAGGGTTAGGGAGACGGTAAGGGTTAGGATTGGACCTAGGGTTAGGGTTATGTTGAGGGCTAGGGTTAGAGAGACGGTTAGGGTGAGTATTGGACCTAGGGTTAGGGTTATGTTGAGGGCTAGGGTTAGAGAGATGGTTAGGGTTAGGATTGGACCTAGGGTTAGGGTTATGTTGAGGGCTAGGGTTAGGGAGACGGTAAGGGTTAGGATTGGACCTAAGGTTAGGGTTATGTTGAGGGCTAGGGTTAGAGAGACGGTTAGGGTTAGGATTGGATCTAGGGTTAGGGTTATGTTGAGGGCTAGGGTTAGAGAGACGGTTAGGGTTAGGATTGGACCTAGGGTTAGGGTTATGTTGAGGGCTAGGGTTAGAGAGACGGTTAGGGTTAGGATTGGACCTAGGGTAGGGTTATGTTGAGGGCTAGGGTTAGGGAGACGGTAAGGGTTAGGATTGGACCTAGGGTTAGGGTTATGTTGAGGGCTAGGGTTAGAGAGACGGTTAGGGTTAGGATTGGACCTAGGGTTAGGGTTATGTTGAGGGCTAGGGTTAGAGAGACGGTAAGGGTTAGGATTGGACCTAGGGTTAGGGTTATGTTGAGGGCTAGGGTTAGAGAGATGGTTAGGGTTAGGATTGGACCTAGGGTTAGGGTTATGTTGAGGGCTAGGTTTAGAGAGACGGTTAGGGTTATTATTGGACCTAGGGTTAGGGTTATGTTGAGGGCTAGGGTTAGGGAGACGGTAAGGGTTAGGATTGGACCTAGGGTTAGGGTTATGTTGAGGGCTAGGGTTAGAGAGACGGTTAGGGTTAGGATTGGACCTAGGGTTAGGGTTATGTTGAGGGCTAGGGTTAGAGAGACGGTTAGGGTTAGGATTGGACCTAGGGTTAGGGTTATGTTGAGGGCTAGGGTTAGAGAGACGGTTAGGGTTATGATTGGACGTAGGGTTAGGGTTATGTTGAGGGCTAGGGTTAGAGAGACGGTTAGGGTTAGGATTGGACCTAGGGTTAGGCTTATGTTGAGGGCTAGGGTTAGAGAGACGGTTAGGGTTAGGATTGGACCTAGGGTTAGGGTTATGTTGAGGGCTAGGGTTAGAGAGACGGTTAGGTTGAGGATTGGACCTAGGGTTAGGGTTATGTTGAGGGCTAGGGTTAGAGAGACGGTTAGGGTTATGAGTGGACCTAGGGTTAGGGTTATGTTGAGGGCTAGGGTTAGAGAGACGGTTAGGGTTAGGATTGGACCTAGGGTTAGGGTTATGTTGAGGGCTAGGGTTAGAGAGACGGTTAGGGTTAGGATTGGACCTAGGGTTAGGGTTATGTTGAGGGCTAGGGTTAGGGAGACGGTAAGGGTTAGGATTGGACCTAGGGTTAGGGTTATGTTGAGGGCTAGGGTTAGAGAGACGGTTAGGGTTAGGATTGGACCTAGGGTTAGGGTTATGTTGAGGGCTAGGGTTAGAGAGACGGTTAGGGTGAGGATTGAACCTAGGGTTAGGGTTAAGTTGAGGGCTAGGGTTAGAGAGACGGTTAGGGTTATGAGTGGACCTAGGGTTAGGGTTATGTTGAGGGCTAGGGTTAGAGAGACGGTTAGGGTTAGGATTGGACCTAGGGTTAGGGTTATGTTGAGGGCTAGGGTTAGAGAGACGGTTAGGGTTAGGATTGGACCTAGGGTTAGGGTTATGTTGAGGGCTAGGGTTAGGGAGACGGTAAGGGTTAGGATTGGACCTAGGGTTAGGGTTATGTTGAGGGCTAGGGTTAGAGAGACGGTTAGGGTTAGGATTGGACCTAGGGTTAGGGTTATGTTGAGGGCTAGGGTTAGAGAGACGGTTAGGGTTATGATTGGACCTAGGTTTAGGGTTATGTTGAGGGCTAGGGTTAGAGAGACGGTTAGGGTTAGGATTGGACCTAGGGTTAGGGTTATGTTGAGGGCTAGGGTTAGAGAGACGGTTAGGGTTAGGATTGGACCTAGGGTTAGGGTTATGTTGAGGGCTAGGGTTAGAGAGACGGTTAGGGTTATGATTGGACCTAGGGCTAGGGTTATGTTGAGGGCTAGGGTTAGAGAGACGGTTAGGGTTATGATTGGACCTAGGGTTAGGGTTATGTTGAGGGCTAGGGTTAGAGAGACGGTTAGGGTTAGGATTGGACCTAGGGTTAGGGTTATGTTGAGGGCTAGGGTTAGAGAGACGATTAGGGTTAGGATTGGACCTAGGGTTAGGGTTATGTTGAGGGCTAGGGTTAGGGAGACGGTAAGGGTTAGGATTGGACCTAAGGTTAGGGTTATGTTGAGGGCTAGGGTTAGAGAGACGGTTAGGGTTAGGATTGGACCTAGGGTTAGGGTTATGTTGAGGGCTAGGGTTAGAGAGACGGTTAGGGTTAGGATTGGACCTAGGGTTAGGGTTATGTTGAGGGCTAGGGTTAGAGAGACGGTTAGGGTTAGGATTGGACCTGGGGTTAGGGTTATGTTGAGGGCTAGGGTTAGGGAGACGGTAAGGGTTAGGATTGGACCTAAGGTTAGGGTTATGTTGAGGGCTAGGGTTAGAGAGACGGTTAGGGTTAGGATTGGACCTAGGGTTAGGGTTATGTTGAGGGCTAGGGTTAGAGAGACGGTTAGGGTTAGGATTGGACCTAGGGTTAGGGTTATGTTGAGGGCTAGGGTTAGAGAGAGGGTTAGGGTTAGGATTGGACCTAGGGTAGGGTTATGTTGAGGGCTAGGGTTAGGGAGACGGTAAGGGTTAGGATTGGACCTAGGGTTAGGGTTATGTTGAGGGCTAGGGTTAGAGAGACGGTTAGGGTTAGGATTGGACCTAGGGTTAGGGTTATGTTGAGGGCTAGGGTTAGAGAGACGGTCAGGGTTAGGATTGGACCTAGGGTTAGGCTTATGTTGAGGGCTAGGGTTAGAGAGACGGTTAGGGTTATGAGTGGACCTAGGGTTAGGGTTATGTTGAGGGCTAGGGTTAGAGAGACGGTCAGGGTTAGGATTGGACCTAGGGTTAGGGTTATGTTGAGGGCTAGGGTTAGAGAGACGGTTAGGGTTAGGATTGGACCTAGGGTTAGGGTTATGTTGAGGGCTAGGGTTAGAGAGACGGTTAGGGTGAGGATTGGACCTAGGGTTAGGGTTATGTTGAGGGCTAGGGTTAGAGAGACGGTTAGGGTTATGAGTGGACCTAGGGTTAGGGTTATGTTGAGGGCTAGGGTTAGAGAGACGGTTAGGGTTAGGATTGGACCTAGGGTTATGGTTATGTTGAGGGCTAGGGTTAGAGAAACGGTTAGGGTTAGGATTGGACCTAGGGTTAGGGTTATGTTGAGGGCTAGGGTTAGGGAGACGGTAAGGGTTAGGATTGGACCTAGGGTTAGGGTTATGTTGAGGGCTAGGGTTAGAGAGACGGTTAGGGTGAGTATTGGACCTAGGGTTAGGGTTATGTTGAGGGCTAGGGTTAGAGAGATGGTTAGGGTTAGGATTGGACCTAGGGTTAGGGTTATGTTGAGGGCTAGGGTTAGGGAGACGGTAAGGGTTAGGATTGGACCTAAGGTTAGGGTTATGTTGAGGGCTAGGGTTAGAGAGACGGTTAGGGTTAGGATTGGATCTAGGGTTAGGGTTATGTTGAGGGCTAGGGTTAGAGAGACGGTTAGGGTTAGGATTGGACCTAGGGTTAGGGTTATGTTGAGGGCTAGGGTTAGAGAGACGGTTAGGGTTAGGATTGGACCTAGGGTAGGGTTATGTTGAGGGCTAGGGTTAGGGAGACGGTAAGGGTTAGGATTGGACCTAGGGTTAGGGTTATGTTGAGGGCTAGGGTTAGAGAGACGGTTAGGGTTAGGATTGGACCTAGGGTTAGGGTTATGTTGAGGGCTAGGGTTAGAGAGACGGTAAGGGTTAGGATTGGACCTAGGGTTAGGGTTATGTTGAGGGCTAGGGTTAGAGAGATGGTTAGGGTTAGGATTGGACCTAGGGTTAGGGTTATGTTGAGGGCTAGGTTTAGAGAGACGGTTAGGGTTATTATTGGACCTAGGGTTAGGGTTATGTTGAGGGCTAGGGTTAGGGAGACGGTAAGGGTTAGGATTGGACCTAGGGTTAGGGTTATGTTGAGGGCTAGGGTTAGAGAGACGGTTAGGGTTAGGATTGGACCTAGGGTTAGGGTTATGTTGAGGGCTAGGGTTAGAGAGACGGTTAGGGTTAGGATTGGACCTAGGGTTAGGGTTATGTTGAGGGCTAGGTTTAGGGAGACGGTAAGGGTTAGGATTGGACCTAGGGTTAGGGTTATGTTGAGGGCTAGGGTTAGAGAGACGGTTAGGGTTAGGATTGGACCTAGGGTTAGGGTTATGTTGAGGGCTAGGGTTAGAGAGACGGTTAGGGTTATGATTGGACCTAGGGTTAGGGTTATGTTGAGGGCTAGGGTTAGGGAGACGGTTAGGGTTAGGATTGGACCTAGGGTTAGGGTTATGTTGAGGGCTAGGTTTAGAGAGACGGTTAGGGTTAGGATTGGACCTAGGGTTAGGGTTATGTTGAGGGCTAGGGTTAGAGAGACGGTTAGGGTCATGATTGGACCTAGGGTTAGGGTTATGTTGAGGGCTAGGGTTAGAGAGACGGTTAGGGTTAGGATTGGACCTAGGGTTAGGGTTATGTTGAGGGCTAGGGTTAGAGAGACGGTTAGGGTTATGATTGGACCTAGGGTTAGGGTTATGTTGAGGGCTAGGGTTAGAGAGACGGTTAGGGTTATGATTGGACCTAGGGTTAGGGTTATGTTGAGGGCTAGGGTTAGAGAGACGGTTAGGGTTAGGATTGGACCTAGGGTTAGGGTTATGTTGAGGGCTAGGGTTAGAGAGACGGTTAGGGTTAGGATTGGACCTAGGGTTAGGGTTATGTTGAGGGCTAGGGTTAGAGAGACGGTTAGGGTTAGGATTGGACCTAGGGTTAGGGTTATGTTGAGGGCTAGGGTTAGAGAGACGGTTAGAGTTAGGATTGGAAATAGGGTTAGGGTTATGTTGAGGGCTAGGGTTAGAGAGACGGTCAGGGTTAGGATTGGACCTAGGGTTAGGGTTATGTTGAGGGCTAGGGTTAGAGAGACGGTTAGGGTTATGATTGGACGTAGGGTTAGGGCTATGTTGAGGGCTAGGGTTAGAGAGACGGTTAGGGTTAGGATTGGACCTAGGGTTAGGCTTATGTTGAGGGCTAGGGTTAGAGAGACGGTTAGGGTTAGGATTGGACCTAGGGTTAGGGTTATGTTGAGGGCTAGGGTTAGAGAGACGGTTAGGTTGAGGATTGGACCTAGGGTTAGGGTTATGTTGAGGGCTAGGGTTAGAGAGACGGTTAGGGTTTTGAGTGGACCTAGGGTTAGGGTTATGTTGAGGGCTAGGGTTAGAGAGACGGTTAGGGTTAGGATTGGACCTAGGGTTAGGGTTAGGTTGAGGGCTAGGGTTAGAGAGACGGTTAGGGTTAGGATTGGACCTAGGGTTAGGGTTATGTTGAGGGCTAGGGTTAGGGAGACGGTAAGGGTTAGGATTGGACCTAGGGTTAGGGTTATGTTGAGGGCTAGGGTTAGAGAGACGGTTAGGGTTAGGATTGGACCTAGGGTTAGGGTTATGTTGAGGGCTAGGGTTAGAGAGACGGTTAGGGTGAGGATTGAACCTAGGGTTAGGGTTATGTTGAGGGCTAGGGTTAGAGAGACGGTTAGGGTTATGAGTGGACCTAGGGTTAGGGTTATGTTGAGGGCTAGGGTTAGAGAGACGGTTAGGGTTAGGATTGGACCTAGGGTTAGGGTTATGTTGAGGGCTAGGGTTAGAGAGACGGTTAGGGTTAGGATTGGACCTAGGGTTAGGGTTATGTTGAGGGCTAGGGTTACAGAGACGGTTAGGGTTATGATTGGACCTAGGGTTAGGGTTAGGTAGAGGGCTAGGGTTAGAGAGACGGTTAGGGTTAGGATTGGACCTAGGGTTAGGGTTATGTTGAGGGCTAGGGTTAGAGAGACGGTTAGGGTTAGGATTGGACCTAGGGTTAGGGTTATGTTGAGGGCTAGGGTTAGAGAGACGGTTATGGTTATGATTGGACCTAGGGCTAGGGTTATGTTGAGGGCTAGGGTTAGAGAGACGGTTAGGGTTATGATTGGACCTAGGGTTAAGGTTATGTTGAGGGCTAGGGTTAGAGAGACGGTTAGGGTTAGGATTGGACCTAGGGTTAGGGTTATGTTGAGGGCTAGGGTTAGAGAGACGATTAGGGTTAGGATTGGACCTAGGGTTAGGGTTATGTTGAGGGCTAGGGTTAGGGAGACGGTAAGGGTTAGGATTGGACCTAAGGTTAGGGTTATGTTGAGGGCTAGGGTTAGAGAGACGGTTAGGGTTAGGATTGGACCTAGGGTTAGGGTTATGTTGAGGGCTAGGGTTAGAGAGACGGTTAGGATTAGGATTGGACCTAGGGTTAGGGTTATGTTGAGGGCTAGGGTTAGAGAGACGGTTAGGGTTAGGATTGGACCTAGGGTTAGGGTTATGTTGAGGGCTAGGGTTAGGGAGACGGTAAGGGTTAGGATTGGACCTAGGGTTAGGGTTATGTTGAGGGCTAGGATTAGAGAGACGGTTAGGGTTAGGATTGGACCTAGGGTTAGGGTTATGTTGAGGGCTAGGGTTAGAGAGATGGTTAGGGTTAGGATTGGACCTAGGGTTAGGGTTATGTTGAGGGCTAGGGTTAGAGAGATGGTTAGGGTTAGGATTGGACCTAGGGTTAGGGTTATGTTGAGGGCTAGGGTTAGAGAGACGGTTAGGGTTATTATTGTACCTAGCGTTAGGGTTATGTTGAGGGCTAGGGTTAGGGAGACGGTAAGGGTTAGGATTGGACCTAGGGTTAGGGTTATGTTGAGGGCTAGGGTTAGAGAGACGGTTAGGGTTAGGATTGGACCTAGGGTTAGGGTTATGTTGAGGGCTAGGGTTAGAGAGACGGTTAGGGTTAGGATTGGACCTAGGGTTAGGGTTATGTTGAGGGCTAGGTTTAGGGAGACGGTAAGGGTTAGGATTGGACCTAGGGTTGGGGTTATGTTGAGGGCTAGGGTTAGAGAGACGGTTAGGGTTATGAGTGGACCTAGGGTTAGGGTTATGTTGAGGGCTAGGGTTAGAGAGACGGTTAGGGTTAGGATTGGACCTAGGGTTAGGGTTATGTTGAGGGCTAGGGTTAGAGAGACGGTTAGGGTCATGATTGGACCTAGGGTTAGGGTTATGTTGAGGGCTAGGGTTCGAGAGACGGTTAGGGTTAGGATTGGACCTAGGGTTGGGGTTATGTTGAGGGCTAGGGTTAGAGAGACGGTTAGGGTCATGATTGGACCTAGGGTTAGGGTTATGTTGAGGGCTAGGGTTAGAGAGACGGTTAGGGTTAGGATTGGACCTAGGGTTAGGGTTATGTTGAGGGCTAGGGTTAGAGAGACGGTTAGGGTTAGGATTGGACCTAGGGTTAGGGTTATGTTGAGGGCTAGGGTTAGAGAGACGGTTAGGGTTTTGAGTGGACCTAGGGATAGGGTTATGTTGAGGGCTAGGGTTAGAGAGACGGTTAGGGTTAGGATTGGACCTAGGGTTAGGGTTATGTTGAGGGCTAGGGTTAGAGAGACGGTTAGGGTTAGGATTGGACCTAGGGTTAGGGTTATGTTGAGGGCTAGGGTTAGAGAGACGGTTAGGGTTAGGATTGGACCTAGGGTTAGGGTTATGTTGAGGGCTAGGGTTAGAGAGACGGTTAGGGTTAGGATTGGACCTAGGGTTAGGGTTACGTTGACGGCTAGGCTTAGAGAGACGATTAGGGTTAGGATTGGACCTAGGGTTAGGGTTATGTTGAGGGCTAGGGTTAGAGAGACGGTTAGGGTTATGATTGGACCTAGGGTTAGGGTTATGTTGAGGGCTGGGGTTAGGGAGACGATAAGGGTTAGGATTGGACCTAGGGTTAGGGTTATGTTGAGGGCTAGGGTTAGAGAGACGGTTAGGGTTAGGATTGGACCTAGGGTTAGGGTTATGTTGAGGGCTAGGGTTAGAGAGACGGTTAGGGGTAGGATTGGACCTAGGGTTAGGGTTATGTTGAGGGCTAGGGTTAGAGAGACGGTTAGGGTTATGATTGGACCTAGGGTTAGGGTTATGTTGAGGGCTAGGGTTAGAGAGACGGTTAGGGTTAGGATTGGACCTAGGGTTAGGGTTATGTTGAGGGCTAGGATTAGAGAGACGGTTAGGGTTAGGATTGGACCTAGGGTTAGGGTTATGTTGAGGGCTAGGGTTAGAGAGACGGTTAGGGTTAGGATTGGAAATAGGGTTAGGGTTATGTTGAGGGCTAGGGTTAGAGAGACGGTTAGGGTTATGATTGGACCTAGGGTTAGGGTTATGTTGAGGGCTAGGGTTAGAGAGACGGTTAGGGTTAAGATTGGACCTAGGGTTAGGGTTATGTTGAGGGCTAGGGTTAGAGAGACGGTTAGGGTTAGGATTGGACCTAGGGTTAGGGTTATGTTGAGGGCTAGGGTTAGAGAGACGGTTAGGGTTAGGATTGGACCTAGGGTTAGGGTTATGTTGAGGGCTAGGTTTAGAGAGACGGTTAGGGTTAGGATTGGACCTAGGGTTAGGGTTATGTTGAGGGCTAGGGTTAGGGAGACGGTAAGGGTTAGGATTAGACCTAGGGTTAGTGTTATGTTGAGGGCTAGGGTTAGAGAGACGGTTAGGGTTATGATTGGACCTAGGGTTAGGGTTATGTTGAGGGCTAGGGTTAGAGACACGGTTAGGGTTAGGATTGGACCTAGGGTTAGGGTTATGTTGAGGGCAAGGGTTAGAGAGACGGTTAGGGTTAGGATTGGACCTAGGGTTAGGGTTATGTTGAGGGCTAGGGTTAGAGAGACGGTTAGGGTCATGATTGGACCTAGGGTTAGGGTTATGTTGAGGGCTAGGGTTAGAGAGACGGTTAGGGTTAGGATTGGACCTAGGGTTAGGGTTATGTTGAGGGCTAGGGTTAGAGAGACGGTTAGGGTTAGGATTGGACCTAGGGTTAGGGTTATGTTGAGGGCTAGGGTTAGAGAGACGGTTAGGGTTTTGATTGGACCTAGGGATAGGGTTATGTTGAGGGCTAGGGTTAGAGAGACGATTAGGGTTAGGATTGGACCTAGGGTTAGGGTTATGTTGAGGGCTAGGGTTAGAGAGACGGTTAGGGTTAGGATTGGACCTAGGGTTAGGGTTATGTTGAGGGCTAGGGTTAGAGAGACGGTTAGGGTTAGGATTGGACCTAGGGTTAGGGTTATGTTGAGGGCTAGGGTTAGAGAGACGGTTAGGGTTAGGATTGGACCTAGGGTTAGGGTTATGTTGAGGGCTAGGGTTAGAGAGACGGTTAGGGTTATGATTGGACCTAGGGTTAGGGTTATGTTGAGGGCTAGGGTTAGAGAGACGGTTAGGGTTAGGATTGGACCTAGGGTTAGGGTTATGTTGAGGGCTAGGGTTAGAGAGACGGTTAGGGTTAGGATTGGACCTAGGGTTAGGGTTATGTTGAGGGCTAGGGTTAGAGAGACGGTTAGGGGTTAGGATTGGACCTAGGGTTAGGGTTATGTTGAGGGCTAGGGTTAGAGAGACGGTTAGGGTTATGATTGGACCTAGGGTTAGGGTTATGTTGAGGGCTAGGGTTAGAGAGACGGTTAGGGTTAGGATTGGACCTAGGGTTAGGGTTATGTTGAGGGCTAGGGTTAGAGAGACGGTTAGGGTTAGGATTGGACCTAGGGTTAGGGTTATGTTGAGGGCTAGGGTTAGAGAGACTTTTAGGGTTAGGATTGGAAATAGGGTTAGGGTTATGTTGAGGGCTAGGGTTAGAGAGACGGTTAGGGTTATGATTGGACCTAGGGTTAGGGTTATGTTGAGGGCTAGGGTTAGAGAGACGGTTAGGGTTAGGATTGGACCTAGGGTTAGGGTTATGTTGAGGGCTAGGGTTAGAGAGACGGTTAGGGTTAGGATTGGACCTAGGGTTAGGGTTATGTTGAGGGCTAGGGTTAGAGAGACGGTTAGGGTTAGGATTGGACCTAGGGTTAGGGTTATGTTGAGGGCTAGGGTTAGAGAGACGGTTAGGGTTAGGATTGGACCTAGGGTTAGGGTTATGTTGAGGGCTAGGGTTAGGGAGACGGTAAGGGTTAGGATAAGACCTAGGGTTAGGGTTATGTTGAGGGCTAGGGTTAGAGAGACGGTTAGGGTTATGATTGGACCTAGGGTTAGGGTTATGTTGAGGGCTAGGGTTAGAGACACGGTTAGGGTTAGGATTGGACCTAGGGTTAGGGTTATGTTGAGGGCAAGGGTTAGAGAGACGGTTAGGGTTAGGATTGGACCTAGGGTTAGGGTTACGTTGACGGCTAGGCTTAGAGAGACGGTTAGGGTTAGGATTGGACCTAGGGTTAGGGTTATGTTGAGGGCTAGGGTTAGAGAGACGGTTAGGGTTATGATTGGACCTAGGGTTAGGGTTATGTTGAGGGCTGGGGTTAGGGAGACGATAAGGGTTAGGATTGGACCTAGGGTTAGGGTTAGGTTGAGGGCTAGGGTTAGAGAGACGGTTAGGGTTAGGATTGGACCTAGGGTTAGGGTTATGTTGAGGGCTAGGGTTAGAGAGACGGTTAAGGTGAGGATTAGACCTAGGGTTAGGGTTATGTTGAGGGCTAGGGTTAGAGAGACGGTTAGGGTTATGAGTGGACCTAGGGTTAGGGTTATGTTGAGGGCTAGGGTTAGAGAGACGGTTAGGGTTAGGATTGGACCTAGGGTTAGGGTTATGTTGAGGGCTAGGGTTAGGGAGACGGTAAGGGTTAGGATTGGACCTAGGGTTAGGGTTATGTTGAGGGCTAGGGTTAGAGAGACGGTTAGGGTTATGAGTGGACCTAGGGTTAGGGTTATGTTGAGGGCTAGGGTTAGAGAGACGGTTAGGGTTAGGATTGGACCTAGGGTTAGGGTTATGTTAACGCTAGGGGTAGAGAGACGGTTAGGGTTATGATTGGACCTAGGGTTAGGGTTATGTTGAGGGCTAGGGTTAGAGAGACGGTTAGGGTTATGATTGGACCTAGGGTTAGGGTTATGTTGAGGGCTAGGGTTAGAGAGACGGTTAGGGTTAGGATTGGACCTAGGGTTAGGGTTATGTTGAGGGCTAGGGTTAGAGAGACGATTAGGGTTAGGATTGGACCTAGGGTTAGGGTTATGTTGAGGGCTAGGGTTAGGGAGACGGTAAGGGTTAGGATTGGACCTAGGGTTAGGGTTATGTTGAGGGCTAGGGTTAGAGAGACGGTTAGGGTTAGGATTGGACCTAGGGTTAGGGTTATGTTGAGGGCTAGGGTTAGAGAGACGGTTAGGGTCATGATTGGACCTAGGGTTAGGGTTATGTTGAGGGCTAGGGTTCGAGAGACGGTTAGGGTTAGGATTGGACCTAGGGTTAGGGTTATGTTGAGGGCTAGGGTTAGAGAGACGGTTAGGGTCATGATTGGACCTAGGGTTAGGGTTATGTTGAGGGCTAGGGTTAGAGAGACGGTTAGGGTTAGGATTGGACCTAGGGTTAGGGTTATGTTGAGGGCTAGGGTTAGAGAGACGGTTAGGGTTAGGATTGGACCTAGGGTTAGGGTTATGTTGAGGGCTAGGGTTAGAGAGACGGTTAGGGTTTTGAGTGGACCTAGGGATAGGGTTATGTTGAGGGCTAGGGTTAGAGAGACGATTAGGGTTAGGATTGGACCTAGGGTTAGGGTTATGTTGAGGGCTAGGGTTAGAGAGACGGTTAGGGTTAGGATTGGACCTAGGGTTAGGGTTATGTTGAGGGCTAGGATTAGAGAGACGGTTAGGGTTAGGATTGGACCTAGGGTTAGGGTTATGTTGAGGGCAAGGGTTAGAGAGACGGTTAGGGTTAGGATTGGACCTAGGGTTAGGGTTACGTTGACGGCTAGGCTTAGAGAGACGGTTAGGGTTAGGATTGGACCTAGGGTTAGGGTTATGTTGAGGGCTAGGGTTAGAGAGACGGTTAGGGTTATGATTGGACCTAGGGTTAGGGTTATGTTGAGGGCTGGGGTTAGGGAGACGATAAGGGTTAGGATTGGACCTCGGGTTAGGGTTATGTTGAGGGCTAGGGTTAGAGAGACGGTTAGGGTTAGGATTGGACCTAGGGTTAGGGTTATGTTGAGGGCTAGGGTTAGAGAGACGGTTAGGGGTAGGATTGGACCTAGGGTTAGGGTTACGTTGAGGGCTAGGGTTAGAGAGACGGTTAGGGTTATGATTGGACCTAGGGTTAGGGTTATGTTGAGGGCTAGGGTTAGAGAGACGGTTAGGGTTAGGATTGGACCTAGGGTTAGGGTTATGTTGAGGGCTAGGATTAGAGAGACGGTTAGGGTTAGGATTGGACCTAGGGTTAGGGTTATGTTGAGGGCTAGGGTTAGAGAGACGGTTAGGGTTAGGATTGGAAATAGGGTTAGGGTTATGTTGAGGGCTAGGGTTAGAGAGACGGTTAGGGTTATGATTGGACCTAGGGTTAGGGTTATGTTGAGGGCTAGGGTTAGAGAGACGGTTAGGGTTAAGATTGGACCTAGGGTTAGGGTTATGTTGAGGGCTAGGGTTAGAGAGACGGTTAGGGTTAGGATTGGACCTAGGGTTAGGGTTATGTTGAGGGCTAGGGTTAGAGAGACGGTTAGGGTTAGGATTGGACCTAGGGTTAGGGTTATGTTGAGGGCTAGGTTTAGAGAGACGGTTAGGGTTAGGATTGGACCTAGGGTTAGGGTTATGTTGAGGGCTAGGGTTAGGGAGACGGTAAGGGTTAGGATTAGACCTAGGGTTAGGGTTATGTTGAGGGCTAGGGTTAGAGAGACGGTTAGGGTTATTATTGGACCTAGGGTTAGGGTTATGTTGAGGGCTAGGGTTAGAGACACGGTTAGGGTTAGGATTGGACCTAGGGTTAGGGTTATGTTGAGGGCAAGGGTTAGAGAGACGGTTAGGGTTAGGATTGGACCTAGGGTTAGGGTTACGTTGACGGCTAGGCTTAGAGAGACGGTTAGGGTTAGGATTGGACCTAGGGTTAGGGTTATGTTGAGGGCTAGGGTTAGAGAGACGGTTAGGGTTATGATTGGACCTAGGGTTAGGGTTATGTTGAGGGCTGGGGTTAGGGAGACGATAAGGGTTAGGATTGGACCTAGGGTTAGGGTTATGTTGAGGGCTAGGGTTAGAGAGACGGTTAGGGTTAGGATTGGACCTAGGGTTAGGGTTATGTTGAGGGCTAGGGTTAGAGAGACGGTTAGGGGTAGGATTGGACCTAGGGTTAGGGTTATGTTGAGGGCTAGGGTTAGAGAGACGGTTAGGGTTATTATTGGACCTAGGGTTAGGGTTATGTTGAGGGCTAGGGTTAGAGACACGGTTAGGGTTAGGATTGGACCTAGGGTTAGGGTTATGTTGAGGGCAAGGGTTAGAGAGACGGTTAGGGTTAGGATTGGACCTAGGGTTAGGGTTACGTTGACGGCTAGGCTTAGAGAGACGGTTAGGGTTAGGATTGGACCTAGGGTTAGGGTTATGTTGAGGGCTAGGGTTAGAGAGACGGTTAGGGTTATGATTGGACCTAGGGTTAGGGTTATGTTGAGGGCTGGGGTTAGGGAGACGATAAGGGTTAGGATTGGACCTAGGGTTAGGGTTATGTTGAGGGCTAGGGTTAGAGAGACGGTTAGGGTTAGGATTGGACCTAGGGTTAGGGTTATGTTGAGGGCTAGGGTTAGAGAGACGGTTAGGGGTAGGATTGGACCTAGGGTTAGGGTTATGTTGAGGGCTAGGGTTAGAGAGACGGTTAGGGTTATGATTGGACCTAGGGTTAGGGTTATGTTGAGGGCTAGGGTTAGAGAGGCGGTTAGGGTTAGGATTGGACCTAGGGTTAGGGTTATGTTGAGGGCTAGGATTAGAGAGACGGTTAGGGTTAGGATTGGACCTAGGGTTAGGGTTATGTTGAGGGCAAGGGTTAGAGAGACGGTTAGGGTTAGGATTGGACCTAGGGTTAGGGTTACGTTGACGGCTAGGCTTAGAGAGACGGTTAGGGTTAGGATTGGACCTAGGGTTAGGGTTATGTTGAGGGCTAGGGTTAGAGAGACGGTTAGGGTTATGATTGGACCTAGGTTTAGGGTTATGTTGAGGGCTGGGGTTAGGGAGACGATAAGGGTTAGGATTGGACCTAGGGTTAGGGTTATGTTGAGGGCTAGGGTTAGAGAGACGGTTAGGGTTAGGATTGGACCTAGGGTTAGGGTTATGTTGAGGGCTAGGGTTAGAGAGACGGTTAGGGGTAGGATTGGACCTAGGGTTAGGGTTATGTTGAGGGCTAGGGTTAGAGAGACGGTTAGGGTTATGATTGGACCTAGGGTTAGGGTTATGTTGAGGGCTAGGGTTAGAGAGACGGTTAGGGTTAGGATTGGACCTAGGGTTAGGGTTATGTTGAGGGCTAGGATTAGAGAGACGGTTAGGGTTAGGATTGGACCTAGGGTTAGGGTTATGTTGAGGGCTAGGGTTAGAGAGACGGTTAGGGTTAGGATTGGAAATAGGGTTAGGGTTATGTTGAGGGCTAGGGTTAGAGAGACGGTTAGGGTTATGATTGGACCTAGGGTTAGGGTTATGTTGAGGGCTAGGGTTAGAGAGACGGTTAGGGTTAAGATTGGACCTAGGGTTAGGGTTATGTTGAGGGCTAGGGTTAGAGAGACGGTTAGGGTTAGGATTGGACCTAGGGTTAGGGTTATGTTGAGGGCTAGGGTTAGAGAGACGGTTAGGGTTAGGATTGGACCTAGGGTTAGGGTTATGTTGAGGGCTAGGTTTAGAGAGACGGTTAGGGTTAGGATTGGACCTAGGGTTAGGGTTATGTTGAGGGCTAGGGTTAGGGAGACGGTAAGGGTTAGGATTAGACCTAGGGTTAGTGTTATGTTGAGGGCTAGGGTTAGAGAGACGGTTAGGGTTATGATTGGACCTAGGGTTAGGGTTATGTTGAGGGCTAGGGTTAGAGACACGGTTAGGGTTAGGATTGGACCTAGGGTTAGGGTTATGTTGAGGGCAAGGGTTAGAGAGACGGTTAGGGTTAGGATTGGACCTAGGGTTAGGGTTACGTTGACGGCTAGGCTTAGAGAGACGGTTAGGGTTAGGATTGGACCTAGGGTTAGGGTTATGTTGAGGGCTAGGGTTAGAGAGACGGTTAGGGTTATGATTGGACCTAGGGTGAGGGTTATGTTGAGGGCTGGGGTTAGGGAGACGATAAGGGTTAGGATTGGACCTAGGGTTAGGGTTAGGTTGAGGGCTAGGGTTAGAGAGACGGTTAGGGTTAGGATTGGACCTAGGGTTAGGGTTATGTTGAGGGCTAGGGTTAGAGAGACGGTTAGGGTGAGGATTAGACCTAGGGTTAGGGTTATGTTGAGGGCTAGGGTTAGAGAGACGGTTAGGGTTATGAGTGGACCTAGGGTTAGGGTTATGTTGAGGGCTAGGGTTAGAGAGACGGTTAGGGTTAGGATTGGACCTAGGGTTAGGGTTATGTTGAGGGCTAGGGGTAGAGAGACGGTTAGGGTTATGATTGGACCTAGGGTTAGGGTTATGTTGAGGGCTAGGGTTAGAGAGACGGTTAGGGTTATGATTGGACCTAGGGTTAGGGTTATGTTGAGGGCTAGGGTTAGAGAGACGGTTAGGGTTAGGATTGGACCTAGGGTTAGGGTTATGTTGAGGGCTAGGGTTAGAGAGACGATTAGGGTTAGGATTGGACCTAGGGTTAGGGTTATGTTGAGGGCTAGGGTTAGGGAGACGGTAAGGGTTAGGATTGGACCTAGGGTTAGGGTTATGTTGAGGGCTAGGGTTAGAGAGACGGTTAGGGTTAGGATTGGACCTAGGGTTAGGGTTATGTTGAGGGCTAGGGTTAGAGAGACGGTTAGGGTCATGATTGGACCTAGCGTTAGGGTTATGTTGAGGGCTAGGGTTCGAGAGACGGTTAGGGTTAGGATTGGACCTAGGGTTAGGGTTATGTTGAGGGCTAGGGTTAGAGAGACGGTTAGGGTCATGATTGGACCTAGGGTTAGGGTTATGTTGAGGGCTAGGGTTAGAGAGACGGTTAGGGTTAGGATTGGACCTAGGGTTAGGGTTATGTTGAGGGCTAGGGTTAGAGAGACGGTTAGGGTTAGGATTGGACCTAGGGTTAGGGTTATGTTGAGGGCTAGGGTTAGAGAGACGGTTAGGGTTTTGAGTGGACCTAGGGATAGGGTTATGTTGAGGGCTAGGGTTAGAGAGACGATTAGGGTTAGGATTGGACCTAGGGTTAGGGTTATGTTGAGGGCTAGGGTTAGAGAGACGGTTAGGGTTAGGATTGGACCTAGGGTTAGGGTTATGTTGAGGGCTAGGGTTAGAGAGACGGTTAGGGTTAGGATTGGACCTAGGGTTAGGGTTATGTTGAGGGCTAAGGTTAGAGAGACGGTTAGGGTTAGGATTGGACCTAGGGTTAGGGTTATGTTGAGGGCTAGGGTTAGAGAGACGGTTAGGGTTAGGATTGGACCTAGGGTTAGGGTTATGTTGAGGGCTAGGGTTAGAGAGACGGTTAGGGTTAGGATTGGACCTAGGGTTAGGGTTATGTTGAGGGCTAGGGTTAGAGAGACGGTTAGGGTTAGGATTGGACCTAGGGTTAGGGTTATGTTGAGGGCTAGGGTTAGAGAGACGGTTAGGGGTAGGATTGGACCTAGGGTTAGGGTTATGTTGAGGGCTAGGGTTAGAGAGACGGTTAGGGTTATGATTGGACCTAGGGTTAGGGTTATGTTGAGGGCTAGGGTTAGAGAGACGGTTAGGGTTAGGATTGGACCTAGGGTTAGGGTTATGTTGAGGGCTAGGGTTAGAGAGACGGTTAGGGTTAGGATTGGACCTAGGGTTAGGGTTATGTTGAGGGCTAGGGTTAGAGAGACGGTTAGGGTTAGGATTGGAAATAGGGTTAGGGTTATGTTGAGGGCTAGGGTTAGAGAGACGGTTAGGGTTATGATTGGACCTAGGGTTAGGGTTATGTTGAGGGCTAGGGTTAGAGAGACGGTTAGGGTTAGGATTGGACCTAGGGTTAGGGTTATGTTGAGGGCTAGGGTTAGAGAGACGGTTAGGGTTAGGATTGGACCTAGGGTTAGGGTTATGTTGAGGGCTAGGGTTAGAGAGACGGTTAGGGTTAGGATTGGACCTAGGGTTAGGGTTATGTTGAGGGCTAGGGTTAGAGAGACGGTTAGGGTTAGGATTGGACCTAGGGTTAGGGTTATGTTGAGGGCTAGGGTTAGGGAGACGGTAAGGGTTAGGATAAGACCTAGGGTTAGGGTTATGTTGAGGGCTAGGGTTAGAGAGACGGTTAGGGTTATGATTGGACCTAGGGTTAGGGTTATGTTGAGGGCTAGGGTTAGAGACACGGTTAGGGTTAGGATTGGACCTAGGGTTAGGGTTATGTTGAGGGCAAGGGTTAGAGAGACGGTTAGGGTTAGGATTGGACCTAGGGTTAGGGTTACGTTGACGGCTAGGCTTAGAGAGACGGTTAGGGTTAGGATTGGACCTAGGGTTAGGGTTATGTTGAGGGCTAGGGTTAGAGAGACGGTTAGGGTTATGATTGGACCTAGGGTTAGGGTTATGTTGAGGGCTGGGGTTAGGGAGACGATAAGGGTTAGGATTGGACCTAGGGTTAGGGTTAGGTTGAGGGCTAGGGTTAGAGAGACGGTTAGGGTTAGGATTGGACCTAGGGTTAGGGTTATGTTGAGGGCTAGGGTTAGAGAGATGGTTAGGGTGAGGATTAGACCTAGGGTTAGGGTTATGTTGAGGGCTAGGGTTAGAGAGACGGTTAGGGTTATGAGTGGACCTAGGGTTAGGGTTATGTTGAGGGCTAGGGTTAGAGAGACGGTTAGGGTTAGGATTGGACCTAGGGTTAGGGTTATGTTGAGGGCTAGGGTTAGGGAGACGGTAAGGGTTAGGATTGGACCTAGGGTTAGGGTTATGTTGAGGGCTAGGGTTAGGGAGACGGTTAGGGTTATGAGTGGACCTAGGGTTAGGGTTATGTTGAGGGCTAGGGTTAGAGAGACGGTTAGGGTTAGGATTGGACCTAGGGTTAGGGTTATGTTAACGCTAGGGGTAGAGAGACGGTTAGGGTTATGATTGGACCTAGGGTTAGGGTTATGTTGAGGGCTAGGGTTAGAGAGACGGTTAGGGTTATGATTGGACCTAGGGTTAGGGTTATGTTGAGGGCTAGGGTTAGAGAGACGGTTAGGGTTAGGATTGGACCTAGGGTTAGGGTTATGTTGAGGGCTAGGGTTAGAGAGACGATTAGGGTTAGGATTGGACCTAGGGTTAGGGTTATGTTGAGGGCTAGGGTTAGGGAGACGGTAAGGGTTAGGATTGGACCTAGGGTTAGGGTTATGTTGAGGGCTAGGGTTAGAGAGACGGTTAGGGTTAGGATTGGACCTAGGGTTAGGGTTATGTTGAGGGCTAGGGTTAGAGAGACGGTTAGGGTCATGATTGGACCTAGGGTTAGGGTTATGTTGAGGGCTAGGGTTCGAGAGACGGTTAGGGTTAGGATTGGACCTAGGGTTAGGGTTATGTTGAGGGCTAGGGTTAGAGAGACGGTTAGGGTCATGATTGGACCTAGGGTTAGGGTTATGTTGAGGGCTAGGGTTAGAGAGACGGTTAGGGTTAGGATTGGACCTAGGGTTAGGGTTATGTTGAGGGCTAGGGTTAGAGAGACGGTTAGGGTTAGGATTGGACCTAGGGTTAGGGTTATGTTGAGGGCTAGGGTTAGAGAGACGGTTAGGGTTTTGAGTGGACCTAGGGATAGGGTTATGTTGAGGGCTAGGGTTAGAGAGACGATTAGGGTTAGGATTGGACCTAGGGTTAGGGTTATGTTGAGGGCTAGGGTTAGAGAGACGGTTAGGGTTAGGATTGGACCTAGGGTTAGGGTTATGTTGAGGGCTAGGGTTAGAGAGACGGTTAGGGTTAGGATTGGACCTAGGGTTAGGGTTATGTTGAGGGCTAGGGTTAGAGAGACGGTTAGGGTTAGGATTGGACCTAGGGTTAGGGTTATGTTGAGGGCTAGGGTTAGAGAGACGGTTAGGGGTAGGATTGGACCTAGGGTTAGGGTTATGTTGAGGGCTAGGGTTAGAGAGACGGTTAGGGTTATGATTGGACCTAGGGTTAGGGTTATGTTGAGGGCTAGGGTTAGAGAGACGGTTAGGGTTAGGATTGGACCTAGGGTTAGGGTTATGTTGAGGGCTAGGGTTAGAGAGACGGTTAGGGTTAGGATTGGACCTAGGGTTAGGGTTATGTTGAGGGCTAGGGTTAGAGAGACGGTTAGGGTCATGATTGGACCTAGGGTTAGGGTTATGTTGAGGGCTAGGGTTAGAGAGACGGTTAGGGTTAGGATTGGACCTAGGGTTAGGGTTATGTTGAGGGCTAGGGTTAGGGAGACGGTAAGGGTTAGGATTAGACCTAGGGTTAGGGTTATGTTGAGGGCTAGGGTTAGAGAGACGGTTAGGGTTATGATTGGACCTAGGGTTAGGGTTATGTTGAGGGCTAGGGTTAGAGACACGGTTAGGGTTAGGATTGGACCTAGGGTTAGGGTTATGTTGAGGGCAAGGGTTAGAGAGACGGTTAGGGTTAGGATTGGACCTAGGGTTAGGGTTACGTTGACGGCTAGGCTTAGAGAGACGGTTAGGGTTAGGATTGGACCTAGGGTTAGGGTTATGTTGAGGGCTAGGGTTAGAGAGACGGTTAGGGTTATGATTGGACCTAGGGTTAGGGTTATGTTGAGGGCTGGGGTTAGGGAGACGATAAGGGTTAGGATTGGACCTAGGGTTAGGGTTAGGTTGAGGGCTAGGGTTAGAGAGACGGTTAGGGTTAGGATTGGACCTAGGGTTAGGGTTATGTTGAGGGCTAGGGTTAGAGAGACGGTTAGGGTGAGGATTAGACCTAGGGTTAGGGTTATGTTCAGGGCTAGGGTTAGAGAGACGGTTAGGGTTATGAGTGGACCTAGGGTTAGGGTTATGTTGAGGGCTAGGGTTAGAGAGCCGGTTAGGGTTAGGATTGGACCTAAGGTTAGGGTTATGTTGAGGGCTAGGGGTAGAGAGACGGTTAGGGTTATGATTGGACCTAGGGTTAGGGTTATGTTGAGGGCTAGGGTTAGAGAGACGGTTAGGGTTATGATTGGACCTAGGGTTAGGGTTATGTTGAGGGCTAGGGTTAGAGAGACGGTTAGGGTTAGGATTGGACCTAGGGTTAGGGTTATGTTGAGGGCTAGGGTTAGAGAGACGATTAGGGTTAGGATTGGACCTAGGGTTAGGGTTATGTTGAGGGCTAGGGTTAGGGAGACGGTAAGGGTTAGGATTGGACCTAAGGTTAGGGTTATGTGGAGGGCTAGGGTTAGAGAGACGGTTAGGGTTAGGATTGGACCTAGGGTTAGGGTTATGTTGAGGGCTAGGGTTAGAGAGACGGTTAGGGTTAGGATTGGACCTAGGGTTAGGGTTATGTTGAGGGCTAGGGTTAGAGAGACGGTTAGGGTTAGGATTGGACCTAGGGTTAGGGTTATGTTGAGGGCTAGGGTTAGGGAGACGGTAAGGGTTAGGATTGGACCTAGGGTTAGGGTTATGTTGAGGGCTAGGGTTAGAGAGACGGTTAGGGTTAGGATTGGACCTAGGGTTAGGGTTATGTTGAGGGCTAGGGTTAGAGAGACGGTTAGGGTTAGGATTGGACCTAGGGTTAGGGTTATGTTGAGGGCTAGGTTTAGGGAGACGGTAAGGGTTAGGATTGGACCTAGGGTTAGGGTTATGTTGAGGGCTAGGGTTAGAGAGACGGTTAGGGTTAGGATTGGACCTAGGGTTAGGGTTATGTTGAGGGCTAGGGTTAGAGAGACGGTTAGGGTTATGATTGGACCACGGTTAGGGTTATGTTGAGGGCTAGGGTTAGGGAGACGGTAAGGGTTAGGATTGGACCTAGGGTTAGGGTTATGTTGAGGGCTAGGGTTAGAGAGACGGTTAGGGTTAGGTTTGGACCTAGGGTTAGGGTTATGTTGAGGGCTAGGGTTAGAGAGACGGTTAGGGTTAGGATTGGACCTAGGGTTAGGGTTATGTTGAGGGCTAGGGTTAGGGAGACGGTAAGGGTTAGGATTAGACCTAGGGTTAGGGTTATGTTGAGGGCTAGGGTTAGAGAGACGGTTAGGGTTATGATTGGACCTAGGGTTAGGGTTATGTTGAGGGCTAGGGTTAGAGACACGGTTAGGGTTAGGATTGGACCTAGGGTTAGGGTTATGTTGAGGGCTAGGGTTAGAGTGACGGTTAGGGTTAGGATTGGACCTAGGGTTAGGGTTACGTTGACGGCTAGGCTTAGAGAGACGGTTAGCGTTAGGATTGGACCTAGGGTTAGGGTTATGTTGAGGGCTAGGGTTAGAGAGACGGTTAGGGTTATGATTGGACCTAGGGTTAGGGTTATGTTGAGGGCTGGGGTTAGGGAGACGATAAGGGTTAGGATTGGACCTAGGGTTAGGGTTAGGTTGAGGGCTAGGGTTAGAGAGACAGTTAGGGTTAGGATTGGACCTAGGGTTAGGGTTATGTTGAGGGCTAGGGTTAGAGAGACGGTTAGGGTTAGGATTGGACCTAGGGTTAGGGTTATGTTGAGGGCTAGGGTTAGAGACGGTTAGGGTTAGGATTGGACCTAGGGTTAGGTTTATGTTGAGGGCTAGGGTTAGAGAGACGGTTAGGGTTTTGAGTGGACCTAGGGATAGGGTTATGTTGAGGGCTAGGGTTAGAGAGACGGTTAGGGTTAGGATTGGACCTAGGGTTAGGGTTATGTTGAGGGCTAGGGTTAGAGAGACGGTTAGGGTTAGGATTGGACCTAGGGTTAGGGTTATGTTGAGGGCTAGGGTTAGAGAGACGGTTAGGGTTAGGATTGGACCTAGGGTTAGGGTTATGTTGAGGGCTAGGGTTAGAGAGACGGTTAGGGGTAGGATTGGACCTAGGGTTAGGGTTATGTTGAGGGCTAGGGTTAGAGAGACGGTTAGGGTTATGATTGGACCTAGGGTTAGGGTTATGTTGAGGGCTAGGGTTAGAGAGACGGTTAGGGTTAGGATTGGACCTAGGGTTAGGGTTATGTTGAGGGCTAGGATTAGAGAGACGGTTAGGGTTAGGATTGGACCTAGGGTTAGGGTTATGTTGAGGGCTAGGGTTAGAGAGACGGTTAGGGTTAGGATTGGAAATAGGGTTAGGGTTATGTTGAGGGCTAGGGTTAGAGAGACGGTTAGGGTTATGATTGGACCTAGGGTTAGGGTTATGTTGAGGGCTAGGGTTAGAGAGACGGTTAGGGTTAAGATTGGACCTAGGGTTAGGGTTATGTTGAGGGCTAGGGTTAGAGAGACGGTTAGGGTTAGGATTGGACCTAGGGTTAGGGTTATGTTGAGGGCTAGGGTTAGAGAGACGGTTAGGGTTAGGATTGGACCTAGGGTTAGGGTTATGTTGAGGGCTAGGTTTAGAGAGACGGTTAGGGTTAGGATTGGACCTAGGGTTAGGGTTATGTTGAGGGCTAGGGTTAGGGAGACGGTAAGGGTTAGGATTAGACCTAGGGTTAGGGTTATGTTGAGGGCTAGGGTTAGGGAGACGGTAAGGGTTAGGATTGGACCTAGGGTTAGGGTTATGTTGAGGGCTAGGGTTAGAGAGACGGTTAGGGTTAGGATTGGAAATAGGGTTAGGGTTATGTTGAGGGCTAGGGTTAGAGAGACGGTTAGGGTTATGATTGGACCTAGGGTTAGGGTTATGTTGAGGGCTAGGGTTAGAGAGACGGTTAGGGTTAAGATTGGACCTAGGGTTAGGGTTATGTTGAGGGCTAGGGTTAGAGAGACGGTTAGGGTTAGGATTGGACCTAGGGTTAGGGTTATGTTGAGGGCTAGGGTTAGAGAGACGGTTAAGGTTAGGATTGGACCTAGGGTTAGGGTTATGTTGAGGGCTAGGATTAGAGAGACGGTTAGGGTTAGGATTGGACCTAGGGTTAGGGTTATGTTGAGGGCTAGGGTTAGAGAGACGGTTAGGGTTAGGATTGGAAATAGGGTTAGGGTTATGTTGAGGGCTAGGGTTAGAGAGACGGTTAGGGTTATGATTGGACCTAGGGTTAGGGTTATGTTGAGGGCTAGGGTTAGAGAGACGGTTAGGGTTAAGATTGGACCTAGGGTTAGGGTTATGTTGAGGGCTAGGGTTAGAGAGACGGTTAGGGTTAGGATTGGACCTAGGGTTAGGGTTATGTTGAGGGCTAGGGTTAGAGAGACGGTTAGGGTTAGGATTGGACCTAGGGTTAGGGTTATGTTGAGGGCTAGGTTTAGAGAGACGGTTAGGGTTAGGATTGGACCTAGGGTTAGGGTTATGTTGAGGGCTAGGGTTAGGGAGACGGTAAGGGTTAGGATTAGACCTAGGGTTAGTGTTATGTTGAGGGCTAGGGTTAGAGAGACGGTTAGGGTTATGATTGGACCTAGGGTTAGGGTTATGTTGAGGGCTAGGGTTAGAGACACGGTTAGGGTTAGGATTGGACCTAGGGTTAGGGTTATGTTGAGGGCAAGGGTTAGAGAGACGGTTAGGGTTAGGATTGGACCTAGGGTTAGGGTTACGTTGACGGCTAGGCTTAGAGAGACGGTTAGGGTTAGGATTGGACCTAGGGTTAGGGTTATGTTGAGGGCTAGGGTTAGAGAGACGGTTAGGGTTATGATTGGACCTAGGGTGAGGGTTATGTTGAGGGCTGGGGTTAGGGAGACGATAAGGGTTAGGATTGGACCTAGGGTTAGGGTTAGGTTGAGGGCTAGGGTTAGAGAGACGGTTAGGGTTAGGATTGGACCTAGGGTTAGGGTTATGTTGAGGGCTAGGGTTAGAGAGACGGTTAGGGTGAGGATTAGACCTAGGGTTAGGGTTATGTTGAGGGCTAGGGTTAGAGAGACGGTTAGGGTTATGAGTGGACCTAGGGTTAGGGTTATGTTGAGGGCTAGGGTTAGAGAGACGGTTAGGGTTAGGATTGGACCTAGGGTTAGGGTTATGTTGAGGGCTAGGGGTAGAGAGACGGTTAGGGTTATGATTGGACCTAGGGTTAGGGTTATGTTGAGGGCTAGGGTTAGAGAGACGGTTAGGGTTATGATTGGACCTAGGGTTAGGGTTATGTTGAGGGCTAGGGTTAGAGAGACGGTTAGGGTTAGGATTGGACCTAGGGTTAGGGTTATGTTGAGGGCTAGGGTTAGAGAGACGATTAGGGTTAGGATTGGACCTAGGGTTAGGGTTATGTTGAGGGCTAGGGTTAGGGAGACGGTAAGGGTTAGGATTGGACCTAGGGTTAGGGTTATGTTGAGGGCTAGGGTTAGAGAGACGGTTAGGGTTAGGATTGGACCTAGGGTTAGGGTTATGTTGAGGGCTATGGTTAGAGAGACGGTTAGGGTTAGGATTGGACCTAGGGTTAGGGTTATGTTGAGGGCTAGGGTTAGAGAGACGGTTAGGGTTAGGATTGGACCTAGGGTTAGGGTTATGTTGAGGGCTAGGGTTAGAGAGACGGTTAGGGTTAGGATTGGACCTAGGGTTAGGGTTATGTTGAGGGCTAGGGTTAGAGAGACGGTTAGGGTTAGGATTGGACCTAGGGTTAGGGTTATGTTGAGGGCAGGGTTAGAGAGACGGTTAGGGTTATGATTGGACCTAGGGTTAGGGTTATGTTGAGGGCTAGGGTTAGAGAGACGGTTAGGGTTAGGATTGGACCTAGGGTTAGGGTTATGTTGAGGGCTAGGGTTAGAGACGGTTAGGGTTAGGATTGGACCTAGGGTTAGGTTTATGTTGAGGGCTAGGGTTAGAGAGACGGTTAGGGTTTTGAGTGGACCTAGGGATAGGGTTATGTTGAGGGCTAGGGTTAGAGAGACGGTTAGGGTTAGGATTGGACCTAGGGTTAGGGTTATGTTGAGGGCTAGGGTTAGAGAGACGGTTAGGGTTAGGATTGGACCTAGGGTTAGGGTTATGTTGAGGGCTAGGGTTAGAGAGACGGTTAGGGTTAGGATTGGACCTAGGGTTAGGGTTATGTTGAGGGCTAGGGTTAGAGAGACGGTTAGGGGTAGGATTGGACCTAGGGTTAGGGTTATGTTGAGGGCTAGGGTTAGAGAGACGGTTAGGGTTATGATTGGACCTAGGGTTAGGGTTATGTTGAGGGCTAGGGTTAGAGAGACGGTTAGGGTTAGGATTGGACCTAGGGTTAGGGTTATGTTGAGGGCTAGGATTAGAGAGACGGTTAGGGTTAGGATTGGACCTAGGGTTAGGGTTATGTTGAGGGCTAGGGTTAGAGAGACGGTTAGGGTTAGGATTGGAAATAGGGTTAGGGTTATGTTGAGGGCTAGGGTTAGAGAGACGGTTAGGGTTATGATTGGACCTAGGGTTAGGGTTATGTTGAGGGCTAGGGTTAGAGAGACGGTTAGGGTTAAGATTGGACCTAGGGTTAGGGTTATGTTGAGGGCTAGGGTTAGAGAGACGGTTAGGGTTAGGATTGGACCTAGGGTTAGGGTTATGTTGAGGGCTAGGGTTAGAGAGACGGTTAGGGTTAGGATTGGACCTAGGGTTAGGGTTATGTTGAGGGCTAGGTTTAGAGAGACGGTTAGGGTTAGGATTGGACCTAGGGTTAGGGTTATGTTGAGGGCTAGGGTTAGGGAGACGGTAAGGGTTAGGATTAGACCTAGGGTTAGTGTTATGTTGAGGGCTAGGGTTAGAGAGACGGTTAGGGTTATGATTGGACCTAGGGTTAGGGTTATGTTGAGGGCTAGGGTTAGAGACACGGTTAGGGTTAGGATTGGACCTAGGGTTAGGGTTATGTTGAGGGCAAGGGTTAGAGAGACGGTTAGGGTTAGGATTGGACCTAGGGTTAGGGTTACGTTGACGGCTAGGCTTAGAGAGACGGTTAGGGTTAGGATTGGACCTAGGGTTAGGGTTATGTTGAGGGCTAGGGTTAGAGAGACGGTTAGGGTTATGATTGGACCTAGGGTGAGGGTTATGTTGAGGGCTGGGGTTAGGGAGACGATAAGGGTTAGGATTGGACCTAGGGTTAGGGTTAGGTTGAGGGCTAGGGTTAGAGAGACGGTTAGGGTTAGGATTGGACCTAGGGTTAGGGTTATGTTGAGGGCTAGGGTTAGAGAGACGGTTAGGGTGAGGATTAGACCTAGGGTTAGGGTTATGTTGAGGGCTAGGGTTAGAGAGACGGTTAGGGTTATGAGTGGACCTAGGGTTAGGGTTATGTTGAGGGCTAGGGTTAGAGAGACGGTTAGGGTTAGGATTGGACCTAGGGTTAGGGTTATGTTGAGGGCTAGGGGTAGAGAGACGGTTAGGGTTATGATTGGACCTAGGGTTAGGGTTATGTTGAGGGCTAGGGTTAGAGAGACGGTTAGGGTTATGATTGGACCTAGGGTTAGGGTTATGTTGAGGGCTAGGGTTAGAGAGACGGTTAGGGTTAGGATTGGACCTAGGGTTAGGGTTATGTTGAGGGCTAGGGTTAGAGAGACGATTAGGGTTAGGATTGGACCTAGGGTTAGGGTTATGTTGAGGGCTAGGGTTAGGGAGACGGTAAGGGTTAGGATTGGACCTAGGGTTAGGGTTATGTTGAGGGCTAGGGTTAGAGAGACGGTTAGGGTTAGGATTGGACCTAGGGTTAGGGTTATGTTGAGGGCTAGGGTTAGAGAGACGGTTAGGGTCATGATTGGACCTAGCGTTAGGGTTATGTTGAGGGCTAGGGTTCGAGAGACGGTTAGGGTTAGGATTGGACCTAGGGTTAGGGTTATGTTGAGGGCTAGGGTTAGAGAGACGGTTAGGGTCATGATTGGACCTAGGGTTAGGGTTATGTTGAGGGCTAGGGTTAGAGAGACGGTTAGGGTTAGGATTGGACCTAGGGTTAGGGTTATGTTGAGGGCTAGGGTTAGAGAGACGGTTAGGGTTAGGATTGGACCTAGGGTTAGGGTTATGTTGAGGGCTAGGGTTAGAGAGACGGTTAGGGTTTTGAGTGGACCTAGGGATAGGGTTATGTTGAGGGCTAGGGTTAGAGAGACGATTAGGGTTAGGATTGGACCTAGGGTTAGGGTTATGTTGAGGGCTAGGGTTAGAGAGACGGTTAGGGTTAGGATTGGACCTAGGGTTAGGGTTATGTTGAGGGCTAGGGTTAGAGAGACGGTTAGGGTTAGGATTGGACCTAGGGTTAGGGTTATGTTGAGGGCTAGGGTTAGAGAGACGGTTAGGGTTAGGATTGGACCTAGGGTTAGGGTTATGTTGAGGGCTAGGGTTAGAGAGACGGTTAGGGTTAGGATTGGACCTAGGGTTAGGGTTATGTTGAGGGCTAGGGTTAGAGAGACGGTTAGGGTTAGGATTGGACCTAGGGTTAGGGTTATGTTGAGGGCTAGGGTTAGAGAGACGGTTAGGGTTAGGATTGGACCTAGGGTTAGGGTTATGTTGAGGGCTAGGGTTAGAGAGACGGTTAGGGGTAGGATTGGACCTAGGGTTAGGGTTATGTTGAGGGCTAGGGTTAGAGAGACGGTTAGGGTTATGATTGGACCTAGGGTTAGGGTTATGTTGAGGGCTAGGGTTAGAGAGACGGTTAGGGTTAGGATTGGACCTAGGGTTAGGGTTATGTTGAGGGCTAGGGTTAGAGAGACGGTTAGGGTTAGGATTGGACCTAGGGTTAGGGTTATGTTGAGGGCTAGGGTTAGAGAGACGGTTAGGGTTAGGATTGGAAATAGGGTTAGGGTTATGTTGAGGGCTAGGGTTAGAGAGACGGTTAGGGTTATGATTGGACCTAGGGTTAGGGTTATGTTGAGGGCTAGGGTTAGAGAGACGGTTAGGGTTAGGATTGGACCTAGGGTTAGGGTTATGTTGAGGGCTAGGGTTAGAGAGACGGTTAGGGTTAGGATTGGACCTAGGGTTAGGGTTATGTTGAGGGCTAGGGTTAGAGAGACGGTTAGGGTTAGGATTGGACCTAGGGTTAGGGTTATGTTGAGGGCTAGGGTTAGAGAGACGGTTAGGGTTAGGATTGGACCTAGGGTTAGGGTTATGTTGAGGGCTAGGGTTAGGGAGACGGTAAGGGTTAGGATAAGACCTAGGGTTAGGGTTATGTTGAGGGCTAGGGTTAGAGAGACGGTTAGGGTTATGATTGGACCTAGGGTTAGGGTTATGTTGAGGGCTAGGGTTAGAGACACGGTTAGGGTTAGGATTGGACCTAGGGTTAGGGTTATGTTGAGGGCAAGGGTTAGAGAGACGGTTAGGGTTAGGATTGGACCTAGGGTTAGGGTTACGTTGACGGCTAGGCTTAGAGAGACGGTTAGGGTTAGGATTGGACCTAGGGTTAGGGTTATGTTGAGGGCTAGGGTTAGAGAGACGGTTAGGGTTATGATTGGACCTAGGGTTAGGGTTATGTTGAGGGCTGGGGTTAGGGAGACGATAAGGGTTAGGATTGGACCTAGGGTTAGGGTTAGGTTGAGGGCTAGGGTTAGAGAGACGGTTAGGGTTAGGATTGGACCTAGGGTTAGGGTTATGTTGAGGGCTAGGGTTAGAGAGATGGTTAGGGTGAGGATTAGACCTAGGGTTAGGGTTATGTTGAGGGCTAGGGTTAGAGAGACGGTTAGGGTTATGAGTGGACCTAGGGTTAGGGTTATGTTGAGGGCTAGGGTTAGAGAGACGGTTAGGGTTAGGATTGGACCTAGGGTTAGGGTTATGTTGAGGGCTAGGGTTAGGGAGACGGTAAGGGTTAGGATTGGACCTAGGGTTAGGGTTATGTTGAGGGCTAGGGTTAGGGAGACGGTTAGGGTTATGAGTGGACCTAGGGTTAGGGTTATGTTGAGGGCTAGGGTTAGAGAGACGGTTAGGGTTAGGATTGGACCTAGGGTTAGGGTTATGTTAACGCTAGGGGTAGAGAGACGGTTAGGGTTATGATTGGACCTAGGGTTAGGGTTATGTTGAGGGCTAGGGTTAGAGAGACGGTTAGGGTTATGATTGGACCTAGGGTTAGGGTTATGTTGAGGGCTAGGGTTAGAGAGACGGTTAGGGTTAGGATTGGACCTAGGGTTAGGGTTATGTTGAGGGCTAGGGTTAGAGAGACGATTAGGGTTAGGATTGGACCTAGGGTTAGGGTTATGTTGAGGGCTAGGGTTAGGGAGACGGTAAGGGTTAGGATTGGACCTAGGGTTAGGGTTATGTTGAGGGCTAGGGTTAGAGAGACGGTTAGGGTTAGGATTGGACCTAGGGTTAGGGTTATGTTGAGGGCTAGGGTTAGAGAGACGGTTAGGGTCATGATTGGACCTAGGGTTAGGGTTATGTTGAGGGCTAGGGTTCGAGAGACGGTTAGGGTTAGGATTGGACCTAGGGTTAGGGTTATGTTGAGGGCTAGGGTTAGAGAGACGGTTAGGGTCATGATTGGACCTAGGGTTAGGGTTATGTTGAGGGCTAGGGTTAGAGAGACGGTTAGGGTTAGGATTGGACCTAGGGTTAGGGTTATGTTGAGGGCTAGGGTTAGAGAGACGGTTAGGGTTAGGATTGGACCTAGGGTTAGGGTTATGTTGAGGGCTAGGGTTAGAGAGACGGTTAGGGTTTTGAGTGGACCTAGGGATAGGGTTATGTTGAGGGCTAGGGTTAGAGAGACGATTAGGGTTAGGATTGGACCTAGGGTTAGGGTTATGTTGAGGGCTAGGGTTAGAGAGACGGTTAGGGTTATGATTGGACCTAGGGTTAGGGTTATGTTGAGGGCTAGGGTTAGAGAGACGGTTAGGGTTAGGATTGGACCTAGGGTTAGGGTTATGTTGAGGGCTAGGGTTAGAGAGACGGTTAGGGTTAGGATTGGACCTAGGGTTAGGGTTATGTTGAGGGCTAGGGTTAGAGAGACGGTTAGGGGTAGGATTGGACCTAGGGTTAGGGTTATGTTGAGGGCTAGGGTTAGAGAGACGGTTAGGGTTATGATTGGACCTAGGGTTAGGGTTATGTTGAGGGCTAGGGTTAGAGAGACGGTTAGGGTTAGGATTGGACCTAGGGTTAGGGTTATGTTGAGGGCTAGGGTTAGAGAGACGGTTAGGGTTAGGATTGGACCTAGGGTTAGGGTTATGTTGAGGGCTAGGGTTAGAGAGACGGTTAGGGTCATGATTGGACCTAGGGTTAGGGTTATGTTGAGGGCTAGGGTTAGAGAGACGGTTAGGGTTAGGATTGGACCTAGGGTTAGGGTTATGTTGAGGGCTAGGGTTAGGGAGACGGTAAGGGTTAGGATTAGACCTAGGGTTAGGGTTATGTTGAGGGCTAGGGTTAGAGAGACGGTTAGGGTTATGATTGGACCTAGGGTTAGGGTTATGTTGAGGGCTAGGGTTAGAGACACGGTTAGGGTTAGGATTGGACCTACGGTTAGGGTTATGTTGAGGGCAAGGGTTAGAGAGACGGTTAGGGTTAGGATTGGACCTAGGGTTAGGGTTACGTTGACGGCTAGGCTTAGAGAGACGGTTAGGGTTAGGATTGGACCTAGGGTTAGGGTTATGTTGAGGGCTAGGGTTAGAGAGACGGTTAGGGTTATGATTGGACCTAGGGTTAGGGTTATGTTGAGGGCTGGGGTTAGGGAGACGATAAGGGTTAGGATTGGACCTAGGGTTAGGGTTAGGTTGAGGGCTAGGGTTAGAGAGACGGTTAGGGTTAGGATTGGACCTAGGGTTAGGGTTATGTTGAGGGCTAGGGTTAGAGAGACGGTTAGGGTGAGGATTAGACCTAGGGTTAGGGTTATGTTCAGGGCTAGGGTTAGAGAGACGGTTAGGGTTATGAGTGGACCTAGGGTTAGGGTTATGTTGAGGGCTAGGGTTAGAGAGCCGGTTAGGGTTAGGATTGGACCTAAGGTTAGGGTTATGTTGAGGGCTAGGGGTAGAGAGACGGTTAGGGTTATGATTGGACCTAGGGTTAGGGTTATGTTGAGGGCTAGGGTTAGAGAGACGGTTAGGGTTATGATTGGACCTAGGGTTAGGGTTATGTTGAGGGCTAGGGTTAGAGAGACGGTTAGGGTTAGGATTGGACCTAGGGTTAGGGTTATGTTGAGGGCTAGGGTTAGAGAGACGATTAGGGTTAGGATTGGACCTAGGGTTAGGGTTATGTTGAGGGCTAGGGTTAGGGAGACGGTAAGGGTTAGGATTGGACCTAAGGTTAGGGTTATGTGGAGGGCTAGGGTTAGAGAGACGGTTAGGGTTAGGATTGGACCTAGGGTTAGGGTTATGTTGAGGGATAGGGTTAGAGAGACGGTTAGGGTTAGGATTGGACCTAGGGTTAGGGTTATGTTGAGGGCTAGGGTTAGAGAGACGGTTAGGGTTAGGATTGGACCTAGGGTTAGGGTTATGTTGAGGGCTAGGGTTAGGGAGACGGTAAGGGTTAGGATTGGACCTAGGGTTAGGGTTATGTTGAGGGCTAGGGTTAGAGAGACGGTTAGGGTTAGGATTGGACCTAGGGTTAGGGTTATGTTGAGGGCTAGGGTTAGAGAGACGGTTAGGGTTAGGATTGGACCTAGGGTTAGGGTTATGTTGAGGGCTAGGTTTAGGGAGACGGTAAGGGTTAGGATTGGACCTAGGGTTAGGGTTATGTTGAGGGCTAGGGTTAGAGAGACGGTTAGGGTTAGGATTGGACCTAGGGTTAGGGTTATGTTGAGGGCTAGGGTTAGAGAGACGGTTAGGGTTATGATTGGACCACGGTTAGGGTTATGTTGCGGGCTAGGGTTAGGGAGACGGTAAGGGTTAGGATTGGACCTAGGGTTAGGGTTATGTTGAGGGCTAGGGTTAGAGAGACGGTTAGGGTTAGGTTTGGACCTAGGGTTAGGGTTATGTTGAGGGCTAGGGTTAGAGAGACGGTTAGGGTTAGGATTGGACCTAGGGTTAGGGTTATGTTGAGGGCTAGGGTTAGGGAGACGGTAAGCGTTAGGATTAGACCTAGGGTTAGGGTTATGTTGAGGGCTAGGGTTAGAGAGACGGTTAGGGTTATGATTGGACCTAGGGTTAGGGTTATGTTGAGGGCTAGGGTTAGAGACACGGTTAGGGTTAGGATTGGACCTAGGGTTAGGGTTATGTTGAGGGCTAGGGTTAGAGTGACGGTTAGGGTTAGGATTGGACCTAGGGTTAGGGTTACGTTGACGGCTAGGCTTAGAGAGACGGTTAGCGTTAGGATTGGACCTAGGGTTAGGGTTATGTTGAGGGCTAGGGTTAGAGAGACGGTTAGGGTTATGATTGGACCTAGGGTTAGGGTTATGTTGAGGGCTGGGGTTAGGGAGACGATAAGGGTTAGGATTGGACCTAGGGTTAGGGTTAGGTTGAGGGCTAGGGTTAGAGAGACAGTTAGGGTTAGGATTGGACCTAGGGTTAGGGTTATGTTGAGGGCTAGGGTTAGAGAGACGGTTAGGGTTAGGATTGGACCTAGGGTTAGGGTTATGTTGAGGGCTAGGGTTAGAGAGACGGTTAGAGTTAGGATTGGAAATAGGGTTAGGGTTATGTTGAGGGCTAGGGTTAGAGAGACGGTTAGGGTTAGGATTGGACCTAGGGTTAGGGTTATGTTGAGGGCTAGGGTTAGAGAGACGGTTAGGGTTATGATTGGACGTAGGGTTAGGGTTATGTTGAGTGCTAGGGTTAGAGAGACGGTTAGGGTTAGGATTGGACCTAGCGTTAGGCTTATGTTGAGGGCTAGGGTTAGAGAGACGGTTAGGGTTAGGATTGGACCTAGGGTTAGGGTTATGTTGAGGGCTAGGTTTAGAGAGACGGTTAGGGTGAGGATTAGACCTAGGGTTAGGGTTATGTTGAGGGCTAGGGTTAGAGAGACGGTTAGGGTTATGAGTGGACCTAGGGTTAGGGTTATGTTGAGGGCTAGGGTTAGAGAGACGGTTAGGGTTATGATTGGACCTAGGGTTAGGGTTATGTTGAGGGCTAGGGTTAGAGAGACGGTTAGGGTTAGGATTGGACCTAGGGTTAGGGTTATGTTGAGGGCTAGGGTTAGGGAGACGGTAAGGGTTAGGATTGGACCTAGGGTTAGGGTTATGTTGAGGGCTAGGGTTAGAGAGACGGTTAGGGTTAGGATTGGACCTAGGGTTAGGGTTATGTTGAGGGCTATGGTTAGAGAGACGGTTAGGGTTAGGATTGGACCTAGGGTTAGGGTTATGTTGAGGGCTAGGGTTAGAGAGACGGTTAGGGTTAGGATTGGACCTAGGGTTAGGGTTATGTTGAGGGCTAGGGTTAGAGAGACGGTTAGGGTTAGGATTGGACCTAGGGTTAGGGTTATGTTGAGGGCTAGGGTTAGAGAGACGGTTAGGGTTAGGATTGGACCTAGGGTTAGGGTTATGTTGAGGGCAGGGTTAGAGAGACGGTTAGGGTTATGATTGGACCTAGGGTTAGGGTTATGTTGAGGGCTAGGGTTAGAGAGACGGTTAGGGTTAGGATTGGACCTAGGGTTAGGGTTATGTTGAGGGCTAGGGTTAGAGACGGTTAGGGTTAGGATTGGACCTAGGGTTAGGTTTATGTTGAGGGCTAGGGTTAGAGAGACGGTTAGGGTTTTGAGTGGACCTAGGGATAGGGTTATGTTGAGGGCTAGGGTTAGAGAGACGGTTAGGGTTAGGATTGGACCTAGGGTTAGGGTTATGTTGAGGGCTAGGGTTAGAGAGACGGTTAGGGTTAGGATTGGACCTAGGGTTAGGGTTATGTTGAGGGCTAGGGTTAGAGAGACGGTTAGGGTTATGATTGGACCTAGGGTTAGGGTTATGTTGAGGGTTAGGGTTAGAGACGGTTAGGGTTAGGATTGGACCTAGGGTTAGGGTTATGTTGAGGGCTAGGGTTACAGAGACGGTTAGGGTTAGGATTGGACCTAGGGTTAGGGTTATGTTGAGGGCTAGGGTTAGAGAGACGGTTAGGGGTAGGATTGGACCTAGGGTTAGGGTTATGTTGAGGGCTAGGGTTAGAGAGACGGTTAGGGTTATGATTGGACCTAGGGTTAGGGTTATGTTGAGGGCTAGGGTTAGAGAGACGGTTAGGGTTAGGATTGGACCTAGGGTTAGGGTTATGTTGAGGGCTAGGGTTAGAGAGACGGTTAGGGTTAGGATTGGACCTAGGGTTAGGGTTATGTTGAGGGCTAGGGTTAGAGAGACGGTTAGGGTTAGGATTGGACCTAGGGTTAGGGTTATGTTGAGGGCTAGGGTTAGAGAGACGGTTATGGGTTATGATTGTACCTAGGGTTAGGGTTATGTTGAGGGCTAGGGTTAGAGAGACGGTTAGGGTTAGGATTGGACCTAGGGTTAGGGTTATGTTGAGGGCTAGGGTTGGAGAGACGGTTAGGGTTAGGATTGGACCTAGGGTTAGGGTTATGTTGAGGGCTAGGGTTAGAGAGACGGTTAGGGTTAGGATTGGACCTAGGGTTAGGGTTATGTTGAGGGCTAGGGTTAGAGAGACGGTTATGGTTAGGATTGGACCTAGGGTTAGGGTTATGTTGAGGGCTAGGGTTAGAGAGACGGTTAGGGTCATGATTGGACCTAGGGTTAGGGTTATGTTGAGGGCTAGGGTTAGAGAGACGGTTAGGGTTAGGATTGGACCTAGGGTTAGGGTTATGTTGAGGGGTAGGGTTAGAGAGACGGTTAGGGTTAGGATTGGACCTAGGGTTAGGGTTATGTTGAGGGCTAGGGTTAGAGAGACGGTTAGGGTTATGATTGGACCTAGGGTTAGGGTTATGTTGAGGGCTAGGGTTAGAGAGACGGTTAGGGTTAGGATTGGACCTAGGGTTAGGGTTATGTTGAGGGCTAGGGTTAGAGAGACGGTTAGGGTTAGGATTGGACCTAGGGTTAGGGTTATGTTGAGGGCTAGGGTTAGAGAGACGGTTAGGGTTAGGATTGGACCTAGGGTTAGGGTTATGTTGAGGGCTAGGGTTAGAGAGACGGTTAGGGTTTTGAGTGGACCTAGGGATAGGGTTATGTTGAGGGCTAGGGTTAGAGAGACGGTTAGGGTTATGATTGGACCTAGGGTTAGGGTTATGTTGAGGGCTAGGGTTGGAGAGACGGTTAGGGTTAGGATTGGACCTAGGGTTAGGGTTATGTTGAGGGCTAGGGTTAGAGAGACGGTTAGGGTTAGGATTGGACCTAGGGTTAGGGTTATGTTGAGGGCTAGGGTTAGAGAGACGGTTAGGGTTAGGATTGGAAATAGGGTTAGGGTTATGTTGAGGGCTAGGGTTAGAGAGACGGTTAGGGTTATGATTGGACCTAGGGTTAGGGTTATGTTGAGGGCTAGGGTTAGAGAGACGGTTAGGGTTAGGATTGGACCTAGGGTTAGGGTTATGTTGAGGGCTAGGGTTAGAGAGACGGTTAGGGTTAGGATTGGACCTAGGGTTAGGGTTATGTTGAGGGCTAGGGTTAGAGAGACGGTTAGCGTTAGGATTGGACCTAGGGTTAGGGTTATGTTGAGGGCTAGGGTTAGAGAGACGGTTAGGGTTAGGATTGGACCTAGGGTTAGGGTTATGTTGAGGGCTAGGGTTAGGGAGACGGTAAGGGTTAGGATTAGACCTAGGGTTAGGGTTATGTTGAGGGCTAGGGTTAGAGAGACGGTTAGGGTTATGATTGGACCTAGGGTTAGGGTTATGTTGAGGGCTAGGTTTAGAGACACGGTTAGGGTTAGGATTGGACCTAGGGTTAGGGTTATGTTGAGGGCTAGGGTTAGAGAGACGGTTAGGGTTAGGATTGGACCTAGGGTTAGGGTTAGGTTGAGGGCTAGGGTTAGAGAGACGGTTAGGGTTAGGATTGGACCTAGGGTTAGGGTTATGGTGAGGGCTAGGGTTAGAGAGACGGTTAGGGTTAGGATTGGACCTAGGGTTAGGGTTATGTTGAGGGCTAGGGTTAGAGAGACGGTTAGAGTTAGGATTGGAAATAGGGTTAGGGTTATGTTGAGGGCTAGGGATAGAGAGACGGTTAGGGTTAGGATTGGACCTAGGGTTAGGGTTATGTTGAGGGCTAGGGTTAGAGAGACGGTTAGGGTTAGGATTGGACCAAGGGTTAGGCTTATGTTGAGGGCTAGGGTTAGAGAGACGGTTAGGGTTAGGATTGGACCTAGGGTTAGGGTTATGTTGAGGGCTAGGGTTAGAGAGACGGTTAGGGTGAGGATTAGACCTAGGGTTAGGGTTATGTTGAGGGCTAGGGTTAGAGAGACGGTTAGGGTTATGAGTGGACCTAGGGTTAGGGTTATGTTGAGGGCTAGGGTTAGAGAGACGGTTAGGGTTAGGATTGGACCTAGGGTTAGGGTTATGTTGAGGGCTAGGGGTAGAGAGACGGTTAGGGTTATGATTGGACCTAGGGTTAGGGTTATGTTGAGGGCTAGGGGTAGAGAGACGGTTAGGGTGAGGATTAGACCTAGGGTTAGGGTTATGTTGAGGGCTAGGGTTAGAGAGACGGTTAGGGTTATGAGTGGACCTAGGGTTAGGGTTATGTTGAGGGCTAGGGTTAGAGAGACGGTTAGGGTTAGGATTGGACCTAGGGTTAGGGTTATGTTGAGGGCTAGGGGTAGAGAGACGGTTAGGGTTATGATTGGACCTAGGGTTAGGGTTATGTTGAGGGCTAGGGGTAGAGAGACGGTTAGGGTTATGATTGGACCTAGGGTTAGGGTTATGTTGAGGGCTAGGGTTAGAGAGACGGTTAGGGTTAGGATTGGACCTAGGGTTAGGGTTATGTTGAGGGCTAGGGTTAGAGAGACGATTAGGGTTAGGATTGGACCTAGGGTTAGGGTTATGTTGAGGGCTAGGGTTAGGGAGACGGTAAGGGTTAGGATTGGACCTAAGGTTAGGGTTATGTTGAGGGCTAGGGTTAGAGAGACGGTTAGGGTTAGGATTGGACCTAGGGTTAGGGTTATGTTGAGGGCTAGGGTTAGAGAGACGGTTAGGGTTAGGATTGGACCTAGGGTTAGGGTTATGTTGAGGGCTAGGGTTAGAGAGACGGTTAGGGTTAGGATTGGACCTAGGGTTAGGGTTATGTTGAGGGCTAGGGTTAGGGAGACGGTAAGGGTTAGGATTGGACCTAGGGTTAGGGTTATGTTGAGGGCTAGGGTTAGAGAGACGGTTAGGGTTAGGATTGGACCTAGGGTTAGGGTTATGTTGAGGGCTAGGGTTAGAGAGACGGTTAGGGTTAGGATTGGACCTAGGGTTAGGGTTATGTTGAGGGCTAGGGTTAGAGAGATGGTTAGGGTTAGGATTGGACCTAGGGTTAGTGTTATGTTGAGGGCTAGGGTTAGAGAGACGGTTAGGGTTATTATTGGACCTAGGGTTAGGGTTATGTTGAGGGCTAGGGTTAGGGAGACGGTAAGGGTTAGGATTGGACCTAGGGTTAGGGTTATGTTGAGGGCTAGGGTTAGAGAGACGGTTAGGGTTAGGATTGGACCTAGGGTTAGGGTTATGTTGAGGGCTAGGGTTAGAGAGACGGTTAGGGTTAGGATTGGACCTAGGGTTAGGGTTATGTTGAGGGCTAGGTTTAGGGAGACGGTAAGGGTTAGGATTGGACCTAGGGTTAGGGTTATGTTGAGGGCTAGGGTTAGAGAGACGGTTAGGGTTAGGATTGGACCTAGGGTTAGGGTTATGTTGAGGGCTAGGGTTAGAGAGACGGTTAGGGTTATGATTGGACCACGGTTAGGGTTATGTTGAGGGCTAGGGTTAGGGAGACGGTAAGGGTTAGGATTGTACCTAGGGTTAGGATTATGTTGAGGGCTAGGGTTAGAGAGACGGTTAGGGTTAGGTTTGGACCTAGGGTTAGGGTTATGTTGAGGGCTAGGGTTAGAGAGACGGTTAGGGTTAGGATTGGACCTAGGGTTAGGGTTATGTTGAGGGCTAGGGTTAGGGAGACGGTAAGGGTTAGGATTAGACCTAGGGTTAGGGTTATGTTGAGGGCTAGGGTTAGAGAGACGGTTAGGGTTATGATTGCACCTAGGGTTAGGGTTATGTTGAGGGCTAGGGTTAGAGACACGGTTAGGGTTAGGATTGGACCTAGGGTTAGGGTTATGTTGAGGGCTAGGGTTAGAGAGACGGTTAGGGTTAGGATTGGACCTAGGGTTAGGGTTACGTTGACGGCTAGGCTTAGAGAGACGGTTAGGGTTAGGATTGGACCTAGGGTTAGGGTTATGTTGAGGGCTAGGGTTAGAGAGACGGTTAGGGTTATGATTGGACCTAGGGTTAGGGTTATGTTGAGGGCTGGGGTTAGGGAGACGATAAGGGTTAGGATTGGACCTAGGGTTAGGGTTAGGTTGAGGGCTAGGGTTAGAGAGACGGTTAGGGTTAGGATTGGACCTAGGGTTAGGGTTATGTTGAGGGCTAGGGTTAGAGAGACGGTTAGGGTTAGGATTGGACCTAGGGTTAGGGTTATGTTGAGGGCTAGGGTTAGAGAGACGGTTAGAGTTAGGATTGGAAATAGGGTTAGGGTTATGTTGAGGGCTAGGGTTAGAGAGACGGTTAGGGTTAGGATTGGACCTAGGGTTAGGGTTATGTTGAGGGCTAGGGTTAGAGAGACGGTTAGGGTTATGATTGGACGTAGGGTTAGGGTTATGTTGAGGGCTAGGGTTAGAGAGACGGTTAGGGTTAGGATTGGACCTAGGGTTAGGCTTATGTTGAGGGCTAGGGTTAGAGAGACGGTTAGGGTTAGGATTGGACCTAGGGTTAGGGTTATGTTGAGGGCTAGGGTTAGAGAGACGGTTAGGGTGAGGATTAGACCTAGGGTTAGGGTTATGTTGAGGGCTAGGGTTAGAGAGACGGTTAGGGTTATGAGTGGACCTAGGGTTAGGGTTATTTTGAGGGCTAGGGTTAGAGAAACGGTTAGGGTTATGATTGGACCTAGGGTTAGGGTTATGTTGAGGGCTAGGGTTAGAGAGACGGTTAGGGTTAGGATTGGACCTAGGGTTAGGGTTATGTTGAGGGCTAGGATTAGGGAGACGGTAAGGGTTAGGATTGGACCTAGGGTTAGGGTTATGTTGAGGGCTAGGGTTAGAGAGACGGTTAGGGTTAGGATTGGACCTAGGGTTAGGGTTATGTTGAGGGCTATGGTTAGAGAGACGGTTAGGGTTAGGATTGGACCTAGGGTTAGGGTTATGTTGAGAGCTAGGGTTAGAGAGAAGGTTAGGGTTAGGATTGGACCTAGGGTTAGGGTTATGTTGAGGGCTAGGGTTAGAGAGACGGTTAGGGTCAGGATTGGACCTAGGGTTAGGGTTAGGTTGAGGGCTAGGGTTAGAGAGACGGTTAGGGTTAGGATTGGACCTAGGGTTAGGGTTATGTTGAGGGCTAGGGTTAGAGAGACGGTTAGGGTTATGATTGGACCTAGGGTTAGGGTTATGTTGAGGGCTAGGGTTAGAGAGACGGTTAGGGTTAGGATTGGACCTAGGGTTAGGGTTATGTTGAGGGCTAGGGTTAGAGAGACGGTTAGGGTTAGGATTGGACCTAGGGTTAGGGTTATGTTGAGGGCTAGGGTTAGAGAGACGGTTAGGGGTAGGATTGGACCTAGGGTTAGGGTTATGTTGAGGGCTAGGGTTAGAGAGACGGTTAGGGTTATGATTGGACCTAGGGTTAGGGTTATGTTGAGGGCTAGGGTTAGAGAGACGGTTAGGGTTAGGATTGGACCTAGGGTTAGGGTTATGTTGAGGGCTAGGGTTAGAGAGACGGTTAGGGTTAGGATTGGACCTAGGGTTAGGGTTATGTTGAGGGCTAGGGTTAGAGAGACGGTTAGGGTTAGGATTGGAAATAGGGTTAGGGTTATGTTGAGGGCTAGGGTTAGACAGACGGTTAGGGTTATGATTGGACCTAGGGTTAGGGTTATGTTGAGGGCTAGGGTTAGACAGACGGTTAGGGTTAGGATTGGACCTAGGGTTAGGGTTATGTTGAGGGCTAGGGTTAGAGAGACGGTTAGGGTTAGGATTGGACCTAGGGTTAGGGTTATGTTGAGGGCTAGGGTTAGAGAGACGGTTAGGGTTAGGATTGGACCTAGGGTTAGGGTTATGTTGAGGGCTAGGGTTAGGGAGACGGTAAGGGTTAGGATTGGACCTAGGGTTAGGGTTATGTTGAGGGCTAGGGTTAGAGAGACGGTTAGGGTTAGGATTGGAAATAGGGTTAGGGTTATGTTGAGGGCTAGGGTTAGAGAGACGGTTAGGGTTAGGATTGGACCTAGGGTTAGGGTTATGTTGAGGGCTAGGGTTAGAGAGACGGTTAGGGTTATGATTGGACGTAGGGTTAGGGTTATGTTGAGGGCTAGGGTTAGAGAGACGGTTAGGGTTAGGATTGGACCTAGGGTTAGGGTTATGTTGAGGGCTAGGGTTAGAGAGACGGTTCGGGTTAGGATTGGATCTAGGGTTAGGGTTATGTTGAGGGCTAGGGTTAGAGAGACGGTTAGGGTTAGGATTGGACCTAGGGTTAGGGTTATGTTGAGGGCTAGGGTTAGAGAGACGGTTAGGGTTAGGATTGGACTTAGGGTTAGGGTTATGTTGAGGGCTAGGGTTAGAGAGACGGTTAGGGTTAGGATTGGACCTAGGGTTAGGGTTATGTTGAGGGCTAGGGTTAGAGAGACGGTTAGGGTTAGGATTGGACCTAGGGTTAGGGTTATGTTGAGGGCTAGGGTTAGAGAGACGGTTAGGGTTAGGATTGGACCTAGGGTTAGGGTTATGTTGAGGGCTAGGGTTAGAGAGACGGTTAGGGTTATGATTGGACCTAGGGTTAGGGTTATGTTGAGGGCTATGGTTAGAGAGACGGTTAGGGTTAGGATTGGACCTAGGGTTAGGGTTATGTTGAGGGCTAGGGTTAGAGAGACGGTTAGGGTTAGGATTGGACGTAGGGTTAGGGTTATGTTGAGGGCTAGGGTTAGAGAGACGGTTAGGGTTAGGATTGGACCTAGGGTTAGGGTTATGTTGAGGGCTAGGGTTAGAGAGACGGTTAGGGTTAGGATTGGACCTAGGGTTAGGGTTATGTTGAGGGCTAGGGTTAGAGAGACGGTTCGGGTTATGAGTGGACCTAGGGTTAGGGTTATGTTGAGGGCTAGGGTTAGAGAGACGGTTAGGGTTAGGATTGGACCTAGGGTTAGGGTTATGTTGAGGGCTAGGGTTAGAGAGACGGTTAGGGTTATGATTGGACGTAGGGTTAGGGTTATGTTGAGGGCTAGGGTTAGAGAGACGGTTAGGGTTAGGATTGGACCTAGGGTTAGGGTTATGTTGAGGGCTAGGGTTAGAGAGACGGTTAGGGTTAGGATTGGACCTAGGGTTAAGGTTATGTTGAGGGCTAGGGTTAGAGAGACGGTTAGGGTTAGGATTGGACCTAGGGTTAGGGTTATGTTGAGGGCTAGGGTTAGAGAGACGGTTAGGGTCATGATTGGAACTAGGGTTAGGGTTATGTTGAGGGCTAGGGTTAGAGAGACGGTTAGGGTTATGATTGGACCTAGGGTTAGGGTTATGTTGAGGGCTAGGGTTAGAGACACGGTTAGGGTTAGGATTGGACCTAGGGTTAGGGTTATGTTGAGGGCTAGGGTTAGAGAGACGGTTAGGGTTAGGATTGGACCTAGGGTTAGGGTTACGTTGACGGCTAGGCTTAGAGAGACGGTTAGGGTTAGGATTGGACCTAGGGTTAGGGTTATGTTGAGGGCTAGGGTTAGAGAGACGGTTAGGGTTATGATTGGACGTAGGGTTAGGGTTATGTTGAGGGCTAGGGTTAGAGAGACGGTTAGGGTTATGATTGGACGTAGGGTTAGGGTTATGTTGAGGGCTAGGGTTAGAGAGACGGTTAGGGTTGGGATTGGACCTAGGGTTAGGGTTATGTTGAGGGCTAGGGTTAGAGAGACGGTTAGGGTTAGGATTGGACCTAGGGTTAAGGTTATGTTGAGGGCTAGGGTTAGAGAGACGGTTAGGGTTAGGATTGGACCTAGGGTTAGGGTTATGTTGAGGGCTAGGGTTAGAGAGACGGTTAGGGTCATGATTGGAACTAGGGTTAGGGTTATGTTGAGGGCTAGGGTTAGAGAGACGGTTAGGGTTATGATTGGACCTAGGGTTAGGGTTATGTTGAGGGCTAGGGTTAGAGACACGGTTAGGGTTAGGATTGGACCTAGGGTTAGGGTTATGTTGAGGGCTAGGGTTAGAGAGACGGTTAGGGTTATGATTGGACGTAGGGTTAGGGTTATGTTGAGGGCTAGGGTTAGAGAGACGGTTAGGGTTAGGATTGGACCTAGGGTTAGGCTTATGTTGAGGGCTAGGGTTAGAGAGACGGTTAGGGTTAGGATTGGACCTAGGGTTAGGGTTATGTTGAGGGCTAGGGTTAGAGAGACGGTTAGGGTGAGGATTAGACCTAGGGTTAGGGTTATGTTGAGGGCTAGGGTTAGAGAGACGGTTAGGGTTATGAGTGGACCTAGGGTTAGGGTTATTTTGAGGGCTAGGGTTAGAGAAACGGTTAGGGTTATGATTGGACCTAGGGTTAGGGTTATGTTGAGGGCTAGGGTTAGAGAGACGGTTAGGGTTAGGATTGGACCTAGGGTTAGGGTTATGTTGAGGGCTAGGATTAGGGAGGCGGTAAGGGTTAGGATTGGACCTAGGGTTAGGGTTATGTTGAGGGCTAGGGTTAGAGAGACGGTTAGGGTTAGGATTGGACCTAGGGTTAGGGTTATGTTGAGGGCTATGGTTAGAGAGACGGTTAGGGTTAGGATTGGACCTAGGGTTAGGGTTATGTTGAGGGCTAGGGTTAGAGAGAAGGTTAGGGTTAGGATTGGACCTAGGGTTAGGGTTATGTTGAGGGCTAGGGTTAGAGAGACGGTTAGGGTTAGGATTGGACCTAGGGTTAGGGTTAGGTTGAGGGCTAGGGTTAGAGAGACGGTTAGGGTTAGGATTGGACCTAGGGTTAGGGTTATGTTGAGGGCTAGGGTTAGAGAGACGGTTAGGGTTATGATTGGACCTAGGGTTAGGGTTATGTTGAGGGCTAGGGTTAGAGAGACGGTTAGGGTTAGGATTGGACCTAGGGTTAGGGTTATGTTGAGGGCTAGGGTTAGAGAGACGGTTAGGGTTAGGATTGGACCTAGGGTTAGGGTTATGTTGAGGGCTAGGGTTAGAGAGACGGTTAGGGTTAGGATTGGACCTAGGGTTAGGGTTATGTTGAGGGCTAGGGTTAGAGAGACGGTTAGGGTTAGGATTGGAAATAGGGTTAGGGTTATGTTGAGGGCTAGGGTAAGACAGACGGTTAGGGTTATGATTGGACCTAGGGTTAGGGTTATGTTGAGGGCTAGGGTTAGACAGACGGTTAGGGTTAGGATTGGACCTAGGGTTAGGGTTATGTTGAGGGCTAGGGTTAGAGAGACGGTTAGGGTTAGGATTGGACCTAGGGTTAGGGTTATGTTGAGGGCTAGGGTTAGAGAGACGGTTAGGGTTAGGATTGGACCTAGGGTTAGGGTTATGTTGAGGGCTAGGGTTAGGGAGACGGTAAGGGTTAGGATTGGACCTAGGGTTAGGGTTATGTTGAGGGCTAGGGTTAGAGAGACGGTTAGGGTTAGGATTGGACCTAGGGTTAGGGTTATGTTGAGGGCTAGGGTTAGAGAGACGGTTAGGGTTAGGATTGGACTTAGGGTTAGGGTTATGTTGAGGGCTAGGGTTAGAGAGACGGTTAGGGTTAGGATTGGACCTAGGGTTAGGGTTATGTTGAGGGCTAGGGTTAGAGAGACGGTTAGGGTTAGGATTGGACCTAGGGTTAGGGTTATGTTGAGGGCTAGGGTTAGAGAGACGGTTAGGGTTAGGATTGGACCTAGGGTTAGGGTTATGTTGAGGGCTAGGGTTAGAGAGACGGTTAGGGTTATGATTGGACCTAGGGTTAGGGTTATGTTGAGGGCTATGGTTAGAGAGACGGTTAGGGTTAGGATTGGACCTAGGGTTAGGGTTATGTTGAGGGCTAGGGTTAGAGAGACGGTTAGGGTTAGGATTGGACGTAGGGTTAGGGTTATGTTGAGGGCTAGGGTTAGAGAGACGGTTAGGGTTAGGATTGGACCTAGGGTTAGGGTTATGTAGAGGGCTAGGGTTAGAGAGACGGTTAGGGTTATGATTGGACCTAGGGTTAGGGTTATGTTGAGGGCTAGGGTTAGAGAGACGGTTAGGGTTATGATTGGACCTAGGGTTAGGGTTATGTTGAGGGCTAGGGTTAGAGAGACGGTTAGGGTTAGGATTGGACCTAGGGTTAGGGTTATGTTGAGGGCTAGGGTTAGAGAGACGGTTAGGGTTAGGATTGGAAATAGGGTTAGGGTTATGTTGAGGGCTAGGGTTAGAGAGACGGTTAGGGTTAGGATTGGACCTAGGGTTAGGGTTATGTTGAGGGCTAGGGTTAGAGAGACGGTTAGGGTTATGATTGGACGTAGGGTTAGGGTTATGTTGAGGGCTAGGGTTAGAGAGACGGTTAGGGTTAGGATTGGACCTAATGTTAGGGTTATGTTGAGGGCTAGGGTTAGAGAGACGGTTCGGGTTAGGATTGGATCTAGGGTTAGGGTTATGTTGAGGGCTAGGGTTAGAGAGACGGTTAGGGTTAGGATTGGACCTAGGGTTAGGGTTATGTTGAGGGCTAGGGTTAGAGAGACGGTTAGGGTTATGAGTGGACCTAGGGTTAGGGTTATGTTGAGGGCTAGGGTTAGAGAGACGGTTAGGGTTAGGATTGGACCTAGGGTTAGGGTTATGTTGAGGGCTAGGGTTAGAGAGACGGTTAGGGTTATGATTGGACGTAGGGTTAGGGTTATGTTGAGGGCTAGGGTTAGAGAGACGGTTAGGGTTAGGATTGGACCTAGGGTTAGGGTTATGTTGAGGGCTAGGGTTAGAGAGACGGTTAGGGTTAGGATTGGACCTAGGGTTAAGGTTATGTTGAGGGCTAGGGTTAGAGAGACGGTTAGGGTTAGGATTGGACCTAGGGTTAGGGTTATGTTGAGGGCTAGGGTTAGAGAGACGGTTAGGGTCATGATTGGAACTAGGGTTAGGGTTATGTTGAGGGCTAGGGTTAGAGAGACGGTTAGGGTTAGGATTGGACCTAGGGTTAGGGTTATGTTGAGGGCTAGGGTTAGAGAGACGGTTAGGGTTAGGATTGGACCTAGGGTTAGGGTTATGTTGAGGGCTAGGGTTAGAGAGACGGTTAGGGTTATGATTGGACCTAGGGTTAGGGTTATGTTGAGGGCTAGGGTTAGAGAGACGGTTAGGGTTAGGATTGGACCTAGGGTTAGGGTTATGTTGAGGGCTAGGGTTAGAGAGACGGTTAGGGTTAGGATTGGACGTAGGGTTAGGGTTATGTTGAGGGCTAGGGTTAGAGAGACGGTTAGGGTTAGGATTGGACCTAGGGTTAGGGTTATGTTGAGGGCTAGGGTTAGAGAGACGGTTAGGGTTAGGATTGGACGTAGGGTTAGGGTTATGTTGAGGGCTAGGGTTAGAGAGACGGTTAGGGTTAGGATTGGACCTAGGGTTAGGGTTATGTAGAGGGCTAGGGTTAGAGAGACGGTTAGGGTTATGATTGGACCTAGGGTTAGGGTTATGTTGAGGGCTAGGGTTAGAGAGACGGTTAGGGTTATGATTGGACCTAGGGTTAGGGTTATGTTGAGGGCTAGGGTTAGAGAGACGGTTAGGGTTAGGATTGGACCTAGGGTTAGGGTTATGTTGAGGGCTAGGGTTAGAGAGACGGTTAGGGTTAGGATTGGAAATAGGGTTAGGGTTATGTTGAGGGCTAGGGTTAGAGAGACGGTTAGGGTTAGGATTGGACCTAGGGTTAGGGTTATGTTGAGGGCTAGGGTTAGAGAGACGGTTAGGGTTATGATTGGACGTAGGGTTAGGGTTATGTTGAGGGCTAGGGTTAGAGAGACGGTTAGGGTTAGGATTGGACCTAATGTTAGGGTTATGTTGAGGGCTAGGGTTAGAGAGACGGTTCGGGTTAGGATTGGATCTAGGGTTAGGGTTATGTTGAGGGCTAGGGTTAGAGAGACGGTTAGGGTTAGGATTGGACCTAGGGTTAGGGTTATGTTGAGGGCTAGGGTTAGAGAGACGGTTAGGGTTATGAGTGGACCTAGGGTTAGGGTTATGTTGAGGGCTAGGGTTAGAGAGACGGTTAGGGTTAGGATTGGACCTAGGGTTAGGGTTATGTTGAGGGCTAGGGTTAGAGAGACGGTTAGGGTTATGATTGGACGTAGGGTTAGGGTTATGTTGAGGGCTAGGGTTAGAGAGACGGTTAGGGTTAGGATTGGACCTAGGGTTAGGGTTATGTTGAGGGCTAGGGTTAGAGAGACGGTTAGGGTTAGGATTGGACCTAGGGTTAAGGTTATGTTGAGGGCTAGGGTTAGAGAGACGGTTAGGGTTAGGATTGGACCTAGGGTTAGGGTTATGTTGAGGGCTAGGGTTAGAGAGACGGTTAGGGTCATGATTGGAACTAGGGTTAGGGTTATGTTGAGGGCTAGGGTTAGAGAGACGGTTAGGGTTAGGATTGGACCTAGGGTTAGGGTTATGTTGAGGGCTAGGGTTAGAGAGACGGTTAGGGTTAGGATTGGACCTAGGGTTAGGGTTATGTTGAGGGCTAGGGTTAGAGAGACGGTTAGGGTTATGATTGGACCTAGGGTTAGGGTTATGTTGAGGGCTAGGGTTAGAGAGACGGTTAGGGTTAGGATTGGACCTAGGGTTAGGGTTATGTTGAGGGCTAGGGTTAGAGAGACGGTTAGGGTTAGGATTGGACCTAGGGTTAGGGTTATGTTGAGGGCTAGGGTTAGAGAGACGATTAGGGTTAGGATTGGACCTAGGGTTAGGGTTATGTTGAGGGCTAGGGTTAGAGAGACGGTTAGGGTTAGGATTGGACGTAGGGTTAGGGTTATGTTGAGGGCTAGGGTTAGAGAGACGGTTAGGGTTAGGATTGGACCTAGGGTTAGGGTTATGTAGAGGGCTAGGGTTAGAGAGACGGTTAGGGTTATGATTGGACCTAGGGTTAGGGTTATGTTGAGGGCTAGGGTTAGAGAGACGGTTAGGGTTATGATTGGACCTAGGGTTAGGGTTATGTTGAGGGCTAGGGTTAGAGAGACGGTTAGGGTTAGGATTGGACCTAGGGTTAGGGTTATGTTGAGGGCTAGGGTTAGAGAGACGGTTAGGGTTAGGATTGGAAATAGGGTTAGGGTTATGTTGAGGGCTAGGGTTAGAGAGACGGTTAGGGTTAGGATTGGACCTAGGGTTAGGGTTATGTTGAGGGCTAGGGTTAGAGAGACGGTTAGGGTTATGATTGGACGTAGGGTTAGGGTTATGTTGAGGGCTAGGGTTAGAGAGACGGTTAGGGTTAGGATTGGACCTAATGTTAGGGTTATGTTGAGGGCTAGGGTTAGAGAGACGGTTCGGGTTAGGATTGGATCTAGGGTTAGGGTTATGTTGAGGGCTAGGGTTAGAGAGACGGTTAGGGTTAGGATTGGACCTAGGGTTAGGGTTATGTTGAGGGCTAGGGTTAGAGAGACGGTTAGGGTTATGAGTGGACCTAGGGTTAGGGTTATGTTGAGGGCTAGGGTTAGAGAGACGGTTAGGGTTAGGATTGGACCTAGGGTTAGGGTTATGTTGAGGGCTAGGGTTAGAGAGACGGTTAGGGTTATGATTGGACGTAGGGTTAGGGTTATGTTGAGGGCTAGGGTTAGAGAGACGGTTAGGGTTAGGATTGGACCTAGGGTTAGGGTTATGTTGAGGGCTAGGGTTAGAGAGACGGTTAGGGTTAGGATTGGACCTAGGGTTAAGGTTATGTTGAGGGCTAGGGTTAGAGAGACGGTTAGGGTTAGGATTGGACCTAGGGTTAGGGTTATGTTGAGGGCTAGGGTTAGAGAGACGGTTAGGGTCATGATTGGAACTAGGGTTAGGGTTATGTTGAGGGCTAGGGTTAGAGAGACGGTTAGGGTTAGGATTGGACCTAGGGTTAGGGTTATGTTGAGGGCTAGGGTTAGAGAGACGGTTAGGGTTAGGATTGGACCTAGGGTTAGGGTTATGTTGAGGGCTAGGGTTAGAGAGACGGTTAGGGTTATGATTGGACCTAGGGTTAGGGTTATGTTGAGGGCTAGGGTTAGAGAGACGGTTAGGGTTAGGATTGGACCTAGGGTTAGGGTTATGTTGAGGGCTAGGGTTAGAGAGACGGTTAGGGTTAGGATTGGACCTAGGGTTAGGGTTATGTTGAGGGCTAGGGTTAGAGAGACGGTTAGGGTTAGGATTGGACCTAGGGTTAGGGTTATGTTGAGGGCTAGGGTTAGAGAGACGGTTAGGGTTAGGATTGGACCTAGGGTTAGGGTTATGTTGAGGGCTAGGGTTAGAGAGACGGTTAGGGTTAGGATTGGACCTAGGGTTAGGGTTATGTTGAGGGCTAGGGTTAGAGAGACGGTTAGGGTTAGGATTGGACCTAGGGTTAGGGTTATGTTGAGGGCTAGGGTTAGAGAGACGGTTAGGGTTATGATTGGACCTAGGGTTAGGGTTATGTTGAGGGCTAGGGTTAGAGAGACGGTTAGGGTTAGGATTGGACCTAGGGTTAGGGTTATGTTGAGGGCTAGGGTTAGAGAGACGGTTAGGGTTAGGATTGGACCTAGGGTTAGGGTTATGTTGAGGGCTAGGGTTAGAGAGACGGTTAGGGTTAGGATTGGACCTAGGGTTAGGGTTATGTTGAGGGCTAGGGTTAGAGAGACGGTTAGGGTTAGGATTGGACATAGGGTTAGGGTTATGTTGAGGGCTAGGGTTAGAGAGACGGTTCGGGTTAGGATTGGACCTAGGGTTAGGGTTATGTAGAGGGCTAGGGTTAGAGAGACGGTTAGGGTTATGATTGGACCTAGGGTTAGGGTTATGTTGAGGGCTAGGGTTAGAGAGACGCTTAGGGTTATGATTGGACCTAGGGTTAGGGTTATGTTGAGGGCTAGGGTTAGAGAGACGGTTAGGGTTAGGATTGGACCTAGGGTTAGGGTTATGTTGAGGGCTAGGGTTAGAGAGACGGTTAGGGTTAGGATTGGAAATAGGGTTAGGGTTATGTTGAGGGCTAGGGTTAGAGAGACGGTTAGGGTTAGGATTGGACCTAGGGTTAGGGTTATGTTGAGGGCTAGGGTTAGAGAGACGGTTAGGGTTATGATTGGACGTAGGGTTAGGGTTATGTTGAGGGCTAGGGTTAGAGAGACGGTTAGGGTTAGGATTGGACCTAGGGTTAGGGTTATGTTGAGGGCTAGGGTTAGAGAGACGGTTAGGGTTAGGATTGGACCTAGGGTTAGGGTTATGTTGAGGGCTAGGGTTAGAGAGACGGTTAGGGTTAGGATTGGACCTAGGGTTAGGGTTATGTTGAGGGCTAGGGTTAGAGAGACGGTTAGGGTTATGAGTGGACCTAGGGTTAGGGTTATGTTGAGGGCTAGGGTTAGAGAGACGGTTAGGGTTAGGAATGGACCTAGGGTTAGGGTTATGTTGAGGGCTAGGGTTAGAGAGACGGTTAGGGTTAGGATTGGACGTAGGGTTAGGGTTATGTTGAGGGCTAGGGTTAGAGAGACGGTTAGGGTTAGGATTGGACCTAGGGTTAGGGTTATGTTGAGGGCTAGGGTTAGAGAGACGGTTAGGGTTAGGATTGGACCTAGGGTTAAGGTTATGTTGAGGGCTAGGGTTAGAGAGACGGTTAGGGTTAGGATTGGACCTAGGGTTAGGGTTATGTTGAGGGCTAGGGTTAGAGAGACGGTTAGGGTCATGATTGGAACTAGGGTTAGGGTTATGTTGAGGGCTAGGGTTAGAGAGACGGTTAGGGTTAGGATTGGACCTAGGGTTAGGGTTATGTTGAGGGCTAGGGTTAGAGAGACGGTTAGGGTTAGGATTGGACCTAGGGTTAGGGTTATGTTGAGGGCTAGGGTTAGAGAGACGGTTAGGGTTATGATTGGACCTAGGGTTAGGGTTATGTTGAGGGCTAGGGTTAGAGAGACGGTTAGGGTTAGGATTGGACCTAGGGTTAGGGTTATGTTGAGGGCTAGGGTTAGAGAGACGGTTAGGGTTAGGATTGGACCTAGGGTTAGGGTTATGTTGAGGGCTAGGGTTAGAGAGACGATTAGGGTTAGGATTGGACCTAGGGTTAGGGTTATGTTGAGGGCTAGGGTTAGAGAGACGGTTAGGGTTAGGATTGGACCTAGGGTTAGGGTTATGTTGAGGGCTAGGGTTAGAGAGACGGTTAGGGTTAGGATTGGACCTAGGGTTAGGGTTATGTTGAGGGCTAGGGTTAGGGAGACGGTAAGGGTTAGGATTGGACCTAGGGTTAGGGTTATGTTGAGGGCTAGGGTTAGAGAGACGGTTAGGGTTAGGATTGGACCTAGGGTTAGGGTTATGTTGAGGGCTAGGGTTAGAGAGACGGTTAGGGTTAGGATTGGACCTAGGGTTAGGGTTATGTTGAGGGCTAGGGTTAGAGAGACGGTTAGGGTCAGGATTGGACCTAGGGTTAGGGTTATGTTGAGGGCTAGGGTTAGAGAGACGGTTAGGGTTAGGATTGGACCTAGGATTAGGGTTATGTTGAGGGCTAGGGTTAGAGAGACGGTTAGGGTCATGATTGGACCTAGGGTTAGGGTTATGTTGAGGGCTAGGGTAAGAGAGACGGTTAGGGTTAGGATTGGACCTAGGGTTAGGGTTATGTTGAGGGCTAGGGTTAGAGAGACAGTTAGGGTTATGATTGGACCTAGGGTTAGGGTTATGTTGAGGGCTAGGGTTAGAGAGACGGTTAGGGTTATGATTGGACCTAGGGTTAGGGTTATGTTGAGGGCTAGGGTTAGAGAGACGGTTAGGGTTAGGATTGGACCTAGGGTTAGGGTTATGTTGAGGGCTAGGGTTAGAGAGACGGTTAGGGTTAGGATTGGACCTAGGGTTAGGGTTATGTTGAGGGCTAGGGTTAGAGAGACGGTTAGGGTTAGGATTGGACCTAGGGTTAGGGTTATGTTGAGGGCTAGGGTTAGAGAGACGGTTAGAGTTAGGATTGGAAATAGGGTTAGGGTTATGTTGAGGGCTAGGGTTAGAGAGACGGTCAGGGTTAGGATTGGACCTAGGGTTAGGGTTATGTTGAGGTCTAGGGTTAGAGAGACGGTTAGGGTTATGAGTGGACCTAGGGTTAGGGTTATGTTGAGGGGTAGGGTTAGAGAGACGGTCAGGGTTAGGATTGGACCTAGGGTTAGGCTTATTTTGAGGGCTAGGGTTAGAGAGACGGTTAGGGTTAGGATTGGACCTAGGGTTAGGGTTATGTTGAGGGCTAGGGTTAGAGAGTCGGTTAGGGTGAGGATTGGACCTAGGGTTAGGGTTATGTTGAGGGCTAGGGTTAGAGAGACGGTTAGGGTTATGAGTGGACCTAGGGTTAGGGTTATGTTGAGGGCTAGGGTTAGAGAGACGGTTAGGGTTAGGATTGGACCTAGGGTTAGGGTTATGTTGAGGGCTAGGGTTAGAGAGACGGTTAGGGTTAGGATTGGACCTAGGGTTAGGGTTATGTTGAGGGCTAGGGTTAGGGAGACGGTAAGGGTTAGGATTGGACCTAGGGTTAGGGTTATGTTGAGGGCTAGGGTTAGAGAGACGGTTAGGGTTAGGATTGGACCTAGGGTTAGGGTTATGTTGAGGGCTAGGGTTAGAGAGACGGTTAGGGTGAGTATTGGACCTAGGGTTAGGGTTATGTTGAGGGCTAGGGTTAGAGAGACGGTTAGGGTTATGAGTGGACCTAGGGTTAGGGTTATGTTGAGGGCTAGGGTTAGAGAGACGGTTAGGGTTAGGATTGGACCTAGGGTTAGGGTTATGTTGAGGGCTAGGGTTAGGGAGACGGTAAGGGTTAGGATTGGACCTAAGGTTAGGGTTATGTTGAGGGCTAGGGTTAGAGAGACGGTTAGGGTTAGGATTGGACCTAGGGTTAGGGTTATGTTGAGGGCTAGGGTTAGAGAGACGGTTAGGGTTAGGATTGGACCTAGGGTTAGGGTTATGTTGAGGGCTAGAGTTAGACAGACGGTTAGGGTTAGGATTGGACCTAGGGTTAGGGTTATGTTGAGGGCTAGGGTTAGAGAGACGGTTAGGGTTAGGATTGGACCTAGGGTTAGGGTTATGTTGAGGGCTAGGGTTAGAGAGACGGTTAGGGTTAGGATTGGACCTAGGGTTAGGGTTATGTTGAGGGCTAGGGTTAGAGAGACGGTTAGGGTTAGGATTGGACCTAGGGTTAGGGTTATGTTGAGGGCTAGGGTTAGAGAGACGGTTAGGGTTAGGATTGGACCTAGGGTTAGGGTTATGTTGAGGGCTAGGGTTAGAGAGACGGTTAGGGTTAGGATTGGACCTAGGGTTAGGGTTATGTTGAGGGCTAGGGTTAGAGAGACGGTTAGGGTTAGGATTGGACCTAGGGTTAGGGTTATGTTGAGGGCTAGGGTTAGAGAGACGGTTAGGGTTATGATTGGACCTAGGGTTAGGGTTATGTTGAGGGCTAGGGTTAGAGAGACGGTTAGGGTTAGGATTGGACCTAGGGTTAGGGTTATGTTGAGGGCTAGGGTTAGAGAGACGGTTAGGGTTAGGATTGGACCTAGGGTTAGGGTTATGTTGAGGGCTAGGGTTAGAGAGACGGTTAGGGTTAGGATTGGACCTAGGGTTAGGGTTATGTTGAGGGCTAGGGTTAGAGAGACGGTTAGGGTTAGGATTGGACCTAGGGTTAGGGTTATGTTGAGGGCTAGGGTTAGAGAGACGGTTAGGGTTAGGATTGGACGTAGGGTTAGGGTTATGTTGAGGGCTAGGGTTAGAGAGACGGTTAGGGTTAGGATTGGACCTAGGGTTAGGGTTATGTTGAGGGCTAAGGTTAGAGAGACGGTTAGGGTTATGATTGGACCTAGGGTTAGGGTTATGTTGAGGGCTAGGGTTAGAGAGACGGTTAGGGTTATGATTGGACCTAGGGTTAGGGTTATGTTGAGGGCTAGGGTTAGAGAGACGGTTAGGGTTATGATTGGACCTAGGGTTAGGGTTATGTTGAGGACTAGGGTTAGAGAGACGGTTAGGGTTAGGATTGGACCTAGGGTTAGGGTTATGTTGAGGGCTAGGGTTAGAGAGACGGTTAGGGTTAGGATTGGACCTAGGGTTAGGGTTATGTTGAGGGCTAGGGTTAGAGAGACGGTTAGGGTTAGGATTGGACCTAGGGTTAGGGTTATGTTGAGGGCTAGGGTTAGAGAGACGGTTAGGGTTAGGATTGGACCTAGGGTTAGGGTTATGTTGAGGGCTAGGGTTAGAGAGACGGTTAGGGTTATGATTGGACCTAGGGTTAGGGTTATGTTGAGGGCTATGGTTAGAGAGACGGTTAGGGTTAGGATTGGACCTAGGGTTAGGGTTATGTTGAGGGCTAGGGTTAGAGAGACGGTTAGGGTTAGGATTGGACCTAGGGTTAGGGTTATGTTGAGGGCTAGGGTTAGAGAGACGGTTAGGGTTAGGATTGGACCTAGGGTTAGGGTTATGTTGAGGGCTAGGGTTAGAGAGACGGTTAGGGTTAGGATTGGACCTAGGGTTAGGGTTATGTTGAGGGCTAGGGTTAGAGAGACGGTTAGGGTTAGGATTGGACCTAGGGTTAGGGTTATGTTGAGGGCTAGGGTTAGAGAGACGGTTAGGGTTAGGATTGGACCTAGGGTTAGGGTTATGTTGAGGGCTAAGGTTAGAGAGACGGTTAGGGTTATGATTGGACCTAGGGTTAGGGTTATGTTGAGGGCTAGGGTTAGAGAGACGGTTAGGGTTATGATTGGACCTAGGGTTAGGGTTATGTTGAGGGCTAGGGTTAGAGAGACGGTAAGGGTTATGATTATACCTAGGGTTAGGGTTATGTTGAGGGCTAGGGTTAGAGAGACGGTTAGGGTTAGGATTGGACCTAGGGTTAGGGTTATGTTGAGGGCTAGGGTTAGAGAGACGGTTAGGGTTAGGATTGGACCTAGGGTTAGGGTTATGTTGAGGGCTAGGGTTAGAGAGACGGTTAGGGTTAGGATTGGACCTAGGGTTAGGGTTATGTTGAGGGCTAGGGTTAGAGAGACGGTTAGAGTTAGGATTGGAAATAGGGTTAGGGTTATGTTGAGGGCTAGGGTTAGAGAGACGGTCAGGGTTAGGATTGGACCTAGGGTTAGGGTTATGTTGAGGGCTAGGGTTAGAGAGACGGTTAGGGTTATGAGTGGACCTAGGGTTAGGGTTATGTTGAGGGGTAGGGTTAGAGAGACGGTCAGGGTTAGGATTGGACCTAGGGTTAGGCTTATTTTGAGGGCTAGGGTTAGAGAGACGGTTAGGGTTCGGATTGGACCTAGGGTTAGGGTTATGTTGAGGGCTAGGGTTAGAGAGTCGGTTAGGGTGAGGATTGGACCTAGGGTTAGGGTTATGTTGAGGGCTAGGGTTAGAGAGACGGTTAGGGTTATGAGTGGACCTAGGGTTAGGGTTATGTTGAGGGCTAGGGTTAGAGAGACGGTTAGGGTTAGGATTGGACCTAGGGTTAGGGTTATGTTGAGGGCTAGGGTTAGAGAGACGGTTAGGGTTAGGATTGGACCTAAGGTTAGGGTTATGTTGAGGGCTAGGGTTAGGGAGACGGTAAGGGTTAGGATTGGACCTAGGGTTAGGGTTATGTTGAGGGCTAGGGTTAGAGAGACGGTTAGGGTTAGGATTGGACCTAGGGTTAGGGTTATGTTGAGGGCTAGCGTTAGAGAGACGGTTAGGGTGAGTATTGGACCTAGGGTTAGGGTTATGTTGAGGGCTAGGGTTAGAGAGACGGTTAGGGTTATGAGTGGACCTAGGGTTAGGGTTATGTTGAGGGCTAGGGTTAGAGAGACGGTTAGGGTTAGGATTGGACCTAGGGTTAGGGTTATGTTGAGGGCTAGGGTTAGGGAGACGGTAAGGGTTAGGATTGGACCTAAGGTTAGGGTTATGTTGAGGGCTAGGGTTAGAGAGACGGTTAGGTTTAGGATTGGACCTAGGGTTAGGGTTATGTTGAGGGCTAGGGTTAGAGAGACGGTTAGGGTTAGGATTGGACCTAGGGTTAGGGTTATGTTGAGGGCTAGGGTTAGAGAGACGGTTAGGGTTAGGATTGGACCTAGGGTTAGGGTTATGTTGAGGGCTAGGGTTAGAGAGACGGTTAGGGTTAGGATTGGACCTAGGGTTAGGGTTATGTTGAGGGCTAGGGTTAGGGAGACGGTAAGGGTTAGGATTGGACCTAGGGTTAGGGTTATGTTGAGGGCTAGGGATAGAGAGACGGTTAGGGTTAGGACTGGACCTAGGGTTAGGGTTATGTTGAGGGCTAGGGTTAGAGAGACGGTTAGGGTTAGGATTGGACCTAGGGTTAGGGTTATGTTGAGGGCTAGGGTTAGAGAGACGGTTAGGGTTAGGATTGGACCTAGGGTTAGGGTTATGTTGAGGGCTAGGGTTAGAGAGACGGTTAGGGTTAGGATTGGACCTAGGGTTAGGGTTATGTTGAGGGCTAGGGTTAGAGAGACGGTTAGGGTTAGGATTGGACCTAGGGTTAGGGTTATGTTGAGGGCTAGGGTTAGAGAGACGGTTAGGGTTAGGATTGGACCTAGGGTTAGGGTTATGTTGAGGACTAGGGTTAGAGAGACGGTTAGGGTTAGGATTGGACCTAGGGTTAGGGTTATGTTGAGGGCTAGGGTTAGAGAGACGGTTAGGGTTAGGATTGGACCTAGGGTTAGGGTTATGTTGAGGGCTAGGGTTAGAGAGACGGTTAGGGTTAGGATTGGACCTAGGGTTAGGGTTATGTTGAGGGCTAGGGTTAGAGAGACGGTTAGGGTTAGGATTGGACCTAGGGTTAGGGTTATGTTGAGGGCTAAGGTTAGAGAGACGGTTAGGGTTATGATTGGACCTAGGGTTAGGGTTATGTTGAGGGCTAGGGTTAGAGAGACGGTTAGGGTTATGATTGGACCTAGGGTTAGGGTTATGTTGAGGGCTAGGGTTAGAGAGACGGTTAGGGTTAGGATTGGACCTAGGGTTAGGGTTATGTTGAGGGCTAGGGTTAGAGAGACGGTTAGGGTTAGGATTGGAAATAGGGTTAGGGTTATGTTGAGGGCTAGGGTTAGAGAGACGGTTAGGGTTAGGATTGGACCTAGGGTTAGGGTTATGTTGAGGGCTAGGGTTAGAGAGACGGTTAGGGTTATGATTGGACGTAGGGTTAGGGTTATGTTGAGGGCTAGGGTTAGAGAGACGGTTAGGGTTAGGATTGGACCTAGGGTTAGGGTTATGTTGAGGGCTAGGGTTAGAGAGACGGTTCGGGTTAGGATTGGACCTAGGGTTAGGGTTATGTTGAGGGCTAGGGTTAGAGAGACGGTTAGGGTTAGGATTGGACCTAGGGTTAGGGTTATGTTGAGGGCTAGGGTTAGAGAGACGGTTAGGGTTATGAGTGGACCTAGGGTTAGGGTTATGTTGAGGGCTAGGGTTAGAGAGACGGTTAGGGTTAGGATTGGACCTAGGGTTAGGGTTATGTTGAGGGCTAGGGTTAGAGAGACGGTTAGGGTTATGATTGGACGTAGGGTTAGGGTTATGTTGAGGGCTAGGGTTAGAGAGACGGTTAGGGTTAGGATTGGACCTAGGGTTAGGGTTATGTTGTGGGCTAGGGTTAGAGAGACGGTTAGGGTTAGGATTGGACCTAGGGTTAAGGTTATGTTGAGGGCTAGGGTTAGAGAGACGGTTAGGGTTAGGATTGGACCTAGGGTTAGGGTTATGTTGAGGGCTAGGGTTAGAGAGACGGTTAGGGTCATGATTGGACCTAGGGTTAGGGTTATGTTGAGGGCTAGGGTTAGAGAGACGGTTAGGGTTAGGATTGGACCTAGGGTTAGGGTTATGTTGAGGGCTAGGGTTAGAGAGACGGTTAGGTTTAGGATTGGACCTAGGGTTAGGGTTATGTTGAGGGCTAGGGTTAGAGAGACGGTTAGGGTTATGATTGGACCTAGGGTTAGGGTTATGTTGAGGGCTAGGGTTAGAGAGACGGTTAGGGTTAGGATTGGACCTAGGGTTAGGGTTATGTTGAGGGCTAGGGTTAGAGAGACGGTTAGGGTTAGGATTGGACCTAGGGTTAGGGTTATGTTGAGGGCTAGGGTTAGAGAGACGGTTAGGGTTAGGATTGGACCTAGGGTTAGGGTTATGTTGAGGGCTAGGGTTAGAGAGACGGTTAGGGTTAGGATTGGACCTAGGGTTAGGGTTATGTTGAGGGCTAGGGTTAGAGAGACGGTTAGGGTTAGGATTGGACCTAGGGTTAGGGTTATGTTGAGGGCTAGGGTTAGAGAGACGGTTAGGGTCATGATTGGACCTAGGGTTAGGGTTATGTTGAGGGCTAGGGTTAGAGAGACGGTTAGGGTTAGGATTGGACCTAGGGTTAGGGTTATGTTGAGGGCTAGGGTTAGAGAGACGGTTAGGGTTAGGATTGGACCTAGGGTTAGGGTTATGTTGAGGGCTAGGGTTAGAGAGACGGTTAGGGTTATGAGTGGACCTAGGGATAGGGTTATGTTGAGGGCTAGGGTTAGAGAGACGGTTAGGGTTAGGATTGGACCTAGGGTTAGGGTTATGTTGAGGGCTAGGGTTAGAGAGACGGTTAGGGTTAGGATTGGACCTAGGGTTAGGGTTATGTTGAGGGCTAGGGTTAGAGAGACGGTTAGGGTTAGGATTGGACCTAGGGTTAGGGTTATGTTGAGGGCTAGGATTAGAGAGACAGTTAGGGTTAGGATTGGACCTAGGGTTAGGGTTATGTTGAGGGCTAGGGTTAGAGAGACGGTTAGGGTTAGGATTGGACCTAGGGTTAGGGTTATGTTGAGGGCTAGGGTTAGAGAGACGGTTAGGGTCATGATTGGACCTAGGGTTAGGGTTATGTTGAGGGCTAGGGTTAGAGAGACGGTTAGGGTTAGGATTGGACCTAGGGTTAGGGTTATGTTGAGGGCTAGGGTTAGAGAGACGGTTAGGGTTAGGATTGGACCTAGGGTTAGGGTTATGTTGAGTGCTAGGGTTAGAGAGACGGTTAGGGTTAGGATTGGACCTAGGGCTAGGGTTATGTTGAGGGCTAGGGTTAGAGAGACGGTTAGGGTTAGGATTGGACCTAGGGTTAGGGTTATGTTGAGGACTAGGGTTAGAGAGACGGTTAGGGTTATGATTGGACCTAGGGTTAGGGTTCTGTTGAGGGCTAGGGTTAGAGAGACGGTTAGGGTTAGGATTGGACCTAGGGTTAGGGTTATGTTGAGGGCTAGGGTTGGAGAGACGGTTAGGGTTAGGATTGGACCTAGGGTTAGGGTTATGTTGAGGGCTAGGGTTAGAGAGACGGTTAGGGTTAGGATTGGACCTAGGGTTAGGGTTATGTTGAGGGCTAGGGTTAGAGAGACGGTTAGGGTTAGGATTGGACCTAGGGTTAGGGTTATGTTGAGGGCTAGGGTTAGAGAGACGGTTAGGGTTAGGATTGGACCTAGGGTTAGGGTTATGTTGAGGGCTAGGGTTAGAGAGACTGTTAGGGTTAGGATTGGACCTAGGGTTAGGGTTATGTTGAGGACTAGGGTTAGAGAGACGGTTAGGGTTATGATTGGACCTAGGGTTAGGGTTCTGTTGAGGGCTAGGGTTAGAGAGACGGTTAGGGTTAGGATTGAACCTAGGGTTAGGGTTATGTTGAGGGCTAGGGTTGGAGAGACGGTTAGGGTTAGGATTGGACCTAGGGTTAGGGTTATGTTGAGGGCTAGGGTTAGAGAGACGGTTAGGGTTAGGATTGGACCTAGGGTTAGGGTTATGTTGAGGGCTAGGGTTAGAGAGACGGTTAGGGTTAGGATTGGACCTAGGGTTAGGGTTATGTTGAGGGCTAGGGTTAGAGAGACGGTTAGGGTTAGGATTGGACCTAGGGTTAGGGTTATGTTGAGGGCTAAGGTTAGAGAGACGGTTAGGGTTATGATTGGACCTAGGGTTAGGGTTATGTTGAGGGCTAGGGTTAGAGAGACGGTTAGGGTTATGATTGGACCTAGGGTTAGGGTTATGTTGAGGGCTAGGGTTAGAGAGACGGTTAGGGTTAGGATTGGACCTAGGGTTAGGGTTATGTTGAGGGCTAGGGTTAGAGAGACGGTTAGGGTTAGGATTGGAAATAGGGTTAGGGTTATGTTGAGGGCTAGGGTTAGAGAGACGGTTAGGGTTAGGATTGGACCTAGGGTTAGGGTTATGTTGAGGGCTAGGGTTAGAGAGACGGTTAGGGTTATGATTGGACGTAGGGTTAGGGTTATGTTGAGGGCTAGGGTTAGAGAGACGGTTAGGGTTAGGATTGGACCTAGGGTTAGGGTTATGTTGAGGGCTAGGGTTAGAGAGACGGTTCGGGTTAGGATTGGACCTAGGGTTAGGGTTATGTTGAAGGCTAGGGTTAGAGAGACGGTTAGGGTTAGGATTGGACCTAGGGTTAGGGTTATGTTGAGGGCTAGGGTTAGAGAGACGGTTAGGGTTATGAGTGGACCTAGGGTTAGGGTTATGTTGAGGGCTAGGGTTAGAGAGACGGTTAGGGTTAGGATTGGACCTAGGGTTAGGGTTATGTTGAGGGCTAGGGTTAGAGAGACGGTTAGGGTTATGATTGGACGTAGGGTTAGGGTTATGTTGAGGGCTAGGGTTAGAGAGACGGTTAGGGTTAGGATTGGACCTAGGGTTAGGGTATGTTGTGGGCTAGGGTTAGAGAGACGGTTAGGGTTAGGATTGGACCTAGGGTTAAGGTTATGTTGAGGGCTAGGGTTAGAGAGACGGTTAGGGTTAGGATTGGACCTAGGGTTAGGGTTATGTTGAGGGCTAGGGTTAGAGAGACGGTTAGGGTCATGATTGGACCTAGGGTTAGGGTTATGTTGAGGGCTAGGGTTAGAGAGACGGTTAGGGTTAGGATTGGACCTAGGGTTAGGGTTATGTTGAGGGCTAGGGTTAGAGAGACGGTTAGGGTTATGATTGGACCTAGGGTTAGGGTTATGTTGAGGGCTAGGGTTAGAGAGACGGTTAGGGTTAGGATTGGACCTAGGGTTAGGGTTATGTTGAGGGCTAGGGTTAGAGAGACGGTTAGGGTTAGGATTGGACCTAGGGTTAGGGTTATGTTGAGGGCTAGGGTTAGAGAGACGGTTAGGGTTAGGATTGGACCTAGGGTTAGGGTTATGTTGAGGGCTAGGGTTAGAGAGACGGTTAGGGTTAGGATTGGACCTAGGGTTAGGGTTATGTTGAGGGCTAGGGTTAGAGAGACGGTTCGGGTTAGGATTGGTCCTAGGCTTAGGGTTATGTTGAGGGCTAGGGTTAGAGAGACGGTTAGGGTTAGGATTGGACCTAGGGTTAGGGTTATGTTGAGGGCTAGGGTTAGAGAGACGGTTAGGGTTATGAGTGGACCTAGGGTTAGGGTTATGTTGAGGGCTAGGGTTAGAGAGACGGTTAGGGTTAGGATTGGACCTAGGGTTAGGGTTATGTTGAGGGCTAGGGTTAGAGAGACGGTTAGGGTTATGATTGGACGTAGGGTTAGGGTTATGTTGAGGGCTAGGGTTAGAGAGACGGTTAGGGTTAGGATTGGACCTAGGGTTAGGGTTATGTTGTGGGCTAGGGTTAGAGAGACGGTTAGGGTTAGGATTGGACCTAGGGTTAAGGTTATGTTGAGGGCTAGGGTTAGAGAGACGGTTAGGGTTAGGATTGGACCTAGGGTTAGGGTTATGTTGAGGGCTAGGGTTAGAGAGACGGTTAGGGTCATGATTGGACCTAGGGTTAGGGTTATGTTGAGGGCTAGGGTTAGAGAGACGGTTAGGGTTAGGATTGGACCTAGGGTTAGGGTTATGTTGAGGGCTAGGGTTAGAGAGACGGTTAGGTTTAGGATTGGACCTAGGGTTAGGGTTATGTTGAGGGCTAGGGTTAGAGAGACGGTTAGGGTTATGATTGGACCTAGGGTTAGGGTTATGTTGAGGGCTAGGGTTAGAGAGACGGTTAGGGTTAGGATTGGACCTAGGGTTAGGGTTATGTTGAGGGCTAGGGTTAGAGAGACGGTTAGGGTTAGGATTGGACCTAGGGTTAGGGTTATGTTGAGGGCTAGGGTTAGAGAGACGGTTAGGGTTAGGATTGGACCTAGGGTTAGGGTTATGTTGAGGGCTAGGGTTAGAGAGACGGTTAGGGTTAGGATTGGACCTAGGGTTAGGGTTATGTTGAGGGCTAGGGTTAGAGAGACGGTTAGGGTTAGGATTGGACCTAGGGTTAGGGTTATGTTGAGGGCTAGGGTTAGAGAGACGGTTAGGGTCATGATTGGACCTAGGGTTAGGGTTATGTTGAGGGCTAGGGTTAGAGAGACGGTTAGGGTTAGGATTGGACCTAGGGTTAGGGTTATGTTGAGGGCTAGGGTTAGAGAGACGGTTAGGGTTAGGATTGGACCTAGGGTTAGGGTTATGTTGAGGGCTAGGGTTAGAGAGACGGTTAGGGTTATGAGTGGACCTAGGGATAGGGTTATGTTGAGGGCTAGGGTTAGAGAGACGGTTAGGGTTAGGATTGGACCTAGGGTTAGGGTTATGTTGAGGGCTAGGGTTAGAGAGACGGTTAGGGTTAGGATTGGACCTAGGGTTAGGGTTATGTTGAGGGCTAGGGTTAGAGAGACGGTTAGGGTTAGGATTGGACCTAGGGTTAGGGTTATGTTGAGGGCTAGGATTAGAGAGACAGTTAGGGTTAGGATTGGACCTAGGGTTAGGGTTATGTTGAGGGCTAGGGTTAGAGAGACGGTTAGGGTTAGGATTGGACCTAGGGTTAGGGTTATGTTGAGGGCTAGGGTTAGAGAGACGGTTAGGGTCATGATTGGACCTAGGGTTAGGGTTATGTTGAGGGCTAGGGTTAGAGAGACGGTTAGGGTTAGGATTGGACCTAGGGTTAGGGTTATGTTGAGGGCTAGGGTTAGAGAGACGGTTAGGGTTAGGATTGGACCTAGGGTTAGGGTTATGTTGAGGGCTAGGGTTAGAGAGACGGTTAGGGTTAGGATTGGACCTAGGGTTAGGGTTATGTTGAGGGCTAGGGTTAGAGAGACGGTTAGGGTTAGGATTGGACCTAGGGTTAGGGTTATGTTGAGGACTAGGGTTAGAGAGACGGTTAGGGTTATGATTGGACCTAGGGTTAGGGTTCTGTTGAGGGCTAGGGTTAGAGAGACGGTTAGGGTTAGGATTGGACCTAGGGTTAGGGTTATGTTGAGGGCTAGGGTTGGAGAGACGGTTAGGGTTAGGATTGGACCTAGGGTTAGGGTTATGTTGAGGGCTAGGGTTAGAGAGACGGTTAGGGTTAGGATTGGACCTAGGGTTAGGGTTATGTTGAGGGCTAGGGTTAGAGAGACGGTTAGGGTTAGGATTGGTCCTAGGGTTAGGGTTATGTTGAGGGCTAGGGTTAGAGAGACGGTTAGGGTTAGGATTGGACCTAGGGTTAGGGTTATGTTGAGGGCTAGGGTTAGAGAGACTGTTAGGGTTAGGATTGGACCTAGGGTTAGGGTTATGTTGAGGACTAGGGTTAGAGAGACGGTTAGGGTTATGATTGGACCTAGGGTTAGGGTTCTGTTGAGGGCTAGGGTTAGAGAGACGGTTAGGGTTAGGATTGAACCTAGGGTTAGGGTTATGTTGAGGGCTAGGGTTGGAGAGACGGTTAGGGTTAGGATTGGACCTAGGGTTAGGGTTATGTTGAGGGCTAGGGTTAGAGAGACGGTTAGGGTTAGGATTGGACCTAGGGTTAGGGTTATGTTGAGGGCTAGGGTTAGAGAGACGGTTAGGGTTAGGATTGGACCTAGGGTTAGGGTTATGTTGAGGGCTAGGGTTAGAGAGACGGTTAGGGTCATGATTGGACCTAGGGTTAGGGTTATGTTGAGGGCTAGGGTTAGAGAGACGGTTAGGGTTAGGATTGGACCTAGGGTTAGGGTTATGTTGAGGGCTAGGGTTAGAGAGACGGTTAGGGTTATGATTGGACCTAGGGTTAAGGTTCTGTTGAGGGCTAGGGTTAGAGAGACGGTTAGGGTTAGGATTGGACCTAGGGTTAGGGTTATGTTGAGGGCTAGGGTTAGAGAGACGGTTAGGGTTAGGATTGGACCTAGGGTTAGGGTTATGTTGAGGGCTAGGGTTAGAGAGACGGTTAGGGTTAGGATTGGACCTAGGGTTAGGGTTATGTTGAGGGCTAGGGTTAGAGAGACGGTTAGGGTTAGGATTGGACCTAGGGTTAGGGTTATGTTGAGGGCTAGGGTTAGAGAGACGGTTAGAGTTAGGATTGGAAATAGGGTTAGGGTTATGTTGAGGGCTAGGGTTAGAGAGACGGTCAGGGTTAGGATTGGACCTAGGGTTAGGGTTATGTTGAGGGCTAGGGTTAGAGAGACGGTTAGGGTTATGAGTGGACCTAGGGTTAGGGTTATGTTGAGGGCTAGGGTTAGAGAGACGGTCAGGGTTAGGATTGGACCTAGGGTTAGGGTTATGTTGAGGGCTAGGGTTAGAGAGACGGTTAGGGTTAGGATTGGACCTAGGGTTAGGGTTATGTTGAGGGCTAGGGTTAGAGAGACGGTTAGGGTCATGATTGGACCTAGGGTTAGGGTTATGTTGAGGGCTAGGGTTAGAGAGACGGTCAGGGTTAGGATTGGACCTAGGGTTAGGGTTATGTTGAGGGCTAGAGTTAGAGAGACGGTTAGGGTTAGGATTGGACCTAGGGTTAGGGTTATGTTGAGGGCTAGGGTTAGAGAGACGGTTAGGGTTAGGATTGGACCTAGGGTTAGGGTTATGTTGAGGGCTAGGGTTAGAGAGACGGTTAGGGTTAGGATTGGACCTAGGGTTAGGGTTATGTTGAGGACTAGGGTTAGAGAGACGGTTAGGGTTATGATTGGACCTAGGGTTAGGGTTCTGTTGAGGGCTAGGGTTAGAGAGACGGTTAGGGTTAGGATTGGACCTAGGGTTAGGGTTATGTTGAGGGCTAGGGTTGGAGAGACGGTTAGGGTTAGGATTGGACCTAGGGTTAGGGTTATGTTGAGGGCTAGGGTTAGAGAGACGGTTAGGGTTAGGATTGGACCTAGGGTTAGGGTTATGTTGAGGGCTAGGGTTAGAGAGACGGTTAGGGTTAGGATTGGACCTAGGGTTAGGGTTATGTTGAGGGCTAGGGTTAGAGAGACGGTTAGGGTCATGATTGGACCTAGGGTTAGGGTTATGTTGAGGGCTAGGGTTAGAGAGACGGTTAGGGTTAGGATTGGACCTAGGGTTAGGGTTATGTTGAGGGCTAGGGTTAGAGAGACGGTTAGGGTTATGATTGGACCTAGGGTTAAGGTTCTGTTGAGGGCTAGGGTTAGAGAGACGGTTAGGGTTAGGATTGGACCTAGGGTTAGGGTTATGTTGAGGGCTAGGGTTAGAGAGACGGTTAGGGTTAGGATTGGACCTAGGGTTAGGGTTATGTTGAGGGCTAGGGTTAGAGAGACGGTTAGGGTTAGGATTGGACCTAGGGTTAGGGTTATGTTGAGGGCTAGGGTTAGAGAGACGGTTAGGGTTAGGATTGGACCTAGGGTTAGGGTTATGTTGAGGGCTAGGGTTAGAGAGACGGTTAGAGTTAGGATTGGAAATAGGGTTAGGGTTATGTTGAGGGCTAGGGTTAGAGAGACGGTCAGGGTTAGGATTGGACCTAGGGTTAGGGTTATGTTGAGGGCTAGGGTTAGAGAGACGGTTAGGGTTAGGATTGGACCTAGGGTTAGGGTTATGTTGAGGACTAGGGTTAGAGAGACGGTTAGGGTTATGATTGGACCTAGGGTTAGGGTTCTGTTGAGGGCTAGGGTTAGAGAGACGGTTAGGGTTATAATTGGACCTAGGGTTAGGGTTATGTTGAGGGCTAGGGTTGGAGAGACGGTTAGGGTTAGGATTGGACCTAGGGTTAGGGTTATGTTGAGGGCTAGGGTTAGAGAGACGGTTAGGGTTAGGATTGGACCTAGGGTTAGGGTTATGTTGAGGGCTAGGGTTAGAGAGACGGTTATGGTTAGGACTGGACCTAGGGTTAGGGTTATGTTGAGGGCTAGGGTTAGAGAGACGGTTAGGGTTAGGATTGGACCTAGGGTTAGGGTTATGTTGAGGGCTAGGGTTAGAGAGACGGTTAGGGTTAGGATTGGACCTAGGGTTAGGGTTATGTTGAGGACTAGGGTTAGAGAGACGGTTAGGGTTATGATTGGACCTAGGGTTAGGGTTCTGTTGAGGGCTAGGGTTAGAGAGACGGTTAGGGTTAGGATTGGACCTAGGGTTAGGGTTATGTTGAGGGCTAGGGTTGGAGAGACGGTTAGGGTTAGGATTGGACCTAGGGTTAGGGTTATGTTGAGGGCTAGGGTTAGAGAGACGGTTAGGGTTAGGATTGGACCTAGGGTTAGGGTTATGTTGAGGGCTAGGGTTAGAGAGACGGTTAGGGTTAGGATTGGACCTAGGGTTAGGGTTATGTTGAGGGCTAGGGTTAGAGAGACGGTTAGGGTCATGATTGGACCTAGGGTTAGGGTTATGTTGAGGGCTAGGGTTAGAGAGACGGTTAGGGTTAGGATTGGACCTAGGGTTAGGGTTATGTTGAGGGCTAGGGTTAGAGAGACGGTTAGGGTTATGATTGGACCTAGGGTTAAGGTTCTGTTGAGGGCTAGGGTTAGAGAGACGGTTAGGGTTAGGATTGGACCTAGGGTTAGGGTTATGTTGAGGGCTAGGGTTAGAGAGACGGTTAGGGTTAGGATTGGACCTAGGGTTAGGGTTATGTTGAGGGCTAGGGTTAGAGAGACGGTTAGGGTTAGGATTGGACCTAGGGTTAGGGTTATGTTGAGGGCTAGGTTTAGAGAGACGGTTAGGGTTAGGATTGGACCTAGGGTTAGGGTTATGTTGAGGGCTAGGGTTAGAGAGACGGTTAGAGTTAGGATTGGAAATAGGGTTAGGGTTATGTTGAGGGCTAGGGTTAGAGAGACGGTCAGGGTTAGGATTGGACCTAGGGTTAGGGTTATGTTGAGGGCTAGGGTTAGAGAGACGGTTAGGGTTATGAGTGGACCTAGGGTTAGGGTTATGTTGAGGGCTAGGGTTAGAGAGACGGTCAGGGTTAGGATTGGACCTAGGGTTAGGCTTATGTTGAGGGCTAGGGTTAGAGAGACGGTTAGGGTTAGGATTGGACCTAGGGTTAGGGTTATGTTGAGGGCTAGGGTTAGAGAGACGGTTAGGGTGAGGATTGGACCTAGGGTTAGGGTTATGTTGAGGGCTAGGGTTAGAGAGACGGTTAGGGTTATGAGTGGACCTAGGGTTAGGGTTATGTTGAGGGCTAGGGTTAGAGAGACGGTTAGGGTTAGGATTGGACCTAGGGTTAGGGTTATGTTGAGGGCTAGGGTTAGAGAGACCGTTAGGGTTAGGATTGGACCTAGGGTTAGGGTTATGTTGAGGGCTAGGGTTAGGGAGACGGTAAGGGTTAGGATTGGACCTAGGGTTAGGGTTATGTTGAGGGCTAGGGTTAGAGAGACGGTTAGGGTTAGGATTGGACCTAGGGTTAGGGTTATGTTGAGGGCTAGGGTTAGAGAGACGGTTAGGGTGAGTATTGGACCTAGGGTTAGGGTTATGTTGAGGGCTAGGGTTAGAGAGACGGTTAGGGTTAGGATTGGACCTAGGGTTAGGGTTATGTTGAGGGCTAGGGTTAGGGAGACGGTAAGGGTTAGGATTGGACCTAAGGTTAGGGTTATGTTGAGGGCTAGGGTTAGGGAGACGGTTAGGGTTAGGATTGGACCTAGGGTTAGGGTTATGTTGAGGGCTAGGGTTAGAGAGACGGTTAGGGTTAGGATTGGACCTAGGGTTAGGGTTATGTTGAGGGCTAGGGTTAGAGAGACGGTTAGGGTTAGGATTGGACCTAGGGTAGGGTTATGTTGAGGGCTAGGGTTAGGGAGACGGTAAGGGTTAGGATTGGACCTAGGGTTAGGGTTATGTTGAGGGCTAGGGTTAGAGAGACGGTTAGGGTTAGGATTGGACCTAGGGTTAGGGTTATGTTGAGGGCTAGGGTTAGAGAGACGGTCAGGGTTAGGATTGGACCCAGGGTTAGGATTATGTTGAGGGCTAGGGTTAGAGAGACGGTTAGGGTTATGAGTGGACCTAGGGTTAGGGTTATGTTGAGGGCTAGGGTTAGAGAGACGGTCAGGGTTAGGATTGGACCTAGGGTTAGGCTTATGTTGAGGGCTAGGGTTAGAGAGACGGTTAGGGTTAGGATTGGTCCTAGGGTTAGGGTTATGTTGAGGGCTAGGGTTAGGGAGACGGTAAGGGTTAGGATTGGACCTAGGCTTAGGGTTATGTTGAGGGCTAGGGTTAGAGAGACGGTTAGGGTTAGGATTGGACCTAGGGTTAGAGTTATGTTGAGGGCTAGGGTTAGAGAGACGGTTAGGGTGAGTATTGGACCTAGGGTTAGGGTTATGTTGAGGGCTAGGGTTAGAGAGACGGTTAGGGTTAGGATTGGACCTAGGGTTAGGGTTATGTTGAGGGCTAGGGTTAGGGAGACGGTAAGGGTTAGGATTGGACCTAAGGTTAGGGTTATGTTGAGGGCTGGGGTTAGAGAGACGGTTAGGGTTAGGATTGGACCTAGGGTTAGGGTTATGTTGAGGGCTAGGGTTAGAGAGACGGTTAGGGTTAGGATTGGACCTAGGGTTAGGGTTATGTTGAGGGCTAGGGTTAGAGAGACGGTTAGGGTTAGGATTGGACCTAGGGAAGGGTTATGTTGAGGGCTAGGGTTAGGGAGACGGTAAGGGTTAGGATTGGACCTAGGGTTAGGGTTATGTTGAGGGCTAGGGTTAGAGAGACGGTTAGGGTTAGGATTGGACCTAGGGTTAGGGTTATGTTGAGGGCTAGGGTTAGAGAGACGGTAAGGGTTAGGATTGGACCTCGGGTTAGGGTTATGTTGAGGGCTAGGGTTAGAGAGATGGTTAGGGTTAGGATTGGACCTAGGGTTAGGGTTATGTTGAGGGCGAGGTTTAGAGAGACGGTTAGGGTTATTATTGGACCTAGGGTTAGGGTTATGTTGAGGGCTAGGGTTAGGGAGACGGTAAGGGTTAGGATTGGACCTAGGGTTAGGGTTATGTTGAGGGCTAGGGTTAGAGAGACGGTTAGGGTTAGGATTGGACCTAGGGTTAGGGTTATGTTGAGGGCTAGGGTTAGAGAGACGGTTAGGGTTAGGATTGGACCTAGGGTTAGGGTTATGTTGAGGGCTAGGTTTAGGGAGACGGTAAGGGTTAGGATTGGACCTAGGGTTAGGGTTATGTTGAGGGCTAGGGTTAGAGAGACGGTTAGGGTTAGGATTGGACCTAGGGTTAGGGTTATGTTGAGGGCTAGGGTTAGAGAGACGGTTAGGGTTATGATTGGACCTAGGGTTAGGGTTATGTTGAGGGCTAGGGTTAGGGAGACGGTAAGGGTTAGGATTGGACCTAGGGTTAGGGTTATGTTGAGGGCTAGGGTTAGAGAGACCGTTAGGGTTAGGTTTGGACCTAGGGTTAGGGTTATGTTGAGGGCTAGGGTTAGAGAGACGGTTAGGGTTAGGATTGGACCTAGGGTTAGGATTATGTTGAGGGCTAGGGTTAGGGAGACGGTAAGGGTTAGGATTAGACCTAGGGTTAGGGTTATGTTGAGGGCTAGGGTTAAAGAGACGGTTAGGGTTATGATTGGACCTAGGGTTAGGGTTATGTTGAGGGCTAGGGTTAGAGAGACGGTTAGGGTTAGGATTGGACCTAGGGTTAGGGTTATGTTGAGGGCTAGGGTTAGAGAGACGGTTAGGGTTATGATTGGACCTAGGGTAGGGTTATGTTGAGGGCTAGGGTTAGGGAGACGGTAAGGGTTAGGATTGGACCTAGGGTTAGGGTTATGTTGAGGGCTAGGGTTAGAGAGACGGTTAGGGTTAGGATTGGACCTAGGGTTAGGGTTATGTTGAGGGCTAGGGTTAGAGAGACGGTCAGGGTTAGGATTGGACCTAGGGTTAGGCTTATGTTGAGGGCTAGGGTTAGAGAGACGGTTAGGGTTATGAGTGGACCTAGGGTTAGGGTTATGTTGAGGGCTAGGGTTAGAGAGACGGTCAGGGTTAGGATTGGACCTAGGGTTAGGCTTATGTTGAGGGCTAGGGTTAGAGAGACGGTTAGGGTTAGGATTGGACCTAGGGTTAGGGTTATGTTGAGGGCTAGGGTTAGAGAGACGGTTAGGGTGAGGATTGGACCTAGGGTTAGGGTTATGTTGAGGGCTAGGGTTAGAGAGACGGTTAGGGTGAGTATTGGACCTAGGGTTAGGGTTATGTTGAGGGCTAGGGTTAGAGAGACGGTTAGGGTTAGGATTGGACCTAGGGTTAGGGTTATGTTGAGGGCTAGGGTTAGGGAGACGGTAAGGGTTAGGATTGGACCTAAGGTTAGGGTTATGTTGAGGGCTAGGGTTAGAGAGACGGTTAGGGTTAGGATTGGACCTAGGGTTAGGGTTATGTTGAGGGCTAGGGTTAGAGAGACGGTTAGGGTTAGGATTGGACCTAGGGTTAGGGTTATGTTGAGGGCTAGGGTTAGAGAGACGGTTAGGGTTAGGATTGGACCTAGGGAAGGGTTATGTTGAGGGCTAGGGTTAGGGAGACGGTAAGGGTTAGGATTGGACCTAGGGTTAGGGTTATGTTGAGGGCTAGGGTTAGAGAGACGGTTAGGGTTAGGATTGGACCTAGGGTTAGGGTTATGTTGAGGGCTAGGGTTAGAGAGACGGTAAGGGTTAGGATTGGACCTAGGGTTAGGGTTATGTTGAGGGCTAGGGTTAGAGAGATGGTTAGGGTTAGGATTGGACCTAGGGTTAGGGTTATGTTGAGGGCGAGGTTTAGAGAGACGGTTAGGGTTATTATTGGACCTAGGGTTAGGGTTATGTTGAGGGCTAGGGTTAGGGAGACGGTAAGGGTTAGGATTGGACCTAGGGTTAGGGTTATGTTGAGGGCTAGGGTTAGAGAGACGGTTAGGGTTAGGATTGGACCTAGGGTTAGGGTTATGTTGAGGGCTAGGGTTAGAGAGACGGTTAGGGTTAGGATTGGACCTAGGGTTAGGGTTATGTTGAGGGCTAGGTTTAGGGAGACGGTAAGGGTTAGGATTGGACCTAGGGTTAGGGTTATGTTGAGGGCTAGGGTTAGAGAGACGGTTAGGGTTAGGATTGGACCTAGGGTTAGGGTTATGTTGAGGGCTAGGGTTAGAGAGACGGTTAGGGTTATGATTGGACCTAGGGTTAGGGTTATGTTGAGGGCTAGGGTTAGGGAGACGGTAAGGGTTAGGATTGGACCTAGGGTTAGGGTTATGTTGAGGGCTAGGGTTAGAGAGACCGTTAGGGTTAGGTTTGGACCTAGGGTTAGGGTTATGTTGAGGGCTAGGGTTAGAGAGACGGTTAGGGTTAGGATTGGACCTAGGGTTAGGATTATGTTGAGGGCTAGGGTTAGGGAGACGGTAAGGGTTAGGATTAGACCTAGGGTTAGGGTTATGTTGAGGGCTAGGGTTAAAGAGACGGTTAGGGTTACGATTGGACCTAGGGTTAGGGTTATGTTGAGGGATAGGGTTAGAGAGACGGTTAGGGTTAGGATTGGACCTAGGGTTAGGGTTATGTTGAGGGCTAGGGTTAGAGAGACGGTTAGGGTTAGGATTGGACCTAGGGTTAGGGTTATGTTGAGGGCTAGGGTTAGAGAGACGGTTAGGGTCATGATTGGACCTAGGGTTAGGGTTATGTTGAGGGCTAGGGTTAGAGAGACGGTTAGGGTTAGGATTGGACCTAGGGTTAGGGTTATGTTGAGGGCTAGGGTTAGAGAGACGGTTAGGGTTATGATTGGACCTAGGGTTAGGGTTATGTTGAGGGCTAGGGTTAGAGAGACGGTTAGGGTTAGGATTGGACCTAGGGTTAGGGTTATGTTGAGGGCTAGGGTTAGAGAGACGGTTAGGGTTAGGATTGGACCTAGGGTTAGGATTATGTTGAGGGCTAGGGTTAGAGAGACGGTTAGGGTTAGGATTGGACCTAGGGTTAGGGTTATGTTGAGGGCTAGGTTTAGAGAGACGGTTAGGGTTAGGATTGGACCTAGGGTTAGGGTTATGTTGAGGGCTAGGGTTAGAGAGACGGTTAGAGTTAGGATTGGAAATAGGGTTAGGGTTATGTTGAGGGCTAGGGTTAGAGAGACGGTCAGGGTTAGGATTGGACCTAGGGTTAGGGTTATGTTGAGGGCTAGGGTTAGAGAGACGGTTAGGGTTATGATTGGACGTAGGGTTAGGGTTATGTTGAGGGCTAGGGTTAGAGAGACGGTTAGGTTGAGGATTGGACCTAGGGTTAGGGTTATGTTGAGGGCTAGGGTTAGAGAGACGGTTAGGGTTATGAGTGGACCTAGGGTTAGGGTTATGTTGAGGGCTAGGGTTAGAGAGACGGTTAGGGTTAGGATTGGACCTAGGGTTAGGGTTATGTTGAGGGCTAGGGTTAGAGAGACGGTTAGGGTTAGGATTGGACCTAGGGTTAGGGTTATGTTGAGGGCTAGGGTTAGGGAGACGGTAAGGGTTAGGATTGGACCTAGGGTTAGGGTTATATTGAGGGCTAGGGTTAGAGAGACGGTTAGGGTTAGGATTGGACCTAGGGTTAGGGTTATGTTGAGGGCTAGGGTTAGAGAGACGGTTAGGGTGAGGATTGGACCTAGGGTTAGGGTTATGTTATGGGCTAGGGTTAGAGAGACGGTTAGGGTTATGAGTGGACCTAGGGTTAGGGTTATGGTGAGGGCTAGGGTTAGAGAGACGGTTAGGGTTAGGATTGGACCTAGGGTTAGGGTTATGTTGAGGGCTAGGGTTAGAGAGACGGTTAGGGATAGGATTGGACCTAGGGTTAGGGTTATGTTGAGGGCTAGGGTTAGGGAGACGGTAAGGGTTAGGATTGGACCTAGGGTTAGGGTTATGTTGAGGGCTAGGGTTAGAGAGACGGTTAGGGTTAGGATTGGACCTAGGGTTAGGGTTATGTTGAGGGCTAGGGTTAGAGAGACGGTTAGGGTTAGGATTGGACCTAGGGTTAGGGTTATGTTGAGGGCTAGGGTTAGAGAGACGGTTAGGGTCATGATTGGACCTAGGGTTAGGGTTATGTTGAGGGCTAGGGTTAGAGAGACGGTTAGGGTTAGGATTGGACCTAGGGTTAGGGTTATGTTGAGGGCTAGGGTTAGAGAGACGGTTAGGGTCATGATTGGACCTAGGGTTAGGGTTATGTTGAGGGCTAGGGTTAGAGAGACGGTTAGGGTTATGATTGGACCTAGGGTTAGGGTTCTGTTGAGGGCTAGGGTTAGAGAGACGGTTAGGGTTAGGATTGGACCTAGGGTTAGGGTTATGTTGAGGGCTAGGGTTAGGGAGACGGTAAGGGTTAGGATTGGACCTAGGGTTAGGGTTATGTTGAGGGCTAGGGTTAGAGAGACGGTTAGGGTTAGGATTGGACCTAGGGTTAGGGTTATGTTGAGGGCTAGGGTTAGAGAGACGGTTAGGGTTAGGATTGGACCTAGGGTTAGGGTTATGTTGAGGGCTAGGGTTAGAGAGACGGTTAGGGTCATGATTGGACCTAGGGTTAGGGTTATGTTGAGGGCTAGGGTTAGAGAGACGGTTAGGGTTAGGATTGGACCTAGGGTTAGGGTTATGTTGAGGGCTAGGGTTAGAGAGACGGTTAGGGTTATGATTGGACCTAGGGTTAGGGTTATGTTGAGGGCTAAGGTTAGAGAGACGGTTAGGGTTAGGATTGGACCTAGGGTTAGGGTTATGTTGAGGGCTAGGGTTAGAGAGACGGTTAGGGTTAGGATTGGACCTAGGGTTAGGGTTATGTTGAGGGCTAGGGTTAGAGAGACGGTTAGGGTTAGGATTGGACCTAGGCTTAGGGTTATGTTGAGGGCTAGGGTTAGAGAGACGGTTAGGGTTAGGATTGGACCTAGGGTTAGGGTTATGTTGAGGGCTAGGGTTAGAGAGACGGTTAGAGTTATTATTGGAAATAGGGTTAGGGTTATGTTGAGGGCTAGGGTTAGAGAGACGGTCAGGGTTAGGATTGGACCTAGGGTTAAGGTTATGTTGAGGGCTAGGGTTAGAGAGACGGTTAGGGTTATGAGTGGACCTAGGGTTAGGGTTATGTTGAGGGCTAGGGTTAGAGAGACGGTCAGGGTTAGGATTGGACCTAGGGTTAGGGTTATGTTGAGGGCTAGGTTTAGAGAGACGGTTAGGGTTAGGATTGGACCTAGGGTTAGGGTTATGTTGAGGGCTAGGGTTAGAGAGACGGTTAGGGTGAGGATTGGACCTTGGGTTAGGGTTATGTTGAGGGCTAGGGTTAGAGAGACGGTTAGGGTTATGAGTGGACCTAGGGTTAGGGTTATGTTGAGGGCTAGGGTTAGAGAGACGGTTAGGGTTAGGATTGGACCTAGGGTTAGGGTTATGTTGAGGGCTAGGTTTAGAGAGACGGTTAGGGTTAGGATTGGACCTAGGGTTAGGGTTATGTTGAGGGCTAGGGTTAGGGAGACGGTAAGGGTTAGGATTGGACCTAGGGTTAGGGTTTTGTTGAGGGCTAGGGTTAGAGAGACGGTTAGGGTTAGGATTGGACCTAGGGTTAGGGTTATGTTGAGGGCTAGGGTTAGAGAGACGGTTAGGGTGAGTATTGGACCTAGGGTTAGGGTTATGTTGAGGGCTAGGGTTAGAGAGACGGTTAGGGTTAGGATTGGACCTAGGGTTAGGGTTATGTTGAGGGCTAGGGTTAGGGAGACGGTAAGGGTTAGGATTGGACCTAAGGTTAGGGTTATGTTGAGGGCTAGGGTTAGAGAGACGGTTAGGGTTAGGATTGGACCTAGGGTTAGGGTTATGTTGAGGGCTAGGGTTAGAGAGACGGTTAGGGTTAGGATTGGACCTAGGGTTAGGGTTATGTTGAGGGCTAGGGTTAGAGAGACGGTTAGGGTTAGGATTGGACCTAGGGTAGGGTTATGTTGAGGGCTAGGGTTAGGGAGACGGTAAGGGTTAGGATTGGACCTAGGGTTAGGGTTATGTTGAGGGCTAGGGTTAGAGAGACGGTTAGGGTTAGGATTGGACCTAGGGTTAGGGTTATGTTGAGGGCTAGGGTTAGAGAGACGGTCAGGGTTAGGATTGGACCTAGGGTTAGGCTTATGTTGAGGGCTAGGGTTAGAGAGACTGTTAGGGTTATGAGTGGACCTAGGGTTAGGGTTATGTTGAGGGCTAGGGTTAGAGAGACGGTCAGGGTTAGGATTGGACCTAGGGTTAGGGTTATGTTGAGGGCTAGGGTTAGAGAGACGGTTAGGGTTAGGATTGGACCTAGGGTTAGGGTTATGTTGAGGGCTAGGGTTAGAGAGACGGTTAGGGTGAGGATTGGACCTAGGGTTAGGGTTATGTTGAGGGCTAGGGTTAGAGAGACGGTTAGGGTTATGAGTGGACCTAGGGTTAGGGTTATGTTGAGGGCTAGGGTTAGAGAGACGGTTAGGGTTAGGATTGGACCTAGGGTTATGGTTATGTTGAGGGCTAGGGTTAGAGAGACGGTTAGGGTTAGGATTGGACCTAGGGTTAGGGTTATGTTGAGGGCTAGGGTTAGGGAGACGGTAAGGGTTAGGATTGGACCTAGGGTTAGGGTTATGTTGAGGGCTAGGGTTAGAGAGACGGTTAGGGTTAGGATTGGACCTAGGGTTAGGGTTATGTTGAGGGCTAGGGTTAGAGAGACGGTTAGGGTGAGTATTGGACCTAGGGTTAGGGTTATGTTGAGGGCTAGGGTTAGAGAGACGGTTAGGGTTAGGATTGGACCTAGGGTTAGGGTTATGTTGAGGGCTAGGGTTAGGGAGACGGTAAGGGTTAGGATTGGACCTAAGGTTAGGGTTATGTTGAGGGCTAGGGTTAGAGAGACGGTTAGGGTTAGGATTGGATCTAGGGTTAGGGTTATGTTGAGGGCTAGGGTTAGAGAGACGGTTAGGGTTAGGATTGGACCTAGGGTTAGGGTTATGTTGAGGGCTAGGGTTAGAGAGACGGTTAGGGTTAGGATTGGACCTAGGGTAGGGTTATGTTGAGGGCTAGGGTTAGGGAGACGGTAAGGGTTAGGATTGGACCTAGGGTTAGGGTTATGTTGAGGGCTAGGGTTAGAGAGACGGTTAGGGTTATGATTGGACCTAGGGTTAGGGTTATGTTGAGGGCTAGGGTTAGAGAGACGGTTAGGGTTAGGATTGGACCTAGGGTTAGGGTTATGTTGAGGGCTAGGTTTAGAGAGACGGTTTGGGTTAGGATTGGACCTAGGGTTAGGGTTATGTTGAGGGCTAGGGTTAGAGAGACGGTTAGGGTCATGATTGGACCTAGGGTTAGGGTCATGTTGAGGGCTAGGGTTAGAGAGACGGTTAGGGTTAGGATTGGACCTAGGGTTAGGGTTATGTTGAGGGCTAGGGTTAGAGAGACGGTTAGGGTTATGATTGGACCTAGGGTTAGGGTTATGTTGAGGGCTAGGGTTAGAGAGACGGTTAGGGTTATGATTGGACCTAGGGTTAGGGTTATGTTGAGGGCTAGGGTTAGAGAGACGGTTAGGGTTAGGATTGGACCTAGGGTTAGGGTTATGTTGAGGGCTAGGGTTAGAGAGACGGTTAGGGTTAGGATTGGACCTAGGGTTAGGGTTATGTTGAGGGCTAGGGTTAGAGAGACGGTTAGGGTTAGGATTGGACCTAGGGTTAGGGTTATGTTGAGGGCTAGGGTTAGAGAGACGGTTAGAGTTAGGATTGGAAATAGGGTTAGGGTTATGTTGAGGGCTAGGGTTAGAGAGACGGTCAGGGTTAGGATTGGACCTAGGGTTAGGGTTATGTTGAGGGCTACGGTTAGAGAGACGGTTAGGGTTATGATTGGACGTAGGGTTAGGGTTATGTTGAGGGCTAGGGTTAGAGAGACGGTTAGGGTTAGGATTGGACCTAGGGTTAGGCTTATGTTGAGGGCTAGGGTTAGAGAGACGGTTAGGGTTAGGATTGGACCTAGGGTTAGGGTTATGTTGAGGGCTAGGGTTAGAGAGACGGTTAGGTTGAGGATTGGACCTAGGGTTAGGGTTATGTTGAGGGCTAGGGTTAGAGAGACGGTTAGGGTTATGAGTGGACCTAGGGTTAGGGTTATGTTGAGGGCTAGGGTTAGAGAGACGGTTAGGGTTAGGATTGGACCTAGGGTTAGGGTTATGTTGAGGGCTAGGGTTAGAGAGACGGTTAGGGTTAGGATTGGACCTAGGGTTAGGGTTATGTTGAGGGCTAGGGTTAGGGAGACGGTAAGGGTTATGATTGGACCTAGGGTTAGGGTTATGTTGAGGGCTAGGGTTAGAGAGACGGTCAGGGTTAGGATTGGACCTAGGGTTAGGGTTATGTTGAGGGCTAGGGTTAGAGAGACGGTTAGGGTTATGAGTGGACCTAGGGTTAGGGTTATGTTGAGGGCTAGGGTTAGAGAGACGGTCAGGGTTAGGATTGGACCTAGGGTTAGGGTTATGTTGAGGGCTAGGGTTAGAGAGACGGTTAGGGTTATGATTGGACCTAGGGCTAGGGTTATGTTGAGGGCTAGGGTTAGAGAGACGGTTAGGGTTATGATTGGACCTAGGGTTAGGGTTATGTTGAGGGCTAGGGTTAGAGAGACGGTTAGGGTTAGGATTGGACCTAGGGTTAGGGTTATGTTGAGGGCTAGGGTTAGAGAGACGATTAGGGTTAGGATTGGACCTAGGGTTAGGGTTATGTTGAGGGCTAGGGTTAGGGAGACGGTAAGGGTTAGGATTGGACCTAGGGTTAGGGTTATGTTGAGGGCTAGGGTTAGAGAGACGGTTAGGGTTAGGATTGGACCTAGGGTTAGGGTTATGTTGAGGGCTAGGGTTAGAGAGACGGTTAGGGTTAGGATTGGACCTAGGGTTAGGGTTATGTTGAGGGCTAGGTTTAGGGAGACGGTAAGGGTTAGGATTGGACCTAGGGTTAGGGTTATGTTGAGGGCTAGGGTTAGAGAGACGGTTAGGGTTAGGATTGGACCTAGGGTTAGGGTTATGTTGAGGGCTAGGGTTAGAGAGACGGTTAGGGTTATGATTGGACCTAGGGTTAGGGTTATGTTGAGGGCTAGGGTTAGGGAGACGGTAAGGGTTAGGATTGGACCTAGGGTTAGGGTTATGTTGAGGGCTAGGGTTAGAGAGACCGTTAGGGTTAGGTTTGGACCTAGGGTTAGGGTTATGTTGAGGGCTAGGGTTAGAGAGACGGTTAGGGTTAGGATTGGACCTAGGGTTAGGATTATGTTGAGGGCTAGGGTTAGGGAGACGGTAAGGGTTAGGATTAGACCTAGGGTTAGGGTTATGTTGAGGGCTAGGGTTAAAGAGACGGTTAGGGTTACGATTGGACCTAGGGTTAGGGTTATGTTGAGGGCTAGGGTTAGAGAGACGGTTAGGGTTAGGATTGGACCTAGGGTTAGGGTTATGTTGAGGGCTAGGGTTAGAGAGACGGTTAGGGTTAGGATTGGACCTAGGGTTAGGGTTATGTTGAGGGCTAGGGTTAGAGAGACGGTTAGGGTCATGATTGGACCTAGGGTTAGGGTTATGTTGAGGGCTAGGGTTAGAGAGACGGTTAGGGTTAGGATTGGACCTAGGGTTAGGGTTATGTTGAGGGCTAGGGTTAGAGAGACGGTTAGGGTTAGGATTGGACCTAGGGTTAGGGTTATGTTGAGGGCTAGGGTTAGAGAGACGGTTAGGGTTAGGATTGGACCTAGGGTTAGGGTTATGTTGAGGGCTAGGTTTAGAGAGACGGTTAGGGTTAGGATTGGACCTAGGGTTAGGGTTATGTTGAGGGCTAGGGTTAGAGAGACGGTTAGAGTTAGGATTGGAAATAGGGTTAGGGTTATGTTGAGGGCTAGGGTTAGAGAGACGGTCAGGGTTAGGATTGGACCTAGGGTTAGGGTTATGTTGAGGGCTAGGGTTAGAGAGACGGTTAGGGTTATGATTGGACGTAGGGTTAGGGTTATGTTGAGGGCTAGGGTTAGAGAGACGGTTAGGTTGAGGATTGGACCTAGGGTTAGGGTTATGTTGAGGGCTAGGGTTAGAGAGACGGTTAGGGTTATGAGTGGACCTAGGGTTAGGGTTATGTTGAGGGCTAGGGTTAGAGAGACGGTTAGGGTTAGGATTGGACCTAGGGTTAGGGTTATGTTGAGGGCTAGGGTTAGGGAGACGGTAAGGGTTAGGATTGGACCTAGGGTTAGGGTTATATTGAGGGCTAGGGTTAGAGAGACGGTTAGGGTTAGGATTGGACCTAGGGTTAGGGTTATGTTGAGGGCTAGGGTTAGAGAGACGGTTAGGGTGAGGATTGGACCTAGGGTTAGGGTTATGTTATGGGCTAGGGTTAGAGAGACGGTTAGGGTTATGAGTGGACCTAGGGTTAGGGTTATGTTGAGGGCTAGGGTTAGAGAGACGGTTAGGGTTAGGATTGGACCTAGGGTTAGGGTTATGTTGAGGGCTAGGGTTAGAGAGACGGTTAGGGATAGGATTGGACCTAGGGTTAGGGTTATGTTGAGGGCTAGGGTTAGGGAGACGGTAAGGGTTAGGATTGGACCTAGGGTTAGGGTTATGTTGAGGGCTAGGGTTAGAGAGACGGTTAGGGTTAGGATTGGACCTAGGGTTAGGGTTATGTTGAGGGCTAGGGTTAGAGAGACGGTTAGGGTTAGGATTGGACCTAGGGTTAGGGTTATGTTGAGGGCTAGGGTTAGAGAGACGGTTAGGGTCATGATTGGACCTAGGGTTAGGGTTATGTTGAGGGCTAGGGTTAGAGAGACGGTTAGGGTTAGGATTGGACCTAGGGTTAGGGTTATGTTGAGGGCTAGGGTTAGAGAGACGGTTAGGGTCATGATTGGACCTAGGGTTAGGGTTATGTTGAGGGCTAGGGTTAGAGAGACGGTTAGGGTTATGATTGGACCTAGGGTTAGGGTTCTGTTGAGGGCTAGGGTTAGAGAGACGGTTATGGTTAGGATTGGACCTAGGGTTAGGGTTATGTTGAGGGCTAGGGTTAGGGAGACGGTAAGGGTTAGGATTGGACCTAGGGTTAGGGTTATGTTGAGGGCTAGGGTTAGAGAGACGGTTAGGGTTAGGATTGGACCTAGGGTTAGGGTTATGTTGAGGGCTAGGGTTAGAGAGACGGTTAGGGTTAGGATTGGACCTAGGGTTAGGGTTATGTTGAGGGCTAGGGTTAGAGAGACGGTTAGGGTCATGATTGGACCTAGGGTTAGGGTTATGTTGAGGGCTAGGGTTAGAGAGACGGTTAGGGTTAGGATTGGACCTAGGGTTAGGGTTATGTTGAGGGCTAGGGTTAGAGAGACGGTTAGGGTTATGATTGGACCTAGGGTTAGGGTTATGTTGAGGGCTAAGGTTAGAGAGACGGTTAGGGTTAGGATTGGACCTAGGGTTAGGGTTATGTTGAGGGCTAGGGTTAGAGAGACGGTTAGGGTTAGGATTGGACCTAGGGTTAGGGTTATGTTGAGGGCTAGGGTTAGAGAGACGGTTAGGGTTAGGATTGGACCTAGGCTTAGGGTTATGTTGAGGGCTAGGGTTAGAGAGACGGTTAGGGTTAGGATTGGACCTAGGGTTAGGGTTATGTTGAGGGCTAGGGTTAGAGAGACGGTTAGAGTTATTATTGGAAATAGGGTTAGGGTTATGTTGAGGGCTAGGGTTAGAGAGACGGTCAGGGTTAGGATTGGACCTAGGGTTAAGGTTATGTTGAGGGCTAGGGTTAGAGAGACGGTTAGGGTTATGAGTGGACCTAGGGTTAGCGTTATGTTGAGGGCTAGGGTTAGAGAGACGGTCAGGGTTAGGATTGGACCTAGGGTTAGGGTTATGTTGAGGGCTAGGTTTAGAGAGACGGTTAGGGTTAGGATTGGACCTAGGGTTAGGGTTATGTTGAGGGCTAGGGTTAGAGAGACGGTTAGGGTGAGGATTGAACCTTGGGTTAGGGTTATGTTGAGGGCTAGGGTTAGAGAGACGGTTAGGGTTATGAGTGGACCTAGGGTTAGGGTTATGTTGAGGGCTAGGGTTAGAGAGACGGTTAGGGTTAGGATTGGACCTAGGGTTAGGGTTATGTTGAGGGCTAGGTTTAGAGAGACGGTTAGGGTTAGGATTGGACCTAGGGTTAGGGTTATGTTGAGGGCTAGGGTTAGGGAGACGGTAAGGGTTAGGATTGGACCTAGGGTTAGGGTTATGTTGAGGGCTAGGGTTAGAGAGACGGTTAGGGTTAGGATTGGACCTAGGGTTAGGGTTATGTTGAGGGCTAGGGTTAGAGAGACGGTTAGGGTGAGTATTGGACCTAGGGTTAGGGTTATGTTGAGGGCTAGGGTTAGAGAGACGGTTAGGGTTAGGATTGGACCTAGGGTTAGGGTTATGTTGAGGGCTAGGGTTAGGGAGACGGTAAGGGTTAGGATTGGACCTAAGGTTAGGGTTATGTTGAGGGCTAGGGTTAGAGAGACGGTTAGGGTTAGGATTGGACCTAGGGTTAGGGTTATGTTGAGGGCTAGGGTTAGAGAGACGGTTAGGGTTAGGATTGGACCTAGGGTTAGGGTTATGTTGAGGGCTAGGGTTAGAGAGACGGTTAGGGTTAGGATTGGACCTAGGGTAGGGTTATGTTGAGGGCTAGGGTTAGGGAGACGGTAAGGGTTAGGATTGGACCTAGGGTTAGGGTTATGTTGAGGGCTAGGGTTAGAGAGACGGTTAGGGTTAGGATTGGACCTAGGGTTAGGGTTATGTTGAGGGCTAGGGTTAGAGAGACGGTCAGGGTTAGGATTGGACCTAGGGTTAGGCTTATGTTGAGGGCTAGGGTTAGAGAGACGGTTAGGGTTATGAGTGGACCTAGGGTCAGGGTTATGTTGAGGGCTAGGGTTAGAGAGACGGTCAGGGTTAGGATTGGACCTAGGGTTAGGGTTATGTTGAGGGCTAGGGTTAGAGAGACGGTTAGGGTTAGGATTGGACCTAGGGTTAGGGTTATGTTGAGGGCTAGGGTTAGAGAGACGGTTAGGGTGAGGATTGGACCTAGGGTTAGGGTTATGTTGAGGGCTAGGGTTAGAGAGACGGTTAGGGTTATGAGTGGACCTAGGGTTAGGGTTATGTTGAGGGCTAGGGTTAGAGAGACGGTTAGGGTTAGGATTGGACCTAGGGTTATGGTTATGTTGAGGGTTAGGGTTAGAGAGACGGTTAGGGTTAGGATTGGACCTAGGGTTAGGGTTATGTTGAGGGCTAGGGTTAGGGAGACGGTAAGGGTTAGGATTGGACCTAGGGTTAGGGTTATGTTGAGGGCTAGGGTTAGAGAGACGGTTAGGGTTAGGATTGGACCTAGGGTTAGGGTTATGTTGAGGGCTAGGGTTAGAGAGACGGTTAGGGTGAGTATTGGACCTAGGGTTAGGGTTATGTTGAGGGCTAGGGTTAGAGAGACGGTTAGGGTTAGGATTGGACCTAGGGTTAGGGTTATGTTGAGGGCTAGGGTTAGGGAGACGGTAAGGGTTAGGATTGGACCTAAGGTTAGGGTTATGTTGAGGGCTAGGGTTAGAGAGACGGTTAGGGTTAGGATTGGATCTAGGGTTAGGGTTATGTTGAGGGCTAGGGTTAGAGAGACGGTTAGGGTTAGGATTGGACCTAGGGTTAGGGTTATGTTGAGGGCTAGGGTTAGAGAGACGGTTAGGGTTAGGATTGGACCTAGGGTAGGGTTATGTTGAGGGCTAGGGTTAGGGAGACGGTAAGGGTTAGGATTGGACCTAGGGTTAGGGTTATGTTGAGGGCTAGGGTTAGAGAGACGGTTAGGGTTATGATTGGACCTAGGGTTAGGGTTATGTTGAGGGCTAGGGTTAGAGAGACGGTTAGGGTTAGGATTGGACCTAGGGTTAGGGTTATGTTGAGGGCTAGGTTTAGAGAGACGGTTAGGGTTAGGATTGGACCTAGGGTTAGGGTTATGTTGAGGGCTAGGGTTAGAGAGACGGTTAGGGTCATGATTGGACCTAGGGTTAGGGTCATGTTGAGGGCTAGGGTTAGAGAGACGGTTAGGGTTAGGATTGGACCTAGGGTTAGGGTTATGTTGAGGGCTAGGGTTAGAGAGACGGTTAGGGTTATGATTGGACCTAGGGTTAGGGTTATGTTGAGGGCTAGGGTTAGAGAGACGGTTAGGGTTAGGATTGGACCTAGGGTTAGGGTTATGTTGAGGGCTAGGGTTAGAGAGACGGTTAGGGTTAGGATTGGACCTAGGGTTAGGGTTATGTTGAGGGCTAGGGTTAGAGAGACGGTTAGGGTTAGGATTGGACCTAGGGTTAGGGTTATGTTGAGGGCTAGGGTTAGAGAGACGGTTAGGGTTAGGATTGGACCTAGGGTTAGGGTTATGTTGAGGGCTAGGGATAGAGAGACGGTTAGAGTTAGGATTGGAAATAGGGTTAGGGTTATGTTGAGGGCTAGGGTTAGAGAGACGGTCAGGGTTAGGATTGGACCTAGGGTTAGGGTTATGTTGAGGGCTAGGGTTAGAGAGACGGTTAGGGTTATGATTGGACGTAGGGTTAGGGTTATGTTGAGGGCTAGGGTTAGAGAGACGGTTAGGGTTAGGATTGGACCTAGGGTTAGGCTTATGTTGAGGGCTAGGGTTAGAGAGACGGTTAGGGTTAGGATTGGACCTAGGGTTAGGGTTATGTTGAGGGCTAGGGTTAGAGAGACGGTTAGGTTGAGGATTGGACCTAGGGTTAGGGTTATGTTGAGGGCTAGGGTTAGAGAGACGGTTAGGGTTATGAGTGGACCTAGGGTTAGGGTTATGTTGAGGGCTAGGGTTAGAGAGACGGTTAGGGTTAGGATTGGACCTAGGGTTAGGGTTATGTTGAGGGCTAGGGTTAGAGAGACGGTTAGGGTTAGGATTGGACCTAGGGTTAGGGTTATGTTGAGGGCTAGGGTTAGGGAGACGGTAAGGGTTAGGATTGGACCTAGGGTTAGGGTTATGTTGAGGGCTAGGGTTAGAGAGACGGTTAGGGTTAGGATTGGACCTAGGGTTAGGGTTATGTTGAGGGCTAGGGTTAGAGAGACGGTTAGGGTGAGGATTGAACCTAGGGTTAGGGTTAAGTTGAGGGCTAGGGTTAGAGAGACGGTTAGGGTTATGAGTGGACCTAGGGTTAGGGTTATGTTGAGGGCTAGGGTTAGAGAGACGGTTAGGGTTAGGATTGGACCTAGGGTTAGGGTTATGTTGAGGGCTAGGGTTAGAGAGACGGTTAGGGTTAGGATTGGACCTAGGGTTAGGGTTATGTTGAGGGCTAGGGTTAGGGAGACGGTAAGGGTTAGGATTGGACCTAGGGTTAGGGTTATGTTGAGGGCTAGGGTTAGAGAGACGGTTAGGGTTAGGATTGGACCTAGGGTTAGGGTTATGTTGAGGGCTAGGGTTAGAGAGACGGTTAGGGTTATGATTGGACCTAGGGTTAGGGTTATGTTGAGGGCTAGGGTTAGAGAGACGGTTAGGGTTAGGATTGGACCTAGGGTTAGGGTTATGTTGAGGGCTAGGGTTAGAGAGACGGTTAGGGTTAGGATTGGACCTAGGGTTAGGGTTATGTTGAGGGCTAGGGTTAGAGAGACGGTTAGGGTTATGATTGGACCTAGGGCTAGGGTTATGTTGAGGGCTAGGGTTAGAGAGACGGTTAGGGTTATGATTGGACCTAGGGTTAGGGTTATGTTGAGGGCTAGGGTTAGAGAGACGGTTAGGGTTAGGATTGGACCTAGGGTTAGGGTTATGTTGAGGGCTAGGGTTAGAGAGACGATTAGGGTTAGGATTGGACCTAGGGTTAGGGTTATGTTGAGGGCTAGGGTTAGGGAGACGGTAAGGGTTAGGATTGGACCTAAGGTTAGGGTTATGTTGAGGGCTAGGGTTAGAGAGACGGTTAGGGTTAGGATTGGACCTAGGGTTAGGGTTATGTTGAGGGCTAGGGTTAGAGAGACGGTTAGGGTTAGGATTGGACCTAGGGTTAGGGTTATGTTGAGGGCTAGGGTTAGAGAGACGGTTAGGGTTAGGATTGGACCTAGGGTTAGGGTTATGTTGAGGGCTAGGGTTAGGGAGACGGTAAGGGTTAGGATTGGACCTAAGGTTAGGGTTATGTTGAGGGCTAGGGTTAGAGAGACGGTTAGGGTTAGGATTGGACCTAGGGTTAGGGTTATGTTGAGGGCTAGGGTTAGAGAGACGGTTAGGGTTAGGATTGGACCTAGGGTTAGGGTTATGTTGAGGGCTAGGGTTAGAGAGACGGTTAGGGTTAGGATTGGACCTAGGGTAGGGTTATGTTGAGGGCTAGGGTTAGGGAGACGGTAAGGGTTAGGATTGGACCTAGGGTTAGGGTTATGTTGAGGGCTAGGGTTAGAGAGACGGTTAGGGTTAGGATTGGACCTAGGGTTAGGGTTATGTTGAGGGCTAGGGTTAGAGAGACGGTCAGGGTTAGGATTGGACCTAGGGTTAGGCTTATGTTGAGGGCTAGGGTTAGAGAGACGGTTAGGGTTATGAGTGGACCTAGGGTTAGGGTTATGTTGAGGGCTAGGGTTAGAGAGACGGTCAGGGTTAGGATTGGACCTAGGGTTAGGGTTATGTTGAGGGCTAGGGTTAGAGAGACGGTTAGGGTTAGGATTGGACCTAGGGTTAGGGTTATGTTGAGGGCTAGGGTTAGAGAGACGGTTAGGGTGAGGATTGGACCTAGGGTTAGGGTTATGTTGAGGGCTAGGGTTAGAGAGACGGTTAGGGTTATGAGTGGACCTAGGGTTAGGGTTATGTTGAGGGCTAGGGTTAGAGAGACGGTTAGGGTTAGGATTGGACCTAGGGTTATGGTTATGTTGAGGGCTAGGGTTAGAGAGACGGTTAGGGTTAGGATTGGACCTAGGGTTAGGGTTATGTTGAGGGCTAGGGTTAGAGAGACGGTTAGAGTTAGGATTGGAAATAGGGTTAGGGTTATGTTGAGGGCTAGGGTTAGAGAGACGGTCAGGGTTAGGATTGGACCTAGGGTTAGGGTTATGTTGAGGGCTAGGGTTAGAGAGACGGTTAGGGTTATGAATGGACGTAGGGTTAGGGCTATGTTGAGGGCTAGGGTTAGAGAGACGGTTAGGGTTAGGATTGGACCTAGGGTTAGGCTTATGTTGAGGGCTAGGGTTAGAGAGACGGTTAGGGTTAGGATTGGACCTAGGGTTAGGATTATGTTGAGGGCTAGGGTTAGAGAGACGGTTAGGTTGAGGATTGGACCTAGGGTTAGGGTTATGTTGAGGGCTAGGGTTAGAGAGACGGTTAGGGTTTTGAGTGGACCTAGGGTTAGGGTTATGTTGAGGGCTAGGGTTAGAGAGACGGTTAGGGTTAGGATTGGACCTAGGGTTAGGGTTAGGTTGAGGGCTAGGGTTAGAGAGACGGTTAGGGTTAGGATTGGACCTAGGGTTAGGGTTATGTTGAGGGCTAGGGTTAGGGAGACGGTAAGGGTTAGGATTGGACCTAGGGTTAGGGTTATGTTGAGGGCTAGGGTTAGAGAGACGGTTAGGGTTAGGATTGGACCTAGGGTTAGGGTTATGTTGAGGGCTAGGGTTAGAGAGACGGTTAGGGTGAGGATTGAACCTAGGGTTAGGGTTATGTTGAGGGCTAGGGTTAGAGAGACGGTTAGGGTTATGAGTGGACCTAGGGTTAGGGTTATGTTGAGGGCTAGGGTTAGAGAGACGGTTAGGGTTAGGATTGGACCTAGGGTTAGGGTTATGTTGAGGGCTAGGGTTAGAGAGACGGTTAGGGTTAGGATTGGACCTAGGGTTAGGGTTATGTTGAGGGCTAGGGTTAGAGAGACGGTTAGGGTTATGATTGGACCTAGGGTTAGGGTTAGGTAGAGGGCTAGGGTTAGAGAGACGGTTAGGGTTAGGATTGGACCTAGGGTTAGGGTTATGTTGAGGGCTAGGGTTAGAGAGACGGTTAGGGTTAGGATTGGACCTAGGGTTAGGGTTATGTTGAGGGCTAGGGTTAGAGAGACGGTTAGGGTTATGATTGGACCTAGGGCTAGGGTTATGTTGAGGGCTAGGGTTAGAGAGACGGTTAGGGTTATGATTGGACCTAGGGTTAAGGTTATGTTGAGGGCTAGGGTTAGAGAGACGGTTAGGGTTAGGATTGGACCTAGGGTTAGGGTTATGTTGAGGGCTAGGGTTAGAGAGACGATTAGGGTTAGGATTGGACCTAGGGTTAGGGTTATGTTGAGGGCTAGGGTTAGGGAGACGGTAAGGGTTAGGATTGGACGTAAGGTTAGGGTTATGTTGAGGGCTAGGGTTAGAGAGACGGTTAGGGTTAGGATTGGACCTAGGGTTAGGGTTATGTTGAGGGCTAGGGTTAGAGAGACGGTTAGGGTTAGGATTGGACCTAGGGTTAGGGTTATGTTGAGGGCTAGGGTTAGAGAGACGGTTAGGGTTAGGATTGGACCTAGGGTTAGGGTTATGTTGAGGGCTAGGGTTAGGGAGACGGTAAGGGTTAGGATTGGACCTAGGGTTAGGGTTATGTTGAGGGCTAGGGTTAGAGAGACGGTAAGGGTTAGGATTGGACCTAGGGTTAGGGTTATGTTGAGGGCTAGGGTTAGAGAGACGGTTAGGGTTATGAGTGGACCTAGGGTTAGGGTTATGTTGAGGGCTAGGGTTAGAGAGACGGTTAGGGTTAGGATTGGACCTAGGGTTAGGGTTATGTTGAGGGCTAGGGTTAGAGAGACGGTTAGGGTCATGATTGGACCTAGGGTTAGGGTTATGTTGAGGGCTAGGGTTCGAGAGACGGTTAGGGTTAGGATTGGACCTAGGGTTGGGGTTATGTTGAGGGCTAGGGTTAGAGAGACGGTTAGGGTCATGATTGGACCTAGGGTTAGGGTTATGTTGAGGGCTAGGGTTAGAGAGACGGTTAGGGTTAGGATTGGACCTAGGGTTAGGGTTATGTTGAGGGCTAGGGTTAGAGAGACGGTTAGGGTTAGGATTGGACCTAGGGTTAGGGTTATGTTGAGGGCTAGGGTTAGAGAGACGGTTAGGGTTAGGATTGGACCTAGGGTTTGGGTTATGTTGAGGGCTAGGGTTAGAGAGACGGTTAGGGTTATGATTGGACCTAGGGCTAGGGTTATGTTGAGGGCTAGGGTTAGAGAGACGGTTAGGGTTATGATTGGACCTAGGGTTAAGGTTATGTTGAGGGCTAGGGTTAGACGGTTAGGGTTAGGATTGGACCTAGGGTTAGGGTTATGTTGAGGGCTAGGGTTAGAGAGACGATTAGGGTTAGGATTGGACCTAGGGTTAGGGTTATGTTGAGGGCTAGGGTTAGGGAGACGGTAAGGGTTAGGATTGGACCTAAGGTTAGGGTTATGTTGAGGGCTAGGGTTAGAGAGACGGTTAGGGTTAGGATTGGACCTAGGGTTAGGGTTATGTTGAGGGCTAGGGTTAGAGAGACGGTTAGGGTTAGGATTGGACCTAGGGTTAGGGTTATGTTGAGGGCTAGGGTTAGAGAGACGGTTAGGGTTAGGATTGGACCTAGGGTTAGGGTTATGTTGAGGGCTAGGGTTAGGGAGACGGTAAGGGTTAGGATTGGACCTAGGGTTAGGGTTATGTTGAGGGCTAGGATTAGAGAGACGGTTAGGGTTAGGATTGGACCTAGGGTTAGGGTTATGTTGAGGGCTAGGGTTAGAGAGATGGTTAGGGTTAGGATTGGACCTAGGGTTAGGGTTATGTTGAGGGCTAGGGTTAGAGAGATGGTTAGGGTTAGGATTGGACCTAGGGTTAGGGTTATGTTGAGGGCTAGGGTTAGAGAGACGGTTAGGGTTATTATTGGACCTAGGGTTAGGGTAATGTTGAGGGCTAGGGTTAGGGAGACGGTAAGGGTTAGGATTGGACCTAGGGTTAGGGTTATGTTGAGGGCTAGGGTTAGAGAGACGGTTAGGGTTAGGATTGGACCTAGGGTTAGGGTTATGTTGAGGGCTAGGGTTAGAGAGACGGTTAGGGTTAGGATTGGACCTAGGGTTAGGGTTATGTTGAGGGCTAGGTTTAGGGAGACGGTAAGGGTTAGGATTGGACCTAGGGTTAGGGTTATGTTGAGGGCTAGGGTTAGAGAGACGGTTAGGGTTATGAGTGGACCTAGGGTTAGGGTTATGTTGAGGGCTAGGGTTAGAGAGACGGTTAGGGTTAGGATTGGACCTAGGGTTAGGGTTATGTTGAGGGCTAGGGTTAGAGAGACGGTTAGGGTCATGATTGGACCTAGGGTTAGGGTTATGTTGAGGGCTAGGGTTCGAGAGACGGTTAGGGTTAGGATTGGACCTAGGGTTGGGGTTATGTTGAGGGCTAGGGTTAGAGAGACGGTTAGGGTCATGATTGGACCTAGGGTTAGGGTTATGTTGAGGGCTAGGGTTAGAGAGACGGTTAGGGTTAGGATTGGACCTAGGGTTAGGGTTATGTTGAGGGCTAGGGTTAGAGAGACGGTTAGGGTTAGGATTGGACCTAGGGTTAGGGTTATGTTGAGGGCTAGGGTTAGAGAGACGGTTAGGGTTTTGAGTGGACCTAGGGATAGGGTTATGTTGAGGGCTAGGGTTAGAGAGACGGTTAGGGTTAGGATTGGACCTAGGGTTAGGGTTATGTTGAGGGCTAGGGTTAGAGAGACGGTTAGGGTTAGGATTGGACCTAGGGTTAGGGTTATGTTGAGGGCTAGGGTTAGAGAGACGGTTAGGGTTAGGATTGGACCTAGGGTTAGGGTTATGTTGAGGGCTAGGGTTAGAGAGACGGTTAGGGTTAGGATTGGACCTAGGGTTAGGGTTATGTTGAGGGCTAGGGTTAGAGAGACGGTTAGGGTTATGATTGGACCTAGGGTTAGGGTTATGTTGAGGGCTAGGGTTAGAGAGACGGTTAGGGTTAGGATTGGACCTAGGGTTAGGGTTATGTTGAGGGCTAGGGTTAGAGAGACGGTTAGGGTTAGGATTGGACCTAGGGTTAGGGTTATGTTGAGGGCTAGGGTTAGAGAGACGGTTAGGGGTAGGATTGGACCTAGGGTTAGGGTTATGTTGAGGGCTAGGGTTAGAGAGACGGTTAGGGTTATGATTGGACCTAGGGTTAGGGTTATGTTGAGGGCTAGGGTTAGAGAGACGGTTAGGGTTAGGATTGGACCTAGGGTTAGGGTTATGTTGAGGGCTAGGGTTAGAGAGACGGTTAGGGTTAGGATTGGACCTAGGGTTAGGGTTATGTTGAGGGCTAGGGTTAGAGAGACGGTTAGGGTTAGGATTGGAAATAGGGTTAGGGTTATGTTGAGGGCTAGGGTTAGAGAGACGGTTAGGGTTATGATTGGACCTAGGGTTAGGGTTATGTTGAGGGCTAGGGTTAGAGAGACGGTTAGGGTTAAGATTGGACCTAGGGTTAGGGTTATGTTGAGGGCTAGGGTTAGAGAGACGGTTAGGGTTAGGATTGGACCTAGGGTTAGGGTTATGTTGAGGGCTAGGGTTAGAGAGACGGTTAGGGTTAGGATTGGACCTAGGGTTAGGGTTATGTTGAGGGCTAGGGTTAGAGAGACGGTTAGGGTTAGGATTGGACCTAGGGTTAGGGTTATGTTGAGGGCTAGGGTTAGGGAGACGGTAAGGGTTAGGATTAGACCTAGGGTTAGTGTTATGTTGAGGGCTAGGGTTAGAGAGACGGTTAGGGTTATGATTGGACCTAGGGTTAGGGTTATGTTGAGGGCTAGGGTTAGAGACACGGTTAGGGTTAGGATTGGACCTAGGGTTAGGGTTATGTTGAGGGCAAGGGTTAGAGAGACGGTTAGGGTTAGGATTGGACCTAGGGTTAGGGTTACGTTGACGGCTAGGCTTAGAGAGACGGTTAGGGTTAGGATTGGACCTAGGGTTAGGGTTATGTTGAGGGCTAGGGTTAGAGAGACGGCTAGGGTTATGATTGGACCTAGGGTTAGGGTTATGTTGAGGGCTGGGGTTAGGGAGACGATAAGGGTTAGGATTGGACCTAGGGTTAGGGTTAGGTTGAGGGCTAGGGTTAGAGAGACGGTTAGGGTTAGGATTGGACCTAGGGTTAGGGTTATGTTGAGGGCTAGGGTTAGAGAGACGGTTAGGGTGAGGATTAGACCTAGGGTTAGGGTTATGTTGAGGGCTAGGGTTAGAGAGACGGTTAGGGTTATGAGTGGACCTAGGGTTAGGGTTATGTTGAGGGCTAGGGTTAGAGAGACGGTTAGGGTTAGGATTGGACCTAGGGTTAGGGTTATGTTGAGGGCTAGGGGTAGAGAGACGGTTAGGGTTATGATTGGACCTAGGGTTAGGGTTATGTTGAGGGCTAGGGTTAGAGAGACGGTTAGGGTTAGGATTGGACCTAGGGTTAGGGTTATGTTGAGGGCTAGGGTTAGAGAGACGATTAGGGTTAGGATTGGACCTAGGGTTAGGGTTATGTTGAGGGCTAGGGTTAGGGAGACGGTAAGGGTTAGGATTGGACCTAGGGTTAGGGTTATGTTGAGGGCTAGGGTTAGAGAGACGGTTAGGGTTAGGATTGGACCTAGGGTTAGGGTTATGTTGAGGGCTAGGGTTAGAGAGACGGTTAGGGTCATGATTGGACCTAGGGTTAGGGTTATGTTGAGGGCTAGGGTTCGAGAGACGGTTAGGGTTAGGATTGGACCTAGGGTTAGGGTTATGTTGAGGGCTAGGGTTAGAGAGACGGTTAGGGTCATGATTGGACCTAGGGTTAGGGTTATGTTGAGGGCTAGGGTTAGAGAGACGGTTAGGGTTAGGATTGGACCTAGGGTTAGGGTTATGTTGAGGGCTAGGGTTAGAGAGACGGTTAGGGTTAGGATTGGACCTAGGGTTAGGGTTATGTTGAGGGCTAGGGTTAGAGAGACGGTTAGGGTTTTGAGTGGACCTAGGGATAGGGTTATGTTGAGGGCTAGGGTTAGAGAGACGATTAGGGTTAGGATTGGACCTAGGGTTAGGGTTATGTTGAGGGCTAGGGTTAGAGAGACGGTTAGGGTTAGGATTGGACCTAGGGTTAGGGTTATGTTGAGGGCTAGGGTTAGAGAGACGGTTAGGGTTAGGATTGGACCTAGGGTTAGGGTTATGTTGAGGGCTAGGGTTAGAGAGACGGTTAGGGTTAGGATTGGACCTAGGGTTAGGGTTATGTTGAGGGCTAGGGTTAGAGAGACGGTTAGGGTTATGATTGGACCTAGGGTTAGGGTTATGTTGAGGGCTAGGGTTAGAGAGACGGTTAGGGTTAGGATTGGACCTAGGGTTAGGGTTATGTTGAGGGCTAGGGTTAGAGAGACGGTTAGGGTTAGGATTGGACCTACGGTTAGGGTTATGTTGAGGGCTAGGGTTAGAGAGACGGTTAGGGGTAGGATTGGACCTAGGGTTAGGGTTATGTTGAGGGCTAGGGTTAGAGAGACGGTTAGGGTTATGATTGGACCTAGGGTTAGGGTTATGTTGAGGGCTAGGGTTAGAGAGACGGTTAGGGTTAGGATTGGACCTAGGGTTAGGGTTATGTTGAGGGCTAGGGTTAGAGAGACGGTTAGGGTTAGGATTGGACCTAGGGTTAGGGTTATGTTGAGGGCTAGGGTTAGAGAGACGGTTAGGGTTAGGATTGGAAATAGGGTTAGGGTTATGTTGAGGGCTAGGGTTAGAGAGACGGTTAGGGTTATGATTGGACCTAGGGTTAGGGTTATGTTGAGGGCTAGGGTTAGAGAGACGGTTAGGGTTAGGATTGGACCTAGGGTTAGGGTTATGTTGAGGGCTAGGGTTAGAGAGACGGTTAGGGTTAGGATTGGACCTAGGGTTAGGGTTATGTTGAGGGCTAGGGTTAGAGAGACGGTTAGGGTTAGGATTGGACCTAGGGTTAGGGTTATGTTGAGGGCTAGGGTTAGAGAGACGGTTAGGGTTAGGATTGGACCTAGGGTTAGGGTTATGTTGAGGGCTAGGGTTAGGGAGACGGTAAGGGTTAGGATTGGACCTAAGGTTAGGGTTATGTTGAGGGCTAGGGTTAGAGAGACGGTTAGGGTTAGGATTGGATCTAGGGTTAGGGTTATGTTGAGGGCTAGGGTTAGAGAGACGGTTAGGGTTAGGATTGGACCTAGGGTTAGGGTTATGTTGAGGGCTAGGGTTAGAGAGACGGTTAGGGTTAGGATTGGACCTAGGGTAGGGTTATGTTGAGGGCTAGGGTTAGGGAGACGGTAAGGGTTAGGATTGGACCTAGGGTTAGGGTTATGTTGAGGGCTAGGGTTAGAGAGACGGTTAGGGTTATGATTGGACCTAGGGTTAGGGTTATGTTGAGGGCTAGGGTTAGAGAGACGGTTAGGGTTAGGATTGGACCTAGGGTTAGGGTTATGTTGAGGGCTAGGTTTAGAGAGACGGTTTGGGTTAGGATTGGACCTAGGGTTAGGGTTATGTTGAGGGCTAGGGTTAGAGAGACGGTTAGGGTCATGATTGGACCTAGGGTTAGGGTCATGTTGAGGGCTAGGGTTAGAGAGACGGTTAGGGTTAGGATTGGACCTAGGGTTAGGGTTATGTTGAGGGCTAGGGTTAGAGAGACGGTTAGGGTTATGATTGGACCTAGGGTTAGGGTTATGTTGAGGGCTAGGGTTAGAGAGACGGTTAGGGTTATGATTGGACCTAGGGTTAGGGTTATGTTGAGGGCTAGGGTTAGAGAGACGGTTAGGGTTAGGATTGGACCTAGGGTTAGGGTTATGTTGAGGGCTAGGGTTAGAGAGACGGTTAGGGTTAGGATTGGACCTAGGGTTAGGGTTATGTTGAGGGCTAGGGTTAGAGAGACGGTTAGGGTTAGGATTGGACCTAGGGTTAGGGTTATGTTGAGGGCTAGGGTTAGAGAGACGGTTAGAGTTAGGATTGGAAATAGGGTTAGGGTTATGTTGAGGGCTAGGGTTAGAGAGACGGTCAGGGTTAGGATTGGACCTAGGGTTAGGGTTATGTTGAGGGCTACGGTTAGAGAGACGGTTAGGGTTATGATTGGACGTAGGGTTAGGGTTATGTTGAGGGCTAGGGTTAGAGAGACGGTTAGGGTTAGGATTGGACCTAGGGTTAGGCTTATGTTGAGGGCTAGGGTTAGAGAGACGGTTAGGGTTAGGATTGGACCTAGGGTTAGGGTTATGTTGAGGGCTAGGGTTAGAGAGACGGTTAGGTTGAGGATTGGACCTAGGGTTAGGGTTATGTTGAGGGCTAGGGTTAGAGAGACGGTTAGGGTTATGAGTGGACCTAGGGTTAGGGTTATGTTGAGGGCTAGGGTTAGAGAGACGGTTAGGGTTAGGATTGGACCTAGGGTTAGGGTTATGTTGAGGGCTAGGGTTAGAGAGACGGTTAGGGTTAGGATTGGACCTAGGGTTAGGGTTATGTTGAGGGCTAGGGTTAGGGAGACGGTAAGGGTTATGATTGGACCTAGGGTTAGGGTTATGTTGAGGGCTAGGGTTAGAGAGACGGTCAGGGTTAGGATTGGACCTAGGGTTAGGGTTATGTTGAGGGCTAGGGTTAGAGAGACGGTTAGGGTTATGAGTGGACCTAGGGTTAGGGTTATGTTGAGGGCTAGGGTTAGAGAGACGGTCAGGGTTAGGATTGGACCTAGGGTTAGGGTTATGTTGAGGGCTAGGGTTAGAGAGACGGTTAGGGTTATGATTGGACCTAGGGCTAGGGTTATGTTGAGGGCTAGGGTTAGAGAGACGGTTAGGGTTATGATTGGACCTAGGGTTAGGGTTATGTTGAGGGCTAGGGTTAGAGAGACGGTTAGGGTTAGGATTGGACCTAGGGTTAGGGTTATGTTGAGGGCTAGGGTTAGAGAGACGATTAGGGTTAGGATTGGACCTAGGGTTAGGGTTATGTTGAGGGCTAGGGTTAGGGAGACGGTAAGGGTTAGGATTGGACCTAGGGTTAGGGTTATGTTGAGGGCTAGGGTTAGAGAGACGGTTAGGGTTAGGATTGGACCTAGGGTTAGGGTTATGTTGAGGGCTAGGGTTAGAGAGACGGTTAGGGTTAGGATTGGACCTAGGGTTAGGGTTATGTTGAGGGCTAGGTTTAGGGAGACGGTAAGGGTTAGGATTGGACCTAGGGTTAGGGTTATGTTGAGGGCTAGGGTTAGAGAGACGGTTAGGGTTAGGATTGGACCTAGGGTTAGGGTTATGTTGAGGGCTAGGGTTAGAGAGACGGTTAGGGTTATGATTGGACCTAGGGTTAGGGTTATGTTGAGGGCTAGGGTTAGGGAGACGGTAAGGGTTAGGATTGGACCTAGGGTTAGGGTTATGTTGAGGGCTAGGGTTAGAGAGACCGTTAGGGTTAGGTTTGGACCTAGGGTTAGGGTTATGTTGAGGGCTAGGGTTAGAGAGACGGTTAGGGTTAGGATTGGACCTAGGGTTAGGATTATGTTGAGGGCTAGGGTTAGGGAGACGGTAAGGGTTAGGATTAGACCTAGGGTTAGGGTTATGTTGAGGGCTAGGGTTAAAGAGACGGTTAGGGTTACGATTGGACCTAGGGTTAGGGTTATGTTGAGGGCTAGGGTTAGAGAGACGGTTAGGGTTAGGATTGGACCTAGGGTTAGGGTTATGTTGAGGGCTAGGGTTAGAGAGACGGTTAGGGTTAGGATTGGACCTAGGGTTAGGGTTATGTTGAGGGCTAGGGTTAGAGAGACGGTTAGGGTCATGATTGGACCTAGGGTTAGGGTTATGTTGAGGGCTAGGGTTAGAGAGACGGTTAGGGTTAGGATTGGACCTAGGGTTAGGGTTATGTTGAGGGCTAGGGTTAGAGAGACGGTTAGGGTTAGGATTGGACCTAGGGTTAGGGTTATGTTGAGGGCTAGGGTTAGAGAGACGGTTAGGGTTAGGATTGGACCTAGGGTTAGGGTTATGTTGAGGGCTAGGTTTAGAGAGACGGTTAGGGTTAGGATTGGACCTAGGGTTAGGGTTATGTTGAGGGCTAGGGTTAGAGAGACGGTTAGAGTTAGGATTGGAAATAGGGTTAGGGTTATGTTGAGGGCTAGGGTTAGAGAGACGGTCAGGGTTAGGATTGGACCTAGGGTTAGGGTTATGTTGAGGGCTAGGGTTAGAGAGACGGTTAGGGTTATGATTGGACGTAGGGTTAGGGTTATGTTGAGGGCTAGGGTTAGAGAGACGGTTAGGTTGAGGATTGGACCTAGGGTTAGGGTTATGTTGAGGGCTAGGGTTAGAGAGACGGTTAGGGTTATGAGTGGACCTAGGGTTAGGGTTATGTTGAGGGCTAGGGTTAGAGAGACGGTTAGGGTTAGGATTGGACCTAGGGTTAGGGTTATGTTGAGGGCTAGGGTTAGGGAGACGGTAAGGGTTAGGATTGGACCTAGGGTTAGGGTTATATTGAGGGCTAGGGTTAGAGAGACGGTTAGGGTTAGGATTGGACCTAGGGTTAGGGTTATGTTGAGGGCTAGGGTTAGAGAGACGGTTAGGGTGAGGATTGGACCTAGGGTTAGGGTTATGTTATGGGCTAGGGTTAGAGAGACGGTTAGGGTTATGAGTGGACCTAGGGTTAGGGTTATGTTGAGGGCTAGGGTTAGAGAGACGGTTAGGGTTAGGATTGGACCTAGGGTTAGGGTTATGTTGAGGGCTAGGGTTAGAGAGACGGTTAGGGATAGGATTGGACCTAGGGTTAGGGTTATGTTGAGGGCTAGGGTTAGGGAGACGGTAAGGGTTAGGATTGGACCTAGGGTTAGGGTTATGTTGAGGGCTAGGGTTAGAGAGACGGTTAGGGTTAGGATTGGACCTAGGGTTAGGGTTATGTTGAGGGCTAGGGTTAGAGAGACGGTTAGGGTTAGGATTGGACCTAGGGTTAGGGTTATGTTGAGGGCTAGGGTTAGAGAGACGGTTAGGGTCATGATTGGACCTAGGGTTAGGGTTATGTTGAGGGCTAGGGTTAGAGAGACGGTTAGGGTTAGGATTGGACCTAGGGTTAGGGTTATGTTGAGGGCTAGGGTTAGAGAGACGGTTAGGGTCATGATTGGACCTAGGGTTAGGGTTATGTTGAGGGCTAGGGTTAGAGAGACGGTTAGGGTTATGATTGGACCTAGGGTTAGGGTTCTGTTGAGGGCTAGGGTTAGAGAGACGGTTATGGTTAGGATTGGACCTAGGGTTAGGGTTATGTTGAGGGCTAGGGTTAGGGAGACGGTAAGGGTTAGGATTGGACCTAGGGTTAGGGTTATGTTGAGGGCTAGGGTTAGAGAGACGGTTAGGGTTAGGATTGGACCTAGGGTTAGGGTTATGTTGAGGGCTAGGGTTAGAGAGACGGTTAGGGTTAGGATTGGACCTAGGGTTAGGGTTATGTTGAGGGCTAGGGTTAGAGAGACGGTTAGGGTCATGATTGGACCTAGGGTTAGGGTTATGTTGAGGGCTAGGGTTAGAGAGACGGTTAGGGTTAGGATTGGACCTAGGGTTAGGGTTATGTTGAGGGCTAGGGTTAGAGAGACGGTTAGGGTTATGATTGGACCTAGGGTTAGGGTTATGTTGAGGGCTAAGGTTAGAGAGACGGTTAGGGTTAGGATTGGACCTAGGGTTAGGGTTATGTTGAGGGCTAGGGTTAGAGAGACGGTTAGGGTTAGGATTGGACCTAGGGTTAGGGTTATGTTGAGGGCTAGGGTTAGAGAGACGGTTAGGGTTAGGATTGGACCTAGGCTTAGGGTTATGTTGAGGGCTAGGGTTAGAGAGACGGTTAGGGTTAGGATTGGACCTAGGGTTAGGGTTATGTTGAGGGCTAGGGTTAGAGAGACGGTTAGAGTTATTATTGGAAATAGGGTTAGGGTTATGTTGAGGGCTAGGGTTAGAGAGACGGTCAGGGTTAGGATTGGACCTAGGGTTAAGGTTATGTTGAGGGCTAGGGTTAGAGAGACGGTTAGGGTTATGAGTGGACCTAGGGTTAGCGTTATGTTGAGGGCTAGGGTTAGAGAGACGGTCAGGGTTAGGATTGGACCTAGGGTTAGGGTTATGTTGAGGGCTAGGTTTAGAGAGACGGTTAGGGTTAGGATTGGACCTAGGGTTAGGGTTATGTTGAGGGCTAGGGTTAGAGAGACGGTTAGGGTGAGGATTGAACCTTGGGTTAGGGTTATGTTGAGGGCTAGGGTTAGAGAGACGGTTAGGGTTATGAGTGGACCTAGGGTTAGGGTTATGTTGAGGGCTAGGGTTAGAGAGACGGTTAGGGTTAGGATTGGACCTAGGGTTAGGGTTATGTTGAGGGCTAGGTTTAGAGAGACGGTTAGGGTTAGGATTGGACCTAGGGTTAGGGTTATGTTGAGGGCTAGGGTTAGGGAGACGGTAAGGGTTAGGATTGGACCTAGGGTTAGGGTTATGTTGAGGGCTAGGGTTAGAGAGACGGTTAGGGTTAGGATTGGACCTAGGGTTAGGGTTATGTTGAGGGCTAGGGTTAGAGAGACGGTTAGGGTGAGTATTGGACCTAGGGTTAGGGTTATGTTGAGGGCTAGGGTTAGAGAGACGGTTAGGGTTAGGATTGGACCTAGGGTTAGGGTTATGTTGAGGGCTAGGGTTAGGGAGACGGTAAGGGTTAGGATTGGACCTAAGGTTAGGGTTATGTTGAGGGCTAGGGTTAGAGAGACGGTTAGGGTTAGGATTGGACCTAGGGTTAGGGTTATGTTGAGGGCTAGGGTTAGAGAGACGGTTAGGGTTAGGATTGGACCTAGGGTTAGGGTTATGTTGAGGGCTAGGGTTAGAGAGACGGTTAGGGTTAGGATTGGACCTAGGGTAGGGTTATGTTGAGGGCTAGGGTTAGGGAGACGGTAAGGGTTAGGATTGGACCTAGGGTTAGGGTTATGTTGAGGGCTAGGGTTAGAGAGACGGTTAGGGTTAGGATTGGACCTAGGGTTAGGGTTATGTTGAGGGCTAGGGTTAGAGAGACGGTCAGGGTTAGGATTGGACCTAGGGTTAGGCTTATGTTGAGGGCTAGGGTTAGAGAGACGGTTAGGGTTATGAGTGGACCTAGGGTCAGGGTTATGTTGAGGGCTAGGGTTAGAGAGACGGTCAGGGTTAGGATTGGACCTAGGGTTAGGGTTATGTTGAGGGCTAGGGTTAGAGAGACGGTTAGGGTTAGGATTGGACCTAGGGTTAGGGTTATGTTGAGGGCTAGGGTTAGAGAGACGGTTAGGGTGAGGATTGGACCTAGGGTTAGGGTTATGTTGAGGGCTAGGGTTAGAGAGACGGTTAGGGTTATGAGTGGACCTAGGGTTAGGGTTATGTTGAGGGCTAGGGTTAGAGAGACGGTTAGGGTTAGGATTGGACCTAGGGTTATGGTTATGTTGAGGGTTAGGGTTAGAGAGACGGTTAGGGTTAGGATTGGACCTAGGGTTAGGGTTATGTTGAGGGCTAGGGTTAGGGAGACGGTAAGGGTTAGGATTGGACCTAGGGTTAGGGTTATGTTGAGGGCTAGGGTTAGAGAGACGGTTAGGGTTAGGATTGGACCTAGGGTTAGGGTTATGTTGAGGGCTAGGGTTAGAGAGACGGTTAGGGTGAGTATTGGACCTAGGGTTAGGGTTATGTTGAGGGCTAGGGTTAGAGAGACGGTTAGGGTTAGGATTGGACCTAGGGTTAGGGTTATGTTGAGGGCTAGGGTTAGGGAGACGGTAAGGGTTAGGATTGGACCTAAGGTTAGGGTTATGTTGAGGGCTAGGGTTAGAGAGACGGTTAGGGTTAGGATTGGATCTAGGGTTAGGGTTATGTTGAGGGCTAGGGTTAGAGAGACGGTTAGGGTTAGGATTGGACCTAGGGTTAGGGTTATGTTGAGGGCTAGGGTTAGAGAGACGGTTAGGGTTAGGATTGGACCTAGGGTAGGGTTATGTTGAGGGCTAGGGTTAGGGAGACGGTAAGGGTTAGGATTGGACCTAGGGTTAGGGTTATGTTGAGGGCTAGGGTTAGAGAGACGGTTAGGGTTATGATTGGACCTAGGGTTAGGGTTATGTTGAGGGCTAGGGTTAGAGAGACGGTTAGGGTTAGGATTGGACCTAGGGTTAGGGTTATGTTGAGGGCTAGGTTTAGAGAGACGGTTAGGGTTAGGATTGGACCTAGGGTTAGGGTTATGTTGAGGGCTAGGGTTAGAGAGACGGTTAGGGTCATGATTGGACCTAGGGTTAGGGTCATGTTGAGGGCTAGGGTTAGAGAGACGGTTAGGGTTAGGATTGGACCTAGGGTTAGGGTTATGTTGAGGGCTAGGGTTAGAGAGACGGTTAGGGTTATGATTGGACCTAGGGTTAGGGTTATGTTGAGGGCTAGGGTTAGAGAGACGGTTAGGGTTAGGATTGGACCTAGGGTTAGGGTTATGTTGAGGGCTAGGGTTAGAGAGACGGTTAGGGTTAGGATTGGACCTAGGGTTAGGGTTATGTTGAGGGCTAGGGTTAGAGAGACGGTTAGGGTTAGGATTGGACCTAGGGTTAGGGTTATGTTGAGGGCTAGGGTTAGAGAGACGGTTAGGGTTAGGATTGGACCTAGGGTTAGGGTTATGTTGAGGGCTAGGGATAGAGAGACGGTTAGAGTTAGGATTGGAAATAGGGTTAGGGTTATGTTGAGGGCTAGGGTTAGAGAGACGGTCAGGGTTAGGATTGGACCTAGGGTTAGGGTTATGTTGAGGGCTAGGGTTAGAGAGACGGTTAGGGTTATGATTGGACGTAGGGTTAGGGTTATGTTGAGGGGTAGGGTTAGAGAGACGGTTAGGGTTAGGATTGGACCTAGGGTTAGGCTTATGTTGAGGGCTAGGGTTAGAGAGACGGTTAGGGTTAGGATTGGACCTAGGGTTAGGGTTATGTTGAGGGCTAGGGTTAGAGAGACGGTTAGGTTGAGGATTGGACCTAGGGTTAGGGTTATGTTGAGGGCTAGGGTTAGAGAGACGGTTAGGGTTATGAGTGGACCTAGGGTTAGGGTTATGTTGAGGGCTAGGGTTAGAGAGACGGTTAGGGTTAGGATTGGACCTAGGGTTAGGGTTATGTTGAGGGCTAGGGTTAGAGAGACGGTTAGGGTTAGGATTGGACCTAGGGTTAGGGTTATGTTGAGGGCTAGGGTTAGGGAGACGGTAAGGGTTAGGATTGGACCTAGGGTTAGGGTTATGTTGAGGGCTAGGGTTAGAGAGACGGTTAGGGTTAGGATTGGACCTAGGGTTAGGGTTATGTTGAGGGCTAGGGTTAGAGAGACGGTTAGGGTGAGGATTGAACCTAGGGTTAGGGTTAAGTTGAGGGCTAGGGTTAGAGAGACGGTTAGGGTTATGAGTGGACCTAGGGTTAGGGTTATGTTGAGGGCTAGGGTTAGAGAGACGGTTAGGGTTAGGATTGGACCTAGGGTTAGGGTTATGTTGAGGGCTAGGGTTAGAGAGACGGTTAGGGTTAGGATTGGACCTAGGGTTAGGGTTATGTTGAGGGCTAGGGTTAGGGAGACGGTAAGGGTTAGGATTGGACCTAGGGTTAGGGTTATGTTGAGGGCTAGGGTTAGAGAGACGGTTAGGGTTAGGATTGGACCTAGGGTTAGGGTTATGTTGAGGGCTAGGGTTAGAGAGACGGTTAGGGTTATGATTGGACCTAGGGTTAGGGTTATGTTGAGGGCTAGGGTTAGAGAGACGGTTAGGGTTAGGATTGGACCTAGGGTTAGGGTTATGTTGAGGGCTAGGGTTAGAGAGACGGTTAGGGTTAGGATTGGACCTAGGGTTAGGGTTATGTTGAGGGCTAGGGTTAGAGAGACGGTTAGGGTTATGATTGGACCTAGGGCTAGGGTTATGTTGAGGGCTAGGGTTAGAGAGACGGTTAGGGTTATGATTGGACCTAGGGTTAGGGTTATGTTGAGGGCTAGGGTTAGAGAGACGGTTAGGGTTAGGATTGGACCTAGGGTTAGGGTTATGTTGAGGGCTAGGGTTAGAGAGACGATTAGGGTTAGGATTGGACCTAGGGTTAGGGTTATGTTGAGGGCTAGGGTTAGGGAGACGGTAAGGGTTAGGATTGGACCTAAGGTTAGGGTTATGTTGAGGGCTAGGGTTAGAGAGACGGTTAGGGTTAGGATTGGACCTAGGGTTAGGGTTATGTTGAGGGCTAGGGTTAGAGAGACGGTTAGGGTTAGGATTGGACCTAGGGTTAGGGTTATGTTGAGGGCTAGGGTTAGAGAGACGGTTAGGGTTAGGATTGGACCTAGGGTTAGGGTTATGTTGAGGGCTAGGGTTAGGGAGACGGTAAGGGTTAGGATTGGACCTAAGGTTAGGGTTATGTTGAGGGCTAGGGTTAGAGAGACGGTTAGGGTTAGGATTGGACCTAGGGTTAGGGTTATGTTGAGGGCTAGGGTTAGAGAGACGGTTAGGGTTAGGATTGGACCTAGGGTTAGGGTTATGTTGAGGGCTAGGGTTAGAGAGACGGTTAGGGTTAGGATTGGACCTAGGGTAGGGTTATGTTGAGGGCTAGGGTTAGGGAGACGGTAAGGGTTAGGATTGGACCTAGGGTTAGGGTTATGTTGAGGGCTAGGGTTAGAGAGACGGTTAGGGTTAGGATTGGACCTAGGGTTAGGGTTATGTTGAGGGCTAGGGTTAGAGAGACGGTCAGGGTTAGGATTGGACCTAGGGTTAGGCTTATGTTGAGGGCTAGGGTTAGAGAGACGGTTAGGGTTATGAGTGGACCTAGGGTTAGGGTTATGTTGAGGGCTAGGGTTAGAGAGACGGTCAGGGTTAGGATTGGACCTAGGGTTAGGGTTATGTTGAGGGCTAGGGTTAGAGAGACGGTTAGGGTTAGGATTGGACCTAGGGTTAGGGTTATGTTGAGGGCTAGGGTTAGAGAGACGGTTAGGGTGAGGATTGGACCTAGGGTTAGGGTTATGTTGAGGGCTAGGGTTAGAGAGACGGTTAGGGTTATGAGTGGACCTAGGGTTAGGGTTATGTTGAGGGCTAGGGTTAGAGAGACGGTTAGGGTTAGGATTGGACCTAGGGTTATGGTTATGTTGAGGGCTAGGGTTAGAGAGACGGTTAGGGTTAGGATTGGACCTAGGGTTAGGGTTATGTTGAGGGCTAGGGTTAGAGAGACGGTTAGAGTTAGGATTGGAAATAGGGTTAGGGTTATGTTGAGGGCTAGGGTTAGAGAGACGGTCAGGGTTAGGATTGGACCTAGGGTTAGGGTTATGTTGAGGGCTAGGGTTAGAGAGACGGTTAGGGTTATGAATGGACGTAGGGTTAGGGCTATGTTGAGGGCTAGGGTTAGAGAGACGGTTAGGGTTAGGATTGGACCTAGGGTTAGGCTTATGTTGAGGGCTAGGGTTAGAGAGACGGTTAGGGTTAGGATTGGACCTAGGGTTAGGATTATGTTGAGGGCTAGGGTTAGAGAGACGGTTAGGTTGAGGATTGGACCTAGGGTTAGGGTTATGTTGAGGGCTAGGGTTAGAGAGACGGTTAGGGTTTTGAGTGGACCTAGGGTTAGGGTTATGTTGAGGGCTAGGGTTAGAGAGACGGTTAGGGTTAGGATTGGACCTAGGGTTAGGGTTAGGTTGAGGGCTAGGGTTAGAGAGACGGTTAGGGTTAGGATTGGACCTAGGGTTAGGGTTATGTTGAGGGCTAGGGTTAGGGAGACGGTAAGGGTTAGGATTGGACCTAGGGTTAGGGTTATGTTGAGGGCTAGGGTTAGAGAGACGGTTAGGGTTAGGATTGGACCTAGGGTTAGGGTTATGTTGAGGGCTAGGGTTAGAGAGACGGTTAGGGTGAGGATTGAACCTAGGGTTAGGGTTATGTTGAGGGCTAGGGTTAGAGAGACGGTTAGGGTTATGAGTGGACCTAGGGTTAGGGTTATGTTGAGGGCTAGGGTTAGAGAGACGGTTAGGGTTAGGATTGGACCTAGGGTTAGGGTTATGTTGAGGGCTAGGGTTAGAGAGACGGTTAGGGTTAGGATTGGACCTAGGGTTAGGGTTATGTTGAGGGCTAGGGTTAGAGAGACGGTTAGGGTTATGATTGGACCTAGGGTTAGGGTTAGGTAGAGGGCTAGGGTTAGAGAGACGGTTAGGGTTAGGATTGGACCTAGGGTTAGGGTTATGTTGAGGGCTAGGGTTAGAGAGACGGTTAGGGTTAGGATTGGACCTAGGGTTAGGGTTATGTTGAGGGCTAGGGTTAGAGAGACGGTTAGGGTTATGATTGGACCTAGGGCTAGGGTTATGTTGAGGGCTAGGGTTAGAGAGACGGTTAGGGTTATGATTGGACCTAGGGTTAAGGTTATGTTGAGGGCTAGGGTTAGAGAGACGGTTAGGGTTAGGATTGGACCTAGGGTTAGGGTTATGTTGAGGGCTAGGGTTAGAGAGACGATTAGGGTTAGGATTGGACCTAGGGTTAGGGTTATGTTGAGGGCTAGGGTTAGGGAGACGGTAAGGGTTAGGATTGGACGTAAGGTTAGGGTTATGTTGAGGGCTAGGGTTAGAGAGACGGTTAGGGTTAGGATTGGACCTAGGGTTAGGGTTATGTTGAGGGCTAGGGTTAGAGAGACGGTTAGGGTTAGGATTGGACCTAGGGTTAGGGTTATGTTGAGGGCTAGGGTTAGAGAGACGGTTAGGGTTAGGATTGGACCTAGGGTTAGGGTTATGTTGAGGGCTAGGGTTAGAGAGACGGTTAGGGTTAGGATTGGACCTAGGGTTAGGGTTATGTTGAGGGCTAGGGTTAGAGAGACGGTTAGGGTGAGGATTGGACCTAGGGTTAGGGTTATGTTGAGGGCTAGGGTTAGAGAGACGGTTAGGGTTATGAGTGGACCTAGGGTTAGGGTTATGTTGAGGGCTAGGGTTAGAGAGACGGTTAGGGTTAGGATTGGACCTAGGGTTATGGTTATGTTGAGGGCTAGGGTTAGAGAGACGGTTAGGGTTAGGATTGGACCTAGGGTTAGGGTTATGTTGAGGGCTAGGGTTAGAGAGACGGTTAGAGTTAGGATTGGAAATAGGGTTAGGGTTATGTTGAGGGCTAGGGTTAGAGAGACGGTCAGGGTTAGGATTGGACCTAGGGTTAGGGTTATGTTGAGGGCTAGGGTTAGAGAGACGGTTAGGGTTATGAATGGACGTAGGGTTAGGGCTATGTTGAGGGCTAGGGTTAGAGAGACGGTTAGGGTTAGGATTGGACCTAGGGTTAGGCTTATGTTGAGGGCTAGGGTTAGAGAGACGGTTAGGGTTAGGATTGGACCTAGGGTTAGGATTATGTTGAGGGCTAGGGTTAGAGAGACGGTTAGGTTGAGGATTGGACCTAGGGTTAGGGTTATGTTGAGGGCTAGGGTTAGAGAGACGGTTAGGGTTTTGAGTGGACCTAGGGTTAGGGTTATGTTGAGGGCTAGGGTTAGAGAGACGGTTAGGGTTAGGATTGGACCTAGGGTTAGGGTTAGGTTGAGGGCTAGGGTTAGAGAGACGGTTAGGGTTAGGATTGGACCTAGGGTTAGGGTTATGTTGAGGGCTAGGGTTAGGGAGACGGTAAGGGTTAGGATTGGACCTAGGGTTAGGGTTATGTTGAGGGCTAGGGTTAGAGAGACGGTTAGGGTTAGGATTGGACCTAGGGTTAGGGTTATGTTGAGGGCTAGGGTTAGAGAGACGGTTAGGGTGAGGATTGAACCTAGGGTTAGGGTTATGTTGAGGGCTAGGGTTAGAGAGACGGTTAGGGTTATGAGTGGACCTAGGGTTAGGGTTATGTTGAGGGCTAGGGTTAGAGAGACGGTTAGGGTTAGGATTGGACCTAGGGTTAGGGTTATGTTGAGGGCTAGGGTTAGAGAGACGGTTAGGGTTAGGATTGGACCTAGGGTTAGGGTTATGTTGAGGGCTAGGGTTAGAGAGACGGTTAGGGTTATGATTGGACCTAGGGTTAGGGTTAGGTAGAGGGCTAGGGTTAGAGAGACGGTTAGGGTTAGGATTGGACCTAGGGTTAGGGTTATGTTGAGGGCTAGGGTTAGAGAGACGGTTAGGGTTAGGATTGGACCTAGGGTTAGGGTTATGTTGAGGGCTAGGGTTAGAGAGACGGTTAGGGTTATGATTGGACCTAGGGCTAGGGTTATGTTGAGGGCTAGGGTTAGAGAGACGGTTAGGGTTATGATTGGACCTAGGGTTAAGGTTATGTTGAGGGCTAGGGTTAGAGAGACGGTTAGGGTTAGGATTGGACCTAGGGTTAGGGTTATGTTGAGGGCTAGGGTTAGAGAGACGATTAGGGTTAGGATTGGACCTAGGGTTAGGGTTATGTTGAGGGCTAGGGTTAGGGAGACGGTAAGGGTTAGGATTGGACGTAAGGTTAGGGTTATGTTGAGGGCTAGGGTTAGAGAGACGGTTAGGGTTAGGATTGGACCTAGGGTTAGGGTTATGTTGAGGGCTAGGGTTAGAGAGACGGTTAGGGTTAGGATTGGACCTAGGGTTAGGGTTATGTTGAGGGCTAGGGTTAGAGAGACGGTTAGGGTTAGGATTGGACCTAGGGTTAGGGTTATGTTGAGGGCTAGGGTTAGGGAGACGGTAAGGGTTAGGATTGGACCTAGGGTTAGGGTTATGTTGAGGGCTAGGGTTAGAGAGACGGTAAGGGTTAGGATTGGACCTAGGGTTAGGGTTATGTTGAGGGCTAGGGTTAGAGAGACGGTTAGGGTTATGAGTGGACCTAGGGTTAGGGTTATGTTGAGGGCTAGGGTTAGAGAGACGGTTAGGGTTAGGATTGGACCTAGGGTTAGGGTTATGTTGAGGGCTAGGGTTAGAGAGACGGTTAGGGTCATGATTGGACCTAGGGTTAGGGTTATGTTGAGGGCTAGGGTTCGAGAGACGGTTAGGGTTAGGATTGGACCTAGGGTTGGGGTTATGTTGAGGGCTAGGGTTAGAGAGACGGTTAGGGTCATGATTGGACCTAGGGTTAGGGTTATGTTGAGGGCTAGGGTTAGAGAGACGGTTAGGGTTAGGATTGGACCTAGGGTTAGGGTTATGTTGAGGGCTAGGGTTAGAGAGACGGTTAGGGTTAGGATTGGACCTAGGGTTAGGGTTATGTTGAGGGCTAGGGTTAGAGAGACGGTTAGGGTTAGGATTGGACCTAGGGTTAGGGTTATGTTGAGGGCTAGGGTTAGAGAGACGGTTAGGGTTATGATTGGACCTAGGGCTAGGGTTATGTTGAGGGCTAGGGTTAGAGAGACGGTTAGGGTTATGATTGGACCTAGGGTTAAGGTTATGTTGAGGGCTAGGGTTAGAGAGACGGTTAGGGTTAGGATTGGACCTAGGGTTAGGGTTATGTTGAGGGCTAGGGTTAGAGAGACGATTAGGGTTAGGATTGGACCTAGGGTTAGGGTTATGTTGAGGGCTAGGGTTAGGGAGACGGTAAGGGTTAGGATTGGACCTAAGGTTAGGGTTATGTTGAGGGCTAGGGTTAGAGAGACGGTTAGGGTTAGGATTGGACCTAGGGTTAGGGTTATGTTGAGGGCTAGGGTTAGAGAGACGGTTAGGGTTAGGATTGGACCTAGGGTTAGGGTTATGTTGAGGGCTAGGGTTAGAGAGACGGTTAGGGTTAGGATTGGACCTAGGGTTAGGGTTATGTTGAGGGCTAGGGTTAGGGAGACGGTAAGGGTTAGGATTGGACCTAGGGTTAGGGTTATGTTGAGGGCTAGGATTAGAGAGACGGTTAGGGTTAGGATTGGACCTAGGGTTAGGGTTATGTTGAGGGCTAGGGTTAGAGAGATGGTTAGGGTTAGGATTGGACCTAGGGTTAGGGTTATGTTGAGGGCTAGGGTTAGAGAGATGGTTAGGGTTAGGATTGGACCTAGGGTTAGGGTTATGTTGAGGGCTAGGGTTAGAGAGACGGTTAGGGTTATTATTGGACCTAGGGTTAGGGTAATGTTGAGGGCTAGGGTTAGGGAGACGGTAAGGGTTAGGATTGGACCTAGGGTTAGGGTTATGTTGAGGGCTAGGGTTAGAGAGACGGTTAGGGTTAGGATTGGACCTAGGGTTAGGGTTATGTTGAGGGCTAGGGTTAGAGAGACGGTTAGGGTTAGGATTGGACCTAGGGTTAGGGTTATGTTGAGGGCTAGGTTTAGGGAGACGGTAAGGGTTAGGATTGGACCTAGGGTTAGGGTTATGTTGAGGGCTAGGGTTAGAGAGACGGTTAGGGTTATGAGTGGACCTAGGGTTAGGGTTATGTTGAGGGCTAGGGTTAGAGAGACGGTTAGGGTTAGGATTGGACCTAGGGTTAGGGTTATGTTGAGGGCTAGGGTTAGAGAGACGGTTAGGGTCATGATTGGACCTAGGGTTAGGGTTATGTTGAGGGCTAGGGTTCGAGAGACGGTTAGGGTTAGGATTGGACCTAGGGTTGGGGTTATGTTGAGGGCTAGGGTTAGAGAGACGGTTAGGGTCATGATTGGACCTAGGGTTAGGGTTATGTTGAGGGCTAGGGTTAGAGAGACGGTTAGGGTTAGGATTGGACCTAGGGTTAGGGTTATGTTGAGGGCTAGGGTTAGAGAGACGGTTAGGGTTAGGATTGGACCTAGGGTTAGGGTTATGTTGAGGGCTAGGGTTAGAGAGACGGTTAGGGTTTTGAGTGGACCTAGGGATAGGGTTATGTTGAGGGCTAGGGTTAGAGAGACGGTTAGGGTTAGGATTGGACCTAGGGTTAGGGTTATGTTGAGGGCTAGGGTTAGAGAGACGGTTAGGGTTAGGATTGGACCTAGGGTTAGGGTTATGTTGAGGGCTAGGGTTAGAGAGACGGTTAGGGTTAGGATTGGACCTAGGGTTAGGGTTATGTTGAGGGCTAGGGTTAGAGAGACGGTTAGGGTTAGGATTGGACCTAGGGTTAGGGTTATGTTGAGGGCTAGGGTTAGAGAGACGGTTAGGGTTATGATTGGACCTAGGGTTAGGGTTATGTTGAGGGCTAGGGTTAGAGAGACGGTTAGGGTTAGGATTGGACCTAGGGTTAGGGTTATGTTGAGGGCTAGGGTTAGAGAGACGGTTAGGGTTAGGATTGGACCTAGGGTTAGGGTTATGTTGAGGGCTAGGGTTAGAGAGACGGTTAGGGGTAGGATTGGACCTAGGGTTAGGGTTATGTTGAGGGCTAGGGTTAGAGAGACGGTTAGGGTTATGATTGGACCTAGGGTTAGGGTTATGTTGAGGGCTAGGGTTAGAGAGACGGTTAGGGTTAGGATTGGACCTAGGGTTAGGGTTATGTTGAGGGCTAGGGTTAGAGAGACGGTTAGGGTTAGGATTGGACCTAGGGTTAGGGTTATGTTGAGGGCTAGGGTTAGAGAGACGGTTAGGGTTAGGATTGGAAATAGGGTTAGGGTTATGTTGAGGGCTAGGGTTAGAGAGACGGTTAGGGTTATGATTGGACCTAGGGTTAGGGTTATGTTGAGGGCTAGGGTTAGAGAGACGGTTAGGGTTAAGATTGGACCTAGGGTTAGGGTTATGTTGAGGGCTAGGGTTAGAGAGACGGTTAGGGTTAGGATTGGACCTAGGGTTAGGGTTATGTTGAGGGCTAGGGTTAGAGAGACGGTTAGGGTTAGGATTGGACCTAGGGTTAGGGTTATGTTGAGGGCTAGGGTTAGAGAGACGGTTAGGGTTAGGATTGGACCTAGGGTTAGGGTTATGTTGAGGGCTAGGGTTAGGGAGACGGTAAGGGTTAGGATTAGACCTAGGGTTAGTGTTATGTTGAGGGCTAGGGTTAGAGAGACGGTTAGGGTTATGATTGGACCTAGGGTTAGGGTTATGTTGAGGGCTAGGGTTAGAGACACGGTTAGGGTTAGGATTGGACCTAGGGTTAGGGTTATGTTGAGGGCAAGGGTTAGAGAGACGGTTAGGGTTAGGATTGGACCTAGGGTTAGGGTTACGTTGACGGCTAGGCTTAGAGAGACGGTTAGGGTTAGGATTGGACCTAGGGTTAGGGTTATGTTGAGGGCTAGGGTTAGAGAGACGGCTAGGGTTATGATTGGACCTAGGGTTAGGGTTATGTTGAGGGCTGGGGTTAGGGAGACGATAAGGGTTAGGATTGGACCTAGGGTTAGGGTTAGGTTGAGGGCTAGGGTTAGAGAGACGGTTAGGGTTAGGATTGGACCTAGGGTTAGGGTTATGTTGAGGGCTAGGGTTAGAGAGACGGTTAGGGTGAGGATTAGACCTAGGGTTAGGGTTATGTTGAGGGCTAGGGTTAGAGAGACGGTTAGGGTTATGAGTGGACCTAGGGTTAGGGTTATGTTGAGGGCTAGGGTTAGAGAGACGGTTAGGGTTAGGATTGGACCTAGGGTTAGGGTTATGTTGAGGGCTAGGGGTAGAGAGACGGTTAGGGTTATGATTGGACCTAGGGTTAGGGTTATGTTGAGGGCTAGGGTTAGAGAGACGGTTAGGGTTAGGATTGGACCTAGGGTTAGGGTTATGTTGAGGGCTAGGGTTAGAGAGACGATTAGGGTTAGGATTGGACCTAGGGTTAGGGTTATGTTGAGGGCTAGGGTTAGGGAGACGGTAAGGGTTAGGATTGGACCTAGGGTTAGGGTTATGTTGAGGGCTAGGGTTAGAGAGACGGTTAGGGTTAGGATTGGACCTAGGGTTAGGGTTATGTTGAGGGCTAGGGTTAGAGAGACGGTTAGGGTCATGATTGGACCTAGGGTTAGGGTTATGTTGAGGGCTAGGGTTCGAGAGACGGTTAGGGTTAGGATTGGACCTAGGGTTAGGGTTATGTTGAGGGCTAGGGTTAGAGAGACGGTTAGGGTCATGATTGGACCTAGGGTTAGGGTTATGTTGAGGGCTAGGGTTAGAGAGACGGTTAGGGTTAGGATTGGACCTAGGGTTAGGGTTATGTTGAGGGCTAGGGTTAGAGAGACGGTTAGGGTTAGGATTGGACCTAGGGTTAGGGTTATGTTGAGGGCTAGGGTTAGAGAGACGGTTAGGGTTTTGAGTGGACCTAGGGATAGGGTTATGTTGAGGGCTAGGGTTAGAGAGACGATTAGGGTTAGGATTGGACCTAGGGTTAGGGTTATGTTGAGGGCTAGGGTTAGAGAGACGGTTAGGGTTAGGATTGGACCTAGGGTTAGGGTTATGTTGAGGGCTAGGGTTAGAGAGACGGTTAGGGTTAGGATTGGACCTAGGGTTAGGGTTATGTTGAGGGCTAGGGTTAGAGAGACGGTTAGGGTTAGGATTGGACCTAGGGTTAGGGTTATGTTGAGGGCTAGGGTTAGAGAGACGGTTAGGGTTATGATTGGACCTAGGGTTAGGGTTATGTTGAGGGCTAGGGTTAGAGAGACGGTTAGGGTTAGGATTGGACCTAGGGTTAGGGTTATGTTGAGGGCTAGGGTTAGAGAGACGGTTAGGGTTAGGATTGGACCTAGGGTTAGGGTTATGTTGAGGGCTAGGGTTAGAGAGACGGTTAGGGGTAGGATTGGACCTAGGGTTAGGGTTATGTTGAGGGCTAGGGTTAGAGAGACGGTTAGGGTTATGATTGGACCTAGGGTTAGGGTTATGTTGAGGGCTAGGGTTAGAGAGACGGTTAGGGTTAGGATTGGACCTAGGGTTAGGGTTATGTTGAGGGCTAGGGTTAGAGAGACGGTTAGGGTTAGGATTGGACCTAGGGTTAGGGTTATGTTGAGGGCTAGGGTTAGAGAGACGGTTAGGGTTAGGATTGGAAATAGGGTTAGGGTTATGTTGAGGGCTAGGGTTAGAGAGACGGTTAGGGTTATGATTGGACCTAGGGTTAGGGTTATGTTGAGGGCTAGGGTTAGAGAGACGGTTAGGGTTAGGATTGGACCTAGGGTTAGGGTTATGTTGAGGGCTAGGGTTAGAGAGACGGTTAGGGTTAGGATTGGACCTAGGGTTAGGGTTATGTTGAGGGCTAGGGTTAGAGAGACGGTTAGGGTTAGGATTGGACCTAGGGTTAGGGTTATGTTGAGGGCTAGGGTTAGAGAGACGGTTAGGGTTAGGATTGGACCTAGGGTTAGGGTTATGTTGAGGGCTAGGGTTAGGGAGACGGTAAGGGTTAGGATTAGACCTAGGGTTAGGGTTATGTTGAGGGCTAGGGTTAGAGAGACGGTTAGGGTTATGATTGGACCTAGGGTTAGGGTTATGTTGAGGGCTAGGGTTAGAGACACGGTTAGGGTTAGGATTGGACCTAGGGTTAGGGTTATGTTGAGGGCAAGGGTTAGAGAGACGGTTAGGGTTAGGATTGGACCTAGGGTTAGGGTTACGTTGACGGCTAGGCTTAGAGAGACGGTTAGGGTTAGGATTGGACCTAGGGTTAGGGTTATGTTGAGGGCTAGGGTTAGAGAGACGGTTAGGGTTATGATTGGACCTAGGGTTAGGGTTATGTTGAGGGCTGGGGTTAGGGAGACGATAAGGGTTAGGATTGGACCTAGGGTTAGGGTTAGGTTGAGGGCTAGGGTTAGAGAGACGGTTAGGGTTAGGATTGGACCTAGGGTTAGGGTTATGTTGAGGGCTAGGGTTAGAGAGACGGTTAGGGTGAGGATTAGACCTAGGGTTAGGGTTATGTTGAGGGCTAGGGTTAGAGAGACGGTTAGGGTTATGAGTGGACCTAGGGTTAGGGTTATGTTGAGGGCTAGGGTTAGAGAGACGGTTAGGGTTAGGATTGGACCTAGGGTTAGGGTTATGTTGAGGGCTAGGGTTAGGGAGACGGTAAGGGTTAGGATTGGACCTAGGGTTAGGGTTATGTTGAGGGCTAGGGTTAGAGAGACGGTTAGGGTTATGAGTGGACCTAGGGTTAGGGTTATGTTGAGGGCTAGGGTTAGAGAGACGGTTAGGGTTAGGATTGGACCTAGGGTTAGGGTTATGTTGAGGGCTAGGGGTAGAGAGACGGTTAGGGTTATGATTGGACCTAGGGTTAGGGTTATGTTGAGGGCTAGGGTTAGAGAGACGGTTAGGGTTATGATTGGACCTAGGGTTAGGGTTATGTTGAGGGCTAGGGTTAGAGAGACGGTTAGGGTTAGGATTGGACCTAGGGTTAGGGTTATGTTGAGGGCTAGGGTTAGAGAGACGATTAGGGTTAGGATTGGACCTAGGGTTAGGGTTATGTTGAGGGCTAGGGTTAGGGAGACGGTAAGGGTTAGGATTGGACCTAGGGTTAGGGTTATGTTGAGGGCTAGGGTTAGAGAGACGGTTAGGGTTAGGATTGGACCTAGGGTTAGGGTTATGTTGAGGGCTAGGGTTAGAGAGACGGTTAGGGTCATGATTGGACCTAGGGTTAGGGTTATGTTGAGGGCTAGGGTTCGAGAGACGGTTAGGGTTAGGATTGGACCTAGGGTTAGGGTTATGTTGAGGGCTAGGGTTAGAGAGACGGTTAGGGTCATGATTGGACCTAGGGTTAGGGTTATGTTGAGGGCTAGGGTTAGAGAGACGGTTAGGGTTAGGATTGGACCTAGGGTTAGGGTTATGTTGAGGGCTAGGGTTAGAGAGACGGTTAGGGTTAGGATTGGACCTAGGGTTAGGGTTATGTTGAGGGCTAGGGTTAGAGAGACGGTTAGGGTTTTGAGTGGACCTAGGGATAGGGTTATGTTGAGGGCTAGGGTTAGAGAGACGATTAGGGTTAGGATTGGACCTAGGGTTAGGGTTATGTTGAGGGCTAGGGTTAGAGAGACGGTTAGGGTTAGGATTGGACCTAGGGTTAGGGTTATGTTGAGGGCTAGGGTTAGAGAGACGGTTAGGGTTAGGATTGGACCTAGGGTTAGGGTTATGTTGAGGGCTAGGGTTAGAGAGACGGTTAGGGTTAGGATTGGACCTAGGGTTAGGGTTATGTTGAGGGCTAGGGTTAGAGAGACGGTTAGGGTTATGATTGGACCTAGGGTTAGGGTTATGTTGAGGGCTAGGGTTAGAGAGACGGTTAGGGTTAGGATTGGACCTAGGGTGAGGGTTATGTTGAGGGCTAGGGTTAGAGAGACGGTTAGGGTTAGGATTGGACCTAGGGTTAGGGTTATGTTGAGGGCTAGGGTTAGAGAGACGGTTAGGGGTAGGATTGGACCTAGGGTTAGGGTTATGTTGAGGGCTAGGGTTAGAGAGACGGTTAGGGTTATGATTGGACCTAGGGTTAGGGTTATGTTGAGGGCTAGGGTTAGAGAGACGGTTAGGGTTAGGATTGGACCTAGGGTTAGGGTTATGTTGAGGGCTAGGGTTAGAGAGACGGTTAGGGTTAGGATTGGACCTAGGGTTAGGGTTATGTTGAGGGCTAGGGTTAGAGAGACGGTTAGGGTTAGGATTGGAAATAGGGTTAGGGTTATGTTGAGGGCTAGGGTTAGAGAGACGGTTAGGGTTATGATTGGACCTAGGGTTAGGGTTATGTTGAGGGCTAGGGTTAGAGAGACGGTTAGGGTTAGGATTGGACCTAGGGTTAGGGTTATGTTGAGGGCTAGGGTTAGAGAGACGGTTAGGGTTAGGATTGGACCTAGGGTTAGGGTTATGTTGAGGGCTAGGGTTAGAGAGACGGTTAGGGTTAGGATTGGACCTAGGGTTAGGGTTATGTTGAGGGCTAGGGTTAGAGAGACGGTTAGGGTTAGGATTGGACCTAGGGTTAGGGTTATGTTGAGGGCTAGGGTTAGGGAGACGGTAAGGGTTAGGATTAGACCTAGGGTTAGGGTTATGTTGAGGGCTAGGGTTAGAGAGACGGTTAGGGTTATGATTGGACCTAGGGTTAGGGTTATGTTGAGGGCTAGGGTTAGAGACACGGTTAGGGTTAGGATTGGACCTAGGGTTAGGGTTATGTTGAGGGCAAGGGTTAGAGAGACGGTTAGGGTTAGGATTGGACCTAGGGTTAGGGTTACGTTGACGGCTAGGCTTAGAGAGCCGGTTAGGGTTAGGATTGGACCTAGGGTTAGGGTTATGTTGAGGGCTAGGGTTAGAGAGACGGTTAGGGTTAGGATTGGACCTAGGGTTAGGGTTATGTTGAGGGCTAGGGTTAGAGAGACGGTTAGGGTTAGGATTGGACCTAGGGTTAGGGTTATGTTGAGAGCTAGGGTTAGGGAGACGGTAAGGGTTAGGATTGGACCTAAGGTTAGGGTTATGTGTAGGGCTAGGGTTAGAGAGACGGTTAGGGTTAGGATTGGACCTAGGGTTAGGGTTATGTTGAGGGATAGGGTTAGAGAGACGGTTAGGGTTAGGATTGGACCTAGGGTTAGGGTTATGTTGAGGGCTAGGGTTAGAGAGACGGTTAGGGTTAGGATTGGACCTAGGGTTAGGGTTATGTTGAGGGCTAGGGTTAGGGAGACGGTAAGGGTTAGGATTGGACCTAGGGTTAGGGTTATGTTGAGGGCTAGGGTTAGAGAGACGGTTAGGGTTAGGATTGGACCTAGGGTTAGGGTTATGTTGAGGGCTAGGGTTAGAGAGACGGTTAGGGTTAGGATTGGACCTAGGGTTAGGGTTATGTTGAGGGCTAGGTTTAGGGAGACGGTAAGGGTTAGGATTGGACCTAGGGTTAGGGTTATGTTGAGGGCTAGGGTTAGAGAGACGGTTAGGGTTAGGATTGGACCTAGGGTTAGGGTTATGTTGAGGGCTAGGGTTAGAGAGACGGTTAGGGTTATGATTGGACCACGGTTAGGGTTATGTTGAGGGCTAGGGTTAGGGAGACGGTAAGGGTTAGGATTGGACCTAGGGTTAGGGTTATGTTGAGGGCTAGGGTTAGAGAGACGGTTAGGGTTAGGTTTGGACCTAGGGTTAGGGTTATGTTGAGGGCTAGGGTTAGAGAGACGGTTAGGGTTAGGATTGGACCTAGGGTTAGGGTTATGTTGAGGGCTAGGGTTAGGGAGACGGTAAGGGTTAGGATTAGACCTAGGGTTAGGGTTATGTTGAGGGCTAGGGTTAGAGAGACGGTTAGGGTTAGGATTGGACCTAGGGTTAGGGTTATGTTGAGGGCTAGGGTTAGAGACACGGTTAGGGTTAGGATTGGACCTAGGGTTAGGGTTATGTTGAGGGCTAGGGTTAGAGTGACGGTTAGGGTTAGGATTGGACCTAGGGTTAGGGTTACGTTGACGGCTAGGCTTAGAGAGACGGTTAGCGTTAGGATTGGACCTAGGGTTAGGGTTATGTTGAGGGCTAGGGTTAGAGAGACGGTTAGGGTTATGATTGGACCTAGGGTTAGGGTTATGTTGAGGGCTGGGGTTAGGGAGACGATAAGGGTTAGGATTGGACCTAGGGTTAGGGTTAGGTTGAGGGCTAGGGTTAGAGAGACAGTTAGGGTTAGGATTGGACCTAGGGTTAGGGTTATGTTGAGGGCTAGGGTTAGAGAGACGGTTAGGGTTAGGATTGGACCTAGGGTTAGGGTTATGTTGAGGGCTAGGGTTAGAGAGACGGTTAGAGTTAGGATTGGAAATAGGGTTAGGGTTATGTTGAGGGCTAGGGTTAGAGAGACGGTTAGGGTTAGGATTGGACCTAGGGTTAGGGTTATGTTGATGGCTAGGGTTAGAGAGACGGTTAGGGTTATGATTGGACGTAGGGTTAGGGTTATGTTGAGTGCTAGGGTTAGAGAGACGGTTAGGGTTAGGATTGGACCTAGGGTTAGGCTTATGTTGAGGGCTAGGGTTAGAGAGACGGTTAGGGTTAGGATTGGACCTAGGGTTAGGGTTATGTTGAGGGCTAGGGTTAGAGAGACGGTTAGGGTGAGGATTAGACCTAGGGTTAGGGTTATGTTGAGGCCTAGGGTTAGAGAGACGGTTAGGGTTATGAGTGGACCTAGGGTTAGGGTTATGTTGAGGGCTAGGGTTAGAGAGACGGTTAGGGTTATGATTGGACCTAGGGTTAGGGTTATGTTGAGGGCTAGGGTTAGAGAGACGGTTAGGGTTAGGATTGGACCTAGGGTTAGGGTTATGTTGAGGGCTAGGGTTAGGGAGACGGTAAGGGTTAGGATTGGACCTAGGGTTAGGGTTATGTTGAGGGCTAGGGTTAGAGAGACGGTTAGGGTTAGGATTGGACCTAGGGTTAGGGTTATGTTGTGGGCTATGGTTAGAGAGACGGTTAGGGTTAGGATTGGACCTAGGGTTAGGGTTATGTTGAGGGCTAGGGTTAGAGAGACGGTTAGGGTTAGGATTGGACCTAGGGTTAGGGTTATGTTGAGGGCTAGGGTTAGAGAGACGGTTAGGGTTAGGATTGGACCTAGGGTTAGGGTTATGTTGAGGGCTAGGGTTAGAGAGACGGTTAGGGTTAGGATTGGACCTAGGGTTAGGGTTATGTTGAGGGCAGGGTTAGAGAGACGGTTAGGGTTATGATTGGACCTAGGGTTAGGGTTATGTTGAGGGCTAGGGTTAGAGAGACGGTTAGGGTTAGGATTGGACCTAGGGTTAGGGTTATGTTGAGGGCTAGGGTTAGAGACGGTTAGGGTTAGGATTGGACCTAGGGTTAGGTTTATGTTGAGGGCTAGGGTTAGAGAGACGGTTAGGGTTTTGAGTGGACCTAGGGATAGGGTTATGTTGAGGGCTAGGGTTAGAGAGACGGTTAGGGTTAGGATTGGACCTAGGGTTAGGGTTATGTTGAGGGCTAGGGTTAGAGAGACGGTTAGGGTTAGGATTGGACCTAGGGTTAGGGTTATGTTGAGGGCTAGGGTTAGAGAGACGGTTAGGGTTATGATTGGACCTAGGGTTAGGGTTATGTTGAGGGTTAGGGTTAGAGACGGTTAGGGTTAGGATTGGACCTAGGGTTAGGGTTATGTTGAGGGCTAGGGTTACAGAGACGGTTAGGGTTAGGATTGGACCTAGGGTTAGGGTTATGTTGAGGGCTAGGGTTAGAGAGACGGTTAGGGGTAGGATTGGACCTAGGGTTAGGGTTATGTTGAGGGCTAGGGTTAGAGAGACGGTTAGGGTTATGATTGGACCTAGGGTTAGGGTTATGTTGAGGGCTAGGGTTAGAGAGACGGTTAGGGTTAGGATTGGACCTAGGGTTAGGGTTATGTTGAGGGCTAGGGTTAGAGAGACGGTTAGGGTTAGGATTGGACCTAGGGTTAGGGTTATGTTGAGGGCTAGGGTTAGAGAGACGGTTAGGGTTAGGATTGGACCTAGGGTTAGGGTTATGTTGAGGGCTAGGGTTAGAGAGACGGTTATGGGTTATGATTGTACCTAGGGTTAGGGTTATGTTGAGGGCTAGGGTTAGAGAGACGGTTAGGGTTAGGATTGGACCTAGGGTTAGGGTTATGTTGAGGGCTAGGGTTGGAGAGACGGTTAGGGTTAGGATTGGACCTAGGGTTAGGGTTATGTTGAGGGCTAGGGTTAGAGAGACGGTTAGGGTTAGGATTGGACCTAGGGTTAGGGTTATGTTGAGGGCTAGGGTTAGAGAGACGGTTATGGTTAGGATTGGACCTAGGGTTAGGGTTATGTTGAGGGCTAGGGTTAGAGAGACGGTTAGGGTCATGATTGGACCTAGGGTTAGGGTTATGTTGAGGGCTAGGGTTAGAGAGACGGTTAGGGTTAGGATTGGACCTAGGGTTAGGGTTATGTTGAGGGGTAGGGTTAGAGAGACGGTTAGGGTTAGGATTGGACCTAGGGTTAGGGTTATGTTGAGGGCTAGGGTTAGAGAGACGGTCAGGGTTAGGATTGGACCTAGGGTTAGGGTTATGTTGAGGGCTAGGGTTAGAGAGACGGTTAGGGTTAGGATTGGACCTAGGGTTAGGGTTATGTTGAGGGCTAGGGTTAGAGAGACGGTTAGGGTTAGGATTGGACCTAGGGTTAGGGTTATGTTGAGGGCTAGGGTTAGAGAGACGGTTAGGGTTAGGATTGGACCTAGGGTTAGGGTTATGTTGAGGGCTAGGGTTAGAGAGACGGTTAGGGTTTTGAGTGGACCTAGGGATAGGGTTATGTTGAGGGCTAGGGTTAGAGAGACGGTTAGGGTTAGGATTGGACCTAGGGTTAGGGTTATGTTGAGGGCTAGGGTTAGAGAGACGGTTAGGGTTAGGATTGGACCTAGGGTTAGGGTTATGTTGAGGGTTAGGGTTAGAGAGACGGTTAGGGTTAGGATTGGACCTAGGGTTAGGGTTATGTTGAGGGCTAGGGTTAGAGAGACGGTTAGGGTTAGGATTGGACCTAGGGTTAGGGTTATGTTGAGGGCTAGGGTTAGAGAGACGGTTAGGGTTATGATTGGACCTAGGGTTAGGGTTATGTTGAGGGCTAGGGTTAGAGAGACGGTTAGGGTTAGGATTGGACCTAGGGTTAGGGTTATGTTGAGGGCTAGGGTTAGAGAGACGGTTAGGGTTAGGATTGGACCTAGGGTTAGGGTTATGTTGAGGGCTAGGGTTAGAGAGACGGTTAGGGGTAGGATTGGAACTAGGGTTAGGGTTATGTTGAGGGCTAGGGTTAGAGAGACGGTTAGGGTTATGATTGGACCTAGGGTTAGGGTTATGTTGAGGGCTAGGGTTGGAGAGACGGTTAGGGTTAGGATTGGACCTAGGGATAGGGTTATGTTGAGGGCTAGGGTTAGAGAGACGGTTAGGGTTAGGATTGGACCTAGGGTTAGGGTTATGTTGAGGGCTAGGGTTAGAGAGACGGTTAGGGTTAGGATTGGAAATAGGGTTAGGGTTATGTTGAGGGCTAGGGTTAGAGAGACGGTTAGGGTTATGATTGGACCTAGGGTTAGGGTTATGTTGAGGGCTAGGGTTAGAGAGACGGTTAGGGTTAGGATTGGACCTAGGGTTAGGGTTATGTTGAGGGCTAGGGTTAGAGAGACGGTTAGGGTTAGGATTGGACCTAGGGTTAGGGTTATGTTGAGGGCTAGGGTTAGAGAGACGGTTAGCGTTAGGATTGGACCTAGGGTTAGGGTTATGTTGAGGGCTAGGGTTAGAGAGACGGTTAGGGTTAGGATTGGACCTAGGGTTAGGGTTATGTTGAGGGCTAGGGTTAGGGAGACGGTAAGGGTTAGGATTAGACCTAGGGTTAGGGTTATGTTGAGGGCTAGGGTTAGAGAGACGGTTAGGGTTAGGTTTGGACCTAGGGTTAGGGTTATGTTGAGGGCTAGGGTTAGAGAGACGGTTAGGGTTAGGATTGGACCTAGGGTTAGGGTTATGTTGAGGGCTAGGGTTAGGGAGACGGTTAGGGTTAGGATTGGACCTAGGGTTAGGGTTATGTTGAGGGCTAGGGTTAGGGAGACGGTAAGGGTTAGGATTAGACCTAGGGTTAGGGTTATGTTGAGGGCTAGGGTTAGAGAGACGGTTAGGGTTATGATTGGACCTAGGGTTAGGGTTATGTTGAGGGCTAGGGTTAGAGACATGGTTAGGGTTAGGATTGGACCTAGGGTTAGGGTTATGTTGAGGGCTAGGGTTAGAGTGACGGTTAGGGTTAGGATTGGACCTAGGGTTAGGGTTACGTTGACGGCTAGGCTTAGAGAGACGGTTAGCGTTAGGATTGGACCTAGGGTTAGGGTTATGTTGAGGGCTAGGGTTAGAGAGACGGTTAGGGTTATGATTGGACCTAGGGTTAGGGTTATGTTGAGGGCTGGGGTTAGGGAGACGATAAGGGTTAGGATTGGACCTAGGGTTAGGGTTAGGTTGAGGGCTAGGGTTAGAGAGACAGTTAGGGTTAGGATTGGACCTAGGGTTAGGGTTATGTTGAGGGCTAGGGTTAGAGAGACGGTTAGGGTTAGGATTGGACCTAGGGTTAGGGTTATGTTGAGGGCTAGGGTTAGAGAGACGGTTAGAGTTAGGATTGGAAATAGGGTTAGGGTTATGTTGAGGGCTAGGGTTAGAGAGACGGTTAGGGTTAGGATTGGACCTAGGGTTAGGGTTATGTTGATGGCTAGGGTTAGAGAGACGGTTAGGGTTATGATTGGACGTAGGGTTAGGGTTATGTTGAGTGCTAGGGTTAGAGAGACGGTTAGGGTTAGGATTGGACCTAGGGTTAGGCTTATGTTGAGGGCTAGGGTTAGAGAGACGGTTAGGGTTAGGATTGGACCTAGGGTTAGGGTTATGTTGAGGGCTAGGGTTAGAGAGACGGTTAGGGTGAGGATTAGACCTAGGGTTAGGGTTATGTTGAGGGCTAGGGTTAGAGAGACGGTTAGGGTTATGAGTGGACCTAGGGTTAGGGTTATGTTGAGGGCTAGGGTTAGAGAGACGGTTAGGGTTATGATTGGACCTAGGGTTAGGGTTATGTTGAGGGCTAGGGTTAGAGAGACGGTTAGGGTTAGGATTGGACCTAGGGTTAGGGTTATGTTGAGGGCTAGGGTTAGGGAGACGGTAAGGGTTAGGATTGGACCTAGGGTTAGGGTTATGTTGAGGGCTAGGGTTAGAGAGACGGTTAGGGTTAGGATTGGACCTAGGGTTAGGGTTATGTTGTGGGCTATGGTTAGAGAGACGGTTAGGGTTAGGATTGGACCTAGGGTTAGGGTTATGTTGAGGGCTAGGGTTAGAGAGACGGTTAGGGTTAGGATTGGACCTAGGGTTAGGGTTATGTTGAGGGCTAGGGTTAGAGAGACGGTTAGGGTTAGGATTGGACCTAGGGTTAGGGTTATGTTGAGGGCTAGGGTTAGAGAGACGGTTAGGGTTAGGATTGGACCTAGGGTTAGGGTTATGTTGAGGGCAGGGTTAGAGAGACGGTTAGGGTTATGATTGGACCTAGGGTTAGGGTTATGTTGAGGGCTAGGGTTAGAGAGACGGTTAGGGTTAGGATTGGACCTAGGGTTAGGGTTATGTTGAGGGCTAGGGTTAGAGACGGTTAGGGTTAGGATTGGACCTAGGGTTAGGTTTATGTTGAGGGCTAGGGTTAGAGAGACGGTTAGGGTTTTGAGTGGACCTAGGGATAGGGTTATGTTGAGGGCTAGGGTTAGAGAGACGGTTAGGGTTAGGATTGGACCTAGGGTTAGGGTTATGTTGAGGGCTAGGGTTAGAGAGACGGTTAGGGTTAGGATTGGACCTAGGGTTAGGGTTATGTTGAGGGCTAGGGTTAGAGAGACGGTTAGGGTTATGATTGGACCTAGGGTTAGGGTTATGTTGAGGGTTAGGGTTAGAGACGGTTAGGGTTAGGATTGGACCTAGGGTTAGGGTTATGTTGAGGGCTAGGGTTACAGAGACGGTTAGGGTTAGGATTGGACCTAGGGTTAGGGTTATGTTGAGGGCTAGGGTTAGAGAGACGGTTAGGGGTAGGATTGGACCTAGGGTTAGGGTTATGTTGAGGGCTAGGGTTAGAGAGACGGTTAGGGTTATGATTGGACCTAGGGTTAGGGTTATGTTGAGGGCTAGGGTTAGAGAGACGGTTAGGGTTAGGATTGGACCTAGGGTTAGGGTTATGTTGAGGGCTAGGGTTAGAGAGACGGTTAGGGTTAGGATTGGACCTAGGGTTAGGGTTATGTTGAGGGCTAGGGTTAGAGAGACGGTTAGGGTTAGGATTGGACCTAGGGTTAGGGTTATGTTGAGGGCTAGGGTTAGAGAGACGGTTATGGGTTATGATTGTACCTAGGGTTAGGGTTATGTTGAGGGCTAGGGTTAGAGAGACGGTTAGGGTTAGGATTGGACCTAGGGTTAGGGTTATGTTGAGGGCTAGGGTTGGAGAGACGGTTAGGGTTAGGATTGGACCTAGGGTTAGGGTTATGTTGAGGGCTAGGGTTAGAGAGACGGTTAGGGTTAGGATTGGACCTAGGGTTAGGGTTATGTTGAGGGCTAGGGTTAGAGAGACGGTTATGGTTAGGATTGGACCTAGGGTTAGGGTTATGTTGAGGGCTAGGGTTAGAGAGACGGTTAGGGTCATGATTGGACCTAGGGTTAGGGTTATGTTGAGGGCTAGGGTTAGAGAGACGGTTAGGGTTAGGATTGGACCTAGGGTTAGGGTTATGTTGAGGGGTAGGGTTAGAGAGACGGTTAGGGTTAGGATTGGACCTAGGGTTAGGGTTATGTTGAGGGCTAGGGTTAGAGAGACGGTCAGGGTTAGGATTGGACCTAGGGTTAGGGTTATGTTGAGGGCTAGGGTTAGAGAGACGGTTAGGGTTAGGATTGGACCTAGGGTTAGGGTTATGTTGAGGGCTAGGGTTAGAGAGACGGTTAGGGTTAGGATTGGACCTAGGGTTAGGGTTATGTTGAGGGCTAGGGTTAGAGAGACGGTTAGGGTTAGGATTGGACCTAGGGTTAGGGTTATGTTGAGGGCTAGGGTTAGAGAGACGGTTAGGGTTTTGAGTGGACCTAGGGATAGGGTTATGTTGAGGGCTAGGGTTAGAGAGACGGTTAGGGTTAGGATTGGACCTAGGGTTAGGGTTATGTTGAGGGCTAGGGTTAGAGAGACGGTTAGGGTTAGGATTGGACCTAGGGTTAGGGTTATGTTGAGGGTTAGGGTTAGAGAGACGGTTAGGGTTAGGATTGGACCTAGGGTTAGGGTTATGTTGAGGGCTAGGGTTAGAGAGACGGTTAGGGTTAGGATTGGACCTAGGGTTAGGGTTATGTTGAGGGCTAGGGTTAGAGAGACGGTTAGGGTTATGATTGGACCTAGGGTTAGGGTTATGTTGAGGGCTAGGGTTAGAGAGACGGTTAGGGTTAGGATTGGACCTAGGGTTAGGGTTATGTTGAGGGCTAGGGTTAGAGAGACGGTTAGGGTTAGGATTGGACCTAGGGTTAGGGTTATGTTGAGGGCTAGGGTTAGAGAGACGGTTAGGGGTAGGATTGGACCTAGGGTTAGGGTTATGTTGAGGGCTAGGGTTAGAGAGACGGTTAGGGTTATGATTGGACCTAGGGTTAGGGTTATGTTGAGGGCTAGGGTTGGAGAGACGGTTAGGGTTAGGATTGGACCTAGGGATAGGGTTATGTTGAGGGCTAGGGTTAGAGAGACGGTTAGGGTTAGGATTGGACCTAGGGTTAGGGTTATGTTGAGGGCTAGGGTTAGAGAGACGGTTAGGGTTAGGATTGGAAATAGGGTTAGGGTTATGTTGAGGGCTAGGGTTAGAGAGACGGTTAGGGTTATGATTGGACCTAGGGTTAGGGTTATGTTGAGGGCTAGGGTTAGAGAGACGGTTAGGGTTAGGATTGGACCTAGGGTTAGGGTTATGTTGAGGGCTAGGGTTAGAGAGACGGTTAGGGTTAGGATTGGACCTAGGGTTAGGGTTATGTTGAGGGCTAGGGTTAGAGAGACGGTTAGGGTTAGGATTGGACCTAGGGTTAGGGTTATGTTGAGGGCTAGGGTTAGAGAGACGGTTAGGGTTAGGATTGGACCTAGGGTTAGGGTTATGTTGAGGGCTAGGGTTAGGGAGACGGTAAGGGTTAGGATTAGACCTAGGGTTAGGGTTATGTTGAGGGCTAGGGTTAGAGAGACGGTTAGGGTTATGATTGGACCTAGGGTTAGGGTTATGTTGAGGGCTAGGTTTAGAGACACGGTTAGGGTTAGGATTGGACCTAGGGTTAGGGTTATGTTGAGGGCTAGGGTTAGAGAGACGGTTAGGGTTAGGATTGGACCTAGGGTTAGGGTTAGGTTGAGGGCTAGGGTTAGAGAGACGGTTAGGGTTAGGATTGGACCTAGGGTTAGGGTTATATTGAGGGCTAGGGTTAGAGAGACGGTTAGGGTTAGGATTGGACCTAGGGTTAGGGTTATGTTGAGGGCTAGGGTTAGAGAGACGGTTAGAGTTAGGATTGGAAATAGGGTTAGGGTTATGTTGAGGGCTAGGGATAGAGAGACGGTTAGGGTTAGGATTGGACCTAGGGTAAGGGTTATGTTGAGGGCTAGGGTTAGAGAGACGGTTAGGGTTATGATTGGACGTAGGGTTAGGGTTATGTTGAGGGCTAGGGTTAGAGAGACGGTTAGGGTTAGGATTGGACCAAGGGTTAGGCTTATGTTGAGGGCTAGGGTTAGAGAGACGGTTAGGGTTAGGATTGGACCTAGGGTTAGGGTTATGTTGAGGGCTAGGGTTAGAGAGACGGTTAGGGTGAGGATTAGACCTAGGGTTAGGGTTATGTTGAGGGCTAGGGTTAGAGAGACGGTTAGGGTTATGAGTGGACCTAGGGTTAGGGTTATGTTGAGGGCTAGGGTTAGAGAGACGGTTAGGGTTAGGATTGGACCTAGGGTTAGGGTTATGTTGAGGGCTAGGGGTAGAGAGACGGTTAGGGTTATGATTGGACCTAGGGTTAGGGTTATGTTGAGGGCTAGGGGTAGAGAGACGGTTAGGGTTATGATTGGACCTAGGGTTAGGGTTATGTTGAGGGCTAGGGTTAGAGAGACGGTTAGGGTTAGGATTGGACCTAGGGTTAGGGTTATGTTGAGGGCTAGGGTTACAGAGACGATTAGGGTTAGGATTGGACCTAGGGTTAGGGTTATGTTGAGGGCTAGGGTTAGGGAGACGGTAAGGGTTAGGATTGGACCTAAGGTTAGGGTTATGTTGAGGGCTAGGGTTAGAGAGACGGTTAGGGTTAGGATTGGACCTAGGGTTAGGGTTATGTTGAGGGCTAGGGTTAGAGAGACGGTTAGGGTTAGGATTGGACCTAGGGTTAGGGTTATGTTGAGGGCTAGGGTTAGAGAGACGGTTAGGGTTATGATTGGACCTAGGGTTAGGGTTATGTTGAGGGCTGGGGTTAGGGAGACGATAAGGGTTAGGATTGGACCTAGGGTTAGGGTTAGGTTGAGGGCTAGGGTTAGAGAGACGGTTAGGGTTAGGATTGGACCTAGGGTTAGGGTTATGTTGAGGGCTAGGGTTAGAGAGACGGTTAGGGTTAGGATTGGACCTAGGGTTAGGGTTATGTTGAGGGCTAGGGTTAGAGAGACGGTTAGAGTTAGGATTGGAAATAGGGTTAGGGTTATGTTGAGGGCTAGGGTTAGAGAGACGGTTAGGGTTAGGATTGGACCTAGGGTTAGGGTTATGTTGAGGGCTAGGGTTAGAGAGACGGTTAGGGTTATGATTGGACGTAGGGTTAGGGTTATGTTGAGGGCTAGGGTTAGAGAGACGGTTAGGGTTAGGATTGGACCTAGGGTTAGGGTTATGTTGAGGGCTATGGTTAGAGAGACGGTTAGGGTTAGGATTGGACATAGGGTTAGGGTTATGTTGAGGGCTAGGGTTAGAGAGAAGGTTAGGGTTATGATTGGACCTAGGGTTAGGGTTATGTTGAGGGCTAGGGTTAGAGAGACGGTTAGGGTTATGATTGGACCTAGGGTTAGGGTTATGTTGAGGGCTAGGGTTAGAGAGACGGTTCGGGTTAGGATTGGACCTAGGGTTAGGGTTATGTTGAGGGCTAGGGTTAGAGAGACGGTTATGGGTAGGATTGGACCTAGGGTTAGGGTTATGTTGAGGGCTAGGGTTAGAGAGACGGTTAGGGTTAGGATTGGACCTAGGGTTAGGGTTATGTTGAGGGCTAGGGTTAGAGAGACGGTTAGAGTTAGGATTGGAAATAGGGTTAGGGTTATGTTGAGGGCTAGGGTTAGAGAGACGGTTAGGGTTAGGATTGGACCTAGGGTTAGGGTTATGTTGAGGGCTAGGGTTAGAGAGACGGTTAGGGTTAGGATTGGACCTAGGGTTAGGGTTATGTTGAGGGCTAGGGTTAGAGAGACGGTTAGAGTTAGGATTGGAAATAGGGTTAGGGTTATGTTGAGGGCTAGGGTTAGAGAGACGGTTAGGGTTAGGATTGGACCTAGGGTTAGGGTTATGTTGAGGGCTAGGGTTAGAGAGACGGTTAGGGTTATGATTGGACGTAGGGTTAGGGTTATGTTGAGGGCTAGGGTTAGAGAGACGGTTAGGGTTATGATTGGACCTAGGGTTAGGGTTATGTTGAGGGCTAGGGTTAGAGAGACGGTTAGGGTTATGATTGGACCTAGGGTTAGGGTTATGTTGAGGGCTAGGGTTAGAGAGACGGTTCGGGTTAGGATTGGACCTAGGGTTAGGGTTATGTTGAGGGCTAGGGTTAGAGAGACGGTTAGGGGTAGGATTGGACCTAGGGTTAGGGTTATGTTGAGGGCTAGGGTTAGAGAGACGGTTAGGGTTATGATTGGACCTAGGGTTAGGGTTATGTTGAGGGCTAGGGTTAGAGAGACGGTTAGGGTTAGGATTGGACCTAGGGTTAGGGTTATGTTGAGGGCTAGGGTTAGAGAGACGGTTAGGGTTAGGATTGGACCTAGGGTTAGGGTTATGTTGAGGGCTAGGGTTAGAGAGACGGTTAGGGTTAGGATTGGAAATAGGGTTAGGGTTATGTTGAGGGCTAGGGTTAGACAGACGGTTAGGGTTATGATTGGACCTAGGGTTAGGGTTATGTTGAGGCCTAGGGTTAGAGAGACGGTTAGGGTTATGATTGGACGTAGGGTTAGGGTTATGTTGAGGGCTAGGTTTAGAGAGACGGTTAGGGTTAGGATTGGACCTAGGGTTAGGGTTATGTTGAGGGCTAGGGTTAGAGAGACGGTTAGGGTTAGGATTGGACCTAGGGTTAGGGTTATGTTGAGGGCTAGGGTTAGAGAGACGGTTAGGGTTAGGATTGGACCTAGGGTTAGGGTTATGTTGAGGGCTAGGGTTAGAGAGACGGTTAGGGTTATGAGTGGACCTAGGGTTAGGGTTATGTTGAGGGCTAGGGTTAGAGAGACGGTTAGGGTTAGGATTGGACCTAGGGTTAGGGTTATGTTGAGGGCTAGGGTTAGAGAGACGGTTAGGGTCATGATTGGACCTAGGGTTAGGGTTATGTTGAGGGCTAGGGTTAGAGAGACGGTTAGGGTTAGGATTGGACCTAGGGTTAGTGTTATGTTGAGGGATAGGGTTAGAGAGACGGTTAGGGTCATGATTGGACCTAGGGTTAGGGTTATGTTGAGGGCTAGGGTTAGAGAGACGGTTAGGGTTAGGATTGGACCTAGGGTTAGGGTTATGTTGAGGGCTAGGGTTAGAGAGACAGTTAGGGTTATGATTGGACCTAGGGTTAGGGTTATGTTGAGGGCTAGGGTTAGAGAGACGGTTCGGGTTAGGATTGGACCTAGGGTTAGGGTTATGTTGAGGGCTAGGGTTAGAGAGACGGTTACGGTTAGGATTGGACCTAGGGTTAGGGTTATGTTGAGGGCTAGGGTTAGAGAGACGGTTAGGGTTAGGATTGGACCTAGGGTTAGGGTTATGTTGAGGGCTAGGGTTAGAGAGACGGTTAGGGTTATGATTGTTCCTAGGGTTAGGGTTATGTTGAGGGCTAGGGTTAGAGAGACGGTTAGGGTTAGGATTGGACCTAGGGTTAGGGTTATGTTGAGGGCTAGGGTTGGAGAGACGGTTAGGGTTAGGATTGGACCTAGGGTTAGGGTTATGTTGAGGGCTAGGGTTAGACAGACGGTTAGGCTTAGGATTGGACCTAGGGTTAGGGTTATGTTGAGGGCTAGGGTTAGAGAGACGGTTAGGGTTAGGATTGGACCTAGGGTTAGGGTTATGTTGAGGGCTAGGGTTAGAGAGACGGTTAGGGTCATGATTGGACCTAGGGTTAGGGTTATGTTGAGGGCTAGGGTTAGAGAGACGGTTAGGGTTAGGATTGGACCTAGGGTTAGGGTTATGTTGAGGGCTAGGGTTAGAGAGACGGTTAGGGTTAGGATTGGACCTAGGGTTAGGGTTATGTTGAGGGCTAGGGTTAGAGAGACGGTTAGGGTTATGATTGGACCTAGGGTTAGGGTTATGTTGAGGGCTAGGGTTAGAGAGACGGTTAGGGTTAGGATTGGACCTAGGGTTAGGGTTATGTTGAGGGCTAGGGTTAGAGAGACGGTTAGGGTTAGGATTGGACCTAGGGTTAGGGTTATGTTGAGGGCTAGGGTTAGAGAGACGGTTAGGGTTAGGATTGGACCTAGGGTTAGGGTTATGTTGAGGGCTAGGGTTAGAGAGACGGTTAGGGTTTTGAGTGGACCTAGGGATAGGGTTATGTTGAGGGCTAGGGTTAGAGAGACGGTTAGGGTTAGGATTGGACCTAGGGTTAGGGTTATGTTGAGGGCTAGGGTTAGAGAGACGGTTAGGGTTAGGATTGGACCTAGGGTTAGGGTTATGTTGAGGGCTAGGGTTAGAGAGACGGTTAGGGTTAGGATTGGACCTAGGGTTAGGGTTATGTTGAGGGCTAGGGTTAGAGAGACCGTTAGGGTTAGGATTGGACCTAGGGTTAGGGTTATGTTGAGGGCTAGGGTTAGAGAGACGGTTAGGGTTATGATTGGACCTAGGGTTAGGGTTATGTTGAGGGCTAGGGTTAGAGAGACGGTTAGGGTTAGGATTGGACCTAGGGTTAGGGTTATGTTGAGGGCTAGGGTTAGAGAGACGGTTAGGGTTAGGATTGGACCTAGGGTTAGGGTTATGTTGAGGGCTAGGGTTAGAGAGACGGTTAGGGGTAGGATTGGACCTAGGGTTAGGGTTATGTTGAGGGCTAGGGTTAGAGAGACGGTTAGGGTTATGATTGGACCTAGGGTTAGGGTTATGTTGAGGGCTCGGGTTAGAGAGAGGGTTAGGGTTAGGATTGGACCTAGGGTTAGGGTTATGTTGAGGGCTAGGGTTAGAGAGACGGTTAGGGTTAGGATTGGACCTAGGGTTAGGGTTATGTTGAGGGCTAGGGTTAGAGAGACGGTTAGGGTTAGGATTGGAAATAGGGTTAGGGTTATGTTGAGGGCTAGGGTTAGAGAGACGGTTAGGGTTATGATTGGACCTAGGGTTAGGGTTATGTTGAGGGCTAGGGTTAGAGAGACGGTTAGGGTTAGGATTGGACCTAGGGTTAGGGTTATGTTGAGGGCTAGGGTTAGAGAGACGGTTAGGGTTAGGATTGGACCTAGGGTTAGGGTTATGTTGAGGGCTAGGGTTAGAGAGACGGTTAGGGTTAGGATTGGACCTAGGGTTAGGGTTATGTTGAGGGCTAGGGTTAGAGAGACGGTTAGGGTTAGGATTGGACCTAGGGTTAGGGTTATGTTGAGGCTAGGGTTAGGGAGACGGTAAGGGTTAGGATTAGACCTAGGGTTAGGGTTATGTTGAGGGCTAGGATTAGAGAGACGGTTAGGGTTATGATTGGACCTAGGGTTAGGGTTATGTTGAGGGCTAGGGTTAGAGACACGGTTAGGGTTAGGATTGGACCTAGGGTTAGGGTTATGTTGAGGGCTAGGGTTAGAGAGACGGTTAGGGTTAGGATTGGACCTAGGGTTAGGGTTACGTTGACGGCTAGGCTTAGAGAGACGGTTAGGGTTAGGATTGGACCTAGGGTTAGGGTTATGTTGAGGGCTAGGGTTAGAGAGACGGTTAGGGTTAGGATTGGACCTAGGGTTAGGGTTATGTTGAGGGCTAGGGTTAGAGAGACGGTTAGGGTTTTGAGTGGACCTAGGGATAGGGTTATGTTGAGGGCTAGGGTTAGAGAGACGGTTAGGGTTAGGATTGGACCTAGGGTTAGGGTTATGTTGAGGGCTAGGGTTAGAGAGACGGTTAGGGTTAGGATTGGACCTAGGGTTAGGGTTATGTTGAGGGCTAGGGTTAGAGAGACGGTTAGGGTCATGATTGGACCTAGGGTTAGGGTTATGTTGAGGGCTAGGGTTCGAGAGACGGTTAGGGTTAGGATTGGACCTAGGGTTAGGGTTATGTTGAGGGCTAGGGTTAGAGAGACGGTTAGGGTTAGGATTGGACCTAGGGTTAGGGTTATGTTGAGGGCTAGGGTTAGAGAGACGGTTAGGGTCATGATTGGACCTAGGGTTAGGGTTATGTTGAGGGCTAGGGTTCGAGAGACGGTTAGGGTTAGGATTGGACCTAGGGTTAGGGTTATGTTGAGGGCTAGGGTTAGAGAGACGGTTAGGGTCATGATTGGACCTAGGGTTAGGGTTATGTTGAGGGCTAGGGTTAGAGAGACGGTTAGGGTTAGGATTGGACCTAGGGTTAGGGTTATGTTGAGGGCTAGGGTTAGAGAGACGGTTAGGGTTAGGATTGGACCTAGGGTTAGGGTTATGTTGAGGGCTAGGGTTAGAGAGACGGTTAGGGTTTTGAGTGGACCTAGGGATAGGGTTATGTTGAGGGCTAGGGTTAGAGAGACGATTAGGGTTAGGATTGGACCTAGGGTTAGGGTTATGTTGAGGGCTAGGGTTAGAGAGACGGTTAGGGTTAGGATTGGACCTAGGGTTAGGGTTATGTTGAGGGCTAGGGTTAGAGAGACGGTTAGGGTTAGGATTGGACCTAGGGTTAGGGTTATGTTGAGGGCTAGGGTTAGAGAGACGGTTAGGGTTAGGATTGGACCTAGGGTTAGGGTTATGTTGAGGGCTAGGGTTAGAGAGACGGTTAGGGTTTTGAGTGGACCTAGGGATAGGCTTATGTTGAGGGCTAGGGTTAGAGAGACGGTTAGGGTTAGGATTGGACCTAGGGTTAGGGTTATGTTGAGGGCTAGGGTTAGAGAGACGGTTAGGGTTATGATTGGACCTAGGGTTAGGGTTATGTTGAGGGCTAGGGTTAGAGAGACGGTTAGGGTTAGGATTGGACCTAGGGTTAGGCTTATGTTGAGGGCTAGGGTTAGAGAGACGGTTAGGGTTAGGATTGGACCTAGGGTTAGGGTTATGTTGAGGGCTAGGGTTAGAGAGACGGTTAGGGTGAGGATTAGACCTAGGGTTAGGGTTATGTTGAGGGCTAGGGTTAGAGAGACGGTTAGGGTTATGAGTGGACCTAGGGTTAGGGTTATGTTGAGGGCTAGGGTTAGAGAGACGGTTAGGGTTATGATTGGACCTAGGGTTAGGGTTATGTTGAGGGCTAGGGTTAGAGAGACGGTTAGGGTTAGGATTGGACCTAGGGTTAGGGTTATGTTGAGGGCTAGGGTTAGGGAGACGGTAAGGGTTAGGATTGGATCTAGGGTTAGGGTTATGTTGAGGGCTAGGGTTAGAGAGACGGTTAGGGTTAGGATTGGACCTAGGGTTAGGGTTATGTTGAGGGCTATGGTTAGAGAGACGGTTAGGGTTAGGATTGGACCTAGGGTTAGGGTTATGTTGAGGGCTAGGGTTAGAGAGACGGTTAGGGTTAGGATTGGACCTAGGGTTAGGGTTATGTTGAGGGCTAGGGTTAGAGAGACGGTTAGGGTTAGGATTGGACCTAGGGTTAGGGTTATGTTGAGGGCTAGGGTTAGAGAGACGGTTAGGGTTAGGATTGGACCTAGGGTTAGGGTTATGTTGAGGGCAGGGTTAGAGAGACGGTTAGGGTTATGATTGGACCTAGGGTTAGGGTTATGTTGAGGGCTAGGGTTAGAGAGACGGTTAGGGTTAGGATTGGACCTAGGGTTAGGGTTATGTTGAGGGCTAGGGTTAGAGACGGTTAGGGTTAGGATTGGACCTAGGGTTAGGTTTATGTTGAGGGCTAGGGTTAGAGAGACGGTTAGGGTTTTGAGTGGACCTAGGGATAGGGTTATGTTGAGGGCTAGGGTTAGAGAGACGGTTAGGGTTAGGATTGGACCTAGGGTTAGGGTTATGTTGAGGGCTAGGGTTAGAGAGACGGTTAGGGTTAGGATTGGACCTAGGGTTAGGGTTATGTTGAGGGCTAGGTTTAGGGAGACGGTAAGGGTTAGGATTGGACCTAGGGTTAGGGTTATGTTGAGGGCTAGGGTTAGAGAGACGGTTAGGGTTAGGATTGGACCTAGGGTTAGGGTTATGTTGAGGGCTAGGGTTAGAGAGACGGTTAGGGTTATGATTGGACTTGGGTTAGGGTTATGTTGAGGGCTAGGGTTAGGGAGACGGTAAGGGTTATGATTGGACCTAGTGTTAGGGTTATGTTGAGGGCTAGGGTTAGAGAGACGGTTAGGGTTAGGTTTGGACCTAGGGTTAGGGTTATGTTGAGGGCTAGGGTTAGAGAGACGGTTAGGGTTAGGATTGGACCTAGGGTTAGGGTTATGTTGTGGGCTAGGGTTAGGGAGACGGTAAGGGTTAGGATTGGACCTAGGGTTAGGGTTATGTTGAGGGCTAGGGTTAGAGAGAGGGTTAGGGTTATGATTGGACCTAGGGTTAGGGTTATGTTGAGGGCTAGGGTTAGAGAGACGGTTAGGGTTAGGATTGGACCTAGGGTTAGGGTTATGTTGAGGGCTAGGGTTAGAGAGACGGTTAGGGTTATGATTGGACCTAGGGTTAGGGTTACGTTGACGGCTAGGCTTAGAGAGACGGTTAGTGTTAGGATTGGACCTAGGGTTAGGGTTATGTTGAGGGCTAGGGTTAGAGAGACGGTTAGGGTTAGGATTGGACGTAGGGTTAGGGTTATGTTGAGGGCTAGGGTTAGAGAGACGGTTAGGGTTAGGATTGGACCTAGGGTTAGGGTTATGTTGAGGGCTAGGGTTAGAGAGACGGTTAGGGTTAGGATTGGAAATAGGGTTAGGGTTATGTTGAGGGCTAGGGTTAGAGAGACGGTTAGGGTTAGGATTGGACCTAGGGTTAGGGTTATGTTGAGGGCTAGGGTTAGAGAGACGGTTAGGGTTATGATTGGACGTAGGGTTAGGGTTATGTTGAGGGCTAGGGTTAGAGAGACGGTTAGGGTTAGGATTGGACCTAGGGTTAGGCTTATGTTGAGGGCTAGGGTTAGAGAGACGGTTAGGGTTAGGATTGGACCTAGGGTTAGGCTTATGTTGAGGGCTAGGGTTAGAGAGACGGTTAGGGTGAGGATTGGACCTAGGGTTAGGGTTATGTTGAGGGCTAGGGTTAGAGAGACGGTTAGGGTTATGAGTGGACCTAGGGTTAGGGTTATGTTGAGGGCTAGGGTTAGAGAGACGGTTAGGGTTAGGATTGGACCTAGGGTTAGGGTTATGTTGAGGGCTAGGGTTAGAGAGACGGTTAGGGTTAGGATTGGACCTAGGGTTAGGGTTATGTTGAGGGCTAGGGTTAGGGAGACGGTAAGGGTTAGGATTGGACCTAGGTTAGGGTTATGTTGAGGGCCAGGGTTAGAGAGACGGTTAGGGTTAGGATTGGACCTAGGGTTAGGGTTATGTTGAGGGCTAGGGTTAGAGAGACGGTTAGGGTTAGGATGGGCCTAGGGTTAGGGTTATGTTGAGGGCTAGGGTTAGAGAGACGGTTAGGGTTATGAGTGGACCTAGGGTTAGGGTTATGTTGAGGGCTAGGGTTAGAGAGACGGTTAGGGTTAGGATTGGACCTAGGGTTAGGGTTATGTTGAGGGCTAGGGTTAGAGAGACGGTTAGGGTTATGATTGGACGTAGGGTTAGGGTTATGTTGAGGGCTAGGGTTAGAGAGACGGTTAGGGTTAGGATTGGACCTAGGGTTAGGCATATGTTGAGGGCTAGGGATAGAGAGACGGTTAGGGTTAGGATTGGACCTAGGGTTAGGCTTATGTTGAGGGCTAGGGTTAGAGAGACGGTTAGGGTGAGGATTGGACCTAGGGTTAGGGTTATGTTGAGGGCTAGGGTTAGAGAGACGGTTAGGGTTATGAGTGGACCTAGGGTTAGGGTTATGTTGAGGGCTAGGGTTAGAGAGACGGTTAGGGTTAGGATTGGACCTAGGGTTAGGGTTATGTTGAGGGCTAGGGTTAGAGAGACGGTTAGGGTTAGGATTGGACCTAGGGTTAGGGTTATGTTGAGGGCTAGGGTTAGACAGACGGTTAGGGTTAGGATTGGACCTAGGGTTAGGGTTATGTTGAGGGCTAGGGTTAGAGAGACGGTTAGGGTTAGGATTGGACCTAGGGTTAGGGTTATGTTGAGGGCTAGGGTTAGAGAGACGGTTAGGGTTAGGATTGGACCTAGGGTTAGGGTTATGTTGAGGGCTAGGTTTAGGGAGACGGTAAGGGTTAGGATTGGACCTAGGGTTAGGGTTATGTTGAGGGCTAGGGTTAGAGAGACGGTTAGGGTTAGGATTGGACCTAGGGTTAGGGTTATGTTGAGGGCTAGGGTTAGAGAGACGGTTAGGGTTATGATTGGACCTAGGGTTAGGGTTATGTTGAGGGCTAGGGTTAGGGAGACGGTAAGGGTTAGGATTGGACCTAGGGTTAGGGTTATGTTGAGGGCTAGGGTTAGAGAGACGGTTAGGGTTAGGATTGGACCTAGGGTTAGGGTTATGTTGAGGGCTAGGGTTAGAGAGACGGTTAGGGTTAGGATTGGACCTAGGGTTAGGGTTATGTTGAGGGCTAGGGTTAGGGAGACGGTAAGGGTTAGGATTGGACCTAGGGTTAGGGTTATGTTGAGGGCTAGGGTTAGAGAGACGGTTAGGGTTATGATTGGACCTAGGGTTAGGGTTATGTTGAGGGCTAGGGTTAGAGAGATGGTTAGGGTTAGGATTGGACCTAGGGTTAGGGTTATGTTGAGGGCTAGGGTTAGAGAGACGGTTAGGGTTAGGATTGGACCTAGGGTTAGGGTTACGTTGACGGCTAGGCTTAGAGAGACGGTTAGGGTTAGGATTGGACCTAGGGTTAGGTTTATGTTGAGGGCTAGGGTTAGAGAGACGGTTAGGGTTATGATTGGACCTAGGGTTAGGGTTATCTTGAGGGCTGGGGTTAGGGAGACGATAAGGGTTAGGATTGGACCTAGGGTTAGGGTTATGTTGAGGGCTAGGGTTAGAGAGACGGTTAGGGTTAGGATTGGACCTAGGGTTAGGGTTATGTTGAGGGCCAGGGTTAGAGAGACGGTTAGGGTTAGGATTGGAAATAGGGTTAGGGTTATGTTGAGGGCTAGGGTTAGAGAGACGGTTAGGGTTAGGATTGGACCTAGGGTTAGGCTTATGTTGAGGGCTAGGGTTAGAGAGACGGTTAGGGTTAGGATTGGACCTAGGGTTAGGCTTATGTTGAGGGCTAGGGTTAGAGAGACGGTTAGGGTGAGGATTGGACCTAGGGTTAGGGTTATGTTGAGGGCTAGGGTTAGAGAGACGGTTAGGGTGAGGATTGGACCTAGGGTTAGGGTTATGTTGAGGGCTAGGGTTAGAGAGACGGTTAGGGATAGGATTGGACCTGGGGTTAGGGTTATGTTGAGGGCTAGGGTTAGAGAGACGGTTAGGGTTAGGATTGGACCTAGGGTTAGGGTTATGTTGAGGGCTAGGGTTAGAGAGACGGTTAGGGTTAGGATTGGACCTAGGGTTAGGGTTATGTTGAGGGCTAGGGTTAGAGAGACGGTTAGGGTTAGGATTGGACCTAGGGTTAGGGTTATGTTGAGGGCTAGGGTTAGAGAGACGGTTAGGGTTAGGATTGGACCTAGGGTTAGGGTTATGTTGAGGGCTAGGGTTAGAGAGACGGTTAAGGTTAGGATTGGACCTAGGGTTAGGGTTTTGTTGAGGGCTAGGGTTAGAGAGACGGTTAGGGTTAGGATTGGAAATAGGGTTAGGGTTTTGTTGAGGGCTAGGGTTAGAGAGACGGTTAGGGTTAGGATTGGACCTAGGGTTAGGGTTATGTTGAGGGCTAGGGTTAGAGAGACGGTTAGGGTTATGATTGGACGTAGGGTTAGGGTTATGTTGAGGGCTAGGGTTAGAGAGACGGTTAGGGTTAGGGTTGGACCTAGGGTTAGGGTTATGTTGAGGGCTAGGGTTAGAGAGACGGTTAGGGTTAGGATTGGACCTAGGGTTAGGGTTATGTTGAGGGCTATGGTTAGAGAGACGGTTAGGGTTAGGATTGGACCTAGGGTTAGGGTTATGTTGAGGGCTAGGGTTAGAGAGACGGTTAGGGTTATGAGTGGACCTAGGGTTAGGGTTATGTTGAGGACTAGGGTTAGAGAGACGGTTAGGGTTAGGATTGGACCTAGGGTTAGGGTTATGTTGAGGGCTAGGGTTAGAGAGACGGTTAGGGTTAGGATTGGACCTAGGGTTAGGGTTATGTTGAGGGCTAGGGTTAGAGAGACGGTTAGGGTTAGGATTGGACCTAGGGTTAGGGTTATGTTGAGGGCTAGGGTTAGAGAGACGGTTAGGGTTAGGATTGGACCTAGGGTTAGGGTTATGTTGAGGGCTAGGGTTAGAGAGACGGTTAGGGTTAGGATTGGACCTAGGGTTAGGGTTATGTTGAGGGCTAGGGTTAGAGAGACGGTTAGGGTTAGGATTGGACCTAGGGTTAGGGTTATGTTGAGGGCTAGGGTTAGGGAGACGGTTAGGTTTAGGATTGGACCTAGGGTTAGGGTTATGTTGAGGGCTAGGGTTAGAGAGACGGTTAGGGTCATGATTGGAGCTAGGGTTAGGGTTATGTTGAGGGCTAGGGTTAGAGAGACGGTTAGGGTTAGGATTGGACCTAGGGTTAGGGTTATGTTGAGGGCTAGGGTTAGAGAGACGGTTAGGGTTAGGATTGGACCTAGGGTTAGGGTTATGTTGAGGGCTAGGGTTAGAGAGACGGTTAGGGTTAGGATTGGACCTAGGGTTAGGGTTATGTTGAGGGCTAGGGTTAGAGAGACGTTAGGGTTAGGATTGGACCTAGGGTTAGGGTTATGTTGAGGGCTAGGGTTAGAGAGACGGTTAGGGTTAGGATTGGACCTAGGGTTAGGGTTATGTTGAGGGCTAGGGTTAGAGAGACGGTTAGGGTTAGGATTGGACCTAGGGTTAGGGTTATGTTGAGGGCTAGGGTTAGAGAGACGGTTAGGGTTATGATTGGACCTAGGGTTAGGGTTATGTTGAGGGCTAGGGTTAGAGAGACGGTTAGGGTTAGGATTGGACCTAGGGTTAGGGTTATGTTGAGGGCTAGGGTTGGAGAGACGGTTAGGGTTAGGATTGGACCTAGGGTTAGGGTTATGTTGAGGGCTAGGGTTAGAGAGACGGTTAGGGTTAGGATTGGACCTAGGGTTAGGGTTATGTTGAGGGCTAGGGTTAGAGAGACAGTTAGGGTTAGGATTGGACCTAGGGTTAGGGTTATGTTGAGGGCTAGGGTTAGAGAGACGGTTAGGGTCATGATTGGACCTAGGGTTAGGGTTATGTTGAGGGCTAGGGTTAGAGAGACGGTTAGGGTTAGGATTAGACCTAGGGTTAGGGTTATGTTGAGGGCTAGGGTTAGAGAGACGGTTAGGGTTATGAGTGGACCTAGGGTTAGGGTTATGTTGAGGGCTAGGGTTAGAGAGACGGTTAGGGTTAGGATTGGACCTAGGGTTAGGGTTATGTTGAGGGCTAGGATTAGAAAGACGGTTAGGGTTAGGATTGGACCTAGGTTTAGGGTTATGTTGAGGGCTAGGGTTAGAGAGACGGTTAGGGTTAGGATTGGACCTAGGGTTAGGGTTATGTTGAGGGCTAGGGTTAGAGAGACGGTTAGGGTTAGGATTGGACCTAGGGTTAGGGTTATGTTGAGGGCTAGGGTTAGAGAGACGGTTAGGGTTAGGATTGGACCTAGGGATAGCGTTATGTTAACGGTTAGGGTTAGAGAGACGGTTAGGGTTAGGATTGGACCTAGGGTTAGGGTTATGTTGAGGGCTAGGGTTAGAGAGACGGTTAGGGTTAGGATTGGACCTAGGGTTAGGGTTATGTTGAGGGCTAGGGTTAGAGAGACGGTTAGGGTTAGGATTGGACCTAGGGTTAGGGTTATGTTGAGGGCTAGGGTTAGAGAGACGGTTAGGGTTAGGATTGGACCTAGGGTTAGGGTTATGTTGAGGGCTAGGGTTAGAGAGACAGTCAGGGTTAGGATTGGACCTAGGGTTAGGGTTATGTTGAGGGCTAGGGTTAGAGAGACGGTTAGGGTTAGGATTTGACCTAGGGTTAGGGTTATGTTGAGGGCTAGGGTTAGAGAGATGGTTAGGGTTAGGATTGGACACAGGGTTAGGGTTATGTTGAGGGCTAGGGTTAGAGAGACGGTTAGGGTTAGGATTGGACCTAGGGTTAGGGTTATGTTGAGGCCTAGGGTTAGAAAGACGGTTAGGGTTAGGATTGGACCTAGGGTTAGGGTTATGTTGAGGGCTAGGTTTGAAGAGACGGTTAGGGTTAGGATTGGACCTAGGGTTACGCTTATGTTGAGCGCTAGGGTTAGAGAGACGGTTCGGGTTAGGATTGGACCTAGGGTTAGGGTTATGTTGAGGGCTAGGGTTAGAGAGACGGTTAGGGTTAGGATTGGACCTAGGGTTAGGGTTATGTTGAGGGCTAGGGTTAGAGAGACGGTTAGGGTTAGGATTGGACCTAGGGTCAGGGTTATGTTGAGGGCTAGGGTTAGAGAGACGGTTAGGGTTTGGATTGGACCTAGGTTTAGGGTTATGTTGAGGGCTAGGGTTAGAGAGACCGTTAGGGTTAGGATTGGACCTAGGGTAAGGGTTATGTTGAGGGCTAGGGTTAGAGAGACGGTTAGGGTTAGGATTGGACCTAGGGTTAGGGTTATGTTGAGGGCTAGGGTTAGAGAGATGGTTAGGCTTAGGATTGGACCTAGGGTTAGGGTTATGTTTAGGGCTAGAGTTAGAGAGACGGTTAGGGTTAGGATTGGACCTAGGGTTAGGGTTATGTTGAGGGCTAGGGTTAGAGAGACGGTTAGGGTTAGGATTGGACCTAGGGTTAGGGTCATGTTGAGGGCTAGGGTTAGAGAGACGGTTAGGGTTAGGATTGGACCTAGGGTTAGGGTTATGTTGAGGGCTAGGGTTAGGGAGACGGTTAGGGTGAGGATTGGACCTAGGGTTAGGGTTATGTTGAGGGCAAGGTTTAGAGAGACGGTTAGGGTGAGGATTGGACCTAGGGTTAGGGTTATGTTGAGGGCTAGGGTTAGAGAGATGGTTAGGGTTATGAGTGGACCTAGGGTTAGGGTTATGTTGAGGGCTAGGGTTAGAGAGACGGTTAGGGTTAGGATTGGACCTAGGGTTAGGGTTATGTTGAGGGCTAGGGTTAGAGAGACGGTTAGGGTTAGGATTGGACCTAGGGTTAGGGTTATGTTGAGGGCTAGGGTTAGGGAGACGGTAAGGGTTAGGATTGGACCTAAGGTTAGGGTTATGTTGAGGGCTAAGGTTAGAGAGACGGTTAGGGTTAGGATTGGACCTAGGGTTAGGGTTATGTTGAGGGCTAGGGTTAGAGAGACGGTTAGGGTTAGGATTGGACCTAGGGTTAGGGTTATGTTGAGGGCTAGGGTTAGGGAGACGGTAAGGGTTAGGATTGGACCTAGGGTTAGGGTTATGTTGAGGGCTAGGGTTAGAGAGACGGTTAGGGTTAGGATTGGACCTAGGGTTAGGGTTATGTTGAGGGCTAGGGTTAGAGAGACGGTTAGGGTTAGGATTGGACCTAGGGTTAGGGTTATGTTGAGGGCTAGGGTTAGAGAGACGGTTAGGGTTATGATTGGACCTAGGGTTAGGGTTATGTTGAGGGCTAGGGTTAGAGAGACGGTTAGGGTTAGGATTGGACCTAGGGTTAGGGTTATGTTGAGGGCTAGGGTTGGAGAGACGGTTAGGGTTAGGATTGGACCTAGGGTTAGGGTTATGTTGAGGGCTAGGGTTAGAGAGACGGTTAGGGTGAGGATTGGACCTAGGGTTAGGGTTATGTTGAGGGCTAGGGTTAGAGAGACGGTTAGGGTGAGGATTGGACCTAGGGTTAGGGTTATGTTGAGGGCTAGGGTTAGAGAGACGGTTAGGGATAGGATTGGACCTGGGGTTAGGGTTATGTTGAGGGCTAGGGTTAGAGAGACGGTTAGGGTTAGGATTGGACCTAGGGTTAGGGTTATGTTGAGGGCTAGGGTTAGAGAGACGGTTAGGGTTAGGATTGGACCTAGGGTTAGGGTTATGTTGAGGGCTAGGGTTAGAGAGACGGTTAGGGTTAGGATTGGACCTAGGGTTAGGGTTATGTTGAGGGCTAGGGTTAGAGAGACGGTTAGGGTTAGGATTGGACCTAGGGTTAGGGTTATGTTGAGGGCTAGGGTTAGAGAGACGGTTAAGGTTAGGATTGGACCTAGGGTTAGGGTTTTGTTGAGGGCTAGGGTTAGAGAGACGGTTAGGGTTAGGATTGGAAATAGGGTTAGGGTTTTGTTGAGGGCTAGGGTTAGAGAGACGGTTAGGGTTAGGATTGGACCTAGGGTTAGGGTTATGTTGAGGGCTAGAGTTAGAGAGACGGTTAGGGTTATGATTGGACGTAGGGTTAGGGTTATGTTGAGGGCTAGGGTTAGAGAGACGGTTAGGGTTAGGGTTGGACCTAGGGTTAGGGTTATGTTGAGGGCTAGGGTTAGAGAGACGGTTAGGGTTAGGATTGGACCTAGGGTTAGGGTTATGTTGAGGGCTATGGTTAGAGAGACGGTTAGGGTTAGGATTGGACCTAGGGTTAGGGTTATGTTGAGGGCTAGGGTTAGAGAGACGGTTAGGGTTATGAGTGGACCTAGGGTTAGGGTTATGTTGAGGACTAGGGTTAGAGAGACGGTTAGGGTTAGGATTGGACCTAGGGTTAGGGTTATGTTGAGGGCTAGGGTTAGAGAGACGGTTAGGGTTAGGATTGGACCTAGGGTTAGGGTTATGTTGAGGGCTAGGGTTAGAGAGACGGTTAGGGTTAGGATTGGACCTAGGGTTAGGGTTATGTTGAGGGCTAGGGTTAGAGAGACGGTTAGGGTTAGGATTGGACCTAGGGTTAGGGTTATGTTGAGGGCTAGGGTTAGAGAGACGGTTAGGGTTAGGATTGGACCTAGGGTTAGGGTTATGTTGAGGGCTAGGGTTAGAGAGACGGTTAGGGTTAGGATTGGACCTAGGGTTAGGGTTATGTTGAGGGCTAGGGTTAGGGAGACGGTTAGGTTTAGGATTGGACCTAGGGTTAGGGTTATGTTGAGGGCTAGGGTTAGAGAGACGGTTAGGGTCATGATTGGAGCTAGGGTTAGGGTTATGTTGAGGGCTAGGGTTAGAGAGACGGTTAGGGTTAGGATTGGACCTAGGGTTAGGGTTATGTTGAGGGCTAGGGTTAGAGAGACGGTTAGGGTTAGGATTGGACCTAGGGTTAGGGTTATGTTGAGGGCTAGGGTTAGAGAGACGGTTAGGGTTAGGATTGGACCTAGGGTTAGGGTTATGTTGAGGGCTAGGGTTAGAGAGACGTTAGGGTTAGGATTGGACCTAGGGTTAGGGTTATGTTGAGGGCTAGGGTTAGAGAGACGGTTAGGGTTAGGATTGGACCTAGGGTTAGGGTTATGTTGAGGGCTAGGGTTAGAGAGACGGTTAGGGTTAGGATTGGACCTAGGGTTAGGGTTATGTTGAGGGCTAGGGTTAGAGAGACGGTTAGGGTTATGATTGGACCTAGGGTTAGGGTTATGTTGAGGGCTAGGGTTAGAGAGACGGTTAGGGTTAGGATTGGACCTAGGGTTAGGGTTATGTTGAGGGCTAGGGTTGGAGAGACGGTTAGGGTTAGGATTGGACCTAGGGTTAGGGTTATGTTGAGGGCTAGGGTTAGAGAGACGGTTAGGGTTAGGATTGGACCTAGGGTTAGGGTTATGTTGAGGGCTAGGGTTAGAGAGACAGTTAGGGTTAGGATTGGACCTAGGGTTAGGGTTATGTTGAGGGCTAGGGTTAGAGAGACGGTTAGGGTCATGATTGGACCTAGGGTTAGGGTTATGTTGAGGGCTAGGGTTAGAGAGACGGTTAGGGTTAGGATTAGACCTAGGGTTAGGGTTATGTTGAGTGCTAGGGTTAGAGAGACGGTTAGGGTTATGAGTGGACCTAGGGTTAGGGTTATGTTGAGGGCTAGGGTTAGAGAGACGGTTAGGGTTAGGATTGGACCTAGGGTTAGGGTTATGTTGAGGGCTAGGGTTAGAAAGACGGTTAGGGTTAGGATTGGACCTAGGTTTAGGGTTATGTTGAGGGCTAGGGTTAGAGAGACGGTTAGGGTTAGGATTGGACCTAGGGTTAGGGTTATGTTGAGGGCTAGGGTTAGAGAGACGGTTAGGGTTAGGATTGGACCTAGGGTTAGGGTTATGTTGAGGGCTAGGGTTAGAGAGACGGTTAGGGTTAGGATTGGACCTAGGGATAGCGTTATGTTAACGGTTAGGGTTAGAGAGACGGTTAGGGTTAGGATTGGACCTAGGCTTAGGGTTATGTTGAGGGCTAGGGTTAGAGAGACGGTTAGGGTTAGGATTGGACCTAGGGTTAGGGTTATGTTGAGGGCTAGGGTTAGAGAGACGGTTAGGGTTAGGATTGGACCTAGGGTTAGGGTTATGTTGAGGGCTAGGGTTAGAGAGACGGTTAGGGTTAGGATTGGACCTAGGGTTAGGGTTATGTTGAGGGCTAGGGTTAGAGAGACAGTCAGGGTTAGGATTGGACCTAGGGTTAGGGTTATGTTGAGGGCTAGGGTTAGAGAGACGGTTAGGGTTAGGATTTGACCTAGGGTTAGGGTTATGTTGAGGGCTAGGGTTAGAGAGATGGTTAGGGTTAGGATTGGACACAGGGTTAGGGTTATGTTGAGGGCTAGGGTTAGAGAGACGGTTAGGGTTAGGATTGGACCTAGGGTTAGGGTTATGTTGAGGCCTAGGGTTAGAAAGACGGTTAGGGTTAGGATTGGACCTAGGGTTAGGGTTATGTTGAGGGCTAGGTTTGAAGAGACGGTTAGGGTTAGGATTGGACCTAGGGTTACGCTTATGTTGAGCGCTAGGGTTAGAGAGACGGTTCGGGTTAGGATTGGACCTAGGGTTAGGGTTATGTTGAGGGCTAGGGTTAGAGAGACGGTTAGGGTTAGGATTGGACCTAGGGTTAGGGTTATGTTGAGGGCTAGGGTTAGAGAGACGGTTAGGGTTAGGATTGGACCTAGGGTCAGGGTTATGTTGAGGGCTAGGGTTAGAGAGACGGTTAGGGTTTGGATTGGACCTAGGTTTAGGGTTATGTTGAGGGCTAGGGTTAGAGAGACCGTTAGGGTTAGGATTGGACCTAGGGTAAGGGTTATGTTGAGGGCTAGGGTTAGAGAGACGGTTAGGGTTAGGATTGGACCTAGGGTTAGGGTTATGTTGAGGGCTAGGGTTAGAGAGATGGTTAGGCTTAGGATTGGACCTAGGGTTAGGGTTATGTTTAGGGCTAGAGTTAGAGAGACGGTTAGGGTTAGGATTGGACCTAGGGTTAGGGTTATGTTGAGGGCTAGGGTTAGAGAGACGGTTAGGGTTAGGATTGGACCTAGGGTTAGGGTCATGTTGAGGGCTAGGGTTAGAGAGACGGTTAGGGTTAGGATTGGACCTAGGGTTAGGGTTATGTTGAGGGCTAGGGTTAGGGAGACGGTTAGGGTGAGGATTGGACCTAGGGTTAGGGTTATGTTGAGGGCAAGGTTTAGAGAGACGGTTAGGGTGAGGATTGGACCTAGGGTTAGGGTTATGTTGAGGGCTAGGGTTAGAGAGATGGTTAGGGTTATGAGTGGACCTAGGGTTAGGGTTATGTTGAGGGCTAGGGTTAGAGAGACGGTTAGGGTTAGGATTGGACCTAGGGTTAGGGTTATGTTGAGGGCTAGGGTTAGAGAGACGGTTAGGGTTAGGATTGGACCTAGGGTTAGGGTTATGTTGAGGGCTAGGGTTAGGGAGACGGTAAGGGTTAGGATTGGACCTAAGGTTAGGGTTATGTTGAGGGCTAAGGTTAGAGAGACGGTTAGGGTTAGGATTGGACCTAGGGTTAGGGTTATGTTGAGGGGTAGGGTTAGAGAGACGGTTAGGGTTAGGATTGGACCTAGGGTTAGGGTTATGTTGAGGGCTAGGGTTAGGGAGACGGTAAGGGTTAGGATTGGACCTAGGGTTAGGGTTATGTTGAGGGCTAGGGTTAGAGAGACGGTTAGGGTTAGGATTGGACCTAGGGTTAGGGTTATGTTGAGGGCTAGGGTTAGAGAGACGGTTAGGGTTAGGATTGGACCTAGGGTTAGGGTTATGTTGAGGGCTAGGGTTAGAGAGACGGTTAGGGTTATGATTGGACCTAGGGTTAGGGTTATGTTGAGGGCTAGGGTTAGAGAGACGGTTAGGGTTAGGATTGGACCTAGGGTTAGGGTTATGTTGAGGGCTAGGGTTGGAGAGACGGTTAGGATTAGGATTGGACCTAGGGTTAGGGTTATGTTGAGGGCTAGGGTTAGAGAGACGGTTAGGGTTAGGATTGGACCTAGGGTTAGGGTTATGTTGAGGGCTAGGGTTAGAGAGACAGTTAGGGTTAGGATTGGACCTAGGGTTAGGGTTATGTTGAGGGCTAGGGTTAGAGAGACGGTTAGGGTCATGATTGGACCTAGGGTTAGGGTTATGTTGAGGGCTAGGGTTAGAGAGACGGTTAGGGTTAGGATTAGACCTAGGGTTAGGGTTATGTTGAGGGCTAGGGTTAGAGAGACGGTTAGGGTTATGAGTGGACCTAGGGTTAGGGTTATGTTGAGGGCTAGGGTTAGAGAGACGGTTAGGGTTAGGATTGGACCTAGGGTTAGGGTTATGTTGAGGGCTAGGGTTAGAAAGACGGTTAGGGTTAGGATTGGACCTAGGTTTAGGGTTATGTTGAGGGCTAGGGTTAGAGAGACGGTTAGGGTTAGGATTGGACCTAGGGTTAGGGTTATGTTGAGGGCTAGGGTTAGAGAGACGGTTAGGGTTAGGATTGGACCTAGGGTTAGGGTTATGTTGAGGGCTAGGGTTAGAGAGACGGTTAGGGTTAGGATTGGACCTAGGGATAGCGTTATGTTAACGGTTAGGGTTAGAGAGACGGTTAGGGTTAGGATTGGACCTAGGGTTAGGGTTATGTTGAGGGCTAGGGTTGGAGAGACGGTAAGGGTTAGGATTGGACCTAGGGTTAGGGTTATGTTGAGGGCTAGGGTTAGAGAGACGATTAGGGTTAGGATTGGACCTAGGGTTAGGGTTTTGTTGAGGGCTAAGTTTGGAGAGACGGTCAGGGTTTGTATTGGAGCTAGGGTTAGGGTTATGTTGAGGGCTAGGGTTAGAGAGATGGTTAGGGTTCGGATTGGACCTAGGGTTAGGATTATGTTGAGGGCAAGGGTTAGAGAGACGGTTAGGGTTAGGATTGGACCTAGGGTTAGGGTTATGTTGACGGCTAGGGTTAGAGAGATGGTTAGGGTTACGATTGGACCTAGGGTTAGGGTTATGTTGACGGCTAGGGTTAGAGAGATGGTTAGGGTTACTATTGGACCTAGGGTTAGGGTTATGTTGAGGGCTAGGGTTAGAGAGACGGTTAGGGTGAGGATTGGACCTAGGGTTAGGGTTATGTTGAGGGCTAGGGTTAGAGAGACGGTTAGGGTTAGGATTTGACCTAGGGTTAGGGTTATGTTGAGGGCTAGGGTTAGAGAGACGGTTAGGGTTAGGATTGGACCTAGGGTCAGGGTTATGTTGAGGGCTAGGTTTAGAGAGACGGTTAGGGTTAGGATTGGACCTAGGGTTAGGGTTATGTTTAGGGCTAGAGTTAGAGAGACGGTTAGGGTTAGGATTGGACCTAGGGTTAGGGTTATGTTCAGGGCTAGGGTTACAGAGACGGTTAAGGTTAGGATTGGACCTAGGGTTAGGGTTATGTTGAGGGCTAGGGTTAGAGAGACGGTTAGGGTTAGGATTGGACCTAGGGTTAGGGTTATGTTGAGGGCTAGGGTTAGAGAGATGGTTAGGGTTATGAGTGGACCTAGGGTTAGGGTTATGTTGAGGGCTAGGGTTAGAGAGACGGTTAGGGTTAGGATTGGACCTAGGGTTAGGGTTATGTTGAGGGCTAGGGTTAGAGAGACGGTTAGGGTTAGGATTGGACCTAGGGTTAGGGTTATGTTGAGGGCTAGGGTTAGGGAGACGGTAAGGGTTAGGATTGGACCTAAGGTTAGGGTTATGTTGAGGGCTAAGGTTAGAGAGACGGTTAGGGTTAGGATTGGACCTAGGGTTAGGGTTATGTTGAGGGCTAGGGTTAGAGAGACGGTTAGGGTTAGGATTGGACCTAGGGTTAGGGTTATGTTGAGGGCTAGGGTTAGGGAGACGGTAAGGGTTAGGATTGGACCTAGGGTTAGGGTTATGTTGAGGGCTAGGGTTAGAGAGACGGTTAGGGTTAGGATTGGACCTAGGGTTAGGGTTATGTTGAGGGCTAGGGTTAGAGAGACGGTTAGGGTTAGGATTGGACCTAGGGTTAGGGTTATGTTGAGGGCTAGGGTTAGAGAGACGGTTAGGGTTAGGATTGGACCTAGGGTTAGGGTTATGTTGAGGGCTAGGGTTAGAGAGACGGTTAGGGTTAGGATTGGACCTAGGGTTAGGGTTATGTTGAGGGCTAGGGTTAGAGAGACGGTTAGGGTTAGGATTGGACCTAGGGTTAGGGTTATGTTGAGGGCTAGGGTTAGAGAGACGGTTAGGGTTATGATTGGACCTAGGGTTAGGGTTATGTTGAGGGCTAGGGTTAGAGAGACGGTTAGGGTTAGGATTGGACCTACGGTTAGGGTTATGTTGAGGGCTAGGGTTAGAGAGACGGTTAGGGTTAGGATTGGACCTAGGGTTAGGGTTATGTTGAGGGCTAGGGTTAGAGAGACGGTTAGGGTTAGGATTGGACCTAGGGTTAGGGTTATGTTGAGGGCTAGGGTTAGAGAGACGGTTAGGGTTAGGATTGGACCTAGGGTTAGGGTTATGTTGAGGGCTAGGGTTAGAGAGACGGTTAGGGTTAGGATTGGACCTAGGGTTAGGGTTATGTTGAGGGCTAGGGTTAGAGAGACGGTTAGGGTTAGGATTGGACCTAGGGTTAGGGTTATGTTGAGGGCTAGGGTTAGAGAGACGGTTAGGGTTATGATTGGACCTAGGGTTAGGGTTATGTTGAGGGCTAGGGTTAGAGAGACGGTTAGGGTTAGGATTGGACCTAGGGTTAGGGTTATGTTGAGGGCTAGGGTTAGAGAGACGGTTAGGGTTAGGATTGGACCTAGGGTTAGGGTTATGTTGAGGGCTAGGGTTAGAGAGACGGTTAGGGTTAGGATTGGAAATAGGGTTAGGGTTATGTTGAGGGCTAGGGTTAGAGAGACGGTTAGGGTTAGGATTGGACCTAGGGTTAGGGTTATGTTGAGGGCTAGGGTTAGAGAGACGGTTAGGGTTATGATTGGACGTAGGGTTAGGGTTATGTTGAGGGCTAGGGTTAAAGAGACTGTTAGGGTTAGAATTGGACCTAGGGTTAGGGTTATGTTGAGGGCTAGGGTTAGAGAGACGGTTAGGGGTAGGATTGGACCTAGGGTTAGGGTTATGTTGAGGGCTAGGGTTAGAGAGACGGTTAGGGTTAGGATTGGACCTAGGGTTAGGGTTATGTTGAGGGCTGGGGTTAGAGAGACGGTTAGGGTTATGAGTGGACCTAGGGTTAGGGTTATGTTGAGGGCTAGGGTTAGAGAGACGGTAAGGGTTAGGATTGGACCTAGGGTTAGGGTTATGTTGAGGGATAGGGTTAGAGAGACGTTAGGGTTAGGATTGGACCTAGGGTTAGGGTTATGTTGAGGTCTAGGGTTAGAGAGACGGTGAGGGTTAGGATTGGACCTAGGGTTACGGTTATGTTGAGGGCTAGGGTTAGAGAGACGGTTAGGGTTAGGATTGGACCTAGGGTTAGGGTTATGTTGAGGGCTAGGGTTAGAGAGACGGTTAGGGTTATGATTGGACCTAGGGTTAGGGTTATGTTGAGGGCTAGGGTTAGAGAGACGGTTAGGGTTAGGATTGGACCTAGGGTTAGGGTTATGTTGAGGGCTAGGGTTGGAGAGACGGTTAGGGTTAGGATTGGACCTAGGGTTAGGGTTATGTTGAGGGCTAGGGTTAGAGAGACGGTTAGGGTTAGGATTGGACCTAGGGTTAGGGTTATGTTGAGGGCTAGGGTTAGAGAGACGGTTAGGGTTAGGATTGGACCTAGGGTTAGGGTTATGTTGAGGGCTAGGGTTAGAGAGACGGTTAGGGTCATGATTGGACCTGGGGTTAGGGTTATGTTGAGGGCTAGGGTTAGAGAGACGGTTAGGGTTAGGATTGGACCTAGGGTTAGGGTTATGTTGAGGGCTAGGGTTAGAGAGACGGTTAGGGTTATGAGTGGACCTAGGGTTAGGGTTATGTTGAGGGCTAGGGTTAGAGAGACGGTTAGGGTTAGGATTGGACCTAGGGTTAGGGTTATGTTGAGGGCTAGGGTTAGAGAGACGGTTAGGGTTAGGATTGGACCTAGGTTTAGGGTTATGTTGAGGGCTAGGGTTAGAGAGACGGTTAGGGTTAGGATTGGACCTAGGGTTAGGGTTATGTTGAGGGCTTGGGTTAGAGAGACGGTTAGGGTTAGGATTGGACCTAGGGATAGCGTTATGTTGACGGCTATTGTTAGAGAGACGGTTAGGGTTAGGATTGGACCTAGCGTTAGGGTTATGTTGAGGGCTAGGGTTAGAGAGACGGTTAGGGTTAGGATTGGACCTAGGGTTAGGGTTATGTTGAGGGCTAGGGTTAGAGAGACGGTTAGGGTTAGGATTGGACCTAGGGTTAGGGTTATGTTGAGGGCTAGGGTTAGAGAGACGGTTAGGGTTAGGATTGGACCTAGGGTTAGGGTTATGTTGAGGGCTAGGGTTAGAGAGACGGTCAGGGTTAGGATTGGACCTAGGGTTAGGGTTATGTTGAGGGCTAGGGTTAGAGAGTCGGTTAGGGTTAGTATTTGACCTAGGGTTAGGGTTATGTTGAGGGCTAGGGTTAGAGAGATGGTTAGGGTTAGGATTGGACCCAGGCATAGGGTTATGTTGAGGGCTAGGGTTAGAGAGACGGTTAGGGTTAGGATTGGACCTAGGGTTAGGGTTATGTTGAGGGCTGGGTTAGAAAGACGGTTAGGGTTAGGATTGGACCTAGGGTTAGGGTTATGTTGAGGGCTAGGGTTGGAGAGACGGTTAGGGTTAGGATTGGACCTAGGGTTACGCTTATGTTGAGCGCTAGGGTTAGAGAGACGGTTCGGGTTAGGATTGGACCTAGGGTTAGGGTTATGTTGAGGGCTAGGGTTAGAGAGACGGTTAGGGTTAGGATTGGACCTAGGGTTAGGGTTATGTTGAGGGCTAGGGTTAGAGAGACGGTAAGGGTTAGGATTGGACCTAGGGTTAGGGTTATGTTGAGGGCTAGGGTTAGAGAGACGATTAGGATTAGGATTGGACCTACGGTTAGGGTTTTTTTGAGGGCTAAGTTTGGAGAGACGGTCAGGGTTAGGATTGGAACTAGGGTTAGGGTTATGTTGAGGGCTAGGGTTAGAGAGATGGTTAGGGTTCGGATTGGACCTAGGGTTAGGGTTATGTTGAGGGCTAGGGTTAGAGACACGTTTAGGGTTAGGATTGACCTAGGGTTAGGGTTATGTTGAGGGCTAGGTTTAGAGAGACGGTTAGGGTTAGGATTGGACCTAGGGTTAGGGTTATGTTGAGGGCTAGGGTTAGAGAGACGGTTAGGGTTAGGATTGGACCTAGTGTTAGGGTTATGTTGAGGGCTAGGGTTAGAGAGACGGTTAGGGTTAGGATTGGACATACGGTTAGGGTTATGTTGAGGGCTAGGGTTAGAGAGACGGTTAGGGTTAGGATTGGAACTAGGGTTAGGGTTATGTTGAGGGCTAGGGTTAGAGAGACGGTTAGGGTTAGGATTGGACCTAGGGTTAGGGTTATGTTGATGGCTAGGGTTAGAGAGACGGTTAGTGTTAGGATTGGACCTAGGGTTAGGGTTATGTTGAGGGCTAGGGTTAGAGAGACGGTTAGGGTTAGGATTGGACCTAGGGTTAGGGTTATGTTGAGGGCTAGGGTTAGAGAGAAGGTTAGGGTTAGGATTGGACCTACGGTTAGGGTTATGTTGAGGGCTAGGGTTAGAGAGACGGTTAGGGTTAGGATTGGACCTAGGGTTAGGGTAATGTTGACGGGTAGGGTTAGAGAGATGGTTAGGGTTACGATTGGACCTAGGGTTAGGGTTATGTTGACGGCTAGGGTTAGAGAGATGGTTAGGGTTACTATTGGACCTAGGGTTAGGGTTATGTTGAGGGCTAGGGTTAGAGAGACTGTTAGGGTTAGGATTGGACCTAGGGTTAGGGTTATGTTGAGGGCTAGGGTTAGAGAGACTGTTAGGGTTAGGATTGGACCTAGGGTTAGGGTAATGTTGAGGGCTAGGGTTAGAGAGACGGTTATGGTTAGGATTGGACCTAGGGTTAGGGTTATGTTGAGGGCTAGGGTTAGAGAGACGGTTAGGGTTAGGATTGGACCTAGGGTTAGGGTTATGTTGAGGGCTAGGGTTAGAGAGATGGTTAGGCTTAGGATTGGACCTAGGGTTAGGGTTATGTTTAGGGCTAGGGTTAGAGAGACGGTTAGGGTTAGGATTGGACCTAGGGTTAGGGTTATGTTCAGGGCTAGGGTTACAGAGACGGTTAGGGTTAGTATTGGACCTAGGGTTAGGGTTATGTTGAGGGCTAGGGTTAGAGAGACGGTTAGGGTTAGGATTGGACCTAGGGTTAGGGTTATGTTGAGGGCTAGGGTTAGAGAGACGGTTAGGGTTAGGATTGGACCTAGGGTTAGGGTTATGTTGAGGGCTAGATTAGAGAGACGGTTAGCGTTAGGATTGGACCTAGGTTTAGGGTTATGTTGATGGCTAGGGTTAGAGAGACGGTTAGGGTTAGGATTGGACCTAGGGTTAGGGTTTTGTTGACGGCTAGGGTTAGAGGGATGGTTAGGGTTACTATTGGACCTAGGGTTAGGGTTATGTTGAGGGCTAGGGTTAGAGAGACTGTTAGGGTTAGGATTGGACCTAGGGTTAGGGTTATGTTGAGGGCTAGGGTTAGAGAGACGGTTAGGGTTAGGATTGGACCTAGGGTTAGGGTTAAATTGAGGGCTAGGGTTAGAGAGACGGTTTGGGTTAGGATTGGACCTAGGGTTAGGGTTATGTTGAGGGCTAGGTTTAGAGAGACGGTTAGGGTTAGGATTGGACCTAGGGTTAGGGTTATGTTGAAGGCTAGGGTTAGAGAGACGGTTAGGGTTAGGATTGGACATAGGGTTAGGCTTATGTTGAGGGCTAGGGTTAGAGAGATGGTTAGGGTTAGGATTGGATCTAGGGTTAGGGTTATGTTGAGGGATAGGATTAGAGAGACGATTAGGGTTAGGATTGGACCTAGGGTTAGGGTTATGTTGAGCGCTAGGGTTAGAGAGATGGTTAGGGTTAGGATTGGACCTAGGGTTAGGGTTTTGTTGAGGGCTAAGTTTGGAGAGACGGTCAGGGTTAGGATTGGAGCTAGGGTTAGGGTTATTTTGAGGGCTAGGGTTAGAGAGATGGTTAGGGTTCGGATTGGACCTAGGGTTAGGGTTATGTTGAGGGCTAGGGTTAGAGACACGGTTAGGGTTAGGATTGACCTAGGGTTAGGGTTATGTTGAGGGCTAGGGTTAGAGAGACGGTTAGGGTTAGGATTGGACCTAGGGTTAGGGTTATGTTGAGGGCTAGGGTTAGAGAGACGGTTAGGGTTAGGATTGGACCTAGTGTTAGGGTTATGTTGAGGGCTAGGGTTAGAGAGACGGTTAGGGTTAGGATTGGACATACGGTTAGGGTTATGTTGACGGCTAGGGTTAGAGAGACGGTTAGGGTTAGGATTGGAACTAGGGTTCAGGTTATGTTGAGGGCTAGGGTTAGGGAGACGGTTAGGGTTAGGATTGAACCTAGGGTTAGGGTTATGTTGAGGGCTAGGGTTAGAGAGACGGTCAGGGTTAGGATTGGACCTAGGGTTAGGGTTATGTTGAGGGCTAGGGTTAGAGAGACGGTTAGGGTTCGGATTGGACCTTGGGTTAGGGTTATGTTGTGGGCTAGGTTTAGAGAGTCGGTTAGGGTTAGGATTGGACCTAGGGTTAGGGTTATGTTGAGGGCTAGGGTTAGAGAGACGGTTAGGGTTAGGATTGGACCTAGGGTTAGGGTTATGTTGAGGGCTAGGGTTAGAGAGACGGTAAGGGTTAGGATTCGACCTAGGGTTAGGGTTATGTTGAGGGCTAGGGTTAGAGAGATGGTTAAGGTTACGATTGGACCTAGGGTTAGGGTTATGTTGACGGCTAGGGTTAGAGAGATGGTTAGGTTTACTATTGGACCTAGGGTTAGGGTTATGTTAGGGCTAGGGTTAGAGAGACTGCTAGGGTTAGGATTGGACCTAGGGTTAGGGTTATGTTGAGGGCTAGGGTTAGAGAGACGGTTAGGGTTAGGATCGGACCTACGGTTAGGGTTATGTTGAGGGCTAGGGTTAGAGAGACGGTTAGGGTTAGGATTGGACCTAGGGTTAGGGTTATGTTGACGGCTAGGTTTAGAGAGACGGTTAGGGTTATGATTGGACCTAGGGTTAGTTTTATGTTGAGGGCTAGGGTTAGAGAGACGATTAGGGTTAGGATTGGACCTAGGGTTAGGGTTATGTTGAGCGCTAGGGTTAGAGAGACGGTTAGGGTTAGGATTGGACCTAGGGTTAGGGTTTTGTTGAGGGCTAAGTTTGGAGAGACGGTCAGGGTTAGGATTGGAGCTAGGGTTAGGGTTATGTTGAGGGCTAGGGTTAGAGAGACGGTTAGGGTTCGGATTGGACCTAGGGTTAGGGTTATGTTGAGGGCTAGGGTTAGAGAGACGGTTAGGGTTAGGATTGGACCTAGTGTTACGGTTATGTTGAGGGCTAGGGTTAGAGAGACGGTTAGGGTTAGGATTGGACCTAGGGTTAGGGTTATGTTGAAGGCTAGGGTTAGAGAGACGGTTAGGGTTAGGATTGGACCTAGGGTTAGGGTTATGGTGAGGGCTAGGGTTAGAGAGACGGTTAGGGTTAGGATTGGACCTAGGGTTAGGGTTATGTTGAGGGCTAGGGTTAGAGAGACGGTTAGGGTTAGGATTGGACCTAGGGTTAGGGTTATGTTGAGGGCTAGGGTTAGAGAGACGGTTAGGGTTAGGATTGGACCTAGGGTTAGGGTTATGTTGAGGGCTAGGGTTAGAGAGACGGTAAGGGTTAGGATTGGACCTAGGGTTAGGTTTATGTTGAAGGCTAGGGTTAGAGAGACGGTTAGGGTTAGGATTGGACCCAGGGTTAGGGTTATGTTGAGGGCTAGGGTTAGAGAGACGGTTAGGGTTAGGATTGGACCTAGGGTTAGGGTTATGTTGAGGGCTAGGGTTAGAGAGACGGTTAGGGTTAGGATTGGACCTAGGGTTAGGGTTATGTTGAGGGCTAGGGTTAGAGAGACGGTTAGGGTTAGGATTGGACCTAGGGTTAGGGTTATGTTGAGGGCTAGGGTTAGAGAGACGGTTAGGGTTTGGATTGGACCTAGGGTTAGGGTTATGTTGAGGGCTAGGGTTAGAGAGACGGTTAGGGTTATGATTGGACGTAGGGTTAGGGTTATGTTGAGGGCTAGGGTTAGAGAGACGGTTAGGATTAGGATTGGACCTAGGGTTAGGGTTATGTTGAGGGCTAGGGTTAGAGAGACGGTTAGGGTTAGGATTGGACCTAGGGTTAGGGTTATGTTGAGGGCTAGGGTTAGAGAGACGGTTAGGGTTAGGATTGGACCTAGGGTTAGGGTTATGTTGAGGGCTAGGGTTAGAGAGATGGTTAGGGTTAGGATTGGACCTAGGGTTAGGGTTATGTTGAGGGCTAGGGTTAGAGAGACGGTTAGGGTTAGGATTGGACCTAGGGTTAGGGTTATGTTGAGGGCTAGGGTTAGAGAGACGGTTAGGGTTAGGATTGGACCTAGGGTTAGGGTTATGTTGAGGGCTAGGGTTAGAGAGACGGTTAGGGTTAGGATTGGACCTAGGGTTAGGGTTATGTTGAGGGCTAGGGTTAGAGAGAGGGTTAGGGTTAGGATTGGACCTAGGGTTAGGGTTATGTTGAGGGCTAGGGTTAGAGAGACGGTTAGGGTTAGGATTGGACCTAGGGTTAGGGTTATGTTGAGGGCTAGGGTTAGAGAGACGGTTAGGGTTAGGATTGGACCTAGGGTTAGGGTTATGTTGAGGGCTAGGGTTAGAGAGACGGTTAAGGTTAGGATTGGACCTAGGGTTAGGGTTATGTTGAGGGCTAGGGTTAGAGAGACGGTTAGGGTTATGATTGGACCTAGGGTTAGGGTTATGTTGAGGGCTAGGGTTAGAGAGACGGTTAGGGTTATGATTGGACCTAGGGTTAGGGTTATGTTGAGGGCTAGGGTTAGGGAGACGGTAAGGGTTAGGATTGGACCAAGGGTTAGGGTTATGTTGAGGGCTAGGGTTAGGGAGACGGTAAGGGTTAGGATTGGACCTAGGGTTAGGGTTATGTTGAGGGCTAGGGTTAGAGAGACGGTTAGGGTTATGATTGGACCTAGGGTTAGGGTTTGTTGAGGGCTAGGGTTAGAGACACGGTTAGGGTTAGGATTGGACCTAGGGTTAGGGTTATGTTGAGGGCTAGGGTTAGAGGGACGGTTAGGGTTAGGATTGGACCTAGGGTTAGGGTTATGTTGAGGGCTAGGGTTAGAGAGACGGTTAGGGTTAGGATTGGACCTAGGGTTAGGGTTATGTTGAGGGCTAGGGTTAGGGAGACGGTAAGGGTTAGGATTGGACCTAGGGTTAGGGTTATCTTGATTGCTAGGGTTAGAGAGACGGTTAGGGTTAGGATTGGACCTAGGGTTAGGGTTATGTTGAGGGCAAGGGTTAGAGAGACGGTTAGGGTTAGGATTGGACCTAGGGTTAGGGTTATGTTGAGGGCTAGGTTTAGGGAGACGGTTAGGATTAGGATTGGACCTAGGGTTAGGGTTATGTTGAGGGCTAGGGTTAGAGAGACGGTTAGGGTTAGGATTGGACCTAGGGTTAGGGTTATATTGAGGGCTAGGGTTAGAGAGACGGTTAGGGTTAGGATTGGACCTAGGGTTAGGGTTATGTTGAGGGCTAGGGTTAGAGAGACGGTTAGGGTTAGGATTGGACATAGGGTTAGGGTTATGTTGAGGGCTAGGGTTAGAGAGACGGTTAGGGTTAGGATTGGACCTAGGGTTAGGGTTATGTTGAGGGCTAGGGTTAGAGAGACGGTTAGGGTTAGGATTGGACCTAGGGTTAGGGTTATGTTGAGGGCTAGGGTTAGAGAGACGGTTAGGGTTATGATTGGACGTAGGGTTAGGGTTATGTTGAGGGCTAGGGTTAGAGAGACGGTTAGGATTAGGATTGGACCTAGGGTTAGGGTTATGTTGAGGGCTAGGGTTAGAGAGACGGTTAGGGTTAGGATTGGACCTAGGGTTAGGGTTATGTTGAGGGCTAGGGTTAGAGAGACGGTTAGGGTTAGGATTGGACCTAGGGTTAGGGTTATGTTGAGGGCTAGGGTTAGAGAGACGGTTAGGGTTAGGATTGGACCTAGGGTTAGGGTTATGTTGAGGGCTAGGGTTAGAGAGATGGTTAGGGTTAGGATTGGACCTAGGGTTAGGGTTATGTTGAGGGCTAGGGTTAGAGAGACGGTTAGGGTTAGGAGTGGACCTAGGGTTAGGGTTATGTTGAGGGCTAGGGTTAGAGAGACGGTTAGGGTTAGGATTGGACCTAGGGTTAGGGTTATGTTGAGGGCTAGGGTTAGAGAGACGGTTAGGGTTAGGATTGGACCTAGGGTTAGGGTTATGTTGAGGGCTAGGGTTAGAGAGACGGTTAGGGTTAGGATTGGACCTAGGGTTAGGGTTATGTTGAGGGCTAGGGTTAGAGAGACGGTTAGGGTTAGGATTGGACCTAGGGTTAGGGTTATGTTGAGGGCTAGGGTTAGAGAGACGGTTAGGGTTAGGATTGGACCTAGGGTTAGGGTTATGTTGAGGGCTAGGGTTAGAGAGACGGTTAGGGTTAGGATTGGACCTAGGGTTAGGGTTATGTTGAGGGCTAGGGTTAGGGAGACGGTAAGGGTTAGGATTGGACCTAGGGTTAGGGTTATGTTGAGGGCTAGGGTTAGAGAGACGGTTAGGGTTAGGATTGGACCTAGGGTTAGGGTTATGTTGAGGGCTAGGGTTAGAGAGACGGTTAGGGTTAGGATTGGACCTAGGGTTAGGGTTATGTTGAGGGCTAGGGTTAGAGAGACGGTTAGGGTTAGGATTGGACCTAGGGTTAGGGTTATGTTGAGGGATAGGGTTAGAGAGACGGTTAGGGTTAGGATTGGACCTAGGGTTAGGGTTATGTTGAGGGCTAGGGTTAGAGAGACGGTTAGGGTTAGGATTGGACCTAGGGTTAGGGTTATGTTGAGGGCTAGGGTTAGAGAGACGGTTAGGGTTAGGATTGGACCTAGGGTTAGGGTTATGTTGAGGGCTAGGGTTAGAGAGACGGTTAGGGTTAGGATTGGACCTAGGGTTAGGGTTATGTTGAGGGCTAGGGTTAGAGAGACGTTTAGGGTTAGGATTGGACGTAGGGTTAGGGTTATGTTGAGGGCTAGGGTTAGAGAGACGGTTAGGGTTATGATTGGACCTAGGGTTAGGGTTATGTTGAGGGCTAGGGTTAGGGAGACGGTAAGGGTTATGATTGGACCTAGGGTTAGGGTTATGTTGAGGGCTAGGGTTAGAGAGACGGTGAGGGTTAGGTTTGGACCTAGGGTTAGGGTTATGTTGAGGGCTAGGGTTAGAGAGACGGTTAGGGTTAGGATTGGACCTAGGGTTAGGGTTATGTTTAGGGCTAGGGTTAGGGAGACGGTAAGGGTTAGGATTGGACCTAGGGTTAGGGTTACGTTGAGGGCTAGGGTTAGGGAGGCGGTAAGGGTTAGGATTGGACCTAGGGTTAGGGTTATGTTGAGGGCTAGGGTTAGAGAGACGGTTAGGGTTATGATTGGACCTAGGGTTAGGGTTATGTTGAGGGCTAGGGTTAGAGAGACGGTTAGGGTTAGGATTGGACCTAGGGTTAGGGTTATGTTGAGGGCTAGGGTTAGAGAGACGGTTAGGGTTATGATTGGACCTAGGGTTAGGGTTATGTTGAGGGCTGGGGTTAGGGAGACGATAAGGGTTAGGATTGGACCTAGGGTTAGGGTTAGGTTGAGGGCTAGGGTTAGAGAGACGGTTAGGGTTAGGATTGGACCTAGGGTTAGTGTTATGTTGAGGGCTAGGGTTAGAGAGACGGTTAGGGTTAGGATTGGACCTAGGGTTAGGGTTATGTTGAGGGCTAGGGTTAGGGAGACGGTAAGGGTTAGGATTGGACCTAGGGTTAGGGTTATGTTGAGGGCTAGGGTTAGGGAGACGGTTAGGGTTAGGATTGGACCTAGGGTTAGGGTTATGTTGAGGGCTAGGGTTAGAGAGACGGTTAGGGTTAGGATTGGACCTAGGGTTAGGGTTATGTTGAGGGCTAGGGTTAGAGAGACGGTTAGGGTTATGATTGGACGTAGGGTTAGGGTTATGTTGAGTGCTAGGGTTAGAGAGACGGTTAGGGTTAGGATTCGACCTAGGGTTAGGGTTATGTTGAGGGCTAGGGTTAGAGAGACGGTTAGGGTTAGGATTGGACCTAGGGTTAGGGTTATGTTGAGGGCTAGGGTTAGAGAGACGGTTAGGGTTAGGATTGGACCTAGGGTTAGGGTTATGTTGAGGGTTAGGGTTAGAGAGACGGTTAGGGTTAGGTTGGACCTAGGGTTAGGGTTATGTTGAGGGCTAGGGTTAGAGAGACGGTTAGGGTTAGGATTGGACCTAGGGTTAGGGTTATGTTGAGGGCTAGGTTTAGAGAGACGGTTAGGGTTAGGATTGGACCTAGGGTTAGGGTTATGTTGAGGGCTAGGGTTAGAGAGACGGTAAGGGTTAGGATTGGACCTAGGGTTAGGGTGATGTTGAGGGCTAGGGTTAGAGAGACGGTTAGGGTTAGGATTGGACCTAGGGTTAGGGTTATGTTGAGGGCTAGGGTTAGAGAGACGGTTAGGGTTAGGATTGGACCTAGGGTTAGGGTTATGTTGAGGGCTAGGGTTAGAGAGACGGTTAGGGTTAGGATTGGACCTAGGGTTAGGGTTATGTTGAGGGCTAGGGTTAGAGAGACGGTTAGGGTTATGATTGGACGTAGGGTTAGGGTTATGTTGAGGGCTAGGGTTAGAGAGACGGTTAGGGTTATGATTGGACCTAGGGTTAGGGTTATGTTGAGGGCTAGGGTTAGGGAGACGGTAAGGGTTATGATTGGACCAGGGTTAGGGTTATGTTGAGGGCTAGGGTTAGAGAGACGGTTAGGGTTAGGTTTGGACCTAGGGTTAGGGTTATGTTGAGGGCTAGGGTTAGAGAGACGGTTAGGGTTAGGATTGGACCTAGGGTTAGGGTTATGTTGAGGGCTAGGGTTAGGGAGACGGTAAGGGTTAGGATTGGACCTAGGGTTAGGGTTATGTTGAGGGCTAGGGTTAGAGAGTCGGTTAGGGTTAGGATTGGACCTAGGGTTAGGGTTATGTTGAGGGCTAGGGTTAGAGAGACGGTTAGGGTTAGGATTGGACCTAGGGTTAGGGTTATGTTGAGGGCTAGGGTTAGAGAGACGGTTAGGGTTAGGATTGGACCTAGGGTTAGGGTTATGTTGAGGGCTAGGGTTAGAGAGACGGTTAGGGTTAGGATTGGACCTAGGGTTAGGGTTATGTTGAGGGCTAGGGTTAGAGAGACGGTTAGGGTTAGGATTGGACCTAGGGTTAGGGTTATGTTGAGGGCTAGGGTTAGAGAGACGGTTAGGGTTAGGATTGGACCTAGGGTTAGGGTTATGTTGAGGGCTAGGGTTAGAGAGACGGTTAGGGTTAGGATTGGACCTAGGGTTAGGGTTATGTTGAGGGCTAGGGTTAGAGAGACGTTTAGGGTTAGGATTGGACGTAGGGTTAGGGTTATGTTGAGGGCTAGGGTTAGGGAGACGGTTAGGGTTATGATTGGACCTAGGGTTAGGGTTATGTTGAGGGCTAGGGTTAGGGAGACGGTAAGGGTTATCATTGGACCTAGGGTTAGGGTTATGTAGAGGGCTAGGGTTAGAGAGACGGTGAGGGTTAGGTTTGGACCTAGGGTTAGGGTTATGTTGAGGGCTAGGGTTAGAGAGACGGTTAGGGTTAGGATTGGACCTAGGGTTAGGGTTATGTTTAGGGCTAGGGTTAGGGAGACGGTAAGGGTTAGGATTGGACCTAGGGTTAGGGTTACGTTGAGGGCTAGGGTTAGGGAGGCGGTAAGGGTTAGGATTGGACCTAGGGTTAGGGTTATGTTGAGGGCTAGGGTTAGAGAGACGGTTAGGGTTATGATTGGACCTAGGGTTAGGGTTATGTTGAGGGCTAGGGTTAGAGAGACGGTTAGGGTTAGGATTGGACCTAGGGTTAGGGTTATGTTGAGGGCTAGGGTTAGAGAGACGGTTAGGGTTATGATTGGACCTAGGGTTAGGGTTATGTTGAGGGCTGGGGTTAGGGAGACGATAAGGGTTAGGATTGGACCTAGGGTTAGGGTTAGGTTGAGGGCTAGGGTTAGAGAGACGGTTAGGGTTAGGATTTGACCTAGGGTTAGTGTTATGTTGAGGGCTAGGGTTAGAGAGACGGTTAGGGTTAGGATTGGACCTAGGGTTAGGGTTATGTTGAGGGCTAGGGTTAGGGAGACGGTAAGGGTTAGGATTGGACCTAGGGTTAGGGTTATGTTGAGGGCTAGGGTTAGGGAGACGGTTAGGGTTAGGATTGGACCTAGGGTTAGGGTTATGTTGAGGGCTAGGGTTAGAGAGACGGTTAGGGTTAGGATTGGACCTAGGGTTAGGGTTATGTTGAGGGCTAGGGTTAGAGAGACGGTTAGGGTTATGATTGGACGTAGGGTTAGGGTTATGTTGAGTGCTAGGGTTAGAGAGACGGTTAGGGTTAGGATTCGACCTAGGGTTAGGGTTATGTTGAGGGCTAGGGTTAGAGAGACGGTTAGGGTTAGGATTGGACCTAGGGTTAGGGTTATGTTGAGGGCTAGGGTTAGAGAGACGGTTAGGGTTAGGATTGGACCTAGGGTTAGGGTTATGTTGAGGGTTAGGGTTAGAGAGACGGTTAGGGTTAGGTTGGACCTAGGGTTAGGGTTATGTTGAGGGCTAGGGTTAGAGAGACGGTTAGGGTTAGGATTGGACCTAGGGTTAGGGTTATGTTGAGGGCTAGGGTTAGAGAGACGGTTAGGGTTAGGATTGGACCTAGGGTTAGGGTTATGTTGAGGGCTAGGGTTAGAGAGACGGTAAGGGTTAGGATTGGACCTAGGGTTAGGGTGATGTTGAGGGCTAGGGTTAGAGAGACGGTTAGGGTTAGGATTGGACCTAGGGTTAGGGTTATGTTGAGGGCTAGGGTTAGAGAGACGGTTAGGGTTAGGATTGGACCTAGGGTTAGGGTTATGTTGAGGGCTAGGGTTAGAGAGACGGTTAGGGTTAGGATTGGACCTAGGGTTAGGGTTATGTTGAGGGCTAGGGTTAGAGAGACGGTTAGGGTTATGATTGGACGTAGGGTTAGGGTTATGTTGAGGGCTAGGGTTAGAGAGACGGTTAGGGTTATGATTGGACCTAGGGTTAGGGTTATGTTGAGGGCTAGGGTTAGGGAGACGGTAAGCGTTATGATTGGACCAGGGTTAGGGTTATGTTGAGGGCTAGGGTTAGAGAGACGGTTAGGGTTAGGTTTGGACCTAGGGTTAGGGTTATGTTGAGGGCTAGGGTTAGAGAGACGGTTAGGGTTAGGATTGGACCTAGGGTTAGGGTTATGTTGAGGGCTAGGGTTAGGGAGACGGTAAGGGTTAGGATTGGACCTAGGTTTAGGGTTATGTTGAGGGCTAGGGTTAGAGAGACGGTTAGGGTTAGGATTGGACCTAGGGTTAGGGTTATGTTGAGGGCTAGGGTTAGAGAGACGGTTAGGGTTAGGTTTGGACCTAGGGTTAGGGTTATGTTGAGGGCTAGGGTTAGAGAGACGGTTAGGGTTAGGATTGGACGTAGGGTTAGGGTTATGTTGAGTGCTAGGGTTAGAGAGACGGTTAGGGTTAGGATTGGACCTAGGGTTAGGGTTATGTTGAGGGCTAGGGTTAGAGAGACGGTTAGGGTTAGGATTGGACCTAGGGTTAGGGTTATGTTGAGGGCTAGGGTTAGAGAGACGGTTAGGGTTAGGATTGGACCTAGGGTTAGGGTTATGTTGAGGGCTAGGGTTAGAGAGACGGTTAGGGTTAGGATTGGACGTAGGGTTAGGGTTATGTTGAGGGCTAGAGTTAGAGAGACGGTTAGGGTTAGGATTGGACCTAGGGTTAGGGTTATGTTGAGGGCTAGGGTTGGAGAGACGGTTAGGGTTAGGATTGGACCTAGGGTTAGGGTTATGTTGAGGGCTAGGGTTAGAGAGACGGTAAGGGTTAGGATTGGACCTAGGGTTAGGGTTATGTTGAGGGCTAGGGTTAGAGAGACGGTTAGGGTTAGGATTGGACCTAGGGTTAGGGTTATGTTGAGGGCTAGGGTTAGAGAGACGGTTAGGGTTAGGATTGGACCTAGGGTTAGGGTTATGTTGAGGGCTAGGGTTAGAGAGACGGTTAGGGTTAGGATTGGACCTAGGGTTAGGGTTATGTTGAGGGCTAGGGTTAGAGAGACGGTTAGGGTTAGGATTGGACCTAGGGTTAGGGTTATGTTGAGGGCTAGGGTTAGGGAGACGGTAAGGGTTAGGATTGGACCTAGGGTTAGGGTTATGTTGAGGGCTAGGGTTAGAGAGACGGTTAGGGTTAGGATTGGACCTAGGGTTAGGGTTATGTTGAGGGCTAGGGTTAGAGAGACGGTTAGGGTTAGGATTGGACCTAGGGTTAGGGTTATGTTGAGGGCTAGGTTTAGGGAGACGGTAAGGGTTAGGATTGGACCTAGGGTTAGGGTTATGTTGAGGGCTAGGGTTAGAGAGACGGTTAGGGTTAGGATTGGACCTAGGGTTAGGGTTATGTTGAGGGCTAGGGTTAGAGAGACGGTAAGGGTTAGGATTGGCCCTAGGGTTACGGTTATGTTGAGGGCTAGGGTTAGAGAGACGGTTAGGGTTAGGATTGGACCTAGGGTTAGGGTTATGTTGAGGGCTAGGGTTAGAGAGACGGTTAGGGTTAGGATTGGACCTAGGGTTAGGGTTATGTTGAGGGCTAGGGTTAGAGAGACGGTTAGGGTTAGGATTGGACCTAGGGTTAGGGTTATGTTGAGGGCTAGGGTTAGAGAGACGGTTAGGGTTAGGATTGGACCTAAGGTTAGGGTTATGTTGAGGGCTAGGGTTAGAGAGACGGTTAGGGTTAGGATTGGACCTAGGGTTAGGGTTATGTTGAGGGCTAGGGTTAGAGAGACGGTTAGGGTTATGATTGGACCTAGGGTTAGGGTTATGTTGAGGGCTAGGTTTTAGGGAGACGGCAAGGGTTAGGATTGGACCTAGGGTTAGGGTTATGTTGAGGGCTAGGGTTAGAGATACGGTTAGGGTTAGGATTGGACCTAGGGTTAGGGTCATGTTGAGGGCTAGTGTTAGAGAGACGGTTAGGGTTAGGATTGGACCTAGGGTTAGGGTTATGTTGAGGGCTAGGGTTAGAGAGACGGTTAGGGTTAGGATTGGACCTAGGGTTAGGGTTATGTTGAGGGCTAGGGTTAGAGAGACGGTTAGGGTTAGGATTGGACCTAGGGTTAGGGTTATGTTGAGGGCTAGGGTTAGAGAGATGGTTAGGGTTAGGATTGGACCTAGGGTTAGGGTTATGTTGACGGCTAGGCTTAGAGAGACGGTTAGGGTTAGGATTGGACCTAGGGTTAGGGTTACGTTGAGGGCTAGGGTTAGAGAGACGGTTAGGGTTATGATTGGACCTAGGGTTAGGGTTATGTTGAGGGCTGGGGTTAGGGAGACGATAAGGGTTAGGATTGGACCTAGGGTTAGGGTTATGTTGAGGGCTAGGGTTAGAGAGACGGTTAGGGTTATGATTGGACCTAGGGTTAGGGTTATGTTGAGGGCTAGGGTTAGAGAGACGGTTAGGGTTATGATTGGACCTAGGGTTAGGGTTACGTTGAGGGCTAGGGTTAGAGAGACGGTTAGGGTTATGATTGGACCTAGGGTTAGGGTTATGTTGAGGGCTGGGGTTAGGGAGACGATAAGGGTTAGGATTGGACCTAGGGTTAGGGTTATGTTGAGGGCTAGGGTTAGAGAGACGGTTAGGGTTAGGATTGGACCTAGGGTTAGGGTTATGTTGAGGGCTAGGGTTAGAGAGACGGTTAGGGTTAGGATTGGACCTAGGGTTAGGGTTATGTTGAGGGCTAGGGTTAGAGAGACGGTTAGGGTTAGGATTGGACCTAGGGTTAGGGTTATGTTGAGGGCTAGGGTTAGAGAGACGGTTAGGGTTATGATTGGACGTAGGGTTATGGTTATGTTGAGTGCTAGGGTTAGAGAGAAGGTTAGGGTTAGGATTGGACCTAGGGTTAGGGTTATGTTGAGGGCTAGGGTTAGAGAGACGGTTAGGGTTAGGATTGGACCTAGGGTTAGGGTTATGTTGAGGGCTAGGGTTAGAGAGACGGTTAGGGTTAGGATTGGACCTAGGGTTAGGGTTATGTTGAGGGCTAGGGTTAGAGAGACGGTTAGGGTTATGATTGGACGTAGGGTTAGGGTTATGTTGAGGGCTAGGGTTAGAGAGACGGTTAGGGTTAGGATTGGACCTAGGGTTAGGGTTATGTTGAGGGCTAGGGTTAGAGAGACGGTTAGGGTTAGGATTGGACCTAGGGTTAGGGTTATGTTGAGGGCTAGGGTTAGAGAGACGGTTAGGGTTAGGATTGGACCTAGGGTTAGGGTTATGTTGAGGGCTAGGGTTAGAGAGACGGTTAGGGTTAGGATTGGACCTAGGGTTAGGGTTATGTTGAGGGCTAGGGTTAGAGAGACGGTTAGGGTTAGGATTGGACCTAGGGTTAGGGTTATGTTGAGGGCTAGGGTTAGAGAGACGGTTAGGGTTAGGATTGGACCTAGGGTTAGGGTTATGTTGAGGGCTAGGGTTAGAGAGACGGTTAGGGTTAGGATTGGACCTAGGGTTAGGGTTATGTTGAGGGCTAGGGTTAGAGAGACGGTTAGGGTTATGATTGGACCTAGGGTTAGGGTTATGTTGAGGGCTAGGTTTAGGGAGACGGTAAGGGTTAGGATTGGACCTAGGGTTAGGGTTATGTTGAGGGCTAGGGTTAGAGATACGGTTAGGGTTAGGATTGGACCTAGGGTTAGGGTTATGTTGAGGGCTACGGTTAGAGAAACGGTTAGGGTTATGATTGGACCTAGGGTTAGGGTTATGTTGAGGGCTAGGGTTAGAGAGACGGTTAGGGTTAGGATTGGACCTAGGGTTAGGGTTATGTTGAGGGCTACGTTTAGAGAGACGGTTAGGGTTATGATTGGACCTAGGGTTAGGGTTATGTTGAGGGCTAGGGTTAGAGAGACGGTTAGGGTTAGGATTGGACCTAGGGTTAGGGTTATGTTGAGGGCTAGGGTTAGAGAGACGGTTAGGGTTAGGATTGGACCTAGGGTTAGGGTTATGTTGAGGGCTAGGGTTAGGGAGACGGTAAGGGTTAGGATTGGACCTAGGGTTAGGGTTATGTTGAGGGCTAGGGTTACAGAGACGGTTAGGGTTAGGATTGGACCTAGGGTTAGGGTTATGTTGAGGGCTAGGGTTAGAGAGACGGTTAGGGTTAGGATTGGACCTACGGTTAGGGTTATGTTGAGGGCTAGGGTTAGAGAGACGGTTAGGGTTAGGATTGGACCTAGGGTTAGGGTTATGTTGAGGGCTAGGGTTAGGGAGACGGTAAGGATTAGGATTGGACCTAGGGTTAGGGTTATGTTGAGGGCTAGGGTTAGAGAGACGGTTAGGGTTAGGATTGGACCTAGGGTTAGGGTTATGTTGAGGGCTAGGGTTAGAGAGACGGTTAGGGTTAGGATTGGACCTAGGGTTAGGGTTATGTTGAGGGCTAGGGTTAGAGAGACGCTTAGGGTTAGGATTGGACCTAGGGTTAGGGTTATGTTGAGGGCTAGGGTTAGAGAGACGGTTAGGGTTAGGATTGGACCTAGGGTTAGGGTTATGTTGAGGGCTAGGGTTAGAGAGACGGTTAGGGTTATGATTGGACCTAGGGTTAGGGTTATGTTGAGGGCTAGGGTTAGGGAGACGGTAAGGGTTAGGATTGGACCTAGGGTTAGGGTTATGTTGAGGGCTAGGGTTAGAGAGACGGTTAGGGTTAGGATTGGACCTAGGGTTAGGGTTATGTTGAGGGCTAGGGTTAGAGAGACGGTTAGGGTTAGGATTGGACCTAGGGTTAGGGTTATGTTGAGGGCTAGGTTTAGGGAGACGGTAAGGGTTAGGATTGGACCTAGGGTTAGGGTTATGTTGAGGGCTAGGGTTAGAGAGACGGTTAGGGTTAGGATTGGACCTAGGGTTAGGGTTATGTTGAGGGCTAGGGTTAGAGAGACGGTTAGGGTTAGGATTGGACCTAGGGTTAGGGTTATGTTGAGGGCTAGGGTTAGAGAGACGGTTAGGGTTATGATTGGACGTAGGGTTAGGGTTATGTTGAGGGCTAGGGTTAGAGAGACGGTTAGGGTTAGGATTGGACCTAGGGTTAGGGTTATGTTGAGGGCTAGGGTTAGAGAGACGGTTAGGGTTAGGATTGGACCTAGGGTTAGGGTTATGTTGAGGGCTAGGGTTAGAGAGACGGTTAGGGTTAGGATTGGACCTAGGGTTAGGGTTATGTTGAGGGCTAGGGTTAGAGAGACGGTTAGGGTTAGGATTGGACCTAGGGTTAGGGTTATGTTGAGGGCTAGGGTTAGAGAGACGGTTAGGGTTAGGATTGGACCTAGGGTTAGGGTTATGTTGAGGGCTAGGGTTAGAGAGACGGTTAGGGTTAGGATTGGACCTAGGGTTAGGGTTATGTTGAGGGCTAGGGTTAGAGAGACGGTTAGGGTTAGGATTGGACCTAGGGTTAGGGTTATGTTGAGGGCTAGGGTTAGAGAGACGGTTAGGGTTATGATTGGACCTAGGGTTAGGGTTATGTTGAGGGCTAGGTTTAGGGAGACGGTAAGGGTTAGGATTGGACCTAGGGTTAGGGTTATGTTGAGGGCTAGGGTTAGAGATACGGTTAGGGTTAGGATTGGACCTAGGGTTAGGGTTATGTTGAGGGCTACGGTTAGAGAAACGGTTAGGGTTATGATTGGACCTAGGGTTAGGGTTATGTTGAGGGCTAGGGTTAGAGAGACGGTTAGGGTTAGGATTGGACCTAGGGTTAGGGTTATGTTGAGGGCTACGTTTAGAGAGACGGTTAGGGTTATGATTGGACCTAGGGTTAGGGTTATGTTGAGGGCTAGGGTTAGAGAGACGGTTAGGGTTAGGATTGGACCTAGGGTTAGGGTTATGTTGAGGGCTAGGGTTAGAGAGACGGTTAGGGTTAGGATTGGACCTAGGGTTAGGGTTATGTTGAGGGCTAGGGTTAGGGAGACGGTAAGGGTTAGGATTGGACCTAGGGTTAGGGTTATGTTGAGGGCTAGGGTTACAGAGACGGTTAGGGTTAGGATTGGACCTAGGGTTAGGGTTATGTTGAGGGCTAGGGTTAGAGAGACGGTTAGGGTTAGGATTGGACCTACGGTTAGGGTTATGTTGAGGGCTAGGGTTAGAGAGACGGTTAGGGTTAGGATTGGACCTAGGGTTAGGGTTATGTTGAGGGCTAGGGTTAGGGAGACGGTAAGGATTAGGATTGGACCTAGGGTTAGGGTTATGTTGAGGGCTAGGGTTAGAGAGACGGTTAGGGTTAGGATTGGACCTAGGGTTAGGGTTATGTTGAGGGCTAGGGTTAGAGAGACGGTTAGGGTTAGGATTGGACCTAGGGTTAGGGTTATGTTGAGGGCTAGGGTTAGAGAGACGCTTAGGGTTAGGATTGGACCTAGGGTTAGGGTTATGTTGAGGGCTAGGGTTAGAGAGACGGTTAGGGTTAGGATTGGACCTAGGGTTAGGGTTATGTTGAGGGCTAGGGTTAGAGAGACGGTTAGGGTTATGATTGGACCTAGGGTTAGGGTTATGTTGAGGGCTAGGGTTAGGGAGACGGTAAGGGTTAGGATTGGACCTAGGGTTAGGGTTATGTTGAGGGCTAGGGTTAGAGAGACGGTTAGGGTTAGGATTGGACCTAGGGTTAGGGTTATGTTGAGGGCTAGGGTTAGAGAGACGGTTAGGGTTAGGATTGGACCTAGGGTTAGGGTTATGTTGAGGGCTAGGTTTAGGGAGACGGTAAGGGTTAGGATTGGACCTAGGGTTAGGGTTATGTTGAGGGCTAGGGTTAGAGAGACGGTTAGGGTTAGGATTGGACCTAGGGTTAGGGTTATGTTGAGGGCTAGGGTTAGAGAGACGGTTAGGGTTATGATTGGACCTAGGGTTAGGGTTATGTTGAGGGCTAGGGTTAGGGAGACGGTAAGGGTTATGATTGGACCTACTGTTAGGGTTATGTTGAGGGCTAGGGTTAGAGAGACGGTTAGGGTTAGGTTTGGACCTAGGGTTAGGGTTATGTTGAGGGCTAGGGTTAGAGAGACGGTTAGGGTTAGGATTGGACCTAGGGTTAGGGTTATGTTGTGGGCTAGGGTTAGGGAGACGGTAAGGGTTAGGATTGGACCTAGGGTTAGGGTTATGTTGAGGGCTAGGGTTAGAGAGAGGGTTAGGGTTATGATTGGACCTAGGGTTAGGGTTATGTTGAGGGCTAGGGTTAGAGAGACGGTTAGGGTTAGGATTGGACCTAGGGTTAGGGTTATGTTGAGGGCTAGGGTTAGAGAGACGGTTAGGGTTATGATTGGACCTAGGGTTAGGGTTACGTTGACGGCTAGGCTTAGAGAGACGGTTAGGGTTAGGATTGGACCTAGGGTTAGGGTTATGTTGAGGGCTAGGGTTAGAGAGACGGTTAGGGTTATGATTGGACCTAGGGTTAGGGTTATGTTGAGGGCTGGGGTTAGGGAGACGATAAGGGTTAGGATTGGACCTAGGGTTAGGGTTATGTTGAGGGCTAGGGTTAGAGAGACGGTTAGGGTTAGGATTGGACGTAGGGTTAGGGTTATGTTGAGGGCTAGGGTTAGAGAGACGGTTAGGGTTAGGATTGGACCTAGGGTTAGGCTTATGTTGAGGGCTAGGGTTAGAGAGACGGTTAGGGTGAGGATTGGACCTAGGGTTAGGGTTATGTTGAGGGCTAGGGTTAGAGAGACGGTTAGGGTTATGAGTGGACCTAGGGTTAGGGTTATGTTGAGGGCTAGGGTTAGAGAGACGGTTAGGGTTAGGATTGGACCTAGGGTTAGGGTTATGTTGAGGGCTAGGGTTAGAGAGACGGTTAGGGTTAGGATTGGACCTAAGGTTAGGGTTATGTTGAGGGCTAGGGTTAGGGAGACGGTAAGGGTTAGGATTGGACCTAGGGTTAGGGTTATGTTGAGGGCCAGGGTTAGAGAGACGGTTAGGGTTAGGATTGGACCTAGGGTTAGGGTTATGTTGAGGGCTAGGGTTAGAGAGACGGTTAGGGTTAGGATGGGCCTAGGGTTAGGGTTATGTTGAGGGCTAGGGTTAGAGAGACGGTTAGGGTTATGAGTGGACCTAGGGTTAGGGTTATGTTGAGGGCTAGGGTTAGAGAGACGGTTAGGGTTAGGATTGGACCTAGGGTTAGGGTTAAGTTGAGGGCTAGGGTCAGAGAGACGGTTAGGGTTATGATTTGATGTAGGGTTAGGGTTATGGTGAGGGCTAGGGTTAGAGAGACGGTTAGGGTTAGGATTGGACCTAGGGTTAGGCTTATGTTGAGGGCTAGGGTTAGAGAGATGGTTAGGGTTAGGATTGGACCTAGGGTTAGGCTTATGTTGAGGGCTAGGGTTAGAGAGACGGTTAGGGTGAGGATTGGACCTAGGGTTAGGGTTATGTTGAGGGCTAGGGTTAGAGAGACGGTTAAGGTTATGAGTGGACCTAGGGTTAGGGTTATGTTGAGGGCTAGGGTTAGAGAGACGGTTAGGGTTATGAGTGGACCTAGGGTTAGGGTTATGTTGAGGGCTAGGGTTAGAGAGACGGTTAGGGTTAGGATTGGACCTAGGGTTAGGGTTATGTTGAGGGCTAGGGTTAGACAGACGGTTAGGGTTAGGATAGGACCTAGGGTTAGGGTTATGTTGAGGGCTAGGGTTAGAGAGACGGTTAGGGTTAGGATTGGACCTAGGGTTAGGGTTATGTTGAGGGCTAGGGTTAGAGAGACGGTATGGGTTAGGATTCGACCTAGGGTTAGGGTTATGTTGAGGGCTAGGGTTAGAGAGATGGTTAGGGTTACGATTGGACCTAGGGTTAGGGTTATGTTGACGGCTAGGGTTAGAGAGATGGTTAGGTTTACTATTGGACCTAGGGTTAGGGTTATGTTAGGGCTAGGGTTAGAGAGACTGCTAGGGTTAGGATTGGACCTAGGGTTAGGGTTATGTTGAGGGCTAGGGTTAGAGAGACGGTTAGGGTTAGGATCGGACCTACGGTTAGGGTTATGTTGAGGGCTAGGGTTAGAGAGACGGTTAGGGTTAGGATTGGACCTAGGGTTAGGGTTATGTTGACGGCTAGGTTTAGAGAGACGGTTAGGGTTATGATTGGACCTAGGGTTAGTTTTATGTTGAGGGCTAGGGTTAGAGAGACGATTAGGGTTAGGATTGGACCTAGGGTTAGGGTTATGTTGAGCGCTAGGGTTAGAGAGACGGTTAGGGTTAGGATTGGACCTAGGGTTAGGGTTTTGTTGAGGGCTAAGTTTGGAGAGACGGTCAGGGTTAGGATTGGAGCTAGGGTTAGGGTTATGTTGAGGGCTAGGGTTAGAGAGACGGTTAGGGTTCGGATTGGACCTAGGGTTAGGGTTATGTTGAGGGCTAGGGTTAGAGAGACGGTTAGGGTTAGGATTGGACCTAGTGTTACTGTTATGTTGAGGGCTAGGGTTGGAGAGACGGTTAGGGTTAGGATTGGACCTAGGGTTAGGGTTATGTTGAAGGCTAGGGTTAGAGAGACGGTTAGGGATAGGATTGGACCTAGGGTTAGGGTTATGGTGAGGGCTAGGGTTAGAGAGACGGTTAGGGTTAGGATTGGACCTAGGGTTAGGGTTATGTTGAGGGCTAGGGTTAGAGAGACGGTTAGGGTTAGGATTGGACCTAGGGTTAGGGTTATGTTGAGGGCTAGGGTTAGAGAGACGGTTAGGGTTAGGATTGGACCTAGGGTTAGGGTTATGTTGAGGGCTAGGGTTAGAGAGACGGTAAGGGTTAGGATTGGACCTAGGGTTAGGTTTATGTTGAAGGCTAGGGTTAGAGAGACGGTTAGGGTTCGGATTGGACCCAGGGTTAGGGTTATGTTGAGGGCTAGGGTTAGAGAGACGGTTACGGTTAGGATTGGACCTAGGGTTAGGGTTATGTTGAGGGCTAGGGTTAGAGAGACGGTTAGGGTTAGGATTGGACCTAGGGTTAGGGTTATGTTGAGGGCTAGGGTTAGAGAGACGGTTAGGGTTAGGATTGGACCTAGGGTTAGGGTTGTGTTGAGGGCTAGGGTTAGAGAGACGGTTAGGGTTTGGATTGGACCTAGGGTTAGGGTTATGTTGAGGGCTAGGGTTAGAGAGACGGTTAGGGTTATGATTGGACGTAGGGTTAGGGTTATGTTGAGGGCTAGGGTTAGAGAGACGGTTAGGATTAGGATTGGACCTAGGGTTAGGGTTATGTTGAGGGCTAGGGTTAGAGAGACGGTTAGGGTTAGGATTGGACCTAGGGTTAGGGTTATGTTGAGGGCTAGGGTTAGAGAGACGGTTAGGGTTAGGATTGGACCTAGGGTTAGGGTTATGTTGAGGGCTAGGGTTAGAGAGATGGTTAGGGTTAGGATTGGACCTAGGGTTAGGGTTATGTTGAGGGCTAGGGTTAGAGAGACGGTTAGGGTTAGGATTGGACCTAGGGTTAGGGTTATGTTGAGGGCTAGGGTTAGAGAGACGGTTAGGGTTAGGATTGGACCTAGGGTTAGGGTTATGTTGAGGGCTAGGGTTAGAGAGACGGTTAGGGTTAGGATTGGACCTAGGGTTAGGGTTATGTTGAGGGCTAGGGTTAGAGAGAGGGTTAGGGTTAGGATTGGACCTAGGGTTAGGGTTATGTTGAGGGCTAGGGTTAGAGAGACGGTTAGGGTTAGGATTGGACCTAGGGTTAGGGTTATGTTGAGGGCTAGGGTTAGAGAGACGGTTAGGGTTAGGATTGGACCTAGGGTTAGGGTTATGTTGAGGGCTAGGGTTAGAGAGACGGTTAAGGTTAGGATTGGACCTAGGGTTAGGGTTATGTTGAGGGCTAGGGTTAGAGAGACGGTTAGGGTTATGATTGGACCTAGGGTTAGGGTTATGTTGAGGACTAGGGTTAGAGAGACGGTTAGGGTTATGATTGGACCTAGGGTTAGGGTTATGTTGAGGGCTAGGGTTAGGGAGACGGTAAGGGTTAGGATTGGACCAAGGGTTAGGGTTATGTTGAGGGCTAGGGTTAGGGAGACGGTAAGGGTTAGGATTGGACCTAGGGTTAGGGTTATGTTGAGGGCTAGGGTTAGAGAGACGGTTAGGGTTATGATTGGACCTAGGGTTAGGGTTTGTTGAGGGCTAGGGTTAGAGACACGGTTAGGGTTAGAATTGGACCTAGGGTTAGGGTTATGTTGAGGGCTAGGGTTAGAGGGACGGTTAGGGTTAGGATTGGACCTAGGGTTAGGGTTATGTTGAGGGCTAGGGTTAGAGAGACGGTTAGGGTTAGGATTGGACCTAGGGTTAGGGTTATGTTGAGGGCTAGGGTTAGGGAGACGGTAAGGGTTAGGATTGGACCTAGGGTTAGGGTTATCTTGATTGCTAGGGTTAGAGAGACGGTTAGGGTTAGGATTGGACCTAGGGTTAGGGTTATGTTGAGGGCTAGGGTTAGAGAGACGGTTAGGGTTAGGATTGGACCTAGGGTTAGGGTTATGTTGAGGGCTAGGTTTAGGGAGACGGTTAGGATTAGGATTGGACCTAGGGTTAGGGTTATGTTGAGGGCTAGGGTTAGAGAGACGGTTAGGGTTAGGATTGGACCTAGGGTTAGGGTTATATTGAGGGCTAGGGTTAGAGAGACGGTTAGGGTTAGGATTGGACCTAGGGTTAGGGTTATGTTGAGGGCTAGGGTTAGAGAGACGGTTAGGGTTAGGATTGGACCTAGGGTTAGGGTTATGTTGAGGGCTAGGGTTAGAGAGACGGTTAGGGTTAGGATTGGACCTAGGGTTAGGGTTATGTTGAGGGCTAGGGTTAGAGAGACGGTTAGGGTTAGGATTGGACCTAGGGTTAGGGTTATGTTGAGGGCTAGGGTTAGAGAGACGGTTAGGGTTATGATTGGACGTAGGGTTAGGGTTATGTTGAGGGCTAGGGTTAGAGAGACGGTTAGGATTAGGATTGGACCTAGGGTTAGGGTTATGTTGAGGGCTAGGGTTAGAGAGACGGTTAGGGTTAGGATTGGACCTAGGGTTAGGGTTATGTTGAGGGCTAGGGTTAGAGAGACGGTTAGGGTTAGGATTGGACCTAGGGTTAGGGTTATGTTGAGGGCTAGGGTTAGAGAGACGGTTAGGGTTAGGATTGGACCTAGGGTTAGGGTTATGTTGAGGGCTAGGGTTAGAGAGATGGTTAGGGTTAGGATTGGACCTAGGGTTAGGGTTATGTTGAGGGCTAGGGTTAGAGAGACGGTTAGGGTTAGGAGTGGACCTAGGGTTAGGGTTATGTTGAGGGCTAGGGTTAGAGAGACGGTTAGGGTTAGGATTGGACCTAGGGTTAGGGTTATGTTGAGGGCTAGGGTTAGAGAGACGGTTAGGGTTAGGATTGGACCTAGGGTTAGGGTTATGTTGAGGGCTAGGGTTAGAGAGACGGTTAGGGTTAGGATTGGACCTAGGGTTAGGGTTATGTTGAGGGCTAGGGTTAGAGAGACGGTTAGGGTTAGGATTGGACCTAGGGTTAGGGTTATGTTGAGGGCTAGGGTTAGAGAGACGGTTAGGGTTAGGATTGGACCTAGGGTTAGGGTTATGTTGAGGGCTAGGGTTAGAGAGACGGTTAGGGTTAGGATTGGACCTAGGGTTAGGGTTATGTTGAGGGCTAGGGTTAGGGAGACGGTAAGGGTTAGGATTGGACCTAGGGTTAGGGTTATGTTGAGGGCTAGGGTTAGAGAGACGGTTAGGGTTAGGATTGGACCTAGGGTTAGGGTTATGTTGAGGGCTAGGGTTAGAGAGACGGTTAGGGTTAGGATTGGACCTAGGGTTAGGGTTATGTTGAGGGCTAGGGTTAGAGAGACGGTTAGGGTTAGGATTGGACCTAGGGTTAGGGTTATGTTGAGGGCTAGGGTTAGAGAGACGGTTAGGGTTAGGATTGGACCTAGGGTTAGGGTTATGTTGAGGGCTAGGGTTAGAGAGACGGTTAGGGTTAAGATTGGACCTAGGGTTAGGGTTATGTTGAGGGCTAGGGTTAGAGAGACGGTTAGGGTTAGGATTGGACCTAGGGTTAGGGTTATGTTGAGGGCTAGGGTTAGAGAGACGGTTAGGGTTAGGATTGGACCTAGGGTTAGGGTTATGTTGAGGGCTAGGGTTAGAGAGACGTTTAGGGTTAGGATTGGACGTAGGGTTAGGGTTATGTTGAGGGCTAGGGTTAGAGAGACGGTTAGGGTTATGATTGGACCTAGGGTTAGGGTTATGTTGAGGGCTAGGGTTAGGGAGACGGTAAGGGTTATGATTGGACCTAGGGTTAGGGTTATGTTGAGGGCTAGGGTTAGAGAGACGGTGAGGGTTAGGTTTGGACCTAGGGTTAGGGTTATGTTGAGGGCTAGGGTTAGAGAGACGGTTAGGGTTAGGATTGGACCTAGGGTTAGGGTTATGTTTAGGGCTAGGGTTAGGGAGACGGTAAGGGTTAGGATTGGACCTAGGGTTAGGGTTACGTTGAGGGCTAGGGTTAGGGAGGCGGTAAGGGTTAGGATTGGACCTAGGGTTAGGGTTATGTTGAGGGCTAGGGTTAGAGAGACGGTTAGGGTTATGATTGGACCTAGGGTTAGGGTTATGTTGAGGGCTAGGGTTAGAGAGACGGTTAGGGTTAGGATTGGACCTAGGGTTAGGGTTATGTTGAGGGCTAGGGTTAGAGAGACGGTTAGGGTTATGATTGGACCTAGGGTTAGGGTTATGTTGAGGGCTGGGGTTAGGGAGACGATAAGGGTTAGGATTGGACCTAGGGTTAGGGTTAGGTTGAGGGCTAGGGTTAGAGAGACGGTTAGGGTTAGGATTGGACCTAGGGTTAGTGTTATGTTGAGGGCTAGGGTTAGAGAGACGGTTAGGGTTAGGATTGGACCTAGGGTTAGGGTTATGTTGAGGGCTAGGGTTAGGGAGACGGTAAGGGTTAGGATTGGACCTAGGGTTAGGGTTATGTTGAGGGCTAGGGTTAGGGAGACGGTTAGGGTTAGGATTGGACCTAGGGTTAGGGTTATGTTGAGGGCTAGGGTTAGAGAGACGGTTAGGGTTAGGATTGGACCTAGGGTTAGGGTTATGTTGAGGGCTAGGGTTAGAGAGACGGTTAGGGTTATGATTGGACGTAGGGTTAGGGTTATGTTGAGTGCTAGGGTTAGAGAGACGGTTAGGGTTAGGATTGGACCTAGGGTTAGGGTTATGTTGAGGGCTAGGGTTAGAGAGACGGTTAGGGTTAGGATTGGACCTAGGGTTAGGGTTATGTTGAGGGCTAGGGTTAGAGAGACGGTTAGGGTTAGGATTGGACCTAGGGTTAGGGTTATGTTGAGGGTTAGGGTTAGAGAGACGGTTAGGGTTAGGTTGGACCTAGGGTTAGGGTTATGTTGAGGGCTAGGGTTAGAGAGACGGTTAGGGTTAGGATTGGACCTAGGGTTAGGGTTATGTTGAGGGCTAGGGTTAGAGAGACGGTTAGGGTTAGGATTGGACCTAGGGTTAGGGTTATGTTGAGGGCTAGGGTTAGAGAGACGGTAAGGGTTAGGATTGGACCTAGGGTTAGAGTGATGTTGAGGGCTAGGGTTAGAGAGACGGTTAGGGTTAGGATTGGACCTAGGGTTAGGGTTATGTTGAGGGCTAGGGTTAGAGAGACGGTTAGGGTTAGGATTGGACCTAGGGTTAGGGTTATGTTGAGGGCTAGGGTTAGAGAGACGGTTAGGGTTAGGATTGGACCTAGGGTTAGGGTTATGTTGAGGGCTAGGGTTAGAGAGACGGTTAGGGTTATGATTGGACGTAGGGTTAGGGTTATGTTGAGGGCTAGGGTTAGAGAGACGGTTAGGGTTATGATTGGACCTAGGGTTAGGGTTATGTTGAGGGCTAGGGTTAGGGAGACGGTAAGGTTTATGATTGGACCAGGGTTAGGGTTATGTTGAGGGCTAGGGTTAGAGAGACGGTTAGGGTTAGGTTTGGACCTAGGGTTAGGGTTATGTTGAGGGCTAGGGTTAGAGAGACGGTTAGGGTTAGGATTGGACCTAGGGTTAGGGTTATGTTGAGGGCTAGGGTTAGGGAGACGGTAAGGGTTAGGATTGGACCTAGGTTTAGGGTTATGTTGAGGGCTAGGGTTAGAGAGACGGTTAGGGTTAGGATTGGACCTAGGGTTAGGGTTATGTTGAGGGCTAGGGTTAGAGAGACGGTTAGGTTTAGGATTGGACCTAGGGTTAGGGTTATGTTGAGGGCTAGGGTTAGAGAGACGGTTAGGGTTAGGATTGGACGTAGGGTTAGGGTTATGTTGAGTGCTAGGGTTAGAGAGACGGTTAGGGTTAGGATTGGACCTAGGGTTAGGGTTATGTTGAGGGCTAGGGTTAGAGAGACGGTTAGGGTTAGGATTGGACCTAGGGTTAGGGTTATGTTGAGGGCTAGGGTTAGAGAGACGGTTAGGGTTAGGATTGGACCTAGGGTTAGGGTTATGTTGAGGGCTAGGGTTAGAGAGACGGTTAGGGTTAGGATTGGACGTAGGGTTAGGGTTATGTTGAGGGCTAGGGTTAGAGAGACGGTTAGGGTTAGGATTGGACCTAGGGTTAGGGTTATGTTGAGGGCTAGGGTTGGAGAGACGGTTAGGGTTAGGATTGGACCTAGGGTTAGGGTTATGTTGAGGGCTAGGGTTAGAGAGACGGTAAGGGTTAGGATTGGACCTAGGGTTAGGGTTATGTTGAGGGCTAGGGTTAGAGAGACGGTTAGGGTTAGGATTGGACCTAGGGTTAGGGTTATGTTGAGGGCTAGGGTTAGAGAGACGGTTAGGGTTAGGATTGGACCTAGGGTTAGGGTTATGTTGAGGGCTAGGGTTAGAGAGACGGTTAGGGTTAGGATTGGACCTAGGGTTAGGGTTATGTTGAGGGCTAGGTTTAGGGAGACGGTAAGGGTTAGGATTGGACCTAGGGTTAGGGTTATGTTGAGGGCTAGGGTTAGAGAGACGGTTAGGGTTAGGATTGGACCTAGGGTTAGGGTTATGTTGAGGGCTAGGGTTAGAGAGACGGTAAGGGTTAGGATTGGACCTAGGGTTAGGGTTATGTTGAGGGCTAGGGTTAGAGAGACGGTTAGGGTTAGGATTGGACCTAGGGTTAGGGTTATGTTGAGGGCTAGGGTTAGAGAGACGGTTAGGGTTAGGATTGGACCTAGGGTTAGGGTTATGTTGAGGGCTAGGGTTAGAGAGACGGTTAGGGTTAGGATTGGACCTAGGGTTAGGGTTATGTTGAGGGCTAGGGTTAGAGAGACGGTTAGGGTTAGGATTGGACCTAAGGTTAGGGTTATGTTGAGGGCTAGGGTTAGAGAGACGGTTAGGGTTAGGATTGGACCTAGGGTTAGGGTTATGTTGAGGGCTAGGGTTAGAGAGACGGTTAGGGTTAGGATTGGACCTAGGGTTAGGGTTATGTTGAGGGCTAGGGTTAGAGAGACGGTTAGGGTTAGGATTGGACCTAAGGTTAGGGTTATGTTGAGGGCTAGGTTTAGGGAGACGGCAAGGGTTAGGATTGGACCTAGGGTTAGGGTTATGTTGAGGGCTAGGGTTAGAGAGACGGTTAGGGTTAGGATTGGACCTAGGGTTAGGGTTATGTTGAGGGCTAGGGTTAGAGAGACGGTTAGGGTTAGGATTGGACCTAAGGTTAGGGTTATGTTGAGGGCTAGGTTTAGGGAGACGGCAAGGGTTAGGATTGGACCTAGGGTTAGGGTTATGTTGAGGGCTAGGGTTAGAGATACGGTTAGGGTTAGGATTGGACCTAGGGTTAGGGTCATGTTGAGGGCTAGGGTTAGAGAGACGGTTAGGGTTAGGATTGGACCTAGGGTTAGGGTTATGTTGAGGGCTAGGGTTAGAGAGACGGTTAGGGTTAGGATTGGACCTAGGGTTAGGGTTATGTTGAGGGCTAGGGTTAGAGAGACGGTTAGGGTTAGGATTGGACCTAGGGTTAGGGTTATGTTGAGGGCTAGGGTTAGAGAGACGGTTAGGGTTAGGATTGGACCTAGGGTTAGGGTTATGTTGACGGCTAGGCTTAGAGAGACGGTTAGGGTTAGGATTGGACGTAGGGTTAGGGTTACGTTGAGGGCTAGGGTTAGAGAGACGGTTAGGGTTATGATTGGACCTAGGGTTAGGGTTATGTTGAGGGCTGGGGTTAGGGAGACGATAAGGGTTAGGATTGGACCTAGGGTTAGGGTTATGTTGAGGGCTAGGGTTAGAGAGACGGTTAGGGTTATGATTGGACCTAGGGTTAGGGTTATGTTGAGGGCTAGGGTTAGAGAGACGGTTAGGGTTATGATTGGACCTAGGGTTAGGGTTACGTTGAGGGCTAGGGTTAGAGAGACGGTTAGGGTTATGATTGGACCTAGGGTTAGGGTTATGTTGAGGGCTGGGGTTAGGGAGACGATAAGGGTTAGGATTGGACCTAGGGTTAGGGTTATGTTGAGGGCTAGGGTTAGAGAGACGGTTAGGGTTAGGATTGGACCTAGGGTTAGGGTTATGTTGAGGGCTAGGGTTAGAGAGACGGTTAGGGTTAGGATTGGACCTAGGGTTAGGGTTATGTTGAGGGCTAGGGTTAGAGAGACGGTTAGGGTTAGGATTGGACCTAGGGTTAGGGTTATGTTGAGGGCTAGGGTTAGAGAGACGGTTAGGGTTATGATTGGACGTAGGGTTAGGGTTATGTTGAGTGCTAGGGTTAGAGAGAAGGTTAGGGTTAGGATTGGACCTAGGGTTAGGGTTATGTTGAGGGCTAGGGTTAGAGAGACGGTTAGGGTTAGGATTGGACCTAGGGTTAGGGTTATGTTGAGGGCTAGGGTTAGAGAGACGGTTAGGGTTAGGATTGGACCTAGGGTTAGGGTTATGTTGAGGGCTAGGGTTAGAGAGACGGTTAGGGTTATGATTGGACGTAGGGTTAGGGTTATGTTGAGGGCTAGGGTTAGAGAGACGGTTAGGGTTAGGATTGGACCTAGGGTTAGGGTTATGTTGAGGGCTAGGGTTAGAGAGACGGTTAGGGTTAGGATTGGACCTAGGGTTAGGGTTATGTTGAGGGCTAGGGTTAGAGAGACGGTTAGGGTTAGGATTGGACCTAGGGTTAGGGTTATGTTGAGGGCTAGGGTTAGAGAGACGGTTAGGGTTAGGATTGGACCTAGGGTTAGGGTTATGTTGAGGGCTAGGGTTAGAGAGACGGTTAGGGTTAGGATTGGACCTAGGGTTAGGGTTATGTTGAGGGCTAGGGTTAGAGAGACGGTTAGGGTTAGGATTGGACCTAGGGTTAGGGTTATGTTGAGGGCTAGGGTTAGAGAGACGGTTAGGGTTAGGATTGGACCTAGGGTTAGGGTTATGTTGAGGGCTAGGGTTAGAGAGACGGTTAGGGTTAGGATTGGACCTAGGGTTAGGGTTATGTTGAGGGCTAGGGTTAGAGAGACGGTTAGGGTTATGATTGGACCTAGGGTTAGGGTTATGTTGAGGGCTAGGTTTAGGGAGACGGTAAGGGTTAGGATTGGACCTAGGGTTAGGGTTATGTTGAGGGCTAGGGTTAGAGATACGGTTAGGGTTAGGATTAGACCTAGGGTTAGGGTTATGTTGAGGGCTACGGTTAGAGAGACGGTTAGGGTTATGATTGGACCTAGGGTTAGGGTTATGTTGAGGGCTAGGGTTAGAGAGACGGTTAGGGTTAGGATTGGACCTAGGGTTAGGGTTATGTTGAGGGCTACGGTTAGAGAGACGGTTAGGGTTATGATTGGACCTAGGGTTAGGGTTATGTTGAGGGCTAGGGTTAGAGAGACGGTTAGGGTTAGGATTGGACCTAGGGTTAGGGTTATGTTGAGGGCTAGGGTTAGAGAGACGGTTAGGGTTAGGATTGGACCTAGGGTTAGGGTTATGTTGAGGGCTAGGGTTAGGGAGACGGTAAGGGTTAGGATTGGACCTAGGGTTAGGGTTATGTTGAGGGCTAGGGTTACAGAAACGGTTAGGGTTAGGATTGGACCTAGGGTTAGGGTTATGTTGAGGGCTAGGGTTAGAGAGACGGTTAGGGTTAGGATTGGACCTACGGTTAGGGTTATGTTGAGGGCTAGGGTTAGAGAGACGGTTAGGGTTAGGATTGGACCTAGGGTTAGGGTTATGTTGAGGGCTAGGGTTAGGGAGACGGTAAGGATTAGGATTGGACCTAGGGTTAGGGTTATGTTGAGGGCTAGGGTTAGAGAGACGGTTAGGGTTAGGATTGGACCTAGGGTTAGGGTTATGTTGAGGGCTAGGGTTAGAGAGACGGTTAGGGTTAGGATTGGACCTAGGGTTAGGGTTATGTTGAGGGCTAGGGTTAGAGAGACGCTTAGGGTTATGATTGGACCTAGGGTTAGGGTTATGTTGAGGGCTAGGGTTAGGGAGACGGTAAGGGTTAGGATTGGACCTAGGGTTAGGGTTATGTTGAGGGCTAGGGTTAGAGAGACGGTTAGGGTTAGGATTGGACCTAGGGTTAGGGTTATGTTGAGGTCTAGGGTTCGAGAGACGGTTAGGGTTAGGATTGGACCTAGGGTTAGGGTTATGTTGAGGGCTAGGTTTAGGGAGACGGTAAGGGTTAGGATTGGACCTAGGGTTAGGGTTATGTTGAGGGCTAGGGTTAGAGAGACGGTTAGGGTTAGGATTGGACCTAGGGTTAGGGTTATGTTGAGGGCTAGGGTTAGAGAGACGGTTAGGGTTAGGATTGGACCTAGGGTTAGGGTTATGTTGAGGGCTAGGGTTAGAGAGACGGTTAGGGTTAGGATTGGACCTAGGGTTAGGGTTATGTTGAGGGCTAGGGTTAGGGAGACGGTAAGGGTTAGGATTGGACCTAGGGTTAGGGTTATGTTGAGGGCTAGGGTTAGAGAGACGGTTAGGGTTAGGATTGGACCTAGGGTTAGGGTTATGTTGAGGGCTAGGGTTAGAGAGACGGTTAGGGTTAGGATTGGACCTAGGGTTAGGGTTATGTTGAGGGCTAGGGTTAGAGAGACGGTTAGGGTTATGATTGGACCTAGGGTTAGGGTTATGTTGAGGGCTAGGGTTAGGGAGACGGTAAGGGTTAGGATTGGACCTAGGGTTAGGGTTATGTTGAGGGCTAGGGTTAGAGAGACGGTTAGGGTTAGGATTGGACCTAGGGTTAGGGTTATGTTGAGGGCTAGGGTTAGAGAGACGGTTAGGGTTAGGATTGGACCTAGGGTTAGGGTTATGTTGAGGGCTAGGTTTAGGGAGACGGTAAGGGTTAGGATTGGACCTAGGGTTAGGGTTATGTTGAGGGCTAGGGTTAGAGAGACGTTTAGGGTTAGGATTGGACCCAGGGTTAGGGTTATGTTGAGGGCTAGGGTTAGAGAGACGGTTAGGGTTATGATTGGACCTAGGGTTAGGGTTATGTTGAGGGCTAGGGTTAGGGAGACGGTAAGGGTTATGATTGGACCTAGTGTTAGGGTTATGTTGAGGGCTAGGGTTAGAGAGACGGTTAGGGTTAGGTTTGGACCTAGGGTTAGGGTTATGTTGAGGGCTAGGGTTAGAGAGACGGTTAGGGTTAGGATTGGACCTAGGGTTAGGGTTATGTTGTGGGCTAGGGTTAGGGAGACGGTAAGGGTTAGGATTGGACCTAGGGTTAGGGTTATGTTGAGGGCTAGGGTTAGAGAGAGGGTTAGGGTTATGATTGGACCTAGGGTTAGGGTTATGTTGAGGGCTAGGGTTAGAGAGACGGTTAGGGTTAGGATTGGACCTAGGGTTAGGGTTATGTTGAGGGCTAGGGTTAGAGAGACGGTTAGGGTTATGATTGGACCTAGGGTTAGGGTTACGTTGATGGCTAGGCTTAGAGAGACGGTTAGGGTTAGGATTGGACCTAGGGTTAGGGTTATGTTGAGGGCTAGGGTTAGAGAGACGGTTAGGGTTATGATTGGACCTAGGGTTAGGGTTATGTTGAGGGCTGGGGTTAGGGAGACGATAAGGGTTAGGATTGGACCTAGGGTTAGGGTTATGTTGAGGGCTAGGGTTAGAGAGACGGTTAGGGTTAGGATTGGACGTAGGGTTAGGGTTATGTTGAGGGCTAGGGTTAGAGAGACGGTTAGGGTTAGGATTGGACCTAGGGTTAGGGTTATGTTGAGGGCTAGGGTTAGAGAGACGGTTAGGGTTAGGATTGGAAATAGGGTTAGGGTTATGTTGAGGGCTAGGGTTAGAGAGACGGTTAGGGTTAGGATTGGACCTAGGGTTAGGGTTATGTTGAGGGCTAGGGTTAGAGAGACGGTTAGGGTTATGATTGGACGTAGGGTTAGGGTTATGTTGAGGGCTAGGGTTAGAGAGACGGTTAGGGTTAGGATTGGACCTAGGGTTAGGCTTATGTTGAGGGCTAGGGTTAGAGAGACGGTTAGGGTTAGGATTGGACCTAGGGTTAGGCTTATGTTGAGGGCTAGGGTTAGAGAGACGGTTAGGGTGAGGATTGGACCTAGGGTTAGGGTTATGTTGAGGGCTAGGGTTAGAGAGACGGTTAGGGTTATGAGTGGACCTAGGGTTAGGGTTATGTTGAGGGCTAGGGTTAGAGAGACGGTTAGGGTTAGGATTGGACCTAGGGTTAGGGTTATGTTGAGGGCTAGGGTTAGAGAGACGGTTAGGGTTAGGATTGGACCTAAGGTTAGGGTTATGTTGAGGGCTAGGGTTAGGGAGACGGTAAGGGTTAGGATTGGACCTAGGGTTAGGGTTATGTTGAGGGCCAGGGTTAGAGAGACGGTTAGGGTTAGGATTGGACCTAGGGTTAGGGTTATGTTGAGGGCTAGGGTTAGAGAGACGGTTAAGGTTAGGATGGGCCTAGGGTTAGGGTTATGTTGAGGGCTAGGGTTAGAGAGACGGTTAGGGTTATGAGTGGACCTAGGGTTAGGGTTATGTTGAGGGCTTGGGTTAGAGAGACGGTTAGGGTTAGGATTGGACCTAGGGTTAGGGTTAAGTTGAGGGCTAGGGTTAGAGAGACGGTTAGGGTTATGATTTGATGTAGGGTTAGGGTTATGTTGAGGGCTAGGGTTAGAGAGACGGTTAGGGTTAGGATTGGACCTAGGGTTAGGCTTATGTTGAGGGCTAGGGTTAGAGAGATGGTTAGGGTTAGGATTGGACCTAGGGTTAGGCTTATGTTGAGGGCTAGGGTTAGAGAGACGGTTAGGGTGAGGATTGGACCTAGGGTTAGGGTTATGTTGAGGGCTAGGGTTAGAGAGACGGTTAAGGTTATGAGTGGACCTAGGGTTAGGGTTATGTTGAGGGCTAGGGTTAGAGAGACGGTTAGGGTTAGGATTGGACCTAGGGTTAGGGTTATGTTGAGGGCTAGGGTTAGAGAGACGGTTAGGGTTAGGATTGGACCTAGGGTTAGGGTTATGTTGAGGGCTAGGGTTAGACAGACGGTTAGGGTTAGGATTGGACCTAGGGTTAGGGTTATGTTGAGGGCTAGGGTTAGAGAGACGGTTAGGGTTAGGATTGGACCTAGGGTTAGGGTTATGTTGAGGGCTAAGGTTAGAGAGACGGTTAGGGTTATGATTGGACCTAGGGTTAGGGTTATGTTGAGGGCTAGGGTTAGGGAGACGGTAAGGGTTAGGATTGGACCTAGGGTTAGGGTTATGTTGAGGGCTAGGGTTAGAGAGACGGTTAGGGTTAGGATTGGACCTAGGGTTAGGGTTATGTTGAGGGCTAGGGTTAGAGAGACGGTTAGGGTTAAGATTGGACCTAGGGTTAGGGTTATGTTGAGGGCTAGGGTTAGGGAGACGGTAAGGGTTAGGATTGGACCTAGGGTTAGGGTTATGTTGAGGGCTAGGGTTAGAGAGACGGTTAGGGTTATGATTGGACCTAGGGTTAGGGTTATGTTGAGGGCTAGGGTTAGAGAGATGGTTAGGGTTAGGATTGGACCTAGGGTTAGGGTTATGTTGAGGGCTAGGGTTAGAGAGACGGTTAGGGTTAGGATTGGACCTAGGGTTAGGGTTACGTTGACGGCTAGGCTTAGAGAGACGGTTAGGGTTAGGATTGGACCTAGGGTTAGGGTTATGTTGAGGGCTAGGGTTAGAGAGACGGTTAGGGTTATGATTGGACCTAGGGTTAGGGTTATGTTGAGGGCTGGGGTTAGGGAGACGATAAGGGTTAGGATTGGACCTAGGGTTAGGGTTATGTTGAGGGCTAGGGTTAGAGAGACGGTTAGGGTTAGGATTGGACCTAGGGTTAGGGTTATGTTGAGGGCTAGGGTTAGAGAGACGGTTAGGGTTAGGATTGGAAATAGGGTTAGGGATATGTTGAGGGCTAGGGTTAGAGAGACGGTTAGGGTTAGGATTGGACCTAGGGTTAGGCTTATGTTGAGGGCTAGGGTTAGAGAGACGGTTAGGGTTAGGATTGGACCTAGGGTTAGGCTTATGTTGAGGGCTAGGGTTAGAGAGACGGTTAGGGTGAGGATTGGACCTAGGGTTAGGGTTATGTTGAGGGCTAGGGTTAGAGAGACGGTTAGGGTGAGGATTGGACCTAGGGTTAGGGTTATGTTGAGGGCTAGGGTTAGAGAGACGGTTAGGGTTAGGATTGGACCTAGGGTTAGGGTTATGTTGAGGGCTAGGGTTAGAGAGACGGTTAGGGTTAGGATTGGACCTAGGGTTAGGGTTATGTTGAGGGCTAGGGTTAGGGAGACGGTAAGGGTTAGGATTGGACTTAGGGTTTGGGTTATGTTGAGGGCTAGGGTTAGAGAGACGGTTAGGGTTAGGATTGGACCTAGGGTTAGGGTTATGTTGAGGGCTAGGGTTAGAGAGACTGTTAGGGTTAGGATTGGACCTAGGGTTAGGGTTATGTTGAGGACTAGGGTTAGAGAGACGGTTAGGGTTAGGATTGGACCTAGGGTTAGGGTTATGTTGAGGGCTAGGGTTAGAGAGACGGTTAGGGTTAGGATTGGACCTAGGGTTAGGGTTATGTTGAGGGCTAGGGTTAGAGAGACGGTTAGGGTTAGGATTGGACCTAGGGTTAGGGTTATATTGAGGGCTAGGGTTAGAGAGACGGTTAGGGTTCGGATTGGACCTAGGGTTAGGGTTATGTTGAGGGCTAGGGTTAGAGAGACGGTTAGGGTTATGATTGGACCTAGGGTTAGGGTTATGTTGAGGGCTAGGGTTAGAGAGACCGTTAGGGTTAGGATTGGACCTAGGGTTAGGGTTATGTTGAGGGCTAGGGTTAGAGAGACGGTTAGGGTTAGGATTGGACCTAGGGTTAGGGTTACGTTGACGGCTAGGCTTAGAGAGACGGTTAGGGTTAGGATTGGACCTAGGGTTAGGGTTATGTTGAGGGCTAGGGTTAGAGAGACGGTTAGGGTTATGATTGGACCTAGGGTTAGGGTTATGTTGAGGGCTGGGGTTAGGGAGACGATAAGGGTTAGGATTGGACCTAGGGTTAGGGTTATGTTGAGGGCTAGGGTTAGAGAGACGGTTAGGGTTAGGATTGGACCTAGGGTTACGGTTATGTTGAGGGCTAGGGTTAGAGAGACGGTTAGGGTTAGGATTGGACCTAGGGTTAGGCTTATGTTGAGGGCTAGGGTTAGAGAGACGGTTAGGGTGAGGATTGGACCTAGGGTTAGGGTTATGTTGAGGGCTAGGGTTAGAGAGACGGTTAGGGTTATGAGTGGACCTAGGCTTAGGGTTATGTTGAGGGCTAGGGTTAGAGAGACGGTTAGGGTTAGGATTGGACCTAGGGTTAGGGTTATGTTGAGGGCTAGGGTTAGAGAGACGGTTAGGGTTAGGATTGGACCTAGGGTTAGGGTTATGTTGAGGGCTAGGGTTAGGGAGACGGTAAGGGTTAGGATTGCACCTAGGGTTAGGGTTATGTTGAGGGCTAGGGTTAGAGAGACGGTTAGGGTTAGGATTGGACCTAGGGTTAGGGTTATGTTGAGGGCTAGGGTTAGAGAGACGGTTAGGGTTAGGATTGGACCTAGGGTTAGGGTTATGTTGAGGGCTAGGGTTAGAGAGACGGTTAGGGTTAGGATTGGACCTAGGGTTAGGGTTATGTTGAGGGCTAGGGTTAGAGAGACGGTTAGGGTTAGGATTGGACCTAGGGTTAGGGTTATGTTGAGGGCTAGGGTTAGAGAGACTGTTAGGGTTAGGATTGGACCTATGGTTAGGGTTATGTTGAGGGCTAGGGTTAGAGAGACGGTTAGGGTTAGGATTGGACCTAGGGTTAGGGTTATGTTGAGGGCTAGGGTTAGAGAGACGGTTAGGGTTAGGATTGGACCTAGGGTTAGGGTTATGTTGAGGGCTAGGGTTAGAGAGACGGTTAGGGTTAGGATTGGACCTAGGGTTAGGGTTATGTTGAGGGATAGGGTTAGAGAGACGGTTAGGGTTAGGATTGGACCTAGGGTTAGGGTTATGATGAGGGCTAGGGTTAGAGAGACGGTTAGGGTTAGGATAGGACCTAGGGTTAGGGTTATGTTGAGGGCTAGGGTTAGAGAGACGGTTAGGATTAGGATTGGACCTAGGGTTAGGGTTATGTTGAGGGCTAGGGTTAGAGAGACGGTTAGGGTTAGGATTGGACCTAGGGTTAGGGTTATGTTGACGGCTAGGTTTAGAGAGACGGTTAGGGTTACGATTGGACCTAGGGTTAGTGTTATGTTGAGGGCTAGGGTTAGAGAGATGATTAGGGTTAGGATTGGACCTAGGGTTAGGGTTATGTTGAGCGCTAGGGTTAGAGAGACGGTTAGGGTTAGGATTGGACCTAGGGTTAGGGTTTTGTTGAGGGCTAAGTTTGGAGAGACGGTCAGGGTTAGGATTGGAGGTAGGGTTAGGGTTATGTTGAGGGCTAGGGTTAGAGAGATGGTTAGGGTTCGGATTGGACCTAGGGTTAGGGTTATGTTGAGGGCTAGGGTTAGAGAGACGGTTAGGGTTAGGATTGGACCTAGTGTTACGGTTATGTTGAGGGCTAGGGTTAGAGAGACGGTTAGGGTTAGGATTGGACCTAGGGTTAGGGTTATGTTGAAGGCTAGGGTTAGAGAGACGGTTAGGGTTAGGATTGGACCTAGGGTTAGGGTTATGTTGAGGGCTAGGGTTAGAGAGACGGTTAGGGTTAGGATTGGACCTAGGGTTAGGGTTATGTTGAGGGCTAGGGTTTGAGAGACGGTTAGGGTTAGGATTGGACCTAGGGTTAGGGTTATGTTGAGGGCTAGGGTTAGAGAGACGGTTAGGGTTAGGATTGGACCTAGGGTTAGGGTTATGTTGAGGGTTAGGGTTAGAGAGACGGTAAGGGTTAGGATTGGACCTAGGGTTAGGGTTATGTTGAGGGCTAGGGTTAGAGAGACGGTTAGGGTTAGGATTGGACCTAGGGTTAGGGTTATGTTGAGGGCTAGGGTTAGAGAGACGGTTAGGGTTAGGATTGGACCTAGGGTTAGGGTTATGTTGAGGGCTAGGGTTAGAGAGACGGTTAGGGTTAGGATTGGACCTAGGGTTAGGGTTATGTTGAGGGCTAGGGTTAGAGAGACGGTTAGGGTTAGGATTGGACCTAGGGTTAGGGTTATGTTGAGGGCTAGGGTTAGAGAGACGGTTAGCGTTAGGATTGGACCTAGGGTTAGGGTTACGTTGACGGCTAGGCTTAGAGAGACGGTTAGGGTTAGGATTGGACCTAGGGTTAGGGTTACGTTGAGGGCTAGGGTTAGAGAGACGGTTAGGGTTATGATTGGACCTAAGGTTAGGGTTATGTTGAGGGCTAGGGTTAGGGAGACGGTAAGGGTTAGGATTGGACCTAGGGTTAGGGTTATGTTGAGGGCTAGGGTTAGAGAGACGGTTAGGGTTAGGATTGGACCTAGGGTTAGGGTTATGTTGAGGGCTAGGGTTAGAGAGACGGTTAGGGTTAGGATTGGACCTAGGGTTAGGGTTGTGTTGAGGGCTAGGGTTAGAGAGACGGTTAGGGTTAGGATTGGACCTAGGGTTAGGGTTATGTTGAGGGCTAGGGTTAGAGAGACGGTTAGGGTTAGGATTGGACCTAGGGTTAGGGTTATGTTGAGGGCTAGGGTTAGAGAGACGGTTAGGGTTATGATTGGACGTAGGGTTAGGGTTATGTTGAGTGCTAGGGTTAGAGAGACGGTTAGGGTTAGGATTGGACCTAGGGTTAGGGTTATGTTGAGGGCTAGGGTTAGAGAGACGGTTAGGGTTAGGATTGGACCTAGGGTTAGGGTTATGTTGAGGGCTAGGGTTAGAGAGACGGTTAGGGTTAGGATTGGACCTAGGGTTAGGGTTATGTTGAGGGCTAGGGTTAGAGAGACGGTTAGGGTTAGGATTGGACCTAGGGTTAGGGTTATGTTGAGGGCTAGGTTTAGAGAGACGGTTAGGGTTAGGATTGGACCTAGGGTTACGGTTATGTTGAGGGCTAGGGTTAGAGAGACGGTTAGGGTTAGGATTGGACCTAGGGTTAGGGTTATGTTGAGGGCTAGGGTTAGAGAGACGGTAAGGGTTAGGATTGGACCTAGGGTTAGGGTTATGTTGAGGGCTAGGGTTAGAGAGACGGTTAGGGTTAGGATTGGACCTAGGGTTAGGATTATGTTGAGGGCTAGGGTTAGAGAGACGGTTAGGGTTAGGATTGGACCTAGGGTTAGGGTTATGTTGAGGGCTAGGGTTAGAGAGACGGTTAGGGTTAGGATTGGACCTAGGGTTAGGGTTATGTTGAGGGCTAGGGTTAGAGAGACGGTTAGGGTTAGGATTGGACCTAGGGTTAGGGTTATGTTGAGGGCTAGGGTTAGAGAGACGGTTAGGGTTAGGATTGGACCTAGGGTTAGGGTTATGTTGAGGGTTAGGGTTAGAGAGACGGTTAGGGTTAGGATTGGACCTAGGGTTAGGGTTATGTTGAGGGCTAGGGTTAGGGAGACGGTAAGGGATAGGATTGGACCTAGGGTTAGGGTTATGTTGAGGGATAGGGTTAGAGAGACGGTTAGGGTTAGGATTGGACCTAGGGTTAGGGTTATGTTGAGGGCTAGGGTTAGAGAGACGGTTAGGGTTATGATTGGACCTAGGGTTATGGTTATGTTGAGGGCTAGGGTTAGAGAGACGGTTATGGTTAGGATTGGACCTAGGGTTAGGGTTATGTTGAGGGCTAGGGTTAGAGAGACGGTTAGGGTTAGGAATGGACCTAGGGTTAGGGTTATGTTGAGGGCTAGGGTTAGAGAGACGGTTAGGGTTAGGATTGGACCTAGGGTTAGGGTTATGTTGAGGGCTAGGGTTAGAGAGACGGTTAGGGTTATGATTGGACCTAGGGTTAGGGTTATGATGAGGGCTAGGGTTAGAGAGACGGTTAGGGTTAGGATTGGACCTAGGGTTAGGGTTATGTTGAGGGCTAGGGTTAGAGAGACGGTTAGGGTTAGGATTGGACCTAGGGTTAGGGTTATGTTGAGGGCTAGGGTTAGGGAGACGGTAAGGATTAGGATTGGACCTAGGGTTAGGGTTATGTTGAGGGCTACGGTTAGAGAGACGGTTAGGGTTATGAGTGGACCTAGGGTTAGGGTTATGTTGAGGGCTAGGGTTAGAGAGACGGTTAGGGTTAGGATTGGACCTAGGGTTAGGGTTATGTTGAGGGCTAGGGTTAGAGAGACGGTTAGGGTTAGGATTGGACCTAGGGTTAGGGTTATGTTGAGGGCTAGGGTTAGGGAGACGGTAAGGGTTAGGATTGGACCTAGGGTTAGGGTTATGTTGAGGGCTAGGGTTAGAGAGACGGTTAGGGTTAGGATTGGACCTAGGGTTAGGGTTATGTTGAGGGCTAGGGTTAGAGAGACGGTTAGGGTTAGGATTGGACCTAGGGTTAGGGTTATGTTGAGGGCTAGGGTTAGAGAGACGGTTAGGGTTAGGATTGGACCTAGGGTTAGGGTTATGTTGAGGGCTAGGGTTAGAGAGACGGTTAGGGTTAGGATTGGACCTAGGGTTAGGGTTATGTTGAGGGCTAGGGTTAGAGAGACGGTTAGGGTTAGGATTGGACCTAGGGTTAGGGTTATGTTGAGGGCTAGGGTTAGAGAGACGGTTGGGGTTATGATTGGACCTAGGGTTAGGGTTATGTTGAGGGCTAGGGTTAGAGAGACGGTTAGGGTTAGGATTGGACCTAGGGTTAGGGTTATGTTGAGGGCTAGGGTTAGAGAGACGGTTAGGGTTAGGATTGGACCTAGGGTTAGGGTTATGTTGAGGGCTAGGGTTAGAGAGACGGTTAGGGTTAGGATTGGACCTAGGGTTAGGGTTATGTTGAGGGCTAGGGTTAGAGAGAAGGTTAGGGTTAGGATTGGACCTAGGGTTAGGGTTATGTTGAGGGCTAGGGTTAGAGAGACGGTTAGGGTTAGGATTGGACCTAGGGTTAGGGTTATGTTGAGGGCTAGGGTTAGAGAGACGGTTAGGGTTAGGATTGGACCTAGGGTTAGGGTTATGTTGAGGGCTAAGGTTAGAGACGGTTAGGGTTATGATTGGACCTAGGGTTAGGGTTATGTTGAGGGCTAGGGTTAGAGAGACGGTTAGGGTTATGATTGGACCTAGGGTTAAGGTTATGTTGAGGGCTAGGGTTAGAGAGACGGTTAGGGTTAGGATTGGACCTAGGGTTAGGGTTATGTTGAGGGCTAGGGTTAGAGAGACGGTTAGGGTTAGGATTGGAAATAGGGTTAGGGTTATGTTGAGGGCTAGGGTTAGAGAGACGGTTAGGGTTAGGATTGGACCTAGGGTTAGGGTTATGTTGAGGGCTAGGGTTAGAGAGACGGTTAGGGTTATGATTGGACGTAGGGTTAGGGTTATGTTGAGGGCTAGGTTTAGAGAGACGGTTAGGGTTAGGATTGGACCTAGGGTTAGGGTTATGTTGAGGGCTAGGGTTAGAGAGACGGTTCGGGTTAGGATTGGACCTAGGGTTAGGGTTATGTTGAGGGCTAGGGTTAGAGAGACGGTTAGGGTTAGGATTGGACCTAGGGTTAGGGTTATGTTGAGGGCTAGGGTTAGAGAGACGGTTAGGGTTATGAGTGGACCTAGGGTTAGGGTTATGTTGAGGGCTAGGGTTAGAGAGACGGTTAGGGTTAGGATTGGACCTAGGGTTAGGGTTATGTTGAGGGCTAGGGTTAGAGAGACGGTTAGGGTTAGGATTGGACCTAGGGTTAGGGTTATGTTGAGGGCTAGGGTTAGAGAGACGGTTAGGGTTAGGATTGGACCTAGGGTTAGGGTTATGTTGAGGGCTAGGGTTAGAGAGACGGTTAGGGTCATGATTGGACCTAGGGTTAGGGTTATGTTGAGGGCTAGGGTTAGAGAGATGGTTAGGGTTAGGATTGGACCTATGGTTAGGGTTATGTTGAGGGCTAGGGTTAGAGAGACGGTTAGGGTTAGGATTGGACCTAGGGTTAGGGTTATGTTGAGGGCTAGGGTTAGAGAGACGGTTAGGGTTAGGATTGGACCTAGGGTTAGGGTTATGTTGAGGGCTAGGGTTAGAGAGACGGTTAGGGTTAGGATTGGACCTAGGGTTAGGGTTATGTTGAGGGCTAGGGTTAGAGAGACGGTTAGGGTTAGGATTGGACCTAGGGTTAGGGTTATGTTGAGGGCTAGGGTTAGAGAGACGGTTAGGGTTAGGATTGGACCTAGGGTTAGGGTTATGTTGAGGGCTAGGGTTGGAGAGACGGTTAGGGTTAGGATTGGACCTAGGGTTAGGGTTATGTTGAGGGCTAGGGTTAGAGAGACGGTTAGGGTTAGGATTGGACCTAGGGTTAGGGTTATGTTGAGGGCTAGGGTTAGAGAGACGGTTAGGGTCATGATTGGACCTAGGGTTAGGGTTATGTTGAGGGCTAGGGTTAGAGAGACGGTTAGGGTTAGGATTGGACCTAGGGTTAGGGTTATGTTGAGGGCTAGGGTTAGAGAGACGGTTAGGGTTAGGATTGGACCTAGGGTTAGTGTTATGTTGAGGGCTAGGGTTAGAGAGACGGTTAGGGTTATGATTGGACCTAGGGTTAGGGTTATGTTGAGAGCTAGGGTTAGAGAGACGGTTAGGGTTAGGATTGGACCTAGGGTTAGGGTTATGTTGAGGGCTAGGGTTAGAGAGACGGTTAGGGTTAGGATTGGACCTAGGGTTAGGGTTATGTTGAGGGCTAGGGTTAGAGAGACGGTGAGGGTTAGGATTGGACCTAGGGTTAGGGTTATGTTGAGGGCTAGGGTTAGAGAGACGGTTAGGGTTAGGATTGGACCTAGGGTTAGTGTTATGTTGAGGGCTAGGGTTAGAGAGACGGTTAGGGTTATGATTGGACCTAGGGTTAGGGTTATGTTGAGGGCTAGGGTTAGAGAGACGGTTAGGGTTAGGATTGGACCTAGGGTTAGGGTTATGTTGAGGGCTAGGGTTAGAGAGACGGTTAGGGTTAGGATTGGACCTAGGGTTAGGGTTATGTTGAGGGCTAGGGTTAGAGAGACGGTTAGGGTTAGGATTGGACCTAGGGTTAGGGTTATGTTGAGGGCTAGGGTTAGGGAGACGGTAAGGGTTAGTATTGGACCTAGGGTTAGGGTTATGTTGAGGGCTAGGGATAGAGAGACGGTTAGGGTTAGGATTGGACCTAGGGTTAGGGTTATGTTGAGGGCTAGGGTTAGAGAGACGGTTAGGGTTAGGATTGGACCTAGGGTTAGGGTTATGTTGAGGGCTAGGGTTAGAGAGACGGTTAGGGTTAGGATTGGACCTAGGGTTAGGGTTATGTTGAGGGCTAGGGTTAGAGAGACGGTTAGGGTTAGGATTGGACCTAGGGTTAGGGTTATGTTGAGGGCTAGGGTTAGAGAGACGGTTAGGGTTAGGATTGGACCTAGGGTTAGGGTTATGTTGAGGGCTAGGGTTAGAGAGACGGTTAGGGTTAGGATTGGACCTAGGGTTAGGGTTATGTTGAGGGCTAGGGTTAGAGAGACGGTTAGGGTTATGATTGGACCTAGGGTTAGGGTTATGTTGAGGGCTACGGTTAGAGAGACGGTTAGGGTTAGGATTGGACCTAGGGTTAGGGTTATGTTGAGGGCTAGGGTTAGAGAGACGGTTAGGGTTAGGATTGAACCTAGGGTTAGGGTTATGTTGAGGGCTAGGATTAGAGAGACGGTTAGGGTTATGATTGGACCTAGGGTTAGGGTTATGTTGAGGGCTAGGGTTAGAGAGACGGTTAGGGTTAGGATTGGACCTAGGGTTAGGGTTATGTTGAGGGCTAGGGTTAGAGAGACGGTTAGGGTTAGGATTGGACCTAGGGTTAGGGTTATGTTGAGGGCTAGGGTTAGAGAGACGGTTAGGGTTAGGATTGGAAATAGGGTTAGGGTTATGTTGAGGGCTAGGGTTAGAGAGACGGTTAGGGTTAGGACTGGACCTAGGGTTAGGGTTATGTTGAGGGCTAGGGTTAGAGAGACGGTTAGGGTTATGATTGGACGTAGGGTTAGGGTTATGTTGAGGGCTAGGGTTAGAGAGACGGTTAGGGTTAGGATTGGACCTAGGGTTAGGGTTATGTTGAGGGCTAGGGTTAGAGAGACGGTTAGGGTTAGGATTGGACCTAGGGTTAGGGTTATGTTGAGGGCTAGGGTTAGAGAGACGGTTAGGGTTAGGATTGGACCTAGGGTTAGGGTTATGTTGAGGGCTAGGGTTAGAGAGACGGTTAGGGTTAGGATTGGACCTAGGGTTAGGGTTATGTTGAGGGCTAGGGTTAGAGAGACGGTTAGGGTTAGGATTGGACCTAGGGTTAGGGTTATGTTGAGGGCTAGGGTTAGAGAGACGGTTAGGGTTAGGATTGGACCTAGGGTTAGGGTTATGTTGAGGGCTAGGGTTAGAGAGACGGTTAGGGTTATGATTGGACCTAGGGTTAGGGTTATGTTGAGGGCTACGGTTAGAGAGACGGTTAGGGTTAGGATTGGACCTAGGGTTAGGGTTATGTTGAGGGCTAGGGTTAGAGAGACGGTTAGGGTTAGGATTGAACCTAGGGTTAGGGTTATGTTGAGGGCTAGGATTAGAGAGACGGTTAGGGTTATGATTGGACCTAGGGTTAGGGTTATGTTGAGGGCTAGGGTTAGAGAGACGGTTAGGGTTAGGATTGGACCTAGGGTTAGGGTTATGTTGAGGGCTAGGGTTAGAGAGACGGTTAGGGTTAGGATTGGACCTAGGGTTAGGGTTATGTTGAGGGCTAGGGTTAGAGAGACGGTTAGGGTTAGGATTGGAAATAGGGTTAGGGTTATGTTGAGGGCTAGGGTTAGAGAGACGGTTAGGGTTAGGATTGGACCTAGGGTTAGGGTTATGTTGAGGGCTAGGGTTAGAGAGACGGTTAGGGTTATGATTGGACGTAGGGTTAGGGTTATGTTGAGGGCTAGGGTTAGAGAGACGGTTAGGGTTAGGATTGGACCTAGGGTTAGGGTTATGTTGAGGGCTAGGGTTAGAGAGACGGTTAGGGTTAGGATTGGACCTAGGGTTAGGGTTATGTTGAGGGCTAGGGTTAGAGAGACGGTTAGGGTTATGAGTGGACCTAGGGATAGGGTTATGTTGAGGGCTAGGGTTAGAGAGACGGTTAGAGTTAGGATTGGACCTAGGGTTAGGGTTATGTTGAGGGCTAGGGTTAGAGAGACGGTTAGGGTTAGGATTGGACCTAGGGTTAGGGTTATGTTGAGGGCTAGGGTTAGAGAGACGGTTAGGGTTAGGATTGGACCTAGGGTTAGGGTTATGTTGAGGGCTAGGGTTAGAGAGACGGTTAGGGTTAGGATTGGACCTAGGGTTAGGGTTATGTTGAGGGCTAGGGTTAGAGAGACGGTTAGGGTTAGGATTGGACGTAGGGTTAGGGTTATGTTGAGGGCTAGGGTTAGAGAGACGGTTAGGGTCATGATTGGACCTAGAGTTAGGGTTATGTTGAGGGCTAGGGTTAGAGAGACGGTTAGGGTTAGGATTGGACCTAGGGTTAGGGTTATGTTGAGGGCTAGGGTTAGAGAGACGGTTAGGGTTAGGATTGGACCTAGGGTTAGGGTTATGTTGAGTGCTAGGGTTAGAGAGACGGTTAGGGTTAGGATTGGACCTAGGGTTAGGGTTATGTTGAGGGCTAGGGTTAGAGAGACGGTTAGGGTTAGGATTGGACCTAGGGTTAGGGTTATGTTGAAGGCTAGGGTTAGAGAGACGGTTAGGGTTATGATTGGACCTAGGGTTAGGGTTCTGTTGAGGGCTAGGGTTAGAGAGACGGTTAGGGTTAGGATTGGACCTAGGGTTAGGGTTCTGTTGAGGGCTAGGGTTAGAGAGACGGTTAGGGTTAGGATTGGACCTAGGGTTAGGGTTATGTTGAGGGCTAGGGTTAGAGAGACGGTTAGGGTTAGGATTGGACCTAGGGTTAGGGTTATGTTGAGGGCTAGGGTTAGAGAGACGGTTAGGGTTAGGATTGGACCTAGGGTTAGGGTTATGTTGAGGGCTGGGGTTAGAGAGACGGTTAGGGTCATGATTGGACCTAGGGTTAGGGTTATGTTGAGGGCTAGGGTTAGAGAGACGGTTAGGGTTAGGATTGGACCTAGGGTTAGGGTTATGTTGAGGGCTAGGGTTAGAGAGACGGTTAGGGTTATGATTGGACCTAGGGTTAGGGTTATGTTGAGGGCTAGGGTTAGAGAGACGGTTAGGGTTATGATTGGACCTAGGGTTAGGGTTATGTTGAGGGCTAGGGTTAGAGAGACGGTTAGGGTTAGGATTGGACCTAGGGTTAGGGTTATGTTGAGGGCTAGGGTTAGAGAGACGGTTAGGGTTAGGATTGGACCTAGGGTTAGGGTTATGTTGAGGGCTAGGGTTAGAGAGACGGTTAGGGTTAGGATTGGACCTAGGGTTAGGGTTATGTTGAGGGCTAGGGTTAGAGAGACGGTCAGGGTTAGGATTGGACCTAGGGTTAGGGTTATGTTGAGGGCTAGGGTTAGAGAGACGGTTAGGGTTATGAGTGGACCTAGGGTTAGGGTTATGTTGAGGGCTAGGGTTAGAGAGACGGTCAGGGTTAGGATTGGACCTAGGGTTAGGCTTATTTTGAGGGCTAGGGTTAGAGAGACGGTTAGGGTTAGGATTGGACCTAGGGTTAGGGTTATGTTGAGGGCTAGGGTTAGAGAGACGGTTAGGGTGAGGATTGGACCTAGGGTTAGGGTTATGTTGAGGGCTAGGGTTAGAGAGACGGTTAGGGTTATGAGTGGACCTAGGGTTAGGGTTATGTTGAGGGCTAGGGTTAGAGAGACGGTTAGGGTTAGGATTGGACCTAGGGTTAGGGTTATGTTGAGGGCTAGGTTTAGAGAGACGGTTAGGGTTAGGATTGGACCTAGGGTTAGGGTTATGTTGAGGGCTAGGGTTAGGGACACGGTAAGGGTTAGGATTGGACCTAGGGTTAGGGTTATGTTGAGGGCTAGGGTTAGAGAGACGGTTAGGGTTAGGATTGGACCTAGGGTTAGGGTTATGTTGAGGGCTAGGGTTAGAGAGACGGTTAGGGTGAGTATTGGACCTAGGGTTAGGGTTATGTTGAGGGCTAGGGTTAGAGAGACGGTTAGGGTTATGAGTGGACCTAGGGTTAGGGTTATGTTGAGGGCTAGGGTTAGAGAGACGGTTAGGGTTAGGATTGGACCTAGGGTTAGGGTTATGTTGAGGGCTAGGGTTAGGGAGACGGTAAGGGTTAGGATTGGACCTAAGGTTAGGGTTATGTTGAGGGCTAGGGTTAGAGAGACGGTTAGGGTTAGGATTGGACCTAGGGTTAGGGTTATGTTGAGGGCTAGGGTTAGAGAGACGGTTAGGGTTAGGATTGGACCTAGGGTTAGGGTTATGTTGAGGGCTAGGGTTAGAGAGACGGTTAGGGTTAGGATTGGACCTAGGGTTAGGGTTATGTTGAGGGCTAGGGTTAGAGAGACGGTTAGGGTTAGGATTGGACCTAGGGTTAGGGTTATGTTGAGGGCTAGGGTTAGAGAGACGGTTAGGGTTAGGATTGGACCTAGGGTTAGGGTTATGTTGAGGGCTAGGGTTAGAGAGACGGTTAGGGTTAGGATTGGACCTAGGGTTAGGGTTATGTTGAGGGCTAGGGTTAGAGAGACGGTTAGGGTTAGGATTGGACCTAGGGTTAGGGTTATGTTGAGGCTAGGGTTAGAGAGACGGTTAGGGTTAGGATTGGACCTAGGGTTAGGGTTATGTTGAGGGCTAGGGTTAGAGAGACGGTTAGGGTTAGGATTGGACGTAGGGTTAGGGTTATGTTGAGGGCTAGGGTTAGAGAGACGGTTAGGGTTAGGATTGGACCTAGGGTTAGGGTTATGTTGAGGGCTAGGGTTAGAGAGACGGTTAGGGTGAGGATTGGACGTAGGGTTAGGGTTATGTTGAGGGCTAGGGTTAGAGAGACGGTTAGGGTTAGGATTGGACCTAGGGTTAGGGTTATGTAGAGGGCTAGGGTTAGAGAGACGGTTAGGGTTATGATTGGACCTAGGGTTAGGGTTATGTTGAGGGCTAGGGTTAGAGAGACGGTTAGGGTTATGATTGGACCTAGGGTTAGGGTTATGTTGAGGGCTAGGGTTAGAGAGACGGTTAGGGTTAGGATTGGACCTAGGGTTAGGGTTATGTTGAGGGCTAGGGTTAGAGAGACGGTTAGGGTTAGGATTGGACCTAGGGTTAGGGTTATGTTGAGGGCTAGGGTTAGAGAGACGGTTAGGGTTATGAGTGGACCTAGGGTTAGGGTTATGTTGAGGGCTAGGGTTAGAGAGACGGTTAGGGTTAAGATTGGACCTAGGGTTAGGGTTATGTTGAGGGCTAGGTTTAGAGAGACGGTTAGGGTTAGGATTGGACCTAGGGTTAGGGTTATGTTGAGGGCTAGGGTTAGGGACACGGTAAGGGTTAGGATTGGACCTAGGGTTAGGGTTATGTTGAGGGCTAGGGTTAGAGAGACGGTTAGGGTTAGGATTGGACCTAGGGTTAGGGTTATGTTGAGGGCTAGGGTTAGAGAGACGGTTAGGGTGAGGATTGGACCTAGGGTTAGGGTTATGTTGAGGGCTAGGGTTAGAGAGACGGTTAGGGTTATGAGTGGACCTAGGGTTAGGGTTATGTTGAGGGCTATGGTTAGAGAGACGGTTAGGGTTAGGATTGGACCTAGGGTTAGGGTTATGTTGAGGGCTAGGGTTAGGGAGACGGTAAGGGTTAGGATTGGACCTAAGGTTAGGGTTATGTTGAGGGCTAGGGTTAGAGAGACGGTTAGGGTTAGGATTGGACCTAGGGTTAGGGTTATGTTGAGGGCTAGGGTTAGAGAGACGGTTAGGGTTAGGATTGGACCTAGGGTTAGGGTTATGTTGAGGGCTAGGGTTAGAGAGACGGTTAGGGTTAGGATTGGACCTAGGGTTAGGGTTATGTTGAGGGCTAGGGTTAGAGAGACGGTTAGGGTTAGGATTGGACCTAGGGTTAGGGTTATGTTGAGGGCTAGGGTTAGGGAGACGGTAAGGGTTAGGATTGGACCTAGGGTTAGGGTTATGTTGAGGGCTAGGGTTAGAGAGACGGTTAGGGTTAGGATTGGACCTAGGGTTAGGGTTATGTTGAGGGCTAGGGTTAGAGAGACGGTTAGGGTTAGGATTGGACCTAGGGTTAGGGTTATGTTGAGGGCTAGGGTTAGAGAGACGGTTAGGGTTAGGATTGGACCTAGGGTTAGGGTTATGTTGAGGGCTAGGGTTAGAGAGACGGTTAGGGTTAGGATTGGACCTAGGGTTAGGGTTATGTTGAGGGCTAGGGTTAGAGAGACGGTTAGGGTTAGGATTGGACCTAGGGTTAGGGTTATGTTGAGGGCTAGGGTTAGAGAGACGGTTAGGGTTATGATTGGACCTAGGGTTAGGGTTATGTTGAGGGCTAGGGTTAGAGAGACGGTTAGGGTTAGGATTGGACCTAGGGTTAGGGTTATGTTGAGGGCTAGGGTTAGAGAGACGGTTAGGGTTAGGATTGGACGTAGGGTTAGGGTTATGTTGAGGGCTAGGGTTAGAGAGACGGTTAGGGTTAGGATTGGACCTAGGGTTAGGGTTATGTTGAGGGCTAGGGTTAGAGAGACGGTTAGGGTTAGGATTGGACGTAGGGTTAGGGTTATGTTGAGGGCTAGGGTTAGAGAGACGGTTAGGGTTAGGATTGGACCTAGGGTTAGGGTTATGTAGAGGGCTAGGGTTAGAGAGACGGTTAGGGTTATGATTGGACCTAGGGTTAGGGTTATGTTGAGGGCTAGGGTTAGAGAGACGGTTAGGGTTATGATTGGACCTAGGGTTAGGGTTATGTTGAGGGCTAGGGTTAGAGAGACGGTTAGGGTTAGGATTGGACCTAGGGTTAGGGTTATGTTGAGGGCTAGGGTTAGAGAGACGGTTAGGGTTAGGATTGGAAATAGGGTTAGGGTTATGTTGAGGGCTAGGGTTAGAGAGACGGTTAGGGTTAGGATTGGACCTAGGGTTAGGGTTATGTTGAGGGCTAGGGTTAGAGAGACGGTTAGGGTTATGATTGGACGTAGGGTTAGGGTTATGTTGAGGGCTAGGGTTAGAGAGACGGTTAGGGTTAGGATTGGACCTAGGGTTAGGGTTATGTTGAGGGCTAGGGTTAGAGAGACGGTTCGGGTTAGGATTGGATCTAGGGTTAGGGTTATGTTGAGGGCTAGGGTTAGAGAGACGGTTAGGGTTAGGATTGGACCTAGGGTTAGGGTTATGTTGAGGGCTAGGGTTAGAGAGACGGTTAGGGTTATGAGTGGACCTAGGGTTAGGGTTATGTTGAGGGCTAGGGTTAGAGAGACGGTTAGGGTTAGGATTGGACCTAGGGTTAGGGTTATGTTGAGGGCTAGGGTTAGAGAGACGGTTAGGGTTATGATTGGACGTAGGGTTAGGGTTATGTTGAGGGCTAGGGTTAGAGAGACGGTTAGGGTTAGGATTGGACCTAGGGTTAGGGTTATGTTGAGGGCTAGGGTTAGAGAGACGGTTAGGGTTAGGATTGGACCTAGGGTTAAGGTTATGTTGAGGGCTAGGGTTAGAGAGACGGTTAGGGTTAGGATTGGACCTAGGGTTAGGGTTATGTTGAGGGCTAGGGTTAGAGAGACGGTTAGGGTCATGATTGGAACTAGGGTTAGGGTTATGTTGAGGGCTAGGGTTAGAGAGACGGTTAGGGTTAGGATTGGACCTAGGGTTAGGGTTATGTTGAGGGCTAGGGTTAGAGAGACGGTTAGGGTTAGGATTGGACCTAGGGTTAGGGTTATGTTGAGGGCTAGGGTTAGAGCGACGGTTAGGGTTATGATTGGACCTAGGGTTAGGGTTATGTTGAGGGCTAGGGTTAGAGAGACGGTTAGGGTTAGGATTGGACCTAGGGTTAGGGTTATGTTGAGGGCTAGGGTTAGAGAGACGGTTAGGGTTAGGATTGGACCTAGGGTTAGGGTTATGTTGAGGGCTAGGGTTAGAGAGACGATTAGGGTTAGGATTGGACCTAGGGTTAGGGTTATGTTGAGGGCTAGGGTTAGAGAGACGGTTAGGGTTAGGATTGGACCTAGGGTTAGGGTTATGTTGAGGGCTAGGGTTAGAGAGACGGTTAGGGTTAGGATTGGACCTAGGGTTAGGGTTATGTTGAGGGCTAGGGTTAGGGAGACGGTAAGGGTTAGGATTGGACCTAGGGTTAGGGTTATGTTGAGGGCTAGGGTTAGAGAGACGGTTAGGGTTAGGATTGGACCTAGGGTTAGGGTTATGTTGAGGGCTAGGGTTAGAGAGACGGTTAGGGTTAGGATTGGACCTAGGGTTAGGGTTATGTTGAGGGCTAGGGTTAGAGAGACGGTTAGGGTTAGGATTGGACCTAGGGTTAGGGTTATGTTGAGGGCTAGGGTTAGAGAGACGGTTAGGGTTAGGATTGGACCTAGGATTAGGGTTATGTTGAGGGCTAGGTTTAGAGAGACGGTTAGGGTTAGGATTGGACCTAGGGTTAGGGTTATGTTGAGGGCTAGGGTTAGGGACACGGTAAGGGTTAGGATTGGACCTAGGGTTAGGGTTATGTTGAGGGCTAGGGTTAGAGAGACGGTTAGGGTTAGGATTGGACCTAGGGTTAGTGTTATGTTGTGGGCTAGGGTTAGAGAGACGGTTAGGGTGAGTATTGGACCTAGGGTTAGGGTTATGTTGAGGGCTAGGGTTAGAGAGACGGTTAGGGTTATGAGTGGACCTAGGGTTAGGGTTATGTTGAGGGCTAGGGTTAGAGAGACGGTTAGGGTTAGGATTGGACCTAGGGTTAGGGTTATGTTGAGGGCTAGGGTTAGGGAGGCGGTAAGGGTTAGGATTGGACCTAAGGTTAGGGTTATGTTGAGGGCTAGGGTTAGAGAGACGGTTAGGGTTAGGATTGGACCTAGGGTTAGGGTTATGTTGAGGGCTAGGGTTAGAGAGACGGTTAGGGTTAGGATTGGACCTAGGGTTAGGGTTATGTTGAGGGCTAGGGTTAGAGAGACGGTTAGGGTTAGGATTGGACCTAGGGTTAGGGTTATGTTGAGGGCTAGGGTTAGAGAGACGGTTAGGGTTAGGATTGGACCTAGGGTTAGGGTTATGTTGAGGGCTAGGGTTAGGGAGACGGTAAGGGTTAGGATTGGACCTAGGGTTAGGGTTATGTTGAGGGCTAGGGTTAGAGAGACGGTTAGGGTTAGGATTGGACCTAGGGTTAGGGTTATGTTGAGGGCTAGGGTTAGAGAGACGGTTAGGGTTAGGATTGGACCTAGGGTTAGGGTTATGTTGAGGGCTAGGGTTAGAGAGACGGTTAGGGTTAGGATTGGACCTAGGGTTAGGGTTATGTTGAGGGCTTGGGTTAGAGAGACGGTTAGGGTTAGGATTGGACCTAGGGTTAGGGTTATGTTGAGGGCTAGGGTTAGAGAGACGGTTAGGGTTAGGATTGGACCTAGGGTTAGGGTTATGTTGAGGGCTAGGGTTAGAGAGACGGTTAGGGTTAGGATTGGACGTAGGGTTAGGGTTATGTTGAGGGCTAGGGTTAGAGAGACGGTTAGGGTTAGGATTGGACCTAGGGTTAGGGTTATGTAGAGGGCTAGGGTTAGAGAGACGGTTAGGGTTATGATTGGACCTAGGGTTAGGGTTATGTTGAGGGCTAGGGTTAGAGAGACGGTTAGGGTTATGATTGGACCTAGGGTTAGGGTTATGTTGAGGGCTAGGGTTAGAGAGACGGTTAGGGTTAGGATTGGACCTAGGGTTAGGGTTATGTTGAGGGCTAGGGTTAGAGAGACGGTTAGGGTTAGGATTGGAAATAGGGTTAGGGTTATGTTGAGGGCTAGGGTTAGAGAGACGGTTAGGGTTAGGATTGGACCTAGGGTTAGGGTTATGTTGAGGGCAAGGGTTAGAGAGACGGTTAGGGTTATGATTGGACGTAGGGTTAGGGTTATGTTGAGGGCTAGGGTTAGAGAGACGGTTAGGGTTAGGATTGGACCTAGGGTTAGGGTTATGTTGAGGGCTAGGGTTAGAGAGACGGTTCGGGTTAGGATTGGACCTAGGGTTAGGGTTATGTTGAGGGCTAGGGTTAGAGAGACGGTTAGGGTTAGGATTGGACCTAGGGTTAGGGTTATGTTGAGGGCTAGGGTTAGAGAGACGGTTAGGGTTATGAGTGGACCTAGGGTTAGGGTTATGTTGAGGGCTAGGGTTAGAGAGACGGTTAGGGTTAGGAATGGACCTAGGGTTAGGGTTATGTTGAGGGCTAGGGTTAGAGAGACGGTTAGGGTTAGGATTGGACGTAGGGTTAGGGTTATGTTGAGGGCTAGGGTTAGAGAGACGGTTAGGGTTAGGATTGGACCTAGGGTTAGGGTTATGTTGAGGGCTAGGGTTAGAGAGACGGTTAGGGTTAGGATTGGACCTAGGTTTAAGGTTATGTTGAGGGCTAGGGTTAGAGAGACGGTTAGGGTTAGGATTGGACCTAGGGTTAGGGTTATGTTGAGGGCTAGGGTTAGAGAGACGGTTAGGGTCATGATTGGAACTAGGGTTAGGGTTATGTTGAGGGCTAGGGTTAGAGAGACGGTTAGGGTTAGGATTGGACCTAGGGTTAGGGTTATGTTGAGGGCTAGGGTTAGAGAGACGGTTAGGGTTAGGATTGGACCTAGGGTTAGGGTTATGTTGAGGGCTAGGGTTAGAGAGACGGTTAGGGTTATGATTGGACCTAGGGTTAGGGTTATGTTGAGGGCTAGGGTTAGAGAGACGGTTAGGGTTAGGATTGGACCTAGGGTTAGGGTTATGTTGAGGGCTAGGGTTAGAGAGACGGTTAGGGTTAGGATTGGACCTAGGGTTAGGGTTATGTTGAGGGCTAGGGTTAGAGAGACGATTAGGGTTAGGATTGGACCTAGGGTTAGGGTTATGTTGAGGGCTAGGGTTAGAGAGACGGTTAGGGTTAGGATTGGACCTAGGGTTAGGGTTATGTTGAGGGCTAGGGTTAGAGAGACGGTTAGGGTTAGGATTGGACCTAGGGTTAGGGTTATGTTGAGGGCTAGGGTTAGGGAGACGGTAAGGGTTAGGATTGGACCTAGGGTTAGGGTTATGTTGAGGGCTAGGGTTAGAGAGACGGTTAGGGTTAGGATTGGACCTAGGGTTAGGGTTATGTTGAGGGCTAGGGTTAGAGAGACGGTTAGGGTTAGGATTGGACCTAGGGTTAGGGTTATGTTGAGGGCTAGGGTTAGAGAGACGGTTAGGGTTAGGATTGGACCTAGGGTTAGGGTTATGTTGAGGGCTAGGGTTAGAGAGACGGTTAGGGTTAGGATTGGACCTAGGATTAGGGTTATGTTGAGGGCTAGGGTTAGAGAGACGGTTAGGGTCATGATTGGACCTAGGGTTAGGGTTATGTTGAGGGCTAGGGTAAGAGAGACGGTTAGGGTTAGGATTGGACCTAGGGTTAGGGTTATGTTGAGGGCTAGGGTTAGAGAGACAGTTAGGGTTATGATTGGACCTAGGGTTAGGGTTATGTTGAGGGCTAGGGTTAGAGAGACGGTTAGGGTTATGATTGGACCTAGGGTTAGGGTTATGTTGAGGGCTAGGGTTAGAGAGACGGTTAGGGTTAGGATTGGACCTAGGGTTAGGGTTATGTTGAGGGCTAGGGTTAGAGAGACGGTTAGGGTTAGGATTGGACCTAGGGTTAGGGTTATGTTGAGGGCTAGGGTTAGAGAGACGGTTAGGGTGAGGATTGGACCTAGGGTTAGGGTTATGTTGAGGGCTAGGGTTAGAGAGACGGTTAGAGTTAGGATTGGAAATAGGCTTAGGGTTATGTTGAGGGCTAGGGTTAGAGAGACGGTCAGGGTTAGGATTGGACCTAGGGTTAGGGTTATGTTGAGGGCTAGGGTTAGAGAGACGGTTAGGGTTATGAGTGGACCTAGGGTTAGGGTTATGTTGAGGGGTAGGGTTAGAGAGACGGTCAGGGTTAGGATTGGACCTAGGGTTAGGCTTATTTTGAGGGCTAGGGTTAGAGAGACGGTTAGGGTTAGGATTGGACCTAGGGTTAGGGTTATGTTGAGGGCTAGGGTTAGAGAGTCGGTTAGGGTGAGGATTGGACCTAGGGTTAGGGTTATGTTGAGGGCTAGGGTTAGAGAGACGGTTAGGGTTATGAGTGGACCTAGGGTTAGGGTTATGTTGAGGGCTAGGGTTAGAGAGACGGTTAGGGTTAGGATTGGACCTAGGGTTAGGGTTATGTTGAGGGCTAGGGTTAGAGAGACGGTTAGGGTTAGGATTGGACCTAGGGTTAGGGTTATGTTGAGGGCTAGGGTTAGAGAGACGGTTAGGGTTAGGATTGGACCTAGGGTTAGGGTTATGTTGAGGGCTAGGGTTAGAGAGACGGTTAGGGTGAGTATTGGACCTAGGGTTAGGGTTATGTTGAGGGCTAGGGTTAGAGAGACGGTTAGGGTTATGAGTGGACCTAGGGTTAGGGTTATGTTGAGGGCTAGGGTTAGAGAGACGGTTAGGGTTAGGATTGGACCTAGGGTTAGGGTTATGTTGAGGGCTAGGGTTAGGGAGACGGTAAGGGTTAGGATTGGACCTAAGGTTAGGGTTATGTTGAGGGCTAGGGTTCGAGAGACGGTTAGGGTTAGGATTGGACCTAGGGTTAGGGTTATGTTGAGGGCTAGGGTTAGAGAGACGGTTAGGGTTAGGATTGGACCTAGGGTTAGGGTTATGTTGAGGGCTAGAGTTAGACAGACGGTTAGGGTTAGGATTGGACCTAGGGTTAGGGTTATGTTGAGGGCTAGGGTTAGAGAGACGGTTAGGGTTAGGATTGGACCTAGGGTTAGGGTTATGTTGAGGGCTAGGGTTAGGGAGACGGTAAGGGTTAGGATTGGACCTAGGGTTAGGGTTATGTTGAGGGCTAGGGATAGAGAGACGGTTAGGGTTAGGATTGGACCTAGGGTTAGGGTTATGTTGAGGGCTAGGGTTAGAGAGACGGTTAGGGTTAGGATTGGACCTAGGGTTAGGGTTATGTTGAGGGCTAGGGTTAGAGAGACGGTTAGGGTTAGGATTGGACCTAGGGTTAGGGTTATGTTGAGGGCTAGGGTTAGAGAGACGGTTAGGGTTAGGATTGGACCTAGGGTTAGGGTTATGTTGAGGGCTAGGGTTAGAGAGACGGTTAGGGTTAGGATTGGACGTAGGGTTAGGGTTATGTTGAGGGCTAGGGTTAGAGAGACGGTTAGGGTTAGGATTGGACCTAGGGTTAGGGTTATGTTGAGGGCTAAGGTTAGAGAGACGGTTAGGGTTATGATTGGACCTAGGGTTAGGGTTATGTTGAGGGCTAGGGTTAGAGAGACGGTTAGGGTTATGATTGGACCTAGGGTTAGGGTTATGTTGAGGGCTAGGGTTAGAGAGACGGTTAGGGTTATGATTGGACCTAGGGTTAGGGTTATGTTGAGGGCTAGGGTTAGAGAGACGGTTAGGGTTAGGATTGGACCTAGGGTTAGGGTTATGTTGAGGGCTAGGGTTAGAGAGACGGTTAGGGTTAGGATTGGACCTAGGGTTAGGGTTATGTTGAGGGCTAGGGTTAGAGAGACGGTTAGGGTTAGGATTGGACCTAGGGTTAGGGTTATGTTGAGGGCTAGGGTTAGAGAGACGGTTAGGGTTAGGATTGGACCTAGGGTTAGGGTTATGTTGAGGGCTAGGGTTAGAGAGACGGTTAGGGTTATGATTGGACCTAGGGTTAGGGTTATGTTGAGGGCTAGGGTTAGAGAGACGGTTAGGGTTAGGATTGGACCTAGGGTTAGGGTTATGTTGAGGGCTAGGGTTAGAGAGACGGTTAGGGTTAGGATTGGACCTAGGGTTAGGGTTATGTTGAGGGCTAGGGTTAGAGAGACGGTTAGGGTTAGGATTGGACCTAGGGTTAGGGTTATGTTGAGGGCTAGGGTTAGAGAGACGGTTAGGGTTAGGATTGGACCTAGGGTTAGGGTTATGTTGAGGGCTAGGGTTAGAGAGACGGTTAGGGTTAGGATTGGACCTAGGGTTAGGGTTATGTTGAGGGCTAGGGTTAGAGAGACGGTTAGGGTTAGGATTGGACCTAGGGTTAGGGTTATGTTGAGGGCTAGGGTTAGAGAGACGGTTAGGGTTATGATTGGACCTAGGGTTAGGGTTATGTTGAGGGCTAGGGTTAGAGAGACGGTTAGGGTTAGGATTGGACCTAGGGTTAGGGTTATGTTGAGGGCTAGGGTTAGAGAGACGGTAAGGGTTATGATTGGACCTAGGGTTAGGGTTATGTTGAGGGCTAGGGTTAGAGAGACGGTTAGGGTTAGGATTGGACCTAGGGTTAGGGTTATGTTGAGGGCTAGGGTTAGAGAGACGGTTAGGGTTAGGATTGGACCTAGGGTTAGGGTTATGTTGAGGGCTAGGGTTAGAGAGACGGTTAGGGTTAGGATTGGACCTAGGGTTAGGGTTATGTTGAGGGCTAGGGTTAGAGAGACGGTTAGGGTTAGGATTGGAAATAGGGTTAGGGTTATGTTGAGGGCTAGGGTTAGAGAGACGGTCAGGGTTAGGATTGGACCTAGGGTTAGGGTTATGTTGAGGGCTAGGGTTAGAGAGACGGTTAGGGTTATGAGTGGACCTAGGGTTAGGGTTATGTTGAGGGGTAGGGTTAGAGAGACGGTCAGGGTTAGGATTGGACCTAGGGTTAGGCTTATTTTGAGGGCTAGGGTTAGAGAGACGGTTAGGGTTAGGATTGGACCTAGGGTTAGGGTTATGTTGAGGGCTAGGGTTAGAGAGTCGGTTAGGGTGAGGATTGGACCTAGGGTTAGGGTTATGTTGAGGGCTACGGTTAGAGAGACGGTTAGGGTTAGGATTGGACCTAGGGTTAGGGTTATGTTGAGGGCTAGGGTTAGAGAGACGGTTAGGGTTAGGATTGGACCTAAGGTTAGGGTTATGTTGAGGGCTAGGGTTAGGGAGACGGTAAGGGTTAGGATTGGACCTAGGGTTAGGGTTATGTTGAGGGCTAGGGTTAGAGAGACGGTTAGGGTTAGGATTGGACCTAGGGTTAGGGTTATGTTGAGGGCTAGCGTTAGAGAGACGGTTAGGGTGAGTATTGGACCTAGGGTTAGGGTTATGTTGAGGGCTAGGGTTAGAGAGACGGTTAGGGTTATGAGTGGACCTAGGGTTAGGGTTATGTTGAGGGCTAGGGTTAGAGAGACGGTTAGGGTTAGGATTGGACCTAGGGTTAGGGTTATGTTGAGGGCTAGGGTTAGGGAGACGGTAAGGGTTAGGATTGGACCTAAGGTTAGGGTTATGTTGAGGGCTAGGGTTAGAGAGACGGTTAGGTTTAGGATTGGACCTAGGGTTAGGGTTATGTTGAGGGCTAGGGTTAGAGAGACGGTTAGGGTTAGGATTGGACCTAGGGTTAGGGTTATGTTGAGGGCTAGGGTTAGAGAGACGGTTAGGGTTAGGATTGGACCTAGGGTTAGGGTTATGTTGAGGGCTAGGGTTAGAGAGACGGTTAGGGTTAGGATTGGACCTAGGGTTAGGGTTATGTTGAGGGCTAGGGTTAGGGAGACGGTAAGGGTTAGGATTGGACCTAGGGTTAGGGTTATGTTGAGGGCTAGGGATAGAGAGACGGTTAGGGTTAGGACTGGACCTCGGATTAGGGTTATGTTGAGGGCTAGGGTTAGAGAGACGGTTAGGGTTAGGATTGGACCTAGGGTTAGGGTTATGTTGAGGGCTAGGGTTAGAGAGACGGTTAGGGTTAGGATTGGACCTAGGGTTAGGGTTATGTTGAGGGCTAGGGTTAGAGAGACGGTTAGGGTTAGGATTGGACCTAGGGTTAGGGTTATGTTGAGGGCTAGGGTTAGAGAGACGGTTAGGGTTAGGATTGGACCTAGGGTTAGGGTTATGTTGAGGGCTAGGGTTAGAGAGACGGTTAGGGTTAGGATTGGACCTAGGGTTAGGGTTATGTTGAGGACTAGGGTTAGAGAGACGGTTAGGGTTAGGATTGGACCTAGGGTTAGGGTTATGTTGAGGGCTAGGGTTAGAGAGACGGTTAGGGTTAGGATTGGACCTAGGGTTAGGGTTATGTTGAGGGCTAGGGTTAGAGAGACGGTTAGGGTTAGGATTGGACCTAGGGTTAGGGTTATGTTGAGGGCTAGGGTTAGAGAGACGGTTAGGGTTATGATTGGACCTAGGGTTAGGGTTATGTTGAGGGCTAGGGTTAGAGAGACGGTTAGGGTTATGATTGGACCTAGGGTTAGGGTTATGTTGAGGGCTAGGGTTAGAGAGACGGTTAGGGTTAGGATTGGACCTAGGGTTAGGGTTATGTTGAGGGCTAGGGTTAGAGAGACGGTTAGGGTTAGGATTGGAAATAAGGTTAGGGTTATGTTGAGGGCTAGGGTTAGAGAGACGGTTAGGGTTAGGATTGGACCTAGGGTTAGGGTTATGTTGAGGGCTAGGGTTAGAGAGACGGTTAGGGTTATGATTGGACGTAGGGTTAGGGTTATGTTGAGGGCTAGGGTTAGAGAGACGGTTAGGGTTAGGATTGGACCTAGGGTTAGGGTTATGTTGAGGGCTAGGGTTAGAGAGACGGTTCGGGTTAGGATTGGACCTAGGGTTAGGGTTATGTTGAGGGCTAGGGTTAGAGAGACGGTTAGGGTTAGGATTGGACCTAGGGTTAGGGTTATGTTGAGGGCTAGGGTTAGAGAGACGGTTAGGGTTATGAGTGGACCTAGGGTTAGGGTTATGTTGAGGGCTAGGGTTAGAGAGACGGTTAGGGTTAGGATTGGACCTAGGGTTAGGGTTATGTTGAGGGCTAGGGTTAGAGAGACGGTTAGGGTTATGATTGGACGTAGGGTTAGGGTTATGTTGAGGGCTAGGGTTAGAGAGACGGTTAGGGTTAGGATTGGACCTAGGGTTAGGGTTATGTTGTGGGCTAGGGTTAGAGAGACGGTTAGGGTTAGGATTGGACCTAGGGTTAAGGTTATGTTGAGGGCTAGGGTTAGAGAGACGGTTAGGGTTAGGATTGGACCTAGGGTTAGGGTTATGTTGAGGGCTAGGGTTAGAGAGACGGTTAGGGTCATGATTGGACCTAGGGTTAGGGTTATGTTGAGGGCTAGGGTTAGAGAGACGGTTAGGGTTATGATTGGACCTAGGGTTAGGGTTATGTTGAGGGCTAGGGTTAGAGAGACGGTTAGGGTTAGGATTGGACCTAGGGTTAGGGTTATGTTGAGGGCTAGGGTTAGAGAGACGGTTAGGGTTAGGATTGGAAATAGGGTTAGGGTTATGTTGAGGGCTAGGGTTAGAGAGACGGTTAGGGTTAGGATTGGACCTAGGGTTAGGGTTATGTTGAGGGCTAGGGTTAGAGAGACGGTTAGGGTTATGATTGGACGTAGGGTTAGGGTTATGTTGAGGGCTAGGGTTAGAGAGACGGTTAGGGTTAGGATTGGACCTAGGGTTAGGGTTATGTTGAGGGCTAGGGTTAGAGAGACGGTTAGGGTTAGGATTGGACCTAGGGTTAGGGTTATGTTGAGGGCTAGGGTTAGAGAGACGGTTAGGGTTATGATTGGACGTAGGGTTAGGGTTATGTTGAGGGCTAGGGTTAGAGAGACGGTTAGGGTTAGGATTGGACCTAGGGTTAGGGTTATGTTGTGGGCTAGGGTTAGAGAGACGGTTAGGGTTAGGATTGGACCTAGGGTTAAGGTTATGTTGAGGGCTAGGGTTAGAGAGACGGTTAGGGTTAGGATTGGACCTAGGGTTAGGGTTATGTTGAGGGCTAGGGTTAGAGAGACGGTTAGGGTCATGATTGGACCTAGGGTTAGGGTTATGTTGAGGGCTAGGGTTAGAGAGACGGTTAGGGTTAGGATTGGACCTAGGGTTAGGGTTATGTTGAGGGCTAGGGTTAGAGAGACGGTTAGGTTTAGGATTGGACCTAGGGTTAGGGTTATGTTGAGGGCTAGGGTTAGAGAGACGGTTAGGGTTATGATTGGACCTAGGGTTAGGGTTATGTTGAGGGCTAGGGTTAGAGAGACGGTTAGGGTTAGGATTGGACCTAGGGTTAGGGTTATGTTGAGGGCTAGGGTTAGAGAGACGGTTAGGGTTAGGATTGGACCTAGGGTTAGGGTTATGTTGAGGGCTAGGGTTAGAGAGACGGTTAGGGTTAGGATTGGACCTAGGGTTAGGGTTATGTTGAGGGCTAGGGTTAGAGAGACGGTTAGGGTTATGATTGGACCTAGGGTTAGGGTTATGTTGAGGGCTAGGGTTAGAGAGACGGTTAGGGTTAGGATTGGACCTAGGGTTAGGGTTATGTTGAGGGCTAGGGTTGGAGAGACGGTTAGGGTTAGGATTGGACCTAGGGTTAGGGTTATGTTGAGGGCTAGGGTTAGAGAGACGGTTAGGGTTAGGATTGGACCTAGGGTTAGGGTTATGTTGAGGGCTAGGGTTAGAGAGACGGTTAGGGTTAGGATTGGACCTAGGGTTAGGGTTATGTTGAGGGCTAGGGTTAGAGAGACGGTTAGGGTCATGATTGGACCTAGGGTTAGGGTTATGTTGAGGGCTAGGGTTAGAGAGACGGTTAGGGTTAGGATTGGACCTAGGGTTAGGGTTATGTTGAGGGCTAGGGTTAGAGAGACGGTTAGGGTTAGGATTGGACCTAGGGTTAGGGTTATGTTGAGGGCTAGGGTTAGAGAGACGGTTAGGGTTATGAGTGGACCTAGGGATAGGGTTATGTTGAGGGCTAGGGTTAGAGAGACGGTTAGGGTTAGGATTGGACCTAGGGTTAGGGTTATGTTGAGGGCTAGGGTTAGAGAGACGGTTAGGGTTAGGATTGGACCTAGGGTTAGGGTTATGTTGAGGGCTAGGGTTAGAGAGACGGTTAGGGTTAGGATTGGACCTAGGGTTAGGGTTATGTTGAGGGCTAGGATTAGAGAGACAGTTAGGGTTAGGATTGGACCTAGGGTTAGGGTTATGTTGAGGGCTAGGGTTAGAGAGACGGTTAGGGTTAGGATTGTCCTAGGGTTAGGGTTATGTTGAGGGCTAGGGTTAGAGAGACGGTTAGGGTCATGATTGGACCTAGGGTTAGGGTTATGTTGAGGGCTAGGGTTAGAGAGACGGTTAGGGTTAGGATTGGACCTAGGGTTAGGGTTATGTTGAGGGCTAGGGTTAGAGAGACGGTTAGGGTTAGGATTGGACCTAGGGTTAGGGTTATGTTGAGGGCTAGGGTTAGAGAGACGGTTAGGGTTAGGATTGGACCTAGGGTTAGGGTTATGTTGAGGGCTAGGGTTAGAGAGACGGTTAGGGTTAGGATTGGACCTAGGGTTAGGGTTATGTTGAGGACTAGGGTTAGAGAGACGGTTAGGGTTATGATTGGACCTAGGGTTAGGGTTCTGTTGAGGGCTAGGGTTAGAGAGACGGTTAGGGTTAGGATTGGACCTAGGGTTAGGGTTATGTTGAGGGCTAGGGTTGGAGAGACGGTTAGGGTTAGGATTGGACCTAGGGTTAGGGTTATGTTGAGGGCTAGGGTTAGAGAGACGGTTAGGGTTAGGATTGGACCTAGGGTTAGGGTTATGTTGAGGGCTAGGGTTAGAGAGACGGTTAGGGTTAGGATTGGACCTAGGGTTAGGGTTATGTTGAGGGCTAGGGTTAGAGAGACGGTTAGGGTTAGGATTGGACCTAGGGTTAGGGTTCTGTTGAGGGCTAGGGTTAGAGAGACTGTTAGGGTTAGGATTGGACCTAGGGTTAGGGTTATGTTGAGGACTAGGGTTAGAGAGACGGTTAGGGTTATGATTGGACCTAGGGTTAGGGTTCTGTTGAGGGCTAGGGTTAGAGAGACGGTTAGGGTTAGGATTGGACCTAGGGTTAGGGTTATGTTGAGGGCTAGGGTTGGAGAGACGGTTAGGGTTAGGATTGGACCTAGGGTTAGGGTTATGTTGAGGGCTAGGGTTAGAGAGACGGTTAGGGTTAGGATTGGACCTAGGGTTAGGGTTATGTTGAGGGCTAGGGTTAGAGAGACGGTTAGGGTTAGGATTGGACCTAGGGTTAGGGTTATGTTGAGGGCTAGGGTTAGAGAGACGGTTAGGGTTATGAGTGGACCTAGGGTTAGGGTTATGTTGAGGGCTAGGGTTAGAGAGACGGTTAGGGTTAGGAATGGACCTAGGGTTAGGGTTATGTTGAGGGCTAGGGTTAGAGAGACGGTTAGGGTTAGGATTGGACGTAGGGTTAGGGTTATGTTGAGGGCTAGGGTTAGAGAGACGGTTAGGGTTAGGATTGGACCTAGGGTTAGGGTTATGTTGAGGGCTAGGGTTAGAGAGACGGTTAGGGTTAGGATTGGACCTAGGGTTAAGGTTATGTTGAGGGCTAGGGTTAGAGAGACGGTTAGGGTTAGGATTGGACCTAGGGTTAGGGTTATGTTGAGGGCTAGGGTTAGAGAGACGGTTAGGGTCATCATTGGAACTAGGGTTAGGGTTATGTTGAGGGCTAGGGTTAGAGAGACGGTTAGGGTTAGGATTGGACCTAGGGTTAGGGTTATGTTGAGGGCTAGGGTTAGAGAGACGGTTAGGGTTAGGATTGGACCTAGGGTTAGGGTTATGTTGAGGGCTAGGGTTAGAGAGACGGTTAGGGTTATGATTGGACCTAGGGTTAGGGTTATGTTGAGGGCTAGGGTTAGAGAGACGGTTAGGGTTAGGATTGGACCTAGGGTTAGGGTTATGTTGAGGGCTAGGGTTAGAGAGACGGTTAGGGTTAGGATTGGACCTAGGGTTAGGGTTATGTTGAGGGCTAGGGTTAGAGAGACGATTAGGGTTAGGATTGGACCTAGGGTTAGGGTTATGTTGAGGGCTAGGGTTAGAGAGACGGTTAGGGTTAGGATTGGACCTAGGGTTAGGGTTATGTTGAGGGCTAGGGTTAGAGAGACGGTTAGGGTTAGGATTGGACCTAGGGTTAGGGTTATGTTGAGGGCTAGGGTTAGGGAGACGGTAAGGGTTAGGATTGGACCTAGGGTTAGGGTTATGTTGAGGGCTAGGGTTAGAGAGACGGTTAGGGTTAGGATTGGACCTAGGGTTAGGGTTATGTTGAGGGCTAGGGTTAGAGAGACGGTTAGGGTTAGGATTGGACCTAGGGTTAGGGTTATGTTGAGGGCTAGGGTTAGAGAGACGGTTAGGGTTAGGATTGGACCTAGGGTTAGGGTTATGTTGAGGGCTAGGGTTAGAGAGACGGTTAGGGTTAGGATTGGACCTAGGATTAGGGTTATGTTGAGGGCTAGGGTTAGAGAGACGGTTAGGGTCATGATTGGACCTAGGGTTAGGGTTATGTTGAGGGCTAGGGTAAGAGAGACGGTTAGGGTTAGGATTGGACCTAGGGTTAGGGTTATGTTGAGGGCTAGGGTTAGAGAGACAGTTAGGGTTATGATTGGACCTAGGGTTAGGGTTATGTTGAGGGCTAGGGTTAGAGAGACGGTTAGGGTTATGATTGGACCTAGGGTTAGGGTTATGTTGAGGGCTAGGGTTAGAGAGACGGTTAGGGTTAGGATTGGACCTAGGGTTAGGGTTATGTTGAGGGCTAGGGTTAGAGAGACGGTTAGGGTTAGGATTGGACCTAGGGTTAGGGTTATGTTGAGGGCTAGGGTTAGAGAGACGGTTAGGGTTAGGATTGGACCTAGGGTTAGGGTTATGTTGAGGGCTAGGGTTAGAGAGACGGTTAGAGTTAGGATTGGAAATAGGCTTAGGGTTATGTTGAGGGCTAGGGTTAGAGAGACGGTCAGGGTTAGGATTGGACCTAGGGTTAGGGTTATGTTGAGGGCTAGGGTTAGAGAGACGGTTAGGGTTAGGATTGGACCTAGGGTTAGGGTTATGTTGAGGGCTAGGGTTAGAGAGACGGTTAGGGTTATGAGTGGACCTAGGGTTAGGGTTATGTTGAGGGCTAGGGTTAGAGAGACGGTTAGGGTTAGGATTGGACCTAGGGTTAGGGTTATGTTGAGGGCTAGGGTTAGAGAGACGGTTAGGGTTATGATTGGACGTAGGGTTAGGGTTATGTTGAGGGCTAGGGTTAGAGAGACGGTTAGGGTTAGGATTGGACCTAGGGTTAGGGTTATGTTGTGGGCTAGGGTTAGAGAGACGGTTAGGGTTAGGATTGGACCTAGGGTTAAGGTTATGTTGAGGGCTAGGGTTAGAGAGACGGTTAGGGTTAGGATTGGACCTAGGGTTAGGGTTATGTTGAGGGCTAGGGTTAGAGAGACGGTTAGGGTCATGATTGGACCTAGGGTTAGGGTTATGTTGAGGGCTAGGGTTAGAGAGACGGTTAGGGTTATGATTGGACCTAGGGTTAGGGTTATGTTGAGGGCTAGGGTTAGAGAGACGGTTAGGGTTAGGATTGGACCTAGGGTTAGGGTTATGTTGAGGGCTAGGGTTAGAGAGACGGTTAGGGTTAGGATTGGAAATAGGGTTAGGGTTATGTTGAGGGCTAGGGTTAGAGAGACGGTTAGGGTTAGGATTGGACCTAGGGTTAGGGTTATGTTGAGGGCTAGGGTTAGAGAGACGGTTAGGGTTATGATTGGACGTAGGGTTAGGGTTATGTTGAGGGCTAGGGTTAGAGAGACGGTTAGGGTTAGGATTGGACCTAGGGTTAGGGTTATGTTGAGGGCTAGGGTTAGAGAGACGGTTAGGGTTAGGATTGGACCTAGGGTTAGGGTTATGTTGAGGGCTAGGGTTAGAGAGACGGTTAGGGTTATGATTGGACGTAGGGTTAGGGTTATGTTGAGGGCTAGGGTTAGAGAGACGGTTAGGGTTAGGATTGGACCTAGGGTTAGGGTTATGTTGTGGGCTAGGGTTAGAGAGACGGTTAGGGTTAGGATTGGACCTAGGGTTAAGGTTATGTTGAGGGCTAGGGTTAGAGAGACGGTTAGGGTTAGGATTGGACCTAGGGTTAGGGTTATGTTGAGGGCTAGGGTTAGAGAGACGGTTAGGGTCATGATTGGACCTAGGGTTAGGGTTATGTTGAGGGCTAGGGTTAGAGAGACGGTTAGGGTTAGGATTGGACCTAGGGTTAGGGTTATGTTGAGGGCTAGGGTTAGAGAGACGGTTAGGTTTAGGATTGGACCTAGGGTTAGGGTTATGTTGAGGGCTAGGGTTAGAGAGACGGTTAGGGTTATGATTGGACCTAGGGTTAGGGTTATGTTGAGGGCTAGGGTTAGAGAGACGGTTAGGGTTAGGATTGGACCTAGGGTTAGGGTTATGTTGAGGGCTAGGGTTAGAGAGACGGTTAGGGTTAGGATTGGACCTAGGGTTAGGGTTATGTTGAGGGCTAGGGTTAGAGAGACGGTTAGGGTTAGGATTGGACCTAGGGTTAGGGTTATGTTGAGGGCTAGGGTTAGAGAGACGGTTAGGGTTAGGATTGGACCTAGGGTTAGGGTTATGTTGAGGGCTAGGGTTAGAGAGACGGTTAGGGTTAGGATTGGACCTAGGGTTAGGGTTATGTTGAGGGCTAGGGTTGGAGAGACGGTTAGGGTTAGGATTGGAACTAGGGTTAGGGTTATGTTGAGGGCTAGGGTTAGAGAGACGGTTAGGGTTAGGATTGGACCTAGGGTTAGGGTTATGTTGAGGGCTAGGGTTAGAGAGACGGTTAGGGTTAGGATTGGACCTAGGGTTAGGGTTATGTTGAGGGCTAGGGTTAGAGAGACGGTTAGGGTCATGATTGGACCTAGGGTTAGGGTTATGTTGAGGGCTAGGGTTAGAGAGACGGTTAGGGTTAGGATTGGACCTAGGGTTAGGGTTATGTTGAGGGCTAGGGTTAGAGAGACGGTTAGGGTTAGGATTGGACCTAGGGTTAGGGTTATGTTGAGGGCTAGGGTTAGAGAGACGGTTAGGGTTATGAGTGGACCTAGGGATAGGGTTATGTTGAGGGCTAGGGTTAGAGAGACGGTTAGGGTTAGGATTGGACCTAGGGTTAGGGTTATGTTGAGGGCTAGGGTTAGAGAGACGGTTAGGGTTAGGATTGGACCTAGGGTTAGGGTTATGTTGAGGGCTAGGGTTAGAGAGACGGTTAGGGTTAGGATTGGACCTAGGGTTAGGGTTATGTTGAGGGCTAGGATTAGAGAGACAGTTAGGGTTAGGATTGGACCTAGGGTTAGGGTTATGTTGAGGGCTAGGGTTAGAGAGACGGTTAGGGTTAGGATTGTCCTAGGGTTAGGGTTATGTTGAGGGCTAGGGTTAGAGAGACGGTTAGGGTCATGATTGGACCTAGGGTTAGGGTTATGTTGAGGGCTAGGGTTAGAGAGACGGTTAGGGTTAGGATTGGACCTAGGGTTAGGGTTATGTTGAGGGCTAGGGTTAGAGAGACGGTTAGGGTTAGGATTGGACCTAGGGTTAGGGTTATGTTGAGGGCTAGGGTTAGAGAGACGGTTAGGGTTAGGATTGGACCTAGGGTTAGGGTTATGTTGAGGGCTAGGGTTAGAGAGACGGTTAGGGTTAGGATTGGACCTAGGGTTAGGGTTATGTTGAGGACTAGGGTTAGAGAGACGGTTAGGGTTATGATTGGACCTAGGGTTAGGGTTCTGTTGAGGGCTAGGGTTAGAGAGACGGTTAGGGTTAGGATTGGACCTAGGGTTAGGGTTATGTTGAGGGCTAGGGTTGGAGAGACGGTTAGGGTTAGGATTGGACCTAGGGTTAGGGTTATGTTGAGGGCTAGGGTTAGAGAGACGGTTAGGGTTAGGATTGGACCTAGGGTTAGGGTTATGTTGAGGGCTAGGGTTAGAGAGACGGTTAGGGTTAGGATTGGACCTAGGGTTAGGGTTATGTTGAGGGCTAGGGTTAGAGAGACGGTTAGGGTTAGGATTGGACCTAGGGTTAGGGTTCTGTTGAGGGCTAGGGTTAGAGAGACTGTTAGGGTTAGGATTGGACCTAGGGTTAGGGTTATGTTGAGGACTAGGGTTAGAGAGACGGTTAGGGTTATGATTGGACCTAGGGTTAGGGTTCTGTTGAGGGCTAGGGTTAGAGAGACGGTTAGGGTTAGGATTGGACCTAGGGTTAGGGTTATGTTGAGGGCTAGGGTTGGAGAGACGGTTAGGGTTAGGATTGGACCTAGGGTTAGGGTTATGTTGAGGGCTAGGGTTAGAGAGACGGTTAGGGTTAGGATTGGACCTAGGGTTAGGGTTATGTTGAGGGCTAGGGTTAGAGAGACGGTTAGGGTTAGGATTGGACCTAGGGTTAGGGTTATGTTGAGGGCTAGGGTTAGAGAGACGGTTAGGGTCATGATTGGACCTAGGGTTAGGGTTATGTTGAGGGCTAGGGTTAGAGAGACGGTTAGGGTTAGGATTGGACCTAGGGTTAGGGTTATGTTGAGGGCTAGGGTTAGAGAGACGGTTAGGGCTATGATTGGACCTAGGGTTAAGGTTCTGTTGAGGGCTAGGGTTAGAGAGACGGTTAGGGTAAGGATTGGACCTAGGGTTAGGGTTATGTTGAGGGCTAGGGTTAGAGAGACGGTTAGGGTTAGGATTGGACCTAGGGTTAGGGTTATGTTGAGGGCTAGGGTTAGAGAGACGGTTAGGGTTAGGATTGGACCTAGGGTTAGGGTTATGTTGAGGGCTAGGGTTAGAGAGACGGTTAGGGTTAGGATTGGACCTAGGGTTAGGGTTATGTTGAGGGCTAGGGTTAGAGAGACGGTTAGAGTTAGGATTGGAAATAGGGTTAGGGTTATGTTGAGGGCTAGGGTTAGAGAGACGGTCAGGGTTAGGATTGGACCTAGGGTTAGGGTTATGTTGAGGGCTAGGGTTAGAGAGACGGTTAGGGTTATGAGTGGACCTAGGGTTAGGGTTATGTTGAGGGCTAGGGTTAGAGAGACGGTCAGGGTTAGGATTGGACCTAGGGTTAGGGTTATGTTGAGGGCTAGGGTTAGAGAGACGGTTAGGGTTAGGATTGGACCTAGGGTTAGGGTTATGTTGAGGGCTAGGGTTAGAGAGACGGTTAGGGTCATGATTGGACCTAGGGTTAGGGTTATGTTGAGGGCTAGGGTTAGAGAGACGGTTAGGGTTAGGATTGGACCTAGGGTTAGGGTTATGTTGAGGGCTAGGGTTAGAGAGACGGTTAGGGTTAGGATTGGACCTAGGGTTAGGGTTATGTTGAGGGCTAGGGTTAGAGAGACGGTTAGGGTTAGGATTGGACCTAGGGTTAGGGTTATGTTGAGGACTAGGGTTAGAGAGACGGTTAGGGTTATGATTGGACCTAGGGTTAGGGTTCTGTTGAGGGCTAGGGTTAGAGAGACGGTTAGGGTTAGGATTGGACCTAGGGTTAGGGTTATGTTGAGGGCTAGGGTTGGAGAGACGGTTAGGGTTAGGATTGGACCTAGGGTTAGGGTTATGTTGAGGGCTAGGGTTAGAGAGACGGTTAGGGTTAGGATTGGACCTAGGGTTAGGGTTATGTTGAGGGCTAGGGTTAGAGAGACGGTTAGGGTTAGGATTGGACCTAGGGTTAGGGTTATGTTGAGGGCTAGGGTTAGAGAGACGGTTAGGGTCATGATTGGACCTAGGGTTAGGGTTATGTTGAGGGCTAGGGTTAGAGAGACGGTTAGGGTTAGGATTGGACCTAGGGTTAGGGTTATGTTGAGGGCTAGGGTTGGAGAGACGGTTAGGGTTAGGATTGGACCTAGGGTTAGGGTTATGTTGAGGGCTAGGGTTAGAGAGACGGTTAGGGTTAGGATTGGACCTAGGGTTAGGGTTATGTTGAGGGCTAGGGTTAGAGAGACGGTTAGGGTTAGGATTGGACCTAGGGTTAGGGTTATGTTGAGGGCTAGGGTTAGAGAGACGGTTAGGGTCATGATTGGACCTAGGGTTAGGGTTATGTTGAGGGCTAGGGTTAGAGAGACGGTTAGGGTTAGGATTGGACCTAGGGTTAGGGTTATGTTGAGGGCTAGGGTTAGAGAGACGGTTAGGGTTAGGATTGGACCTAGGGTTAGGGTTATGTTGAGGGCTAGGGTTAGAGAGACGGTTAGGGTTAGGATTGGACCTAGGGTTAGGGTTATGTTGAGGGATAGGGTTAGAGAGACGGTTAGGGTTAGGATTGGACCTAGGGTTAGGGTTATGTTGAGGGCTAGGGTTAGAGAGACGGTTAGGGTTAGGATTGGACCTAGGGTTAGGGTTATGTTGAGGGCTAGGGTTAGAGAGACGGTTAGGGTCATGATTGGACCTAGGGTTAGGGTTATGTTGAGGGCTAGGGTTAGAGAGACGGTTAGGGTTAGGATTGGACCTAGGGTTAGGGTTATGTTGAGGGCTAGGGTTAGAGAGACGGTTAGGGTTATGATTGGACCTAGGGTTAGGGTTATGTTGAGGGCTAGGGTTAGAGAGACGGTTAGGGTTAGGATTGGACCTAGGGTTAGGGTTATGTTGAGGGCTAGGGTTCGAGAGACGGTTAGGGTTAGGATTGGACCTAGGGTTAGGGTTATGTTGAGGGCTAGGGTTAGAGAGACGGTTAGGGTTAGGATTGGACCTAGGGTTAGGGTTATGTTGAGGGCTAGGTTTAGAGAGACGGTTAGGGTTAGGATTGGACCTAGGGTTAGGGTTATGTTGAGGGCTAGGGTTAGAGAGACGGTTAGAGTTAGGATTGGAAATAGGGTTAGGGTTATGTTGAGGGCTAGGGTTAGAGAGACGGTCAGGGTTAGGATTGGACCTAGGGTTAGGGTTATGTTGAGGGCTAGGGTTAGAGAGACGGTTAGGGTTATGATTGGACGTAGGGTTAGGGTTATGTTGAGGGCTAGGGTTAGAGAGACGGTTAGGTTGAGGATTGGACCTAGGGTTAGGGTTATGTTGAGGGCTAGGGTTAGAGAGACGGTTAGGGTTATGAGTGGACCTAGGGTTAGGGTTATGTTGAGGGCTAGGGTTAGAGAGACGGTTAGGGTTAGGATTGGACCTAGGGTTAGGGTTATGTTGAGGGCTAGGGTTAGAGAGACGGTTAGGGTTAGGATTGGACCTAGGGTTAGGGTTATGTTGAGGGCTAGGGTTAGGGAGACGGTAAGGGTTAGGATTGGACCTAGGGTTAGGGTTATATTGAGGGCTAGGGTTAGAGAGACGGTTAGGGTTAGGATTGGACCTAGGGTTAGGGTTATGTTGAGGGCTAGGGTTAGAGAGACGGTTAGGGTGAGGATTGGACCTAGGGTTAGGGTTATGTTATGGGCTAGGGTTAGAGAGACGGTTAGGGTTATGAGTGGACCTAGGGTTAGGGTTATGTTGAGGGCTAGGGTTAGAGAGACGGTTAGGGTTAGGATTGGACCTAGGGTTAGGGTTATGTTGAGGGCTAGGGTTAGAGAGACGGTTAGGGATAGGATTGGACCTAGGGTTAGGGTTATGTTGAGGGCTAGGGTTAGGGAGACGGTAAGGGTTAGGATTGGACCTAGGGTTAGGGTTATGTTGAGGGCTAGGGTTAGAGAGACGGTTAGGGTTAGGATTGGACCTAGGGTTAGGGTTATGTTGAGGGCTAGGGTTAGAGAGACGGTTAGGGTTAGGATTGGACCTAGGGTTAGGGTTATGTTGAGGGCTAGGGTTAGAGAGACGGTTAGGGTCATGATTGGACCTAGGGTTAGGGTTATGTTGAGGGCTAGGGTTAGAGAGACGGTTAGGGTTAGGATTGGACCTAGGGTTAGGGTTATGTTGAGGGCTAGGGTTAGAGAGACGGTTAGGGTCATGATTGGACCTAGGGTTAGGGTTATGTTGAGGGCTAGGGTTAGAGAGACGGTTAGGGTTATGATTGGACCTAGGGTTAGGGTTCTGTTGAGGGCTAGGGTTAGAGAGACGGTTAGGGTTAGGATTGGACCTAGGGTTAGGGTTATGTTGAGGGCTAGGGTTAGGGAGACGGTAAGGGTTAGGATTGGACCTAGGGTTAGGGTTATGTTGAGGGCTAGGGTTAGAGAGACGGTTAGGGTTAGGATTGGACCTAGGGTTAGGGTTATGTTGAGGGCTAGGGTTAGAGAGACGGTTAGGGTTAGGATTGGACCTAGGGTTAGGGTTATGTTGAGGGCTAGGGTTAGAGAGACGGTTAGGGTCATGATTGGACCTAGAGTTAGGGTTATGTTGAGGGCTAGGGTTAGAGAGACGGTTAGGGTTAGGATTGGACCTAGGGTTAGGGTTATGTTGAGGGCTAGGGTTAGAGAGACGGTTAGGGTTATGATTGGACCTAGGGTTAGGGTTATGTTGAGGGCTAAGGTTAGAGAGACGGTTAGGGTTAGGATTGGACCTAGGGTTAGGGTTATGTTGAGGGCTAGGGTTAGAGAGACGGTTAGGGTTAGGATTGGACCTAGGGTTAGGGTTATGTTGAGGGCTAGGGTTAGAGAGACGGTTAGGGTTAGGATTGGACCTAGGCTTAGGGTTATGTTGAGGGCTAGGGTTAGAGAGACGGTTAGGGTTAGGATTGGACCTAGGGTTAGGGTTATGTTGAGGGCTAGGGTTAGAGAGACGGTTAGAGTTATTATTGGAAATAGGGTTAGGGTTATGTTGAGGGCTAGGGTTAGAGAGACGGTCAGGGTTAGGATTGGACCTAGGGTTAAGGTTATGTTGAGGGCTAGGTTTAGAGAGACGGTTAGGGTTATGAGTGGACCTAGGGTTAGGGTTATGTTGAGGGCTAGGGTTAGAGAGACGGTCAGGGTTAGGATTGGACCTAGGGTTAGGGTTATGTTGAGGGCTAGGTTTAGAGAGACGGTTAGGGTTAGGATTGGACCTAGGGTTAGGGTTATGTTGAGGGCTAGGGTTAGAGAGACGGTTAGGGTGAGGATTGGACCTTGGGTTAGGGTTATGTTGAGGGCTAGGGTTAGAGAGACGGTTAGTGTTATGAGTGGACCTAGGGTTAGGGTTATGTTGAGGGCTAGGGTTAGAGAGACGGTTAGGGTTAGGATTGGACCTAGGGTTAGGGTTATGTTGAGGGCTAGGTTTAGAGAGACGGTTAGGGTTAGGATTGGACCTAGGGTTAGGGTTATGTTGAGGGCTAGGGTTAGAGAGACGGTTAGGGTTAGGATTGGACCTAGGGTTAGGGTTATGTTGAGGGCTAGGGTTAGAGAGACGGTTAGGGTGAGTATTGGACCTAGGGTTAGGGTTATGTTGAGGGCTAGGGTTAGAGAGACGGTTAGGGTTAGGATTGGACCTAGGGTTAGGGTTATGTTGAGGGCTAGGGTTAGGGAGACGGTAAGGGTTAGGATTGGACCTAAGGTTAGGGTTATGTTGAGGGCTAGGGTTAGAGAGACGGTTAGGGTTAGGATTGGACCTAGGGTTAGGGTTATGTTGAGGGCTAGGGTTAGAGAGACGGTTAGGGTGAGGATTGGACCTAGGGTTAGGGTTATGTTGAGGGCTAGGGTTAGAGAGACGGTTAGGGTGAGTATTGGACCTAGGGTTAGGGTTATGTTGAGGGCTAGGGTTAGAGAGACGGTTAGGGTTAGGATTGGACCTAGGGTTAGGGTTATGTTGAGGGCTAGGGTTAGGGAGACGGTAAGGGTTAGGATTGGACCTAAGGTTAGGGTTATGTTGAGGGCTAGGGTTAGAGAGACGGTTAGGGTTAGGATTGGACCTAGGGTTAGGGTTATGTTGAGGGCTAGGGTTAGAGAGACGGTTAGGGTTAGGATTGGACCTAGGGTTAGGGTTATGTTGAGGGCTAGGGTTAGAGAGACGGTTAGGGTTAGGATTGGACCTAGGGTAGGGTTATGTTGAGGGCTAGGGTTAGGGAGACGGTAAGGGTTAGGATTGGACCTAGGGTTAGGGTTATGTTGAGGGCTAGGGTTAGAGAGACGGTTAGGGTTAGGATTGGACCTAGAGTTAGGGTTATGTTGAGGGCTAGGGTTAGAGAGACGGTCAGGGTTAGGATTGGACCTAGGGTTAGGCTTATGTTGAGGGCTAGGGTTAGAGAGACGGTTAGGGTTATGAGTGGACCTAGGGTTAGGGTTATGTTGAGGGCTAGGGTTAGAGAGACGGTCAGGGTTAGGATTGGACCTAGGGTTAGGGTTATGTTGAGGGCTAGGGTTAGAGAGACGGTTAGGGTTAGGATTGGACCTAGGGTTAGGGTTATGTTGAGGGCTAGGGTTAGAGAGACGGTTAGGGTGAGGATTGGACCTAGGGTTAGGGTTATGTTGAGGGCTAGGGTTAGAGAGACGGTTAGGGTTATGAGTGGACCTAGGGTTAGGGTTATGTTGAGGGCTAGGGTTAGAGAGACGGTTAGGGTTAGGATTGGACCTAGGGTTATGGTTATGTTGAGGGCTAGGGTTAGAGAGACGGTTAGGGTTAGGATTGGACCTAGGGTTAGGGTTATGTTGAGGGCTAGGTTTAGGGAGACGGTAAGGGTTAGGATTGGACCTAGGGTTAGGGTTATGTTGAGGGCTAGGGTTAGAGAGAGGGTTAGGGTTAGGATTGGACCTAGGGTTAGGGTTATGTTGAGGGCTAGGGTTAGAGAGACGGTTAGGGTTATGATTGGACCTAGGGTTAGGGTTATGTTGAGGGCTAGGGTTAGGGAGACGGTAAGGGTTAGGATTGGACCTAGGGTTAGGGTTATGTTTAGGGCTAGGGTTAGAGAGACCGTTAGGGTTAGGTTTGGACCTAGGGTTAGGGTTATGTTGAGGGCTAGGGTTAGAGAGACGGTTAGGGTTAGGATTGGACCTAGGGTTAGGGTTATGTTGAGGGCTAGGGTTAGGGAGACGGTAAGGGTTAGGATTAGACCTAGGGTTAGGGTTATGTTGAGGGCTAGGGTTAGAGAGACGGTTAGGGTTATGATTGGACCTAGGGTTAGGGTTATGTTATGGGCTAGGGTTAGAGAGACGGTTAGGGTTATGAGTGGACCTAGGGTTAGGGTTATGTTGAGGGCTAGGGTTAGAGAGACGGTTAGGGTTAGGATTGGACCTAGGGTTAGGGTTATGTTGAGGGCTAGGGTTAGAGAGACGGTTAGGGATAGGATTGGACCTAGGGTTAGGGTTATGTTGAGGGCTAGGGTTAGGGAGACGGTAAGGGTTAGGATTGGACCTAGGGTTAGGGTTATGTTGAGGGCTAGGGTTAGAGAGACGGTTAGGGTTATGATTGGACCTAGGGTTAGGGTTATGTTGAGGGCTAGGGTTAGAGAGACGGTTAGGGTTAGGATTGGACCTAGGGTTAGGGTTATGTTGAGGGCTAGGGTTAGAGAGACGGTTAGGGTCATGATTGGACCTAGGGTTAGGGTTATGTTGAGGGCTAGGGTTAGAGAGACGGTTAGGGTTAGGATTGGACCTAGGGTTAGGGTTATGTTGAGGGCTAGGGTTAGAGAGACGGTTAGGGTCATGATTGGACCTAGGGTTAGGGTTATGTTGAGGGCTAGGGTTAGAGAGACGGTTAGGGTTATGATTGGACCTAGGGTTAGGGTTCTGTTGAGGGCTAGGGTTAGAGAGACGGTCAGGGTTAGGATTGGACCTAGGGTTAGGGTTATGTTGAGGGCTAGGGTTAGGGAGACGGTAAGGGTTAGGATTGGACCTAGGGTTAGGGTTATGTTGAGGGCTAGGGTTAGAGAGACGGTTAGGGTTAGGATTGGACCTAGGGTTAGGGTTATGTTGAGGGCTAGGGTTAGAGAGACGGTTAGGGTTAGGATTGGACCTAGGGTTAGGGTTATGTTGAGGGCTAGGGTTAGAGAGACGGTTAGGGTCATGATTGGACCTAGGGTTAGGGTTATGTTGAGGGCTAGGGTTAGAGAGACGGTTAGGGTTAGGATTGGACCTAGGGTTAGGGTTATGTTGAGGGCTAGGGTTAGAGAGACGGTTAGGGTTATGATTGGACCTAGGGTTAGGGTTATGTTGAGGGCTAAGGTTAGAGAGACGGTTAGGGTTAGGATTGGACCTAGGGTTAGGGTTATGTTGAGGGCTAGGGTTAGAGAGACGGTTAGGGTTAGGATTGGACCTAGGGTTAGGGTTATGTTGAGGGCTAGGGTTAGAGAGACGGTTAGGGTTAGGATTGGACCTAGGCTTAGGGTTATGTTGAGGGCTAGGGTTAGAGAGACGGTTAGGGTTAGGATTGGACCTAGGGTTAGGGTTATGTTGAGGGCTAGGGTTAGAGAGACGGTTAGAGTTATTATTGGAAATAGGGTTAGGGTTATGTTGAGGGCTAGGGTTAGAGAGACGGTTAGGGTTAGGATTGGACCTAGGGTTAGGCTTATGTTGAGGGCTAGGGTTAGAGAGACGGTTAGGGTTAGGATTGGACCTAGGGTTAGGGTTATGTTGAGGGCTAGGGTTAGAGAGACGGTTAGGTTGAGGATTGGACCTAGGGTTAGGGTTATGTTGAGGGCTAGGGTTAGAGAGACGGTTAGGGTTATGAGTGGACCTAGGGTTAGGGTTATGTTGAGGGCTAGGGTTAGAGAGACGGTTAGGGTTAGGATTGGACCTAGGGTTAGGGTTATGTTGAGGGCTAGGGTTAGAGAGACGGTTAGGGTTAGGATTGGACCTAGGGTTAGCGTTATGTTGAGGGCTAGGGTTAGGGAGACGGTAAGGGTTAGGATTGGACCTAGGGTTAGGGTTATGTTGAGGGCTAGGGTTAGAGAGACGGTTAGGGTTAGGATTGGACCTAGGGTTAGGGTTATGTTGAGGGCTAGGGTTAGAGAGACGGTTAGGGTGAGGATTGAACCTAGGGTTAGGGTTAAGTTGAGGGCTAGGGTTAGAGAGACGGTTAGGGTTATGAGTGGACCTAGGGTTAGGGTTATGTTGAGGGCTAGGGTTAGAGAGACGGTTAGGGTTAGGATTGGACCTAGGGTTAGGGTTATGTTGAGGGCTAGGGTTAGAGAGACGGTTAGGGTTAGGATTGGACCTAGGGTTAGGGTTATGTTGAGGGCTAGGGTTAGGGAGACGGTAAGGGTTAGGATTGGACCTAGGGTTAGGGTTATGTTGAGGGCTAGGGTTAGAGAGACGGTTAGGGTTAGGATTGGACCTAGGGTTAGGGTTATGTTGAGGGCTAGGGTTAGAGAGACGGTTAGGGTTATGATTGGACCTAGGTTTAGGGTTATGTTGAGGGCTAGGGTTAGAGAGACGGTTAGGGTTAGGATTGGACCTAGGGTTAGGGTTATGTTGAGGGCTAGGGTTAGAGAGACGGTTAGGGTTAGGATTGGACCTAGGGTTAGGGTTATGTTGAGGGCTAGGGTTAGAGAGACGGTTAGGGTTATGATTGGACCTAGGGCTAGGGTTATGTTGAGGGCTAGGGTTAGAGAGACGGTTAGGGTTAGGATTGGACCTAGGGTTAGGGTTATGTTGAGGGCTAGGGTTAGAGAGACGATTAGGGTTAGGATTGGACCTAGGGTTAGGGTTATGTTGAGGGCTAGGGTTAGGGAGACGGTAAGGGTTAGGATTGGACCTAAGGTTAGGGTTATGTTGAGGGCTAGGGTTAGAGAGACGGTTAGGGTTAGGATTGGACCTAGGGTTAGGGTTATGTTGAGGGCTAGGGTTAGAGAGACGGTTAGGGTTAGGATTGGACCTAGGGTTAGGGTTATGTTGAGGGCTAGGGTTAGAGAGACGGTTAGGGTTAGGATTGGACCTAGGGTTAGGGTTATGTTGAGGGCTAGGGTTAGGGAGACGGTAAGGGTTAGGATTGGACCTAAGGTTAGGGTTATGTTGAGGGCTAGGGTTAGAGAGACGGTTAGGGTTAGGATTGGACCTAGGGTTAGGGTTATGTTGAGGGCTAGGGTTAGAGAGACGGTTAGGGTTAGGATTGGACCTAGGGTTAGGGTTATGTTGAGGGCTAGGGTTAGAGAGAGGGTTAGGGTTAGGAGTGGACCTAGGGTAGGGTTATGTTGAGGGCTAGGGTTAGGGAGACGGTAAGGGTTAGGATTGGACCTAGGGTTAGGGTTATGTTGAGGGCTAGGGTTAGAGAGACGGTTAGGGTTAGGATTGGACCTAGGGTTAGGGTTATGTTGAGGGCTAGGGTTAGAGAGACGGTCAGGGTTAGGATTGGACCTAGGGTTAGGCTTATGTTGAGGGCTAGGGTTAGAGAGACGGTTAGGGTTATGAGTGGACCTAGGGTTAGGGTTATGTTGAGGGCTAGGGTTAGAGAGACGGTCAGGGTTAGGATTGGACCTAGGGTTAGGGTTATGTTGAGGGCTAGGGTTAGAGAGACGGTTAGGGTTAGGATTGGACCTAGGGTTAGGGTTATGTTGAGGGCTAGGGTTAGAGAGACGGTTAGGGTGAGGATTGGACCTAGGGTTAGGGTTATGTTGAGGGCTAGGGTTAGAGAGACGGTTAGGGTTATGAGTGGACCTAGGGTTAGGGTTATGTTGAGGGCTAGGGTTAGAGAGACGGTTAGGGTTAGGATTGGACCTAGGGTTATGGTTATGTTGAGGGCTAGGGTTAGAGAGACGGTTAGGGTTAGGATTGGACCTAGGGTTAGGGTTATGTTGAGGGCTAGGGTTAGGGAGACGGTAAGGGTTAGGATTGGACCTAGGGTTAGGGTTATGTTGAGGGCTAGGGTTAGAGAGACGGTTAGGGTGAGTATTGGACCTAGGGTTAGGGTTATGTTGAGGGCTAGGGTTAGAGAGATGGTTAGGGTTAGGATTGGACCTAGGGTTAGGGTTATGTTGAGGGCTAGGGTTAGGGAGACGGTAAGGGTTAGGATTGGACCTAAGGTTAGGGTTATGTTGAGGGCTAGGGTTAGAGAGACGGTTAGGGTTAGGATTGGATCTAGGGTTAGGGTTATGTTGAGGGCTAGGGTTAGAGAGACGGTTAGGGTTAGGATTGGACCTAGGGTTAGGGTTATGTTGAGGGCTAGGGTTAGAGAGACGGTTAGGGTTAGGATTGGACCTAGGGTAGGGTTATGTTGAGGGCTAGGGTTAGGGAGACGGTAAGGGTTAGGATTGGACCTAGGGTTAGGGTTATGTTGAGGGCTAGGGTTAGAGAGACGGTTAGGGTTAGGATTGGACCTAGGGTTAGGGTTATGTTGAGGGCTAGGGTTAGAGAGACGGTAAGGGTTAGGATTGGACCTAGGGTTAGGGTTATGTTGAGGGCTAGGGTTAGAGAGATGGTTAGGGTTAGGATTGGACCTAGGGTTAGGGTTATGTTGAGGGCTAGGTTTAGAGAGACGGTTAGGGTTATTATTGGACCTAGGGTTAGGGTTATGTTGAGGGCTAGGGTTAGGGAGACGGTAAGGGTTAGGATTGGACCTAGGGTTAGGGTTATGTTGAGGGCTAGGGTTAGAGAGACGGTTAGGGTTAGGATTGGACCTAGGGTTAGGGTTATGTTGAGGGCTAGGGTTAGAGAGACGGTTAGGGTTAGGATTGGACCTAGGGTTAGGGTTATGTTGAGGGCTAGGTTTAGGGAGACGGTAAGGGTTAGGATTGGACCTAGGGTTAGGGTTATGTTGAGGGCTAGGGTTAGAGAGACGGTTAGGGTTAGGATTGGACCTAGGGTTAGGGTTATGTTGAGGGCTAGGGTTAGAGAGACGGTTAGGGTTATGATTGGACCTAGGGTTAGGGTTATGTTGAGGGCTAGGGTTAGGGAGACGGTTAGGGTTAGGATTGGACCTAGGGTTAGGGTTATGTTGAGGGCTAGGTTTAGAGAGACGGTTAGGGTTAGGATTGGACCTAGGGTTAGGGTTATGTTGAGGGCTAGGGTTAGGGAGACGGTAAGGGTTAGGATTGGACCTAGGGTTAGGGTTATGTTGAGGGCTAGGGTTAGAGAGACGGTTAGGGTTAGGATTGGACCTAGGGTTAGGGTTATGTTGAGGGCTAGGGTTAGAGAGACGGTTAGGGTGAGGATTGAACCTAGGGTTAGGGTTAAGTTGAGGGCTAGGGTTAGAGAGACGGTTAGGGTTATGAGTGGACCTAGGGTTAGGGTTATGTTGAGGGCTAGGGTTAGAGAGACGGTTAGGGTTAGGATTGGACCTAGGGTTAGGGTTATGTTGAGGGCTAGGGTTAGAGAGACGGTTAGGGTTAGGATTGGACCTAGGGTTAGGGTTATGTTGAGGGCTAGGGTTAGGGAGACGGTAAGGGTTAGGATTGGACCTAGGGTTAGGGTTATGTTGAGGGCTAGGGTTAGAGAGACGGTTAGGGTTAGGATTGGACCTAGGGTTAGGGTTATGTTGAGGGCTAGGGTTAGAGAGACGGTTAGGGTTATGATTGGACCTAGGTTTAGGGTTATGTTGAGGGCTAGGGTTAGAGAGACGGTTAGGGTTAGGATTGGACCTAGGGTTAGGGTTATGTTGAGGGCTAGGGTTAGAGAGACGGTTAGGGTTAGGATTGGACCTAGGGTTAGGGTTATGTTGAGGGCTAGGGTTAGAGAGACGGTTAGGGTTATGATTGGACCTAGGGCTAGGGTTATGTTGAGGGCTAGGGTTAGAGAGACGGTTAGGGTTATGATTGGACCTAGGGTAAGGGTTATGTTGAGGGCTAGGGTTAGAGAGACGGTTAGGGTTAGGATTGGACCTAGGGTTAGGGTTATGTTGAGGGCTAGGGTTAGAGAGACGATTAGGGTTAGGATTGGACCTAGGGTTAGGGTTATGTTGAGGGCTAGGGTTAGGGAGACGGTAAGGGTTAGGATTGGACCTAAGGTTAGGGTTATGTTGAGGGCTAGGGTTAGAGAGACGGTTAGGGTTAGGATTGGACCTAGGGTTAGGGTTATGTTGAGGGCTAGGGTTAGAGAGACGGTTAGGGTTAGGATTGGACCTAGGGTTAGGGTTATGTTGAGGGCTAGGGTTAGAGAGACGGTTAGGGTTAGGATTGGACCTAGGGTTAGGGTTATGTTGAGGGCTAGGGTTAGGGAGACGGTAAGGGTTAGGATTGGACCTAAGGTTAGGGTTATGTTGAGGGCTAGGGTTAGAGAGACGGTTAGGGTTAGGATTGGACCTAGGGTTAGGGTTATGTTGAGGGCTAGGGTTAGAGAGACGGTTAGGGTTAGGATTGGACCTAGGGTTAGGGTTATGTTGAGGGCTAGGGTTAGAGAGAGGGTTAGGGTTAGGAGTGGACCTAGGGTAGGGTTATGTTGAGGGCTAGGGTTAGGGAGACGGTAAGGGTTAGGATTGGACCTAGGGTTAGGGTTATGTTGAGGGCTAGGGTTAGAGAGACGGTTAGGGTTAGGATTGGACCTAGGGTTAGGGTTATGTTGAGGGCTAGGGTTAGAGAGACGGTCAGGGTTAGGATTGGACCTAGGGTTAGGCTTATGTTGAGGGCTAGGGTTAGAGAGACGGTTAGGGTTATGAGTGGACCTAGGGTTAGGGTTATGTTGAGGGCTAGGGTTAGAGAGACGGTCAGGGTTAGGATTGGACCTAGGGTTAGGGTTATGTTGAGGGCTAGGGTTAGAGAGACGGTTAGGGTTAGGATTGGACCTAGGGTTAGGGTTATGTTGAGGGCTAGGGTTAGAGAGACGGTTAGGGTGAGGATTGGACCTAGGGTTAGGGTTATGTTGAGGGCTAGGGTTAGAGAGACGGTTAGGGTTATGAGTGGACCTAGGGTTAGGGTTATGTTGAGGGCTAGGGTTAGAGAGACGGTTAGGGTTAGGATTGGACCTAGGGTTATGGTTATGTTGAGGGCTAGGGTTAGAGAGACGGTTAGGGTTAGGATTGGACCTAGGGTTAGGGTTATGTTGAGGGCTAGGGTTAGGGAGACGGTAAGGGTTAGGATTGGACCTAGGGTTAGGGTTATGTTGAGGGCTAGGGTTAGAGAGACGGTTAGGGTGAGTATTGGACCTAGGGTTAGGGTTATGTTGAGGGCTAGGGTTAGAGAGACGGTTAGGGTGAGTATTGGACCTAGGGTTAGGGTTATGTTGAGGGCTAGGGTTAGAGAGACGGTTAGGGTTAGGATTGGACCTAGGGTTAGGGTTATGTTGAGGGCTAGGGTTAGAGAGACGGTTAGGGTTAGGATTGGACCTAGGGTTAGGGTTATGTTGAGGGCTAGGGTTAGAGAGACGGTTAGGGTTAGGATTGGACCTAGGGTTAGGGTTATGTTGAGGGCTAGGGTTAGAGAGACGGTTAGGGTTATGAGTGGACCTAGGGTTAGGGTTATGTTGAGGGCTAGGGTTAGAGAGACGGTTAGGGTTAGGATTGGACCTAGGGTTATGGTTATGTTGAGGGCTAGGGTTAGAGAGACGGTTAGGGTTAGGATTGGACCTAGGGTTAGGGTTATGTTGAGGGCTAGGGTTAGGGAGACGGTAAGGGTTAGGATTGGACCTAGGGTTAGGGTTATGTTGAGGGCTAGGGTTAGAGAGACGGTTAGGGTGAGTATTGGACCTAGGGTTAGGGTTATGTTGAGGGCTAGGGTTAGAGAGATGGTTAGGGTTAGGATTGGACCTAGGGTTAGGGTTATGTTGAGGGCTAGGGTTAGGGAGACGGTAAGGGTTAGGATTGGACCTAAGGTTAGGGTTATGTTGAGGGCTAGGGTTAGAGAGACGGTTAGGGTTAGGATTGGATCTAGGGTTAGGGTTATGTTGAGGGCTAGGGTTAGAGAGACGGTTAGGGTTAGGATTGGACCTAGGGTTAGGGTTATGTTGAGGGCTAGGGTTAGAGAGACGGTTAGGGTTAGGATTGGACCTAGGGTAGGGTTATGTTGAGGGCTAGGGTTAGGGAGACGGTAAGGGTTAGGATTGGACCTAGGGTTAGGGTTATGTTGAGGGCTAGGGTTAGAGAGACGGTTAGGGTTAGGATTGGACCTAGGGTTAGGGTTATGTTGAGGGCTAGGGTTAGAGAGACGGTAAGGGTTAGGATTGGACCTAGGGTTAGGGTTATGTTGAGGGCTAGGGTTAGAGAGATGGTTAGGGTTAGGATTGGACCTAGGGTTAGGGTTATGTTGAGGGCTAGGTTTAGAGAGACGGTTAGGGTTATTATTGGACCTAGGGTTAGGGTTATGTTGAGGGCTAGGGTTAGAGAGACGGTTAGGGTTATGAGTGGACCTAGGGTTAGGGTTATGTTGAGGGCTAGGGTTAGAGAGACGGTTAGGGTTAGGATTGGACCTAGGGTTATGGTTATGTTGAGGGCTAGGGTTAGAGAGACGGTTAGGGTTAGGATTGGACCTAGGGTTAGGGTTATGTTGAGGGCTAGGGTTAGGGAGACGGTAAGGGTTAGGATTGGACCTAGGGTTAGGGTTATGTTGAGGGCTAGGGTTAGAGAGACGGTTAGGGTGAGTATTGGACCTAGGGTTAGGGTTATGTTGAGGGCTAGGGTTAGAGAGATGGTTAGGGTTAGGATTGGACCTAGGGTTAGGGTTATGTTGAGGGCTAGGGTTAGGGAGACGGTAAGGGTTAGGATTGGACCTAAGGTTAGGGTTATGTTGAGGGCTAGGGTTAGAGAGACGGTTAGGGTTAGGATTGGATCTAGGGTTAGGGTTATGTTGAGGGCTAGGGTTAGAGAGACGGTTAGGGTTAGGATTGGACCTAGGGTTAGGGTTATGTTGAGGGCTAGGGTTAGAGAGACGGTTAGGGTTAGGATTGGACCTAGGGTAGGGTTATGTTGAGGGCTAGGGTTAGGGAGACGGTAAGGGTTAGGATTGGACCTAGGGTTAGGGTTATGTTGAGGGCTAGGGTTAGAGAGACGGTTAGGGTTAGGATTGGACCTAGGGTTAGGGTTATGTTGAGGGCTAGGGTTAGAGAGACGGTAAGGGTTAGGATTGGACCTAGGGTTAGGGTTATGTTGAGGGCTAGGGTTAGAGAGATGGTTAGGGTTAGGATTGGACCTAGGGTTAGGGTTATGTTGAGGGCTAGGTTTAGAGAGACGGTTAGGGTTATTATTGGACCTAGGGTTAGGGTTATGTTGAGGGCTAGGGTTAGGGAGACGGTAAGGGTTAGGATTGGACCTAGGGTTAGGGTTATGTTGAGGGCTAGGGTTAGAGAGACGGTTAGGGTTAGGATTGGACCTAGGGTTAGGGTTATGTTGAGGGCTAGGGTTAGAGAGACGGTTAGGGTTATGATTGGACCTAGGGTTAGGGTTATGTTGAGGGCTAGGGTTAGAGAGACGGTAAGGGTTAGGATTGGACCTAGGGTTAGGGTTATGTTGAGGGCTAGGGTTAGAGAGACGGTTAGGGTTAGGATTGGACCTAGGGTTAGGGTTATGTTGAGGGCTAGGGTTAGAGAGACGGTAAGGGTTAGGATTGGACCTAGGGTTAGGGTTATGTTGAGGGCTAGGGTTAGAGAGATGGTTAGGGTTAGGATTGGACCTAGGGTTAGGGTTATGTTGAGGGCTAGGTTTAGAGAGACGGTTAGGGTTATTATTGGACCTAGGGTTAGGGTTATGTTGAGGGCTAGGGTTAGGGAGACGGTAAGGGTTAGGATTGGACCTAGGGTTAGGGTTATGTTGAGGGCTAGGGTTAGAGAGACGGTTAGGGTTAGGATTGGACCTAGGGTTAGGGTTATGTTGAGGGCTAGGGTTAGAGAGACGGTTAGGGTTAGGATTGGACCTAGGGTTAGGGTTATGTTGAGGGCTAGGTTTAGGGAGACGGTAAGGGTTAGGATTGGACCTAGGGTTAGGGTTATGTTGAGGGCTAGGGTTAGAGAGACGGTTAGGGTTAGGATTGGACCTAGGGTTAGGGTTATGTTGAGGGCTAGGGTTAGAGAGACGGTTAGGGTTATGATTGGACCTAGGGTTAGGGTTATGTTGAGGGCTAGGGTTAGAGAGACGGTTAGGGTTATGATTGGACCTAGGGTTAGGGTTATGTTGAGGGCTAGGGTTAGAGAGACGGTTAGGGTTATGATTGGACCTAGGGTTAGGGTTATGTTGAGGGCTAGGGTTAGAGAGACGGTTAGGGTTAGGATTGGACCTAGGGTTAGGGTTATGTTGAGGGCTAGGGTTAGAGAGACGGTTAGGGTTAGGATTGGACCTAGGGTTAGGGTTATGTTGAGGGCTAGGGTTAGAGAGACGGTTAGGGTTAGGATTGGACCTAGGGTTAGGGTTATGTTGAGGGCTAGGGTTAGAGAGTCGGTTAGAGTTAGGATTGGAAATAGGGTTAGGGTTATGTTGAGGGCTAGGGTTAGAGAGACGGTCAGGGTTAGGATTGGACCTAGGGTTAGGGTTATGTTGAGGGCTAGGGTTAGAGAGACGGTTAGGGTTATGATTGGACGTAGGGTTAGGGCTATGTGGAGGGCTAGGGTTAGAGAGACGGTTAGGGTTAGGATTGGACCTAGGGTTAGGGTTATGTTGAGGGCTAGGGTTAGAGAGACGGTTAGGGTTAGGAGTGGACCTAGGGTTAGGGTTATGTTGAGGGCTAGGGTTAGAGAGACGGTTAGGTTGAGGATTGGACCTAGGGTTAGGGTTATGTTGAGGGCTAGGGTTAGAGAGACGGTTAGGGTTTTGAGTGGACCTAGGGTTAGGGTTATGTTGAGGGCTAGGGTTAGAGAGACGGTTAGGGTTAGGATTGGTCCTAGGGTTAGGGTTAGGTTGAGGGCTAGGGTTAGAGAGACGGTTAGGGTTAGGATTGGACCTAGGGTTAGGGTTATGTTGAGGGCTAGGGTTAGGGAGACGGTAAGGGTTAGGATTGGACCTAGGGTTAGGGTTATGTTGAGGGCTAGGGTTAGAGAGACGGTTAGGGTTAGGATTGGACCTAGGGTTAGGGTTATGTTGAGGGCTAGGGTTAGAGAGACGGTTAGGGTGAGGATTGAACCTAGGGTTAGGGTTATGTTGAGGGCTAGGGTTAGAGAGACGGTTAGGGTTATGAGTGGACCTAGGGTTAGGGTTATGTTGAGGGCTAGGGTTAGAGAGACGGTTAGGGTTAGGATTGGACCTAGGGTTAGGGTTATGTTGAGGGCTAGGGTTAGAGAGAGGGTTAGGGTTAGGATTGGACCTAGGGGTAGGGTTATGTTGAGGGCTAGGGTTACAGAGACGGTTAGGGTTATGATTGGACCTAGGGTTAGGGTTAGGTAGAGGGCTAGGGTTAGAGAGACGGTTAGGGTTAGGATTGGACCTAGGGTTAGGGTTATGTTGAGGGCTAGGGTTAGAGAGACGGTTAGGGTTAGGATTGGACCTAGGGTTAGGGTTATGTTGAGGGCTAGGGTTAGAGAGACGGTTAGGGTTATGATTGGACCTAGGGCTAGGGTTATGTTGAGGGCTAGGGTTAGAGAGACGGTTAGGGTTATGATTGGACCTAGGGTTAAGGTTATGTTGAGGGCTAGGGTTAGAGAGACGGTTAGGGTTAGGATTGGACCTAGGGTTAGGGTTATGTTGAGGGCTAGGGTTAGAGAGACGATTAGGGTTAGGATTGGACCTAGGGTTAGGGTTATGTTGAGGGCTAGGGTTAGGGAGACGGTAAGGGTTAGGATTGGACCTAAGGTTAGGGTTATGTTGAGGGCTAGGGTTAGAGAGACGGTTAGGGTTAGGATTGGACCTAGGGTTAGGGTTATGTTGAGGGCTAGGGTTAGAGAGACGGTTAGGGTTAGGATTGGACCTAGGGTTAGGGTTATGTTGAGGGCTAGGGTTAGAGAGACGGTTAGGGTTAGGATTGGACCTAGGGTTAGGGTTATGTTGAGGGCTAGGGTTAGGGAGACGGTAAGGGTTAGGATTGGACCTAGGGTTAGGGTTATGTTGAGGGCTAGGATTAGAGAGACGGTTAGGGTTAGGATTGGACCTAGGGTTAGGGTTATGTTGAGGGCTAGGGTTAGAGAGATGGTTAGGGTTAGGATTGGACCTAGGGTTAGGGTTATGTTGAGGGCTAGGGTTAGAGAGATGGTTAGGGTTAGGATTGGACCTAGGGTTAGGGTTATGTTGAGGGCTAGGGTTAGAGAGACGGTTAGGGTTATTATTGTACCTAGCGTTAGGGTTATGTTGAGGGCTAGGGTTAGGGAGACGGTAAGGGTTAGGATTGGACCTAGGGTTAGGGTTATGTTGAGGGCTAGGGTTAGAGAGACGGTTAGGGTTAGGATTGGACCTAGGGTTAGGGTTATGTTGAGGGCTAGGGTTAGAGAGACGGTTAGGGTTTTGAGTGGACCTAGGGATAGGGTTATGTTGAGGGCTAGGGTTAGAGAGACGGTTAGGGTTAGGATTGGACCTAGGGTTAGGGTTATGTTGAGGGCTAGGGTTAGAGAGACGGTTAGGGTTAGGATTGGACCTAGGGTTAGGGTTATGTTGAGGGCTAGGGTTAGAGAGACGGTTAGGGTTAGGATTGGACCTAGGGTTAGGGTTATGTTGAGGGCTAGGGTTAGAGAGACGGTTAGGGTTAGGATTGGACCTAGGGTTAGGGTTATGTTGAGGGCTAGGGTTAGAGAGACGGTTAGGGTTATGATTGGACCTAGGGTTAGGGTTATGTTGAGGGCTAGGGTTAGAGAGACGGTTAGGGTTAGGATTGGACCTAGGGTTAGGGTTATGTTGAGGGCTAGGGTTAGAGAGACGGTTAGGGTTAGGATTGGACCTAGGGTTAGGGTTATGTTGAGGGCTAGGGTTAGAGAGACGGTTAGGGGTAGGATTGGACCTAGGGTTAGGGTTATGTTGAGGGCTAGGGTTAGAGAGACGGTTAGGGTTATGATTGGACCTAGGGTTAGGGTTATGTTGAGGGCTAGGGTTAGAGAGACGGTTAGGGTTAGGATTGGACCTAGGGTTAGGGTTATGTTGAGGGCTAGGGTTAGAGAGACGGTTAGGGTTAGGATTGGACCTAGGGTTAGGGTTATGTTGAGGGCTAGGGTTAGAGAGACGGTTAGGGTTAGGATTGGAAATAGGGTTAGGGTTATGTTGAGGGCTAGGGTTAGAGAGACGGTTAGGGTTATGATTGGACCTAGGGTTAGGGTTATGTTGAGGGCTAGGGTTAGAGAGACGGTTAGGGTTAAGATTGGACCTAGGGTTAGGGTTATGTTGAGGGCTAGGGTTAGAGAGACGGTTAGGGTTAGGATTGGACCTAGGGTTAGGGTTATGTTGAGGGCTAGGGTTAGAGAGACGGTTAGGGTTAGGATTGGACCTAGGGTTAGGGTTATGTTGAGGGCTAGGGTTAGAGAGACGGTTAGGGTTAGGATTGGACCTAGGGTTAGGGTTATGTTGAGGGCTAGGGTTAGGGAGACGGTAAGGGTTAGGATTAGACCTAGGGTTAGGGTTATGTTGAGGGCTAGGGTTAGAGAGACGGTTAGGGTTATTATTGGACCTAGGGTTAGGGTTATGTTGAGGGCTAGGGTTAGAGACACGGTTAGGGTTAGGATTGGACCTAGGGTTAGGGTTATGTTGAGGGCAAGGGTTAGAGAGACGGTTAGGGTTAGGATTGGACCTAGGGTTAGGGTTACGTTGACGGCTAGGCTTAGAGAGACGGTTAGGGTTAGGATTGGACCTCGGGTTAGGGTTATGTTGAGGGCTAGGGTTAGAGAGACGGTTAGGGTTATGATTGGACCTAGGGTTAGGGTTATGTTGAGGGCTGGGGTTAGGGAGACGATAAGGGTTAGGATTGGACCTAGGGTTAGGGTTATGTTGAGGGCTAGGGTTAGAGAGACGGTTAGGGTTAGGATTGGACCTAGGGTTAGGGTTATGTTGAGGGCTAGGGTTAGAGAGACGGTTAGGGGTAGGATTGGACCTAGGGTTAGGGTTATGTTGAGGGCTAGGGTTAGAGAGACGGTTAGGGTTATGATTGGACCTAGGGTTAGGGTTATGTTGAGGGCTAGGGTTAGAGAGACGGTTAGGGTTAGGATTGGACCTAGGGTTAGGGTTATGTTGAGGGCTAGGATTAGAGAGACGGTTAGGGTTAGGATTGGACCTAGGGTTAGGGTTATGTTGAGGGCTAGGGTTAGAGAGACGGTTAGGGTTAGGATTGGAAATAGGGTTAGGGTTATGTTGAGGGCTAGGGTTAGAGAGACGCTTAGGGTTATGATTGGACCTAGGGTTAGGGTTATGTTGAGGGCTAGGGTTAGAGAGACGGTTAGGGTTAAGATTGGACCTAGGGTTAGGGTTATGTTGAGGGCTAGGGTTAGAGAGACGGTTAGGGTTAGGATTGGACCTAGGGTTAGGGTTATGTTGAGGGCTAGGGTTAGAGAGACGGTTAGGGTTAGGATTGGACCTAGGGTTAGGGTTATGTTGAGGGCTAGGGTTAGGGAGACGGTAAGGGTTAGGATTAGACCTAGGGTTAGTGTTATGTTGAGGGCTAGGGTTAGAGAGACCCTTAGGGTTATGATTGGACCTAGGGTTAGGGTTATGTTGAGGGCTAGGGTTAGAGACACGGTTAGGTTTAGGATTGGACCTAGGGTTAGGGTTATGTTGAGGGCAAGGGTTAGAGAGACGGTTAGGGTTAGGATTGGACCTAGGGTTAGGGTTACGTTGACGGCTAGGCTTAGAGAGACGGTTAGGGTTAGGATTGGACCTAGGGTTAGGGTTATGTTGAGGGCTAGGGTTAGAGAGACGGTTAGGGTTATGATTGGACCTAGGGTTAGGGTTATGTTGAGGGCTGGGGTTAGGGAGACGATAAGGGTTAGGATTGGACCTAGGGTTAGGGTTAGGTTGAGGGCTAGGGTTAGAGAGACGGTTAGGGTTAGGATTGGACCTAGGGTTAGGGTTATGTTGAGGGCTAGGGTTAGAGAGACGGTTAGGGTGAGGATTAGACCTAGGGTTAGGGTTATGTTGAGGGCTAGGGTTAGAGAGACGGTTAGGGTTATGAGTGGACCTAGGGTTAGGGTTATGTTGAGGGCTAGGGTTAGAGAGACGGTTAGGGTTAGGATTGGACCTAGGGTTAGGGTTATGTTGAGGGCTAGGGGTAGAGAGACGGTTAGGGTTATGATTGGACCTAGGGTTAGGGTTATGTTGAGGGCTAGGGTTAGAGAGACGGTTAGGGTTATGATTGGACCTATGGTTAGGGTTATGTTGAGGGCTAGGGTTAGAGAGACGGTTAGGGTTAGGATTGGACCTAGGGTTAGGGTTATGTTGAGGGCTAGGGTTAGAGAGACGATTAGGGTTAGGATTGGACCTAGGGTTAGGGTTATGTTGAGGGCTAGGGTTAGGGAGACGGTAAGGGTTAGGATTGGACCTAGGGTTAGGGTTATGTTGAGGGCTAGGGTTAGAGAGACGGTTAGGGTTAGGATTGGACCTAGGGTTAGGGTTATGTTGAGGGCTAGGGTTAGAGAGACGGTTAGGGTCATGATTGGACCTAGGGTTAGGGTTATGTTGAGGGCTAGGGTTCGAGAGACGGTTAGGGTTAGGATTGGACCTAGGGTTAGGGTTATGTTGAGGGCTAGGGTTAGAGAGACGGTTAGGGTCATGATTGGACCTAGGGTTAGGGTTATGTTGAGGGCTAGGGTTAGAGAGACGGTTAGGGTTAGGATTGGACCTAGGGTTAGGGTTATGTTGAGGGCTAGGGTTAGAGAGACGGTTAGGGTTAGGATTGGACCTAGGGTTAGGGTTATGTTGAGGGCTAGGGTTAGAGAGACGGTTAGGGTTTTGAGTGGACCTAGGGATAGGGTTATGTTGAGGGCTAGGGTTAGAGAGACGATTAGGGTTAGGATTGGACCTAGGGTTAGGGTTATGTTGAGGGCTAGGGTTAGAGAGACGGTTAGGGTTAGGATTGGACCTAGGGTTAGGGTTATGTTGAGGGCTAGGGTTAGAGAGACGGTTAGGGTTAGGATTGGACCTAGGGTTAGGGTTATGTTGAGGGCTAGGGTTAGAGAGACGGTTAGGGTTAGGATTGGACCTAGGGTTAGGGTTATGTTGAGGGCTAGGGTTAGAGAGACGGTTAGGGTTATGATTGGACCTAGGGTTAGGGTTATGTTGAGGGCTAGGGTTAGAGAGACGGTTAGGGTTAGGATTGGACCTAGGGTTAGGGTTATGTTGAGGGCTAGGGTTAGAGAGACGGTTAGGGTTAGGATTGGACCTAGGGTTAGGGTTATGTTGAGGGCTAGGGTTAGAGAGACGGTTAGGGGTAGGATTGGACCTAGGGTTAGGGTTATGTTGAGGGCTAGGGTTAGAGAGACGGTTAGGGTTATGATTGGACCTAGGGTTAGGGTTATGTTGAGGGCTAGGGTTAGAGAGACGGTTAGGGTTAGGATTGGACCTAGGGTTAGGGTTATGTTGAGGGCTAGGGTTAGAGAGACGGTTAGGGTTAGGATTGGACCTAGGGTTAGGGTTATGTTGAGGGCTAGGGTTAGAGAGACGGTTAGGGTTAGGATTGGAAATAGGGTTAGGGTTATGTTGAGGGCTAGGGTTAGAGAGACGGTTAGGGTTATGATTGGACCTAGGGTTAGGGTTATGTTGAGGGCTAGGGTTAGAGAGACGGTTAGGGTTAGGATTGGACCTAGGGTTAGGGTTATGTTGAGGGCTAGGGTTAGAGAGACGGTTAGGGTTAGGATTGGACCTAGGGTTAGGGTTATGTTGAGGGCTAGGGTTAGAGAGACGGTTAGGGTTAGGATTGGACCTAGGGTTAGGGTTATGTTGAGGGCTAGGGTTAGAGAGACGGTTAGGGTTAGGATTGGACCTAGGGTTAGGGTTATGTTGAGGGCTAGGGTTAGGGAGACGGTAAGGGTTAGGATAAGACCTAGGGTTAGGGTTATGTTGAGGGCTAGGGTTAGAGAGACGGTTAGGGTTATGATTGGACCTAGGGTTAGGGTTATGTTGAGGGCTAGGGTTAGAGACACGGTTAGGGTTAGGATTGGACCTAGGGTTAGGGTTATGTTGAGGGCAAGGGTTAGAGAGACGGTTAGGGTTAGGATTGGACCTAGGGTTAGGGTTACGTTGACGGCTAGGCTTAGAGAGACGGTTAGGGTTAGGATTGGACCTAGGGTTAGGGTTATGTTGAGGGCTAGGGTTAGAGAGACGGTTAGGGTTATGATTGGACCTAGGGTTAGGGTTATGTTGAGGGCTGGGGTTAGGGAGACGATAAGGGTTAGGATTGGACCTAGGGTTAGGGTTAGGTTGAGGGCTAGGGTTAGAGAGACGGTTAGGGTTAGGATTGGACCTAGGGTTAGGGTTATGTTGAGGGCTAGGGTTAGAGAGACGGTTAGGGTGAGGATTAGACCTAGGGTTAGGGTTATGTTGAGGGCTAGGGTTAGAGAGACGGTTAGGGTTATGAGTGGACCTAGGGTTAGGGTTATGTTGAGGGCTAGGGTTAGAGAGACGGTTAGGGTTAGGATTGGACCTAGGGTTAGGGTTATGTTGAGGGCTATGGTTAGGGAGACGGTAAGGGTTAGGATTGGACCTAGGGTTAGGGTTATGTTGAGGGCTAGGGTTAGAGAGACGGTTAGGGTTATGAGTGGACCTAGGGTTAGGGTTATGTTGAGGGCTAGGGTTAGAGAGACGGTTAGGGTTAGGATTGGACCTAGGGTTAGGGTTATGTTAACGCTAGGGGTAGAGAGACGGTTAGGGTTATGATTGGACCTAGGGTTAGGGTTATGTTGAGGGCTAGGGTTAGAGAGACGGTTAGGGTTATGATTGGACCTAGGGTTAGGGTTATGTTGAGGGCTAGGGTTCGAGAGACGGTTAGGGTTAGGATTGGACCTAGGGTTAGGGTTATGTTGAGGGCTAGGGTTAGAGAGACGGTTAGGGTCATGATTGGACCTAGGGTTAGGGTTATGTTGAGGGCTAGGGTTAGAGAGACGGTTAGGGTTAGGATTGGACCTAGGGTTAGGGTTATGTTGAGGGCTAGGGTTAGAGAGACGGTTAGGGTTAGGATTGGACCTAGGGTTAGGGTTATGTTGAGGGCTAGGGTTAGAGAGACGGTTAGGGTTTTGAGTGGACCTAGGGATAGGGTTATGTTGAGGGCTAGGGTTAGAGAGACGATTAGGGTTAGGATTGGACCTAGGGTTAGGGTTATGTTGAGGGCTAGGGTTAGAGAGACGGTTAGGGTTAGGATTGGACCTAGGGTTAGGGTTATGTTGAGGGCTAGGGTTAGAGAGACGGTTAGGGTTAAGATTGGACCTAGGGTTAGGGTTATGTTGAGGGCTAGGGTTAGAGAGACGGTTAGGGTTAGGATTGGACCTAGGGTTAGGGTTATGTTGAGGGCTAGGGTTAGAGAGACGGTTAGGGTTAGGATTGGACCTAGGGTTAGGGTTATGTTGAGGGCTAGGGTTAGAGAGACGGTTAGGGTCATGATTGGACCTAGGGTTAGGGTTATGTTGAGGGCTAGGGTTAGAGAGACGGTTAGGGTTAGGATTGGACCTAGGGTTAGGGTTATGTTGAGGGCTAGGGTTAGGGAGACGGTAAGGGTTAGGATTAGACCTAGGGTTAGGGTTATGTTGAGGGCTAGGGTTAGAGAGACGGTTAGGGTTATTATTGGACCTAGGGTTAGGGTTATGTTGAGGGCTAGGGTTAGAGACACGGTTAGGGTTAGGATTGGACCTAGGGTTAGGGTTATGTTGAGGGCAAGGGTTAGAGAGACGGTTAGGGTTAGGATTGGACCTAGGGTTAGGGTTACGTTGACGGCTAGGCTTAGAGAGACGGTTAGGGTTAGGATTGGACCTAGGGTTAGGGTTATGTTGAGGGCTAGTGTTAGAGAGACGATTAGGGTTAGGATTGGACCTAGGGTTAGGGTTATGTTGAGGGCTAGGGTTAGGGAGACGGTAAGGGTTAGGATTGGACCTAGGGTTAGGGTTATGTTGAGGGCTAGGGTTAGAGAGACGGTTAGGGTTAGGATTGGACCTAGGGTTAGGGTTATGTTGACGGCTAGGCTTAGAGAGACGGTTAGGGTTAGGATTGGACCTAGGGTTAGGGTTATGTTGAGGGCTAGGGTTAGAGAGACGATTAGGGTTAGGATTGGACCTAGGGTTAGGGTTATGTTGAGGGCTAGGGTTAGGGAGACGGTAAGGGTTAGGATTGGACCTAGGGTTAGGGTTATGTTGAGGGCTAGGGTTAGAGAGACGGTTAGGGTTAGGATTGGACCTAGGGTTAGGGTTATGTTGAGGGCTAGGGTTAGAGAGACGGTTAGGGTCATGATTGGACCTAGGGTTAGGGTTATGTTGAGGGCTAGGGTTCGAGAGACGGTTAGGGTTAGGATTGGACCTAGGGTTAGGGTTATGTTGAGGGCTAGGGTTAGAGAGACGGTTAGGGTCATGATTGGACCTAGGGTTAGGGTTATGTTGAGGGCTAGGGTTAGAGAGACGGTTAGGGTTAGGATTGGACCTAGGGTTAGGGTTATGTTGAGGGCTAGGGTTAGAGAGACGGTTAGGGTTAGGATTGGACCTAGGGTTAGGGTTATGTTGAGGGCTAGGGTTAGAGAGACGGTTAGGGTTTTGAGTGGACCTAGGGATAGGGTTATGTTGAGGGCTAGGGTTAGAGAGACGATTAGGGTTAGGATTGGACCTAGGGTTAGGGTTATGTTGAGGGCTAGGGTTAGAGAGACGGTTAGGGTTAGGATTGGACCTAGGGTTAGGGTTATGTTGAGGGCTAGGGTTAGAGAGACGGTTAGGGTTAGGATTGGACCTAGGGTTAGGGTTATGTTGAGGGCTAGGGTTAGAGAGACGGTTAGGGTTAGGATTGGACCTAGGGTTAGGGTTATGTTGAGGGCTAGGGTTAGAGAGACGGTTAGGGTTATGATTGGACCTAGGGTTAGGGTTATGTTGAGGGCTAGGGTTAGAGAGACGGTTAGGGTTAGGATTGGACCTAGGGTTAGGGTTATGTTGAGGGCTAGGGTTAGAGAGACGGTTAGGGTTAGGATTGGACCTAGGGTTAGGGTTATGTTGAGGGCTAGGGTTAGAGAGACGGTTAGGGGTAGGATTGGACCTAGGGTTAGGGTTATGTTGAGGGCTAGGGTTAGAGAGACGGTTAGGGTTATGATTGGACCTAGGGTTAGGGTTATGTTGAGGGCTAGGGTTAGAGAGACGGTTAGGGTTAGGATTGGACCTAGGGTTAGGGTTATGTTGAGGGCTAGGGTTAGAGAGACGGTTAGGGTTAGGATTGGACCTAGGGTTAGGGTTATGTTGAGGGCTAGGGTTAGAGAGACGGTTAGGGTTAGGATTGGAAATAGGGTTAGGGTTATGTTGAGGGCTAGGGTTAGAGAGACGGTTAGGGTTATGATTGGACCTAGGGTTAGGGTTATGTTGAGGGCTAGGGTTAGAGAGACGGTTAGGGTTAGGATTGGACCTAGGGTTAGGGTTATGTTGAGGGCTAGGGTTAGAGAGACGGTTAGGGTTAGGATTGGACCTAGGGTTAGGGTTATGTTGAGGGCTAGGGTTAGAGAGACGGTTAGGGTTAGGATTGGACCTAGGGTTAGGGTTATGTTGAGGGCTAGGGTTAGAGAGACGGTTAGGGTTAGGATTGGACCTAGGGTTAGGGTTATGTTGAGGGCTAGGGTTAGGGAGACGGTAAGGGTTAGGATTAGACCTAGGGTTAGGGTTATGTTGAGGGCTAGGGTTAGAGAGACGGTTAGGGTTATGATTGGACCTAGGGTTAGGGTTATGTTGAGGGCTAGGGTTAGAGACACGGTTAGGGTTAGGATTGGACCTAGGGTTAGGGTTATGTTGAGGGCAAGGGTTAGAGAGACGGTTAGGGTTAGGATTGGACCTAGGGTTAGGGTTACGTTGACGGCTAGGCTTAGAGAGACGGTTAGGGTTAGGATTGGACCTAGGGTTAGGGTTATGTTGAGGGCTAGGGTTAGAGAGACGGTTAGGGTTATGATTGGACCTAGGGTTAGGGTTATGTTGAGGGCTGGGGTTAGGGAGACGATAAGGGTTAGGATTGGACCTAGGGTTAGGGTTAGGTTGAGGGCTAGGGTTAGAGAGACGGTTAGGGTTAGGATTGGACCTAGGGTTAGGGTTATGTTGAGGGCTAGGGTTAGAGAGACGGTTAGGGTGAGGATTAGACCTAGGGTTAGGGTTATGTTCAGGGCTAGGGTTAGAGAGACGGTTAGGGTTATGAGTGGACCTAGGGTTAGGGTTATGTTGAGGGCTAGGGTTAGAGAGCCGGTTAGGGTTAGGATTGGACCTAAGGTTAGGGTTATGTTGAGGGCTAGGGGTAGAGAGACGGTTAGGGTTATGATTGGACCTAGGGTTAGGGTTATGTTGAGGGCTAGGGTTAGAGAGACGGTTAGGGTTATGATTGGACCTAGGGTTAGGGTTATGTTGAGGGCTAGGGTTAGAGAGACGGTTAGGGTTAGGATTGGACCTAGGGTTAGGGTTATGTTGAGGGCTAGGGTTAGAGAGACGATTAGGGTTAGGATTGGACCTAGGGTTAGGGTTATGTTGAGGGCTAGGGTTAGGGAGACGGTAAGGGTTAGGATTGGACCTAAGGTTAGGGTTATGTGGAGGGCTAGGGTTAGAGAGACGGTTAGGGTTAGGATTGGACCTAGGGTTAGGGTTATGTTGAGGGATAGGGTTAGAGAGACGGTTAGGGTTAGGATTGGACCTAGGGTTAGGGTTATGTTGAGGGCTAGGGTTAGGGAGACGGTAAGGGTTAGGATTGGACCTAGGGTTAGGGTTATGTTGAGGGCTAGGGTTAGAGAGACGGTTAGGGTTAGGATTGGACCTAGGGTTAGGGTTATGTTGAGGGCTAGGATTAGAGAGACGGTTAGGGTTAGGATTGGACCTAGGGTTAGGGTTATGTTGAGGGCTAGGTTTAGGGAGACGGTAAGGGTTAGGATTGGACCTAGGGTTAGGGTTATGTTGAGGGCTAGGGTTAGAGAGACGGTTAGGGTTAGGATTGGACCTAGGGTTAGGGTTATGTGGAGGGCTAGGGTTAGAGAGACGGTTAGGGTTAGGATTGGACCTAGGGTTAGGGTTATGTGGAGGGCTAGGGTTAGAGAGACGGTTAGGGTTAGGATTGGACCTAGGGTTAGGGTTATGTTGAGGGATAGGGTTAGAGAGACGGTTAGGGTTAGGATTGGACCTAGGGTTAGGGTTATGTTGAGGGCTAGGGTTAGGGAGACGGTAAGGGTTAGGATTGGACCTAGGGTTAGGGTTATGTTGAGGGCTAGGGTTAGGGAGACGGTAAGGGTTAGGATTGGACCTAAGGTTAGGGTTATGTGGAGGGCTAGGGTTAGAGAGACGGTTAGGGTTAGGATTGGACCTAGGGTTAGGGTTATGTTGAGGGATAGGGTTAGAGAGACGGTTAGGGTTAGGATTGGACCTAGGGTTAGGGTTATGTTGAGGGCTAGGGTTAGGGAGACGGTAAGGGTTAGGATTGGACCTAGGGTTAGGGTTATGTTGAGGGCTAGGGTTAGAGAGACGGTTAGGGTTAGGATTGGACCTAGGGTTAGGGTTATGTTGAGGGCTAGGGTTAGAGAGACGGTTAGGGTTAGGATTGGACCTAGGGTTAGGGTTATGTTGAGGGCTAGGTTTAGGGAGACGGTAAGGGTTAGGATTGGACCTAGGGTTAGGGTTATGTTGAGGGCTAGGGTTAGAGAGACGGTTAGGGTTAGGATTGGACCTAGGGTTAGGGTTATGTGGAGGGCTAGGGTTAGAGAGACGGTTAGGGTTAGGATTGGACCTAGGGTTAGGGTTATGTGGAGGGCTAGGGTTAGAGAGACGGTTAGGGTTAGGATTGGACCTAGGGTTAGGGTTATGTTGAGGGATAGGGTTAGAGAGACGGTTAGGGTTAGGATTGGACCTAGGGTTAGGGTTATGTTGAGGGCTAGGGTTAGGGAGACGGTAAGGGTTAGGATTGGACCTAGGGTTAGGGTTATGTTGAGGGCTAGGGTTAGAGAGACGGTTAGGGTTAGGATTGGACCTAGGGTTAGGGTTATGTTGAGGGCTAGGGTTAGAGAGACGGTTAGGGTTAGGATTGGACCTAGGGTTAGGGTTATGTTGAGGGCTAGGTTTAGGGAGACGGTAAGGGTTAGGATTGGACCTAGGGTTAGGGTTATGTTGAGGGCTAGGGTTAGAGAGACGGTTAGGGTTAGGATTGGACCTAGGGTTAGGGTTATGTTGAGGGCTAGGGTTAGAGAGACGGTTAGGGTTATGATTGGACCACGGTTAGGGTTATGTTGAGGGCTAGGGTTAGGGAGACGGTAAGGGTTAGGATTGGACCTAGGGTTAGGGTTATGTTGAGGGCTAGGGTTAGAGAGACGGTTAGGGTTAGGTTTGGACCTAGGGTTAGGGTTATGTTGAGGGCTAGGGTTAGAGAGACGGTTAGGGTTAGGATTGGACCTAGGGTTAGGGTTATGTTGAGGGCTAGGGTTAGGGAGAGGGTAAGGGTTAGGATTAGACCTAGGGTTAGGGTTATGTTGAGGGCTAGGGTTAGAGAGACGGTTAGGGTTATGATTGGACCTAGGGTTAGGGTTATGTTGAGGGCTAGGGTTAGAGACACGGTTAGGGTTAGGATTGGACCTAGGGTTAGGGTTATGTTGAGGGCTAGGGTTAGAGTGACGGTTAGGGTTAGGATTGGACCTAGGGTTAGGGTTACGTTGACGGCTAGGCTTAGAGAGACGGTTAGCGTTAGGATTGGACCTAGGGTTAGGGTTATGTTGAGGGCTAGGGTTAGAGAGACGGTTAGGGTTATGATTGGACCTAGGGTTAGGGTTATGTTGAGGGCTGGGGTTAGGGAGACGATAAGGGTTAGGATTGGACCTAGGGTTAGGGTTAGGTTGAGGGCTAGGGTTAGAGAGACAGTTAGGGTTAGGATTGGACCTAGGGTTAGGGTTATGTTGAGGGCTAGGGTTAGAGAGACGGTTAGGGTTAGGATTGGACCTAGGGTTAGGGTTATGTTGAGGGCTAGGGTTAGAGAGACGGTTAGAGTTAGGATTGGAAATAGGGTTAGGGTTATGTTGAGGGCTAGGGTTAGAGAGACGGTTAGGGTTAGGATTGGACCTAGGGTTAGGGTTATGTTGAGGGCTAGGGTTAGAGAGACGGTTAGGGTTATGATTGGACGTAGGGTTAGGGTTATGTTGAGTGCTAGGGTTAGAGAGACGGTTAGGGTTAGGATTGGACCTAGCGTTAGGCTTATGTTGAGGGCTAGGGTTAGAGAGACGGTTAGGGTTAGGAATGGACCTAGGGTTAGGGTTATGTTGAGGGCTAGGTTTAGAGAGACGGTTAGGGTGAGGATTAGACCTAGGGTTAGGGTTATGTTGAGGGCTAGGGTTAGAGAGACGGTTAGGGTTATGATTGGACCTAGGGTTAGGGTTATGTTGAGGGCTAGGGTTAGAGAGACGGTTAGGGTTAGGATTGGACCTAGGGTTAGGGTTATGTTGAGGGCTAGGGTTAGAGAGACGGTTAGGGTTAGGATTGGACCTAGGGTTAGGGTTATGTTGAGGGCTAGGGTTAGAGAGACGGTTAGGGTTAGGATTGGACCTAGGGTTAGGGTTATGTTGAGGGCTAGGGTTAGAGAGACGGTTAGGGTTAGGATTGGACCTAGGGTTAGGGTTATGTTGAGGGCTAGGGTTAGGGAGACGGTAAGGGTTAGGATTAGACCTAGGGTTAGGGTTATGTTGAGGGCTAGGGTTAGAGAGACGGTTAGGGTTATGATTGGACCTAGGGTTAGGGTTATGTTGAGGGCTAGGGTTAGAGACACGGTTAGGGTTAGGATTGGACCTAGGGTTAGGGTTATGTTGAGGGCAAGGGTTAGAGAGACGGTTAGGGTTAGGATTGGACCTAGGGTTAGGGTTACGTTGACGGCTAGGCTTAGAGAGACGGTTAGGGTTAGGATTGGACCTAGGGTTAGGGTTATGTTGAGGGCTAGGGTTAGAGAGACGGTTAGGGTTATGATTGGACCTAGGGTTAGGGTTATGTTGAGGGCTGGGGTTAGGGAGACGATAAGGGTTAGGATTGGACCTAGGGTTAGGGTTAGGTTGAGGGCTAGGGTTAGAGAGACGGTTAGGGTTAGGATTGGACCTAGGGTTAGGGTTATGTTGAGGGCTAGGGTTAGAGAGACGGTTAGGGTGAGGATTAGACCTAGGGTTAGGGTTATGTTCAGGGCTAGGGTTAGAGAGACGGTTAGGGTTATGAGTGGACCTAGGGTTAGGGTTATGTTGAGGGCTAGGGTTAGAGAGCCGGTTAGGGTTAGGATTGGACCTAAGGTTAGGGTTATGTTGAGGGCTAGGGGTAGAGAGACGGTTAGGGTTATGATTGGACCTAGGGTTAGGGTTATGTTGAGGGCTAGGGTTAGAGAGACGGTTAGGGTTATGATTGGACCTAGGGTTAGGGTTATGTTGAGGGCTAGGGTTAGAGAGACGGTTAGGGTTAGGATTGGACCTAGGGTTAGGGTTATGTTGAGGGCTAGGGTTAGAGAGACGATTAGGGTTAGGATTGGACCTAGGGTTAGGGTTATGTTGAGGGCTAGGGTTAGGGAGACGGTAAGGGTTAGGATTGGACCTAAGGTTAGGGTTATGTGGAGGGCTAGGGTTAGAGAGACGGTTAGGGTTAGGATTGGACCTAGGGTTAGGGTTATGTTGAGGGATAGGGTTAGAGAGACGGTTAGGGTTAGGATTGGACCTAGGGTTAGGGTTATGTTGAGGGCTAGGGTTAGGGAGACGGTAAGGGTTAGGATTGGACCTAGGGTTAGGGTTATGTTGAGGGCTAGGGTTAGAGAGACGGTTAGGGTTATGATTGGACCACGGTTAGGGTTATGTTGAGGGCTAGGGTTAGGGAGACGGTAAGGGTTAGGATTGGACCTAGGGTTAGGGTTATGTTGAGGGCTAGGGTTAGAGAGACGGTTAGGGTTAGGTTTGGACCTAGGGTTAGGGTTATGTTGAGGGCTAGGGTTAGAGAGACGGTTAGGGTTAGGATTGGACCTAGGGTTAGGGTTATGTTGAGGGCTAGGGTTAGGGAGAGGGTAAGGGTTAGGATTAGACCTAGGGTTAGGGTTATGTTGAGGGCTAGGGTTAGAGAGACGGTTAGGGTTATGATTGGACCTAGGGTTAGGGTTATGTTGAGGGCTAGGGTTAGAGACACGGTTAGGGTTAGGATTGGACCTAGGGTTAGGGTTATGTTGAGGGCTAGGGTTAGAGAGACGGTTAGGGTTAGGATTGGACCTAGGGTTAGGGTTATGTTGAGGGCTAGGGTTAGAGAGACGGTTAGGGTTAGGATTGGACCTAGGGTTAGGGTTATGTTGAGGGCTAGGGTTAGAGAGACGGTTAGGGTTAGGATTGGACCTAGGGTTAGGGTTATGTTGAGGGCTAGGGTTAGAGAGACGGTTAGGGTTAGGATTGGACCTAGGGTTAGGGTTATGTTGAGGGCTAGGGTTAGGGAGACGGTAAGGGTTAGGATTAGACCTAGGGTTAGGGTTATGTTGAGGGCTAGGGTTAGAGAGACGGTTAGGGTTATGATTGGACCTAGGGTTAGGGTTATGTTGAGGGCTAGGGTTAGAGACACGGTTAGGGTTAGGATTGGACCTAGGGTTAGGGTTATGTTGAGGGCAAGGGTTAGAGAGACGGTTAGGGTTAGGATTGGACCTAGGGTTAGGGTTACGTTGACGGCTAGGCTTAGAGAGACGGTTAGGGTTAGGATTGGACCTAGGGTTAGGGTTATGTTGAGGGCTAGGGTTAGAGAGACGGTTAGGGTTATGATTGGACCTAGGGTTAGGGTTATGTTGAGGGCTGGGGTTAGGGAGACGATAAGGGTTAGGATTGGACCTAGGGTTAGGGTTAGGTTGAGGGCTAGGGTTAGAGAGACGGTTAGGGTTAGGATTGGACCTAGGGTTAGGGTTATGTTGAGGGCTAGGGTTAGAGAGACGGTTAGGGTGAGGATTAGACCTAGGGTTAGGGTTATGTTCAGGGCTAGGGTTAGAGAGACGGTTAGGGTTATGAGTGGACCTAGGGTTAGGGTTATGTTGAGGGCTAGGGTTAGAGAGCCGGTTAGGGTTAGGATTGGACCTAAGGTTAGGGTTATGTTGAGGGCTAGGGGTAGAGAGACGGTTAGGGTTATGATTGGACCTAGGGTTAGGGTTATGTTGAGGGCTAGGGTTAGAGAGACGGTTAGGGTTATGATTGGACCTAGGGTTAGGGTTATGTTGAGGGCTAGGGTTAGAGAGACGGTTAGGGTTAGGATTGGACCTAGGGTTAGGGTTATGTTGAGGGCTAGGGTTAGAGAGACGATTAGGGTTAGGATTGGACCTAGGGTTAGGGTTATGTTGAGGGCTAGGGTTAGGGAGACGGTAAGGGTTAGGATTGGACCTAAGGTTAGGGTTATGTGGAGGGCTAGGGTTAGAGAGACGGTTAGGGTTAGGATTGGACCTAGGGTTAGGGTTATGTTGAGGGATAGGGTTAGAGAGACGGTTAGGGTTAGGATTGGACCTAGGGTTAGGGTTATGTTGAGGGCTAGGGTTAGGGAGACGGTAAGGGTTAGGATTGGACCTAGGGTTAGGGTTATGTTGAGGGCTAGGGTTAGAGAGACGGTTAGGGTTATGATTGGACCACGGTTAGGGTTATGTTGAGGGCTAGGGTTAGGGAGACGGTAAGGGTTAGGATTGGACCTAGGGTTAGGGTTATGTTGAGGGCTAGGGTTAGAGAGACGGTTAGGGTTAGGTTTGGACCTAGGGTTAGGGTTATGTTGAGGGCTAGGGTTAGAGAGACGGTTAGGGTTAGGATTGGACCTAGGGTTAGGGTTATGTTGAGGGCTAGGGTTAGGGAGAGGGTAAAGGTTAGGATTAGACCTAGGGTTAGGGTTATGTTGAGGGCTAGGGTTAGAGAGACGGTTAGGGTTATGATTGGACCTAGGGTTAGGGTTATGTTGAGGGCTAGGGTTAGAGACACGGTTAGGGTTAGGATTGGACCTAGGGTTAGGGTTATGTTGAGGGCTAGGGTTAGAGTGACGGTTAGGGTTAGGATTGGACCTAGGGTTAGGGTTACGTTGACGGCTAGGCTTAGAGAGACGGTTAGCGTTAGGATTGGACCTAGGGTTAGGGTTATGTTGAGGGCTAGGGTTAGAGAGACGGTTAGGGTTATGATTGGACCTAGGGTTAGGGTTATGTTGAGGGCTGGGGTTAGGGAGACGATAAGGGTTAGGATTGGACCTAGGGTTAGGGTTAGGTTGAGGGCTAGGGTTAGAGAGACAGTTAGGGTTAGGATTGGACCTAGGGTTAGGGTTATGTTGAGGGCTAGGGTTAGAGAGACGGTTAGGGTTAGGATTGGACCTAGGGTTAGGGTTATGTTGAGGGCTAGGGTTAGAGAGACGGTTAGAGTTAGGATTGGAAATAGGGTTAGGGTTATGTTGAGGGCTAGGGTTAGAGAGACGGTTAGAGTTAGGATTGAACCTAGGGTTAGGGTTATGTTGAGGGCTAGGGTTAGAGAGACGGTTAGGGTTAGGATTGGACCTAGGGTTAGGGTTATGTTGAGGGCTAGGGTTAGAGAGACGGTTAGGGTTAGGATTGGACCTAGGGTTAGGGTTATGTTGAGGGCTAGGGTTAGAGAGACGGTTAGGGTTAGGATTGGACCTAGGGTTAGGGTTATGTTGAGGGCTAGGGTTAGGGAGACGGTAAGGGTTAGGATTAGACCTAGGGTTAGGGTTATGTTGAGGGCTAGGGTTAGAGAGACGGTTAGGGTTATGATTGGACCTAGGGTTAGGGTTATGTTGAGGGCTAGGGTTAGAGACACGGTTAGGGTTAGGATTGGACCTAGGGTTAGGGTTATGTTGAGGGCAAGGGTTAGAGAGACGGTTAGGGTTAGGATTGGACCTAGGGTTAGGGTTACGTTGACGGCTAGGCTTAGAGAGACGGTTAGGGTTAGGATTGGACCTAGGGTTAGGGTTATGTTGAGGGCTAGGGTTAGAGAGACGGTTAGGGTTATGATTGGACCTAGGGTTAGGGTTATGTTGAGGGCTGGGGTTAGGGAGACGATAAGGGTTAGGATTGGACCTAGGGTTAGGGTTAGGTTGAGGGCTAGGGTTAGAGAGACGGTTAGGGTTAGGATTGGACCTAGGGTTAGGGTTATGTTGAGGGCTAGGGTTAGAGAGACGGTTAGGGTGAGGATTAGACCTAGGGTTAGGGTTATGTTCAGGGCTAGGGTTAGAGAGACGGTTAGGGTTATGAGTGGACCTAGGGTTAGGGTTATGTTGAGGGCTAGGGTTAGAGAGCCGGTTAGGGTTAGGATTGGACCTAAGGTTAGGGTTATGTTGAGGGCTAGGGGTAGAGAGACGGTTAGGGTTATGATTGGACCTAGGGTTAGGGTTATGTTGAGGGCTAGGGTTAGAGAGACGGTTAGGGTTATGATTGGACCTAGGGTTAGGGTTATGTTGAGGGCTAGGGTTAGAGAGACGGTTAGGGTTAGGATTGGACCTAGGGTTAGGGTTATGTTGAGGGCTAGGGTTAGAGAGACGATTAGGGTTAGGATTGGACCTAGGGTTAGGGTTATGTTGAGGGCTAGGGTTAGGGAGACGGTAAGGGTTAGGATTGGACCTAAGGTTAGGGTTATGTGGAGGGCTAGGGTTAGAGAGACGGTTAGGGTTAGGATTGGACCTAGGGTTAGGGTTATGTTGAGGGATAGGGTTAGAGAGACGGTTAGGGTTAGGATTGGACCTAGGGTTAGGGTTATGTTGAGGGCTAGGGTTAGGGAGACGGTAAGGGTTAGGATTGGACCTAGGGTTAGGGTTATGTTGAGGGCTAGGGTTAGAGAGACGGTTAGGGTTAGGATTGGACCTAGGGTTAGGGTTATGTTGAGGGCTAGGGTTAGAGAGACGGTTAGGGTTAGGATTGGACCTAGGGTTAGGGTTATGTTGAGGGCTAGGTTTAGGGAGACGGTAAGGGTTAGGATTGGACCTAGGGTTAGGGTTATGTTGAGGGCTAGGGTTAGAGAGACGGTTAGGGTTAGGATTGGACCTAGGGTTAGGGTTATGTGGAGGGCTAGGGTTAGAGAGACGGTTAGGGTTAGGATTGGACCTAGGGTTAGGGTTATGTGGAGGGCTAGGGTTAGAGAGACGGTTAGGGTTAGGATTGGACCTAGGGTTAGGGTTATGTTGAGGGATAGGGTTAGAGAGACGGTTAGGGTTAGGATTGGACCTAGGGTTAGGGTTATGTTGAGGGCTAGGGTTAGGGAGACGGTAAGGGTTAGGATTGGACCTAGGGTTAGGGTTATGTTGAGGGCTAGGGTTAGGGAGACGGTAAGGGTTAGGATTGGACCTAAGGTTAGGGTTATGTGGAGGGCTAGGGTTAGAGAGACGGTTAGGGTTAGGATTGGACCTAGGGTTAGGGTTATGTTGAGGGATAGGGTTAGAGAGACGGTTAGGGTTAGGATTGGACCTAGGGTTAGGGTTATGTTGAGGGCTAGGGTTAGGGAGACGGTAAGGGTTAGGATTGGACCTAGGGTTAGGGTTATGTTGAGGGCTAGGGTTAGAGAGACGGTTAGGGTTAGGATTGGACCTAGGGTTAGGGTTATGTTGAGGGCTAGGGTTAGAGAGACGGTTAGGGTTAGGATTGGACCTAGGGTTAGGGTTATGTTGAGGGCTAGGTTTAGGGAGACGGTAAGGGTTAGGATTGGACCTAGGGTTAGGGTTATGTTGAGGGCTAGGGTTAGAGAGACGGTTAGGGTTAGGATTGGACCTAGGGTTAGGGTTATGTGGAGGGCTAGGGTTAGAGAGACGGTTAGGGTTAGGATTGGACCTAGGGTTAGGGTTATGTGGAGGGCTAGGGTTAGAGAGACGGTTAGGGTTAGGATTGGACCTAGGGTTAGGGTTATGTTGAGGGATAGGGTTAGAGAGACGGTTAGGGTTAGGATTGGACCTAGGGTTAGGGTTATGTTGAGGGCTAGGGTTAGGGAGACGGTAAGGGTTAGGATTGGACCTAGGGTTAGGGTTATGTTGAGGGCTAGGGTTAGAGAGACGGTTAGGGTTAGGATTGGACCTAGGGTTAGGGTTATGTTGAGGGCTAGGGTTAGAGAGACGGTTAGGGTTAGGATTGGACCTAGGGTTAGGGTTATGTTGAGGGCTAGGTTTAGGGAGACGGTAAGGGTTAGGATTGGACCTAGGGTTAGGGTTATGTTGAGGGCTAGGGTTAGAGAGACGGTTAGGGTTAGGATTGGACCTAGGGTTAGGGTTATGTTGAGGGCTAGGGTTAGAGAGACGGTTAGGGTTATGATTGGACCACCCTTAGGGTTATGTTGAGGGCTAGGGTTAGGGAGACGGTAAGGGTTAGGATTGGACCTAGGGTTAGGGTTATGTTGAGGGCTAGGGTTAGAGAGACGGTTAGGGTTAGGTTTGGACCTAGGGTTAGGGTTATGTTGAGGGCTAGGGTTAGAGAGACGGTTAGGGTTAGGATTGGACCTAGGGTTAGGGTTATGTTGAGGGCTAGGGTTAGGGAGAGGGTAAGGGTTAGGATTAGACCTAGGGTTAGGGTTATGTTGAGGGCTAGGGTTAGAGAGACGGTTAGGGTTATGATTGGACCTAGGGTTAGGGTTATGTTGAGGGCTAGGGTTAGAGACACGGTTAGGGTTAGGATTGGACCTAGGGTTAGGGTTATGTTGAGGGCTAGGGTTAGAGTGACGGTTAGGGTTAGGATTGGACCTAGGGTTAGGGTTACGTTGACGGCTAGGCTTAGAGAGACGGTTAGCGTTAGGATTGGACCTAGGGTTAGGGTTATGTTGAGGGCTAGGGTTAGAGAGACGGTTAGGGTTATGATTGGACCTAGGGTTAGGGTTATGTTGAGGGCTGGGGTTAGGGAGACGATAAGGGTTAGGATTGGACCTAGGGTTAGGGTTAGGTTGAGGGCTAGGGTTAGAGAGACAGTTAGGGTTAGGATTGGACCTAGGGTTAGGGTTATGTTGAGGGCTAGGGTTAGAGAGACGGTTAGGGTTAGGATTGGACCTAGGGTTAGGGTTATGTTGAGGGCTAGGGTTAGAGAGACGGTTAGAGTTAGGATTGGAAATAGGGTTAGGGTTATGTTGAGGGCTAGGGTTAGAGAGACGGTTAGGGTTAGGATTGGACCTAGGGTTAGGGTTATGTTGAGGGCTAGGGTTAGAGAGACGGTTAGGGTTATGATTGGACGTAGGGTTAGGGTTATGTTGAGTGCTAGGGTTAGAGAGACGGTTAGGGTTAGGATTGGACCTAGCGTTAGGCTTATGTTGAGGGCTAGGGTTAGAGAGACGGTTAGGGTTAGGAATGGACCTAGGGTTAGGGTTATGTTGAGGGCTAGGTTTAGAGAGACGGTTAGGGTGAGGATTAGACCTAGGGTTAGGGTTATGTTGAGGGCTAGGGTTAGAGAGACGGTTAGGGTTATGAGTGGACCTAGGGTTAGGGTTATGTTGAGGGCTAGGGTTAGAGAGACGGTTAGGGTTATGATTGGACCTAGGGTTAGGGTTATGTTGAGGGCTAGGGTTAGAGAGACGGTTAGGGTTAGGATTGGACCTAGGGTTAGGGTTATGTTGAGGGCTAGGGTTAGGGAGACGGTAAGGGTTAGGATTGGACCTAGGGTTAGGGTTATGTTGAGGGCTAGGGTTAGAGAGACGGTTAGGGTTAGGATTGGACCTAGGGTTAGGGTTATGTTGAGGGCTATGGTTAGAGAGACGGTTAGGGTTAGGATTGGACCTAGGGTTAGGGTTATGTTGAGGGCTAGGGTTAGAGAGACGGTTAGGGTTAGGATTGGACCTAGGGTTAGGGTTATGTTGAGGGCTAGGGTTAGAGAGACGGTTAGGGTTAGGATTGGACCTAGGGTTAGGGTTATGTTGAGGGCTAGGGTTAGAGAGACGGTTAGGGTTAGGATTGGACCTAGGGTTAGGGTTATGTTGAGGGCAGGGTTAGAGAGACGGTTAGGGTTATGATTGGACCTAGGGTTAGGGTTATGTTGAGGGCTAGGGTTAGAGAGACGGTTAGGGTTAGGATTGGACCTAGGGTTAGGGTTATGTTGAGGGCTAGGGTTAGAGACGGTTAGGGTTAGGATTGGACCTAGGGTTAGGTTTATGTTGAGGGCTAGGGTTAGAGAGACGGTTAGGGTTTTGAGTGGACCTAGGGATAGGGTTATGTTGAGGGCTAGGGTTAGAGAGACGGTTAGGGTTAGGATTGGACCTAGGGTTAGGGTTATGTTGAGGGCTAGGGTTAGAGAGACGGTTAGGGTTAGGATTGGACCTAGGGTTAGGGTTATGTTGAGGGCTAGGGTTAGAGAGACGGTTAGGGTTATGATTGGACCTAGGGTTAGGGTTATGTTGAGGGTTAGGGTTAGAGACGGTTAGGGTTAGGATTGGACCTAGGGTTAGGGTTATGTTGAGGGCTAGGGTTACAGAGACGGTTAGGGTTAGGATTGGACCTAGGGTTAGGGTTATGTTGAGGGCTAGGGTTAGAGAGACGGTTAGGGGTAGGATTGGACCTAGGGTTAGGGTTATGTTGAGGGCTAGGGTTAGAGAGACGGTTAGGGTTATGATTGGACCTAGGGTTAGGGTTATGTTGAGGGCTAGGGTTAGAGAGACGGTTAGGGTTAGGATTGGACCTAGGGTTAGGGTTATGTTGAGGGCTAGGGTTAGAGAGACGGTTAGGGTTAGGATTGGACCTAGGGTTAGGGTTATGTTGAGGGCTAGGGTTAGAGAGACGGTTAGGGTTAGGATTGGACCTAGGGTTAGGGTTATGTTGAGGGCTAGGGTTAGAGAGACGGTTATGGGTTATGATTGTACCTAGGGTTAGGGTTATGTTGAGGGCTAGGGTTAGAGAGACGGTTAGGGTTAGGATTGGACCTAGGGTTAGGGTTATGTTGAGGGCTAGGGTTGGAGAGACGGTTAGGGTAGGATTGGACCTAGGGTTAGGGTTATGTTGAGGGCTAGGGTTAGAGAGACGGTTAGGGTTAGGATTGGACCTAGGGTTAGGGTTATGTTGAGGGCTAGGGTTAGAGAGACGGTTATGGTTAGGATTGGACCTAGGGTTAGGGTTATGTTGAGGGCTAGGGTTAGAGAGACGGTTAGGGTCATGATTGGACCTAGGGTTAGGGTTATGTTGAGGGCTAGGGTTAGAGAGACGGTTAGGGTTAGGATTGGACCTAGGGTTAGGGTTATGTTGAGGGCTAGGGTTAGAGAGACGGTTAGGGTTATGATTGGACCTAGGGTTAGGGTTATGTTGAGGGCTAGGGTTAGAGAGACGGTTAGGGTTAGGATTGGACCTAGGGTTAGGGTTATGTTGAGGGCTAGGGTTAGAGAGACGGTTAGGGTTAGGATTGGACCTAGGGTTAGGGTTATGTTGAGGGCTAGGGTTAGAGAGACGGTTAGGGTTAGGATTGGACCTAGGGTTAGGGTTATGTTGAGGGCTAGGGTTAGAGAGACGGTTAGGGTTTTGAGTGGACCTAGGGATAGGGTTATGTTGAGGGCTAGGGTTAGAGAGACGGTTAGGGTTAGGATTGGACCTAGGGTTAGGGTTATGTTGAGGGCTAGGGTTAGAGAGACGGTTAGGGTTAGGATTGGACCTAGGGTTAGGGTTATGTTGAGGGCTAGGGTTAGAGAGACGGTTAGGGTTAGGATTGGACCTAGGGTTAGGGTTATGTTGAGGGCTAGGGTTAGAGAGACGGTTAGGGTTAGGATTGGACCTAGGGTTAGGGTTATGTTGAGGGCTAGGGTTAGAGAGACGGTTAGGGTTAGGATTGGACCTAGGGTTAGGGTTATGTTGAGGGCAGGGTTAGAGAGACGGTTAGGGTTATGATTGGACCTAGGGTTAGGGTTATGTTGAGGGCTAGGGTTAGAGAGACGGTTAGGGTTAGGATTGGACCTAGGGTTAGGGTTATGTTGAGGGCTAGGGTTAGAGACGGTTAGGGTTAGGATTGGACCTAGGGTTAGGTTTATGTTGAGGGCTAGGGTTAGAGAGACGGTTAGGGTTTTGAGTGGACCTAGGGATAGGGTTATGTTGAGGGCTAGGGTTAGAGAGACGGTTAGGGTTAGGATTGGACCTAGGGTTAGGGTTATGTTGAGGGCTAGGGTTAGAGAGACGGTTAGGGTTAGGATTGGACCTAGGGTTAGGGTTATGTTGAGGGCTAGGGTTAGAGAGACGGTTAGGGTTATGATTGGACCTAGGGTTAGGGTTATGTTGAGGGTTAGGGTTAGATACGGTTAGGGTTAGGATTGGACCTAGGGTTAGGGTTATGTTGAGGGCTAGGGTTACAGAGACGGTTAGGGTTAGGATTGGACCTAGGGTTAGGGTTATGTTGAGGGCTAGGGTTAGAGAGACGGTTAGGGGTAGGATTGGACCTAGGGTTAGGGTTATGTTGAGGGCTAGGGTTAGAGAGACGGTTAGGGTTATGATTGGACCTAGGGTTAGGGTTATGTTGAGGGCTAGGGTTAGAGAGACGGTTAGGGTTAGGATTGGACCTAGGGTTAGGGTTATGTTGAGGGCTAGGGTTAGAGAGACGGTTAGGGTTAGGATTGGACCTAGGGTTAGGGTTATGTTGAGGGCTAGGGTTAGAGAGACGGTTAGGGTTAGGATTGGACCTAGGGTTAGGGTTATGTTGAGGGCTAGGGTTAGAGAGACGGTTATGGGTTATGATTGTACCTAGGGTTAGGGTTATGTTGAGGGCTAGGGTTAGAGAGACGGTTAGGGTTAGGATTGGACCTAGGGTTAGGGTTATGTTGAGGGCTAGGGTTGGAGAGACGGTTAGGGTAGGATTGGACCTAGGGTTAGGGTTATGTTGAGGGCTAGGGTTAGAGAGACGGTTAGGGTTAGGATTGGACCTAGGGTTAGGGTTATGTTGAGGGCTAGGGTTAGAGAGACGGTTATGGTTAGGATTGGACCTAGGGTTAGGGTTATGTTGAGGGCTAGGGTTAGAGAGACGGTTAGGGTCATGATTGGACCTAGGGTTAGGGTTATGTTGAGGGCTAGGGTTAGAGAGACGGTTAGGGTTAGGATTGGACCTAGGGTTAGGGTTATGTTGAGGGGTAGGGTTAGAGAGACGGTTAGGGTTTTGAGTGGACCTAGGGATAGGGTTATGTTGAGGGCTAGGGTTAGAGAGACGGTTAGGGTTAGGATTGGACCTAGGGTTAGGGTTATGTTGAGGGCTAGGGTTAGAGAGACGGTTAGGGTTAGGATTGGACCTAGGGTTAGGGTTATGTTGAGGGTTAGGGTTAGAGAGACGGTTAGGGTTAGGATTGGACCTAGGGTTAGGGTTATGTTGAGGGCTAGGGTTAGAGAGACGGTTAGGGTTAGGATTGGACCTAGGGTTAGGGTTATGTTGAGGGCTAGGGTTAGAGAGACGGTTAGGGTTATGATTGGACCTAGGGTTAGGGTTATGTTGAGGGCTAGGGTTAGAGAGACGGTTAGGGTTAGGATTGGACCTAGGGTTAGGGTTATGTTGAGGGCTAGGGTTAGAGAGACGGTTAGGGTTAGGATTGGACCTAGGGTTAGGGTTATGTTGAGGGCTAGGGTTAGAGAGACGGTTAGGGTTATGATTGGACCTAGGGTTAGGGTTATGTTGAGGGTTAGGGTTAGAGACGGTTAGGGTTAGGATTGGACCTAGGGTTAGGGTTATGTTGAGGGCTAGGGTTACAGAGACGGTTAGGGTTAGGATTGGACCTAGGGTTAGGGTTATGTTGAGGGCTAGGGTTAGAGAGACGGTTAGGGGTAGGATTGGACCTAGGGTTAGGGTTATGTTGAGGGCTAGGGTTAGAGAGACGGTTAGGGTTATGATTGGACCTAGGGTTAGGGTTATGTTGAGGGCTAGGGTTAGAGAGACGGTTAGGGTTAGGATTGGACCTAGGGTTAGGGTTATGTTGAGGGCTAGGGTTAGAGAGACGGTTAGGGTTAGGATTGGACCTAGGGTTAGGGTTATGTTGAGGGCTAGGGTTAGAGAGACGGTTAGGGTTAGGATTGGACCTAGGGTTAGGGTTATGTTGAGGGCTAGGGTTAGAGAGACGGTTATGGGTTATGATTGTACCTAGGGTTAGGGTTATGTTGAGGGCTAGGGTTAGAGAGACGGTTAGGGTTAGGATTGGACCTAGGGTTAGGGTTATGTTGAGGGCTAGGGTTGGAGAGACGGTTAGGGTAGGATTGGACCTAGGGTTAGGGTTATGTTGAGGGCTAGGGTTAGAGAGACGGTTAGGGTTAGGATTGGACCTAGGGTTAGGGTTATGTTGAGGGCTAGGGTTAGAGAGACGGTTATGGTTAGGATTGGACCTAGGGTTAGGGTTATGTTGAGGGCTAGGGTTAGAGAGACGGTTAGGGTCATGATTGGACCTAGGGTTAGGGTTATGTTGAGGGCTAGGGTTAGAGAGACGGTTAGGGTTAGGATTGGACCTAGGGTTAGGGTTATGTTGAGGGCTAGGGTTAGAGAGACGGTTAGGGTTAGGATTGGACCTAGGGTTAGGGTTATGTTGAGGGCTAGGGTTAGAGACGGTTAGGGTTAGGATTGGACCTAGGGTTAGGTTTATGTTGAGGGCTAGGGTTAGAGAGACGGTTAGGGTTAGGATTGGACCTAGGGTTAGGGTTATGTTGAGGGCTAGGGTTAGAGAGACGGTTAGGGTTATGATTGGACCTAGGGTTAGGGTTATGTTGAGGGCTAGGGTTAGAGAGACGGTTAGGGTTAGGATTGGACCTAGGGTTAGGGTTATGTTGAGGGCTAGGGTTAGAGAGACGGTTAGGGTTAGGATTGGACCTAGGGTTAGGGTTATGTTGAGGGCTAGGGTTAGAGAGACGGTTAGGGTTATGATTGGACCTAGGGTTAGGGTTATGTTGAGGGTTAGGGTTAGAGACGGTTAGGGTTAGGATTGGACCTAGGGTTAGGGTTATGTTGAGGGCTAGGGTTACAGAGACGGTTAGGGTTAGGATTGGACCTAGGGTTAGGGTTATGTTGAGGGCTAGGGTTAGAGAGACGGTTAGGGGTAGGATTGGACCTAGGGTTAGGGTTATGTTGAGGGCTAGGGTTAGAGAGACGGTTAGGGTTATGATTGGACCTAGGGTTAGGGTTATGTTGAGGGCTAGGGTTAGAGAGACGGTTAGGGTTAGGATTGGACCTAGGGTTAGGGTTATGTTGAGGGCTAGGGTTAGAGAGACGGTTAGGGTTAGGATTGGACCTAGGGTTAGGGTTATGTTGAGGGCTAGGGTTAGAGAGACGGTTAGGGTTAGGATTGGACCTAGGGTTAGGGTTATGTTGAGGGCTAGGGTTAGAGAGACGGTTATGGGTTATGATTGTACCTAGGGTTAGGGTTATGTTGAGGGCTAGGGTTAGAGAGACGGTTAGGGTTAGGATTGGACCTAGGGTTAGGGTTATGTTGAGGGCTAGGGTTGGAGAGACGGTTAGGGTAGGATTGGACCTAGGGTTAGGGTTATGTTGAGGGCTAGGGTTAGAGAGACGGTTAGGGTTAGGATTGGACCTAGGGTTAGGGTTATGTTGAGGGCTAGGGTTAGAGAGACGGTTATGGTTAGGATTGGACCTAGGGTTAGGGTTATGTTGAGGGCTAGGGTTAGAGAGACGGTTAGGGTCATGATTGGACCTAGGGTTAGGGTTATGTTGAGGGCTAGGGTTAGAGAGACGGTTAGGGTTAGGATTGGACCTAGGGTTAGGGTTATGTTGAGGGCTAGGGTTAGAGAGACGGTTAGGGTTATGATTGGACCTAGGGTTAGGGTTATGTTGAGGGCTAGGGTTAGAGAGACGGTTAGGGTTAGGATTGGACCTAGGGTTAGGGTTATGTTGAGGGCTAGGGTTAGAGAGACGGTTAGGGTTAGGATTGGACCTAGGGTTAGGGTTATGTTGAGGGCTAGGGTTAGAGAGACGGTTAGGGTTAGGATTGGACCTAGGGTTAGGGTTATGTTGAGGGCTAGGGTTAGAGAGACGGTTAGGGTTTTGAGTGGACCTAGGGATAGGGTTATGTTGAGGGCTAGGGTTAGAGAGACGGTTAGGGTTAGGATTGGACCTAGGGTTAGGGTTATGTTGAGGGCTAGGGTTAGAGAGACGGTTAGGGTTAGGATTGGACCTAGGGTTAGGGTTATGTTGAGGGCTAGGGTTAGAGAGACGGTTAGGGTTAGGATTGGACCTAGGGTTAGGGTTATGTTGAGGGCTAGGGTTAGAGAGACGGTTAGGGTTAGGATTGGACCTAGGGTTAGGGTTATGTTGAGGGCTAGGGTTAGAGAGACGGTTAGGGTTAGGATTGGACCTAGGGTTAGGGTTATGTTGAGGGCAGGGTTAGAGAGACGGTTAGGGTTATGATTGGACCTAGGGTTAGGGTTATGTTGAGGGCTAGGGTTAGAGAGACGGTTAGGGTTAGGATTGGACCTAGGGTTAGGGTTATGTTGAGGGCTAGGGTTAGAGACGGTTAGGGTTAGGATTGGACCTAGGGTTAGGTTTATGTTGAGGGCTAGGGTTAGAGAGACGGTTAGGGTTTTGAGTGGACCTAGGGATAGGGTTATGTTGAGGGCTAGGGTTAGAGAGACGGTTAGGGTTAGGATTGGACCTAGGGTTAGGGTTATGTTGAGGGCTAGGGTTAGAGAGACGGTTAGGGTTAGGATTGGACCTAGGGTTAGGGTTATGTTGAGGGCTAGGGTTAGAGAGACGGTTAGGGTTATGATTGGACCTAGGGTTAGGGTTATGTTGAGGGTTAGGGTTAGATACGGTTAGGGTTAGGATTGGACCTAGGGTTAGGGTTATGTTGAGGGCTAGGGTTACAGAGACGGTTAGGGTTAGGATTGGACCTAGGGTTAGGGTTATGTTGAGGGCTAGGGTTAGAGAGACGGTTAGGGGTAGGATTGGACCTAGGGTTAGGGTTATGTTGAGGGCTAGGGTTAGAGAGACGGTTAGGGTTATGATTGGACCTAGGGTTAGGGTTATGTTGAGGGCTAGGGTTAGAGAGACGGTTAGGGTTAGGATTGGACCTAGGGTTAGGGTTATGTTGAGGGCTAGGGTTAGAGAGACGGTTAGGGTTAGGATTGGACCTAGGGTTAGGGTTATGTTGAGGGCTAGGGTTAGAGAGACGGTTAGGGTTAGGATTGGACCTAGGGTTAGGGTTATGTTGAGGGCTAGGGTTAGAGAGACGGTTATGGGTTATGATTGTACCTAGGGTTAGGGTTATGTTGAGGGCTAGGGTTAGAGAGACGGTTAGGGTTAGGATTGGACCTAGGGTTAGGGTTATGTTGAGGGCTAGGGTTGGAGAGACGGTTAGGGTAGGATTGGACCTAGGGTTAGGGTTATGTTGAGGGCTAGGGTTAGAGAGACGGTTAGGGTTAGGATTGGACCTAGGGTTAGGGTTATGTTGAGGGCTAGGGTTAGAGAGACGGTTATGGTTAGGATTGGACCTAGGGTTAGGGTTATGTTGAGGGCTAGGGTTAGAGAGACGGTTAGGGTCATGATTGGACCTAGGGTTAGGGTTATGTTGAGGGCTAGGGTTAGAGAGACGGTTAGGGTTAGGATTGGACCTAGGGTTAGGGTTATGTTGAGGGGTAGGGTTAGAGAGACGGTTAGGGTTTTGAGTGGACCTAGGGATAGGGTTATGTTGAGGGCTAGGGTTAGAGAGACGGTTAGGGTTAGGATTGGACCTAGGGTTAGGGTTATGTTGAGGGCTAGGGTTAGAGAGACGGTTAGGGTTAGGATTGGACCTAGGGTTAGGGTTATGTTGAGGGTTAGGGTTAGAGAGACGGTTAGGGTTAGGATTGGACCTAGGGTTAGGGTTATGTTGAGGGCTAGGGTTAGAGAGACGGTTAGGGTTAGGATTGGACCTAGGGTTAGGGTTATGTTGAGGGCTAGGGTTAGAGAGACGGTTAGGGTTATGATTGGACCTAGGGTTAGGGTTATGTTGAGGGCTAGGGTTAGAGAGACGGTTAGGGTTAGGATTGGACCTAGGGTTAGGGTTATGTTGAGGGCTAGGGTTAGAGAGACGGTAAGGGTTAGGATTGGACCTAGGGTTAGGGTTATGTTGAGGGCTAGGGTTAGAGAGACGGTTAGGGGTAGGATTGGACCTAGGGTTAGGGTTATGTTGAGGGCTAGGGTTAGAGAGACGGTTAGGGTTATGATTGGACCTAGGGTTAGGGTTATGTTGAGGGCTAGGGATGGAGAGACGGTTAGGGTTAGGATTGGACCTAGGGTTAGGGTTATGTTGAGGGCTAGGGTTAGAGAGACGGTTAGGGTTAGGATTGGACCTAGGGTTAGGGTTATGTTGAGGGCTAGGGTTAGAGAGACGGTTAGGGTTAGGATTGGAAATAGGGTTAGGGTTATGTTGAGGGCTAGGGTTAGAGAGACGGTTAGGGTTATGATTGGACCTAGGGTTAGGGTTATGTTGAGGGCTAGGGTTAGAGAGACGGTTAGGGTTAGGATTGGACCTAGGGTTAGGGTTATGTTGAGGGCTAGGGTTAGAGAGACGGTTAGGGTTAGGATTGGACCTAGGGTTAGGGTTATGTTGAGGGCTAGGGTTAGAGAGACGGTTAGCGTTAGGATTGGACCTAGGGTTAGGGTTATGTTGAGGGCTAGGGTTAGAGAGACGGTTAGGGTTAGGATTGGACCTAGGGTTAGGGTTATGTTGAGGGCTAGGGTTAGGGAGACGGTAAGGGTTAGGATTAGACCTAGGGTTAGGGTTATGTTGAGGGCTAGGGTTAGAGAGACGGTTAGGGTTATGATTGGACCTAGGGTTAGGGTTATGTTGAGGGCTAGGTTTAGAGACACGGTTAGGGTTAGGATTGGACCTAGGGTTAGGGTTATGTTGAGGGCTAGGGTTAGAGAGACGGTTAGGGTTAGGATTGGACCAAGGGTTAGGCTTATGTTGAGGGCTAGGGTTAGAGAGACGGTTAGGGTTAGGATTGGACCTAGGGTTAGGGTTATGTTGAGGGCTAGGGTTAGAGAGACGGTTAGGGTGAGGATTAGACCTAGGGTTAGGGTTATGTTGAGGGCTAGGGTTAGAGAGACGGTTAGGGTTATGAGTGGACCTAGGGTTAGGGTTATGTTGAGGGCTAGGGTTAGAGAGACGGTTAGGGTTAGGATTGGACCTAGGGTTAGGGTTATGTTGAGGGCTAGGGGTAGAGAGACGGTTAGGGTTATGATTGGACCTAGGGTTAGGGTTATGTTGAGGGCTAGGGGTAGAGAGACGGTTAGGGTTATGATTGGACCTAGGGTTAGGGTTATGTTGAGGGCTAGGGTTAGAGAGACGGTTAGGGTTAGGATTGGACCTAGGGTTAGGGTTATGTTGAGGGCTAGGGTTAGAGAGACGGTTAGGGTTAGGATTGGACCTAGGGTTAGGGTTATGTTGAGGGCTAGGGTTAGAGAGACGGTTAGGGTTAGGATTGGAAATAGGGTTAGGGTTATGTTGAGGGCTAGGGTTAGACAGACGGTTAGGGTTATGATTGGACCTAGGGTTAGGGTTATGTTGAGGGCTAGGGTTAGACAGACGGTTAGGGTTAGGATTGGACCTAGGGTTAGGGTTATGTTGAGGGCTAGGGTTAGGGAGACGGTAAGGGTTAGGATTGGACCTAGGGTTAGGGTTATGTTGAGGGCTAGGGTTAGAGAGACGGTTAGGGTTAGCATTGGACCTAGGGTTAGGGTTATGTTGAGGGCTAGGGTTAGAGAGACGGTTAGGGTTAGGATTGGACCTAGGGTTAGGGTTATGTTGAGGGCTAGGGTTAGAGAGATGGTTAGGGTTAGGATTGGACCTAGGGTTAGTGTTATGTTGAGGGCTAGGGTTAGAGAGACGGTTAGGGTTATTATTGGACCTAGGGTTAGGGTTATGTTGAGGGCTAGGGTTAGGGAGACGGTAAGGGTTAGGATTGGACCTAGGGTTAGGGTTATGTTGAGGGCTAGGGTTAGAGAGACGGTTAGGGTTAGGATTGGACCTAGGGTTAGGGTTATGTTGAGGGCTAGGGTTAGAGAGACGGTTAGGGTTAGGATTGGACCTAGGGTTAGGGTTATGTTGAGGGCTAGGTTTAGGGAGACGGTAAGGGTTAGGATTGGACCTAGGGTTAGGGTTATGTTGAGGGCTAGGGTTAGAGAGACGGTTAGGGTTAGGATTGGACCTAGGGTTAGGGTTATGTTGAGGGCTAGGGTTAGAGAGACGGTTAGGGTTATGATTGGACCACGGTTAGGGTTATGTTGAGGGCTAGGGTTAGGGAGACGGTAAGGGTTAGGATTGTACCTAGGGTTAGGATTATGTTGAGGGCTAGGGTTAGAGAGACGGTTAGGGTTAGGTTTGGACCTAGGGTTAGGGTTATGTTGAGGGCTAGGGTTAGAGAGACGGTTAGGGTTAGGATTGGACCTAGGGTTAGGGTTATGTTGAGGGCTAGGGTTAGGGAGACGGTAAGGGTTAGGATTAGACCTAGGGTTAGGGTTATGTTGAGGGCTAGGGTTAGAGAGACGGTTAGGGTTATGATTGGACCTAGGGTTAGGGTTATGTTGAGGGCTAGGGTTAGAGACACGGTTAGGGTTAGGATTGGACCTAGGGTTAGGGTTATGTTGAGGGCTAGGGTTAGAGAGACGGTTAGGGTTAGGATTGGACCTAGGGTTAGGGTTACGTTGACGGCTAGGCTTAGAGAGACGGTTAGGGTTAGGATTGGACCTAGGGTTAGGGTTATGTTGAGGGCTAGGGTTAGAGAGACGGTTAGGGTTATGATTGGACCTAGGGTTAGGGTTATGTTGAGGGCTGGGGTTAGGGAGACGATAAGGGTTAGGATTGGACCTAGGGTTAGGGTTAGGTTGAGGGCTAGGGTTAGAGAGACGGTTAGGGTTAGGATTGGACCTAGGGTTAGGGTTATGTTGAGGGCTAGGGTTAGAGAGACGGTTAGGGTTAGGATTGGACCTAGGGTTAGGGTTATGTTGAGGGCTAGGGTTAGAGAGACGGTTAGGGTTATGATTGGACGTAGGGTTAGGGTTATGTTGAGGGCTAGGGTTAGAGAGACGGTTAGGGTTAGGATTGGACCTAGGGTTAGGCTTATGTTGAGGGCTAGGGTTAGAGAGACGGTTAGGGTTATGATTGGACGTAGGGTTAGGGTTATGTTGAGGGCTAGGGTTAGAGAGACGGTTAGGGTTAGGATTGGACCTAGGGTTAGGCTTATGTTGAGGGCTAGGGTTAGAGAGACGGTTAGGGTTAGGATTGGACCTAGGGTTAGGGTTATGTTGAGGGCTAGGGTTAGAGAGACGGTTAGGGTGAGGATTAGACCTAGGGTTAGGGTTATGTTGAGGGCTAGGGTTAGAGAGACGGTTAGGGTTATGAGTGGACCTAGGGTTAGGGTTATTTTGAGGGCTAGGGTTAGAGAAACGGTTAGGGTTATGATTGGACCTAGGGTTAGGGTTATGTTGAGGGCTAGGGTTAGAGAGACGGTTAGGGTTAGGATTGGACCTAGGGTTAGGGTTATGTTGAGGGCTAGGATTAGGGAGACGGTAAGGGTTAGGATTGGACCTAGGGTTAGGGTTATGTTGAGGGCTAGGGTTAGAGAGACGGTTAGGGTTAGGATTGGACCTAGGGTTAGGGTTATGTTGAGGGCTATGGTTAGAGAGACGGTTAGGGTTAGGATTGGACCTAGGGTTAGGGTTATGTTGAGGGCTAGGGTTAGAGAGAAGGTTAGGGTTAGGATTGGACCTAGGGTTAGGGTTATGTTGAGGGCTAGGGTTAGAGAGACGGTTAGGGTCAGGATTGGACCTAGGGTTAGGGTTAGGTTGAGGGCTAGGGTTAGAGAGACGGTTAGGGTTAGGATTGGACCTAGGGTTAGGGTTATGTTGAGGGCTAGGGTTAGAGAGACGGTTAGGGTTATGATTGGACCTAGGGTTAGGGTTATGTTGAGGGCTAGGGTTAGAGAGACGGTTAGGGTTAGGATTGGACCTAGGGTTAGGGTTATGTTGAGGGCTAGGGTTAGAGAGACGGTTAGGGTTAGGATTGGACCTAGGGTTAGGGTTATGTTGAGGGCTAGGGTTAGAGAGACGGTTAGGGGTAGGATTGGACCTAGGGTTAGGGTTATGTTGAGGGCTAGGGTTAGAGAGACGGTTAGGGTTATGATTGGACCTAGGGTTAGGGTTATGTTGAGGGCTAGGGTTAGAGAGACGGTTAGGGTTAGGATTGGACCTAGGGTTAGGGTTATGTTGAGGGCTAGGGTTAGAGAGACGGTTAGGGTTAGGATTGGACCTAGGGTTAGGGTTATGTTGAGGGCTAGGGTTAGAGAGACGGTTAGGGTTAGGATTGGAAATAGGGTTAGGGTTATGTTGAGGGCTAGGGTTAGACAGACGGTTAGGGTTATGATTGGACCTAGGGTTAGGGTTATGTTGAGGGCTAGGGTTAGACAGACGGTTAGGGTTAGGATTGGACCTAGGGTTAGGGTTATGTTGAGGGCTAGGGTTAGAGAGACGGTTAGGGTTAGGATTGGACCTAGGGTTAGGGTTATGTTGAGGGCTAGGGTTAGAGAGACGGTTAGGGTTAGTATTGGACCTAGGGTTAGGGTTATGTTGAGGGCTAGGGTTAGGGAGACGGTAAGGGTTAGGATTGGACCTAGGGTTAGGGTTATGTTGAGGGCTAGGGTTAGAGAGACGGTTAGGGTTAGGATTGGAAATAGGGTTAGGGTTATGTTGAGTGCTAGGGTTAGAGAGACGGTTAGGGTTAGGATTGGACCTAGGGTTAGGGTTATGTTGAGGGCTAGGGTTAGAGAGACGGTTAGGGTTATGATTGGACGTAGGGTTAGGGTTATGTTGAGGGCTAGGGTTAGAGAGACGGTTAGGGTTAGGATTGGACCTAGGGTTAGGGTTATGTTGAGGGCTAGGGTTAGAGAGACGGTTCGGGTTAGGATTGGATCTAGGGTTAGGGTTATGTTGAGGGCTAGGGTTAGAGAGACGGTTAGGGTTAGGATTGGACCTAGGGTTAGGGTTATGTTGAGGGCTAGGGTTAGAGAGACGGTTAGGGTTATGAGTGGACCTAGGGTTAGGGTTATGTTGAGGGCTAGGGTTAGAGAGACGGTTAGGGTTAGGATTGGACCTAGGGTTAGGGTTATGTTGAGGGCTAGGGTTAGAGAGACGGTTAGGGTTATGATTGGACGTAGGGTTAGGGTTATGTTGAGGGCTAGGGTTAGAGAGACGGTTAGGGTTAGGATTGGACCTAGGGTTAGGGTTATGTTGAGGGCTAGGGTTAGAGAGACGGTTAGGGTTAGGATTGGACCTAGGGTTAAGGTTATGTTGAGGGCTAGGGTTAGAGAGACGGTTAGGGTTAGGATTGGACCTAGGGTTAGGGTTATGTTGAGGGCTAGGGTTAGAGAGACGGTTAGGGTCATGATTGGAACTAGGGTTAGGGTTATGTTGAGGGCTAGGGTTAGAGAGACGGTTAGGGTTATGATTGGACCTAGGGTTAGGGTTATGTTGAGGGCTAGGGTTAGAGACACGGTTAGGGTTAGGATTGGACCTAGGGTTAGGGTTATGTTGAGGGCTAGGGTTAGAGAGACGGTTAGGGTTAGGATTGGACCTAGGGTTAGGGTTACGTTGACGGCTAGGCTTAGAGAGACGGTTAGGGTTAGGATTGGACCTAGGGTTAGGGTTATGTTGAGGGCTAGGGTTAGAGAGACGGTTAGGGTTATGATTGGACCTAGGGTTAGGGTTATGTTGAGGGCTGGGGTTAGGGAGACGATAAGGGTTAGGATTGGACCTAGGGTTAGGGTTAGGTTGAGGGCTAGGGTTAGAGAGACGGTTAGGGTTAGGATTGGACCTAGGGTTAGGGTTATGTTGAGGGCTAGGGTTAGAGAGACGGTTAGGGTTAGGATTGGACCTAGGGTTAGGGTTATGTTGAGGGCTAGGGTTAGAGAGACGGTTAGAGTTAGGATTGGAAATAGGGTTAGGGTTATGTTGAGGGCTAGGGTTAGAGAGACGGTTAGGGTTAGGATTGGACCTAGGGTTAGGGTTATGTTGAGGGCTAGGGTTAGAGAGACGGTTAGGGTTATGATTGGACGTAGGGTTAGGGTTATGTTGAGGGCTAGGGTTAGAGAGACGGTTAGGGTTAGGATTGGACCTAGGGTTAGGCTTATGTTGAGGGCTAGGGTTAGAGAGACGGTTAGGGTTAGGATTGGACCTAGGGTTAGGGTTATGTTGAGGGCTAGGGTTAGAGAGACGGTTAGGGTGAGGATTAGACCTAGGGTTAGGGTTATGTTGAGGGCTAGGGTTAGAGAGACGGTTAGGGTTATGAGTGGACCTAGGGTTAGGGTTATTTTGAGGGCTAGGGTTAGAGAAACGGTTAGGGTTAAGATTGGACCTAGGGTTAGGGTTATGTTGAGGGCTAGGGTTAGAGAGACGGTTAGGGTTAGGATTGGACCTAGGGTTAGGGTTATGTTGAGGGCTAGGATTAGGGAGACGGTAAGGGTTAGGATTGGACCTAGGGTTAGGGTTATGTTGAGGGCTAGGGTTAGAGAGACGGTTAGGGTTAGGATTGGACCTAGGGTTAGGGTTATGTTGAGGGCTATGGTTAGAGAGACGGTTAGGGTTAGGATTGGACCTAGGGTTAGGGTTATGTTGAGGGCTAGGGTTAGAGAGAAGGTTAGGGTTAGGATTGGACCTAGGGTTAGGGTTATGTTGAGGGCTAGGGTTAGAGAGACGGTTAGGGTTAGGATTGGACCTAGGGTTAGGGTTAGGTTGAGGGCTAGGGTTAGAGAGACGGTTAGGGTTAGGATTGGACCTAGGGTTAGGGTTATGTTGAGGGCTAGGGTTAGAGAGACGGTTAGGGTTATGATTGGACCTAGGGTTAGGGTTATGTTGAGGGCTAGGGTTAGAGAGACGGTTAGGGTTAGGATTGGACCTAGGGTTAGGGTTATGTTGAGGGCTAGGGTTAGAGAGACGGTTAGGGTTAGGATTGGACCTAGGGTTAGGGTTATGTTGAGGGCTAGGGTTAGAGAGACGGTTAGGGGTAGGATTGGACCTAGGGTTAGGGTTATGTTGAGGGCTAGGGTTAGAGAGACGGTTAGGGTTATGATTGGACCTAGGGTTAGGGTTATGTTGAGGGCTAGGGTTAGAGAGACGGTTAGGGTTAGGATTGGACCTAGGGTTAGGGTTATGTTGAGGGCTAGGGTTAGAGAGACGGTTAGGGTTAGGATTGGACCTAGGGTTAGGGTTATGTTGAGGGCTAGGGTTAGAGAGACGGTTAGGGTTAGGATTGGAAATAGGGTTAGGGTTATGTTGAGGGCTAGGGTTAGACAGACGGTTAGGGTTATGATTGGACCTAGGGTTAGGGTTATGTTGAGGGCTAGGGTTAGACAGACGGTTAGGGTTAGGATTGGACCTAGGGTTAGGGTTATGTTGAGGGCTAGGGTTAGAGAGACGGTTAGGGTTAGGATTGGACCTAGGGTTAGGGTTATGTTGAGGGCTAGGGTTAGAGAGACGGTTAGGGTTAGGATTGGACCTAGGGTTAGGGTTATGTTGAGGGCTAGGGTTAGGGAGACGGTAAGGGTTAGGATTGGACCTAGGGTTAGGGTTATGTTGAGGGCTAGGGTTAGAGAGACGGTTAGGGTTAGGATTGGACCTAGGGTTAGGGTTATGTTGAGGGCTAGGGTTAGAGAGACGGTTAGGGTTAGGATTGGACTTAGGGTTAGGGTTATGTTGAGGGCTAGGGTTAGAGAGACGGTTAGGGTTAGGATTGGACCTAGGGTTAGGGTTATGTTGAGGGCTAGGGTTAGAGAGACGGTTAGGGTTAGGATTGGACCTAGGGTTAGGGTTATGTTGAGGGCTAGGGTTAGAGAGACGGTTAGGGTTAGGATTGGACCTAGGGTTAGGGTTATGTTGAGGGCTAGGGTTAGAGAGACGGTTAGGGTTATGATTGGACCTAGGGTTAGGGTTATGTTGAGGGCTATGGTTAGAGAGACGGTTAGGGTTAGGATTGGACCTAGGGTTAGGGTTATGTTGAGGGCTAGGGTTAGAGAGACGGTTAGGGTTAGGATTGGACGTAGGGTTAGGGTTATGTTGAGGGCTAGGGTTAGAGAGACGGTTAGGGTTAGGATTGGACCTAGGGTTAGGGTTATGTTGAGGGCTAGGGTTAGAGAGACGGTTAGGGTTAGGATTGGACGTAGGGTTAGGGTTATGTTGAGGGCTAGGGTTAGAGAGACGGTTAGGGTTAGGATTGGACCTAGGGTTAGGGTTATGTAGAGGGCTAGGGTTAGAGAGACGGTTAGGGTTATGATTGGACCTAGGGTTAGGGTTATGTTGAGGGCTAGGGTTAGAGAGACGGTTAGGGTTATGATTGGACCTAGGGTTAGGGTTATGTTGAGGGCTAGGGTTAGAGAGACGGTTAGGGTTAGGATTGGACCTAGGGTTAGGGTTATGTTGAGGGCTAGGGTTAGAGAGACGGTTAGGGTTAGGATTGGAAATAGGGTTAGGGTTATGTTGAGGGCTAGGGTTAGAGAGACGGTTAGGGTTAGGATTGGACCTAGGGTTAGGGTTATGTTGAGGGCTAGGGTTAGAGAGACGGTTAGGGTTAGGATTGGACCTAGGGTTAGGGTTATGTTGAGGGCTAGGGTTAGAGAGACGGTTAGGGTTAGGATTGGACCTAGGGTTAGGGTTATGTTGAGGGCTAGGGTTAGAGAGACGGTTCGGGTTAGGATTGGATCTAGGGTTAGGGTTATGTTGAGGGCTAGGGTTAGAGAGACGGTTAGGGTTAGGATTGGACCTAGGGTTAGGGTTATGTTGAGGGCTAGGGTTAGAGAGACGGTTAGGGTTATGAGTGGACCTAGGGTTAGGGTTATGTTGAGGGCTAGGGTTAGAGAGACGGTTAGGGTTAGGATTGGACCTAGGGTTAGGGTTATGTTGAGGGCTAGGGTTAGAGAGACGGTTAGGGTTATGATTGGACGTAGGGTTAGGGTTATGTTGAGGGCTAGGGTTAGAGAGACGGTTAGGGTTAGGATTGGACCTAGGGTTAGGGTTATGTTGAGGGCTAGGGTTAGAGAGACGGTTAGGGTTAGGATTGGACCTAGGGTTAAGGTTATGTTGAGGGCTAGGGTTAGAGAGACGGTTAGGGTTAGGATTGGACCTAGGGTTAGGGTTATGTTGAGGGCTAGGGTTAGAGAGACGGTTAGGGTCATGATTGGAACTAGGGTTAGGGTTATGTTGAGGGCTAGGGTTAGAGAGACGGTTAGGGTTAGGATTGGACCTAGGGTTAGGGTTAGGTTGAGGGCTAGGGTTAGAGAGACGGTTAGGGTTAGGATTGGACCTAGGGTTAGGGTTATGTTGAGGGCTAGGGTTAGAGAGACGGTTAGGGTTAAGATTGGACCTAGGGTTAGGGTTATGTTGAGGGCTAGGGTTAGAGAGACGGTTAGGGTTAGGATTGGACCTAGGGTTAGGGTTATGTTGAGGGCTAGGGTTAGAGAGACGGTTAGGGTTAGGATTGGACCTAGGGTTAGGGTTATGTTGAGGGCTAGGGTTAGAGAGACGATTAGGGTTAGGATTGGACCTAGGGTTAGGGTTATGTTGAGGGCTAGGGTTAGAGAGACGGTTAGGGTTAGGATTGGACCTAGGGTTAGGGTTATGTTGAGGGCTAGGGTTAGAGAGACGGTTAGGGTTAGGATTGGACCTAGGGTTAGGGTTATGTTGAGGGCTAGGGTTAGGGAGACGGTAAGGGTTAGGATTGGACCTAGGGTTAGGGTTATGTTGAGGGCTAGGGTTAGAGAGACGGTTAGGGTTAGGATTGGACCTAGGGTTAGGGTTATGTTGAGGGCTAGGGTTAGAGAGACGGTTAGGGTTAGGATTGGACCTAGGGTTAGGGTTATGTTGAGGGCTAGGCTTAGAGAGACGGTTAGGGTTAGGATTGGACCTAGAGTTAGGGTTATGTTGAGGGCTAGGGTTAGAGAGACGGTTAGGGTTAGGATTGGACCTAGGGTTAGGGTTATGTTGAGGGCTAGGTTTAGAGAGACGGTTAGAGTTAGGATTGGACCTAGGGTTAGGGTTATGTTGAGGGCTAGGGTTAGGGACACGGTAAGGGTTAGGATTGGACCTAGGGTTAGGGTTATGTTGAGGGCTAGGGTTAGAGAGACGGTTAGGGTTAGGATTGGACCTAGGGTTAGTGTTATGTTGAGGGCTAGGGTTAGAGAGACGGTTAGGGTGAGTATTGGACCTAGGGTTAGGGTTATGTTGAGGGCTAGGGTTAGAGAGACGGTTAGGGTTATGATTGGACCTAGGGTTAGGGTTATGTTGAGGGCTAGGGTTAGAGAGACGGTTAGGGTTAGGATTGGACCTAGGGTTAGGGTTATGTTGAGGGCTAGGGTTAGAGAGACGGTAAGGGTTAGGATTGGACCTAGGGTTAGGGTTATGTTGAGGGCTAGGGTTAGAGAGACGGTTAGGGGTAGGATTGGACCTAGGGTTAGGGTTATGTTGAGGGCTAGGGTTAGAGAGACGGTTAGGGTTATGATTGGACCTAGGGTTAGGGTTATGTTGAGGGCTAGGGATGGAGAGACGGTTAGGGTTAGGATTGGACCTAGGGTTAGGGTTATGTTGAGGGCTAGGGTTAGAGAGACGGTTAGGGTTAGGATTGGACCTAGGGTTAGGGTTATGTTGAGGGCTAGGGTTAGAGAGACGGTTAGCGTTAGGATTGGACCTAGGGTTAGGGTTATGTTGAGGGCTAGGGTTAGAGAGACGGTTAGGGTTAGGATTGGACCTAGGGTTAGGGTTATGTTGAGGGCTAGGGTTAGGGAGACGGTAAGGGTTAGGATTAGACCTAGGGTTAGGGTTATGTTGAGGGCTAGGGTTAGAGAGACGGTTAGGGTTATGATTGGACCTAGGGTTAGGGTTATGTTGAGGGCTAGGTTTAGAGACACGGTTAGGGTTAGGATTGGACCTAGGGTTAGGGTTATGTTGAGGGCTAGGGTTAGAGAGACGGTTAGGGTTAGGATTGGACCTAGGGTTAGGGTTAGGTTGAGGGCTAGGGTTAGAGAGACGGTTAGGGTTAGGATTGGACCTAGGGTTAGGGTTATGTTGAGGGCTAGGGTTAGAGAGACGGTTAGGGTTAGGATTGGACCTAGGGTTAGGGTTATGTTGAGGGCTAGGGTTAGAGAGACGGTTAGAGTTAGGATTGGAAATAGGGTTAGGGTTATGTTGAGGGCTAGGGATAGAGAGACGGTTAGGGTTAGGATTGGACCTAGGGTTAGGGTTATGTTGAGGGCTAGGGTTAGAGAGACGGTTAGGGTTATGATTGGACGTAGGGTTAGGGTTATGTTGAGGGCTAGGGTTAGAGAGACGGTTAGGGTTAGGATTGGACCAAGGGTTAGGCTTATGTTGAGGGCTAGGGTTAGAGAGACGGTTAGGGTTAGGATTGGACCTAGGGTTAGGGTTATGTTGAGGGCTAGGGTTAGAGAGACGGTTAGGGTGAGGATTAGACCTAGGGTTAGGGTTATGTTGAGGGCTAGGGTTAGAGAGACGGTTAGGGTTATGAGTGGACCTAGGGTTAGGGTTATGTTGAGGGCTAGGGTTAGAGAGACGGTTAGGGTTAGGATTGGACCTAGGGTTAGGGTTATGTTGAGGGCTAGGGGTAGAGAGACGGTTAGGGTTATGATTGGACCTAGGGTTAGGGTTATGTTGAGGGCTAGGGGTAGAGAGACGGTTAGGGTTATGATTGGACCTAGGGTTAGGGTTATGTTGAGGGCTAGGGTTAGAGAGACGGTTAGGGTTAGGATTGGACCTAGGGTTAGGGTTATGTTGAGGGCTAGGGTTAGAGAGACGATTAGGGTTAGGATTGGACCTAGGGTTAGGGTTATGTTGAGGGCTAGGGTTAGGGAGACGGTAAGGGTTAGGATTGGACCTAAGGTTAGGGTTATGTTGAGGGCTAGGGTTAGAGAGACGGTTAGTGTTAGGATTGGACCTAGGGTTAGGGTTATGTTGAGGGCTAGGGTTAGAGAGACGGTTAGGGTTAGGATTGGACCTAGGGTTAGGGTTATGTTGAGGGCTAGGGTTAGAGAGACGGTTAGGGTTAGGATTGGACCTAGGGTTAGGGTTATGTTGAGGGCTAGGGTTAGGGAGACGGTAAGGGTTAGGATTGGACCTAGGGTTAGGGTTATGTTGAGGGCTAGGGTTAGAGAGACGGTTAGGGTTAGCATTGGACCTAGGGTTAGGGTTATGTTGAGGGCTAGGGTTAGAGAGACGGTTAGGGTTAGGATTGGACCTAGGGTTAGGGTTATGTTGAGGGCTAGGGTTAGAGAGATGGTTAGGGTTAGGATTGGACCTAGGGTTAGTGTTATGTTGAGGGCTAGGGTTAGAGAGACGGTTAGGGTTATTATTGGACCTAGGGTTAGGGTTATGTTGAGGGCTAGGGTTAGGGAGACGGTAAGGGTTAGGATTGGACCTAGGGTTAGGGTTATGTTGAGGGCTAGGGTTAGAGAGACGGTTAGGGTTAGGATTGGACCTAGGGTTAGGGTTATGTTGAGGGCTAGGGTTAGAGAGACGGTTAGGGTTAGGATTGGACCTAGGGTTAGGGTTATGTTGAGGGCTAGGTTTAGGGAGACGGTAAGGGTTAGGATTGGACCTAGGGTTAGGGTTATGTTGAGGGCTAGGGTTAGAGAGACGGTTAGGGTTAGGATTGGACCTAGGGTTAGGGTTATGTTGAGGGCTAGGGTTAGAGAGACGGTTAGGGTTATGATTGGACCACGGTTAGGGTTATGTTGAGGGCTAGGGTTAGGGAGACGGTAAGGGTTAGGATTGTACCTAGGGTTAGGATTATGTTGAGGGCTAGGGTTAGAGAGACGGTTAGGGTTAGGTTTGGACCTAGGGTTAGGGTTATGTTGAGGGCTAGGGTTAGAGAGACGGTTAGGGTTAGGATTGGACCTAGGGTTAGGGTTATGTTGAGGGCTAGGGTTAGGGAGACGGTAAGGGTTAGGATTAGACCTAGGGTTAGGGTTATGTTGAGGGCTAGGGTTAGAGAGACGGTTAGGGTTATGATTGGACCTAGGGTTAGGGTTATGTTGAGGGCTAGGGTTAGAGACACGGTTAGGGTTAGGATTGGACCTAGGGTTAGGGTTATGTTGAGGGCTAGGGTTAGAGAGACGGTTAGGGTTAGGATTGGACCTAGGGTTAGGGTTACGTTGACGGCTAGGCTTAGAGAGACGGTTAGGGTTAGGATTGGACCTAGGGTTAGGGTTATGTTGAGGGCTAGGGTTAGAGAGACGGTTAGGGTTATGATTGGACCTAGGGTTAGGGTTATGTTGAGGGCTGGGGTTAGGGAGACGATAAGGGTTAGGATTGGACCTAGGGTTAGGGTTAGGTTGAGGGCTAGGGTTAGAGAGACGGTTAGGGTTAGGATTGGACCTAGGGTTAGGGTTATGTTGAGGGCTAGGGTTAGAGAGACGGTTAGGGTTAGGATTGGACCTAGGGTTAGGGTTATGTTGAGGGCTAGGGTTAGAGAGACGGTTAGAGTTAGGATTGGAAATAGGGTTAGGGTTATGTTGAGGGCTAGGGTTAGAGAGACGGTTAGGGTTAGGATTGGACCTAGGGTTAGGGTTATGTTGAGGGCTAGGGTTAGAGAGACGGTTAGGGTTATGATTGGACGTAGGGTTAGGGTTATGTTGAGGGCTAGGGTTAGAGAGACGGTTAGGGTTAGGATTGGACCTAGGGTTAGGCTTATGTTGAGGGCTAGGGTTAGAGAGACGGTTAGGGTTAGGATTGGACCTAGGGTTAGGGTTATGTTGAGGGCTAGGGTTAGAGAGACGGTTAGGGTGAGGATTAGACCTAGGGTTAGGGTTATGTTGAGGGCTAGGGTTAGAGAGACGGTTAGGGTTATGAGTGGACCTAGGGTTAGGGTTATTTTGAGGGCTAGGGTTAGAGAAACGGTTAGGGTTATGATTGGACCTAGGGTTAGGGTTATGTTGAGGGCTAGGGTTAGAGAGACGGTTAGGGTTAGGATTGGACCTAGGGTTAGGGTTATGTTGAGGGCTAGGATTAGGGAGACGGTAAGGGTTAGGATTGGACCTAGGGTTAGGGTTATGTTGAGGGCTAGGGTTAGAGAGACGGTTAGGGTTAGGATTGGACCTAGGGTTAGGGTTATGTTGAGGGCTATGGTTAGAGAGACGGTTAGGGTTAGGATTGGACCTAGGGTTAGGGTTATGTTGAGGGCTAGGGTTAGAGAGAAGGTTAGGGTTAGGATTGGACCTAGGGTTAGGGTTATGTTGAGGGCTAGGGTTAGAGAGACGGTTAGGGTCAGGATTGGACCTAGGGTTAGGGTTAGGTTGAGGGCTAGGGTTAGAGAGACGGTTAGGGTTAGGATTGGACCTAGGGTTAGGGTTATGTTGAGGGCTAGGGTTAGAGAGACGGTTAGGGTTATGATTGGACCTAGGGTTAGGGTTATGTTGAGGGCTAGGGTTAGAGAGACGGTTAGGGTTAGGATTGGACCTAGGGTTAGGGTTATGTTGAGGGCTAGGGTTAGAGAGACGGTTAGGGTTAGGATTGGACCTAGGGTTAGGGTTATGTTGAGGGCTAGGGTTAGAGAGACGGTTAGGGGTAGGATTGGACCTAGGGTTAGGGTTATGTTGAGGGCTAGGGTTAGAGAGACGGTTAGGGTTATGATTGGACCTAGGGTTAGGGTTATGTTGAGGGCTAGGGTTAGAGAGACGGTTAGGGTTAGGATTGGACCTAGGGTTAGGGTTATGTTGAGGGCTAGGGTTAGAGAGACGGTTAGGGTTAGGATTGGACCTAGGGTTAGGGTTATGTTGAGGGCTAGGGTTAGAGAGACGGTTAGGGTTAGGATTGGAAATAGGGTTAGGGTTATGTTGAGGGCTAGGGTTAGACAGACGGTTAGGGTTATGATTGGACCTAGGGTTAGGGTTATGTTGAGGGCTAGGGTTAGACAGACGGTTAGGGTTAGGATTGGACCTAGGGTTAGGGTTATGTTGAGGGCTAGGGTTAGAGAGACGGTTAGGGTTAGGATTGGACCTAGGGTTAGGGTTATGTTGAGGGCTAGGGTTAGAGAGACGGTTAGGGTTAGGATTGGACCTAGGGTTAGGGTTATGTTGAGGGCTAGGGTTAGGGAGACGGTAAGGGTTAGGATTGGACCTAGGGTTAGGGTTATGTTGAGGGCTAGGGTTAGAGAGACGGTTAGGGTTAGGATTGGAAATAGGGTTAGGGTTATGTTGAGGGCTAGGGTTAGAGAGACGGTTAGGGTTAGGATTGGACCTAGGGTTAGGGTTATGTTGAGGGCTAGGGTTAGAGAGACGGTTAGGGTTATGATTGGACGTAGGGTTAGGGTTATGTTGAGGGCTAGGGTTAGAGAGACGGTTAGGGTTAGGATTGGACCTAGGGTTAGGGTTATGTTGAGGGCTAGGGTTAGAGAGACGGTTCGGGTTAGGATTGGATCTAGGGTTAGGGTTATGTTGAGGGCTAGGGTTAGAGAGACGGTTAGGGTTAGGATTGGACCTAGGGTTAGGGTTATGTTGAGGGCTAGGGTTAGAGAGACGGTTAGGGTTATGAGTGGACCTAGGGTTAGGGTTATGTTGAGGGCTAGGGTTAGAGAGACGGTTAGGGTTAGGATTGGACCTAGGGTTAGGGTTATGTTGAGGGCTAGGGTTAGAGAGACGGTTAGGGTTATGATTGGACGTAGGGTTAGGGTTATGTTGAGGGCTAGGGTTAGAGAGACGGTTAGGGTTAGGATTGGACCTAGGGTTAGGGTTATGTTGAGGGCTAGGGTTAGAGAGACGGTTAGGGTTAGGATTGGACCTAGGGTTAAGGTTATGTTGAGGGCTAGGGTTAGAGAGACGGTTAGGGTTAGGATTGGACCTAGGGTTAGGGTTATGTTGAGGGCTAGGGTTAGAGAGACGGTTAGGGTCATGATTGGAACTAGGGTTAGGGTTATGTTGAGGGCTAGGGTTAGAGAGACGGTTAGGGTTATGATTGGACCTAGGGTTAGGGTTATGTTGAGGGCTAGGGTTAGAGACACGGTTAGGGTTAGGATTGGACCTAGGGTTAGGGTTATGTTGAGGGCTAGGGTTAGAGAGACGGTTAGGGTTAGGATTGGACCTAGGGTTAGGGTTACGTTGACGGCTAGGCTTAGAGAGACGGTTAGGGTTAGGATTGGACCTAGGGTTAGGGTTATGTTGAGGGCTAGGGTTAGAGAGACGGTTAGGGTTATGATTGGACCTAGGGTTAGGGTTATGTTGAGGGCTGGGGTTAGGGAGACGATAAGGGTTAGGATTGGACCTAGGGTTAGGGTTAGGTTGAGGGCTAGGGTTAGAGAGACGGTTAGGGTTAGGATTGGACCTAGGGTTAGGGTTATGTTGAGGGCTAGGGTTAGAGAGACGGTTAGGGTTAGGATTGGACCTAGGGTTAGGGTTATGTTGAGGGCTAGGGTTAGAGAGACGGTTAGGGTTAGGATTGGACCTAGGGTTAGGGTTATGTTGAGGGCTAGGGTTAGAGAGACGGTTAGGGTTAGGATTTGACCTAGGGTTAGGGTTATGTTGAGGGCTAGGGTTAGAGAGACGGTTAGGGTTAGGATTGGACCTAGGGTTAGGGTTATGTTGAGGGCTAGGGTTAGAGAGACGGTTAGGGTTAGGATTGGACCTAGGGTTAGGGTTATGTTGAGGGCTAGGGTTAGAGAGACGGTTAGGGTTAGGATTGGACCTAGGGTTAGGGTTATGTTGAGGGCTAGGGTTAGAGAGACGGTTAGGGTTATGATTGGACCTAGGGTTAGGGTTATGTTGAGGGCTATGGTTAGAGAGACGGTTAGGGTTAGGATTGGACCTAGGGTTAGGGTTATGTTGAGGGCTAGGGTTAGAGAGACGGTTAGGGTTAGGATTGGACGTAGGGTTAGGGTTATGTTGAGGGCTAGGGTTAGAGAGACGGTTAGGGTTAGGATTGGACCTAGGGTTAGGGTTATGTTGAGGGCTAGGGTTAGAGAGACGGTTAGGGTTATGATTGGACCTAGGGTTAGGGTTATGTTGAGGGCTAGGGTTAGAGAGACGGTTAGGGTTAGGATTGGACCTAGGGTTAGGGTTATGTTGAGGGCTAGGGTTAGAGAGACGGTTAGGGTTAGGATTGGAAATAGGGTTAGGGTTATGTTGAGGGCTAGGGTTAGAGAGACGGTTAGGGTTAGGATTGGACCTAGGGTTAGGGTTATGTTGAGGGCTAGGGTTAGAGAGACTGTTAGGGTTAGGATTGGACCTAGGGTTAGGGTTATGTTGAGGGCTAGGGTTAGAGAGACGGTTAGGGTTAGGATTGGACCTAGGGTTAGGGTTATGTTGAGGGCTAGGGTTAGAGAGACGGTTCGGGTTAGGATTGGATCTAGGGTTAGGGTTATGTTGAGGGCTAGGGTTAGAGAGACGGTTAGGGTTAGGATTGGACCTAGGGTTAGGGTTATGTTGAGGGCTAGGGTTAGAGAGACGGTTAGGGTTATGAGTGGACCTAGGGTTAGGGTTATGTTGAGGGCTAGGGTTAGAGAGACGGTTAGGGTTAGGATTGGACCTAGGGTTAGGGTTATGTTGAGGGCTAGGGTTAGAGAGACGGTTAGGGTTATGATTGGACGTAGGGTTAGGGTTATGTTGAGGGCTAGGGTTAGAGAGACGGTTAGGGTTAGGATTGGACCTAGGGTTAGGGTTATGTTGAGGGCTAGGGTTAGAGAGACGGTTAGGGTTAGGATTGGACCTAGGGTTAAGGTTATGTTGAGGGCTAGGGTTAGAGAGACGGTTAGGGTTAGGATTGGACCTAGGGTTAGGGTTATGTTGAGGGCTAGGGTTAGAGAGACGGTTAGGGTCATGATTGGAACTAGGGTTAGGGTTATGTTGAGGGCTAGGGTTAGAGAGACGGTTAGGGTTAGGATTGGACCTAGGGTTAGGGTTATGTTGAGGGCTAGGGTTAGAGAGACGGTTAGGGTTAGGATTGGACCTAGGGTTAGGGTTATGTTGAGGGCTAGGGTTAGAGAGACGGTTAGGGTTAGGATTGGACCTAGGGTTAGGGTTATGTTGAGGGCTAGGGTTAGAGAGACGATTAGGGTTAGGATTGGACCTAGGGTTAGGGTTATGTTGAGGGCTAGGGTTAGAGAGACGGTTAGGGTTAGGATTGGACCTAGGGTTAGGGTTATGTTGAGGGCTAGGGTTAGAGAGACGGTTAGGGTTAGGATTGGACCTAGGGTTAGGGTTATGTTGAGGGCTAGGGTTAGGGAGACGGTAAGGGTTAGGATTGGACCTAGGGTTAGGGTTATGTTGAGGGCTAGGGTTAGAGAGACGGTTAGGGTTAGGATTGGACCTAGGGTTAGGGTTATGTTGAGGGCTAGGGTTAGAGAGACGGTTAGGGTTAGGATTGGACCTAGGGTTAGGGTTATGTTGAGGGCTAGGCTTAGAGAGACGGTTAGGGTTAGGATTGGACCTAGAGTTAGGGTTATGTTGAGGGCTAGGGTTAGAGAGACGGTTAGGGTTAGGATTGGACCTAGGGTTAGGGTTATGTTGAGGGCTAGGTTTAGAGAGACGGTTAGGGTTAGGATTGGACCTAGGGTTAGGGTTATGTTGAGGGCTAGGGTTAGGGACACGGTAAGGGTTAGGATTGGACCTAGGGTTAGGGTTATGTTGAGGGCTAGGGTTAGAGAGACGGTTAGGGTTAGGATTGGACCTAGGGTTAGTGTTATGTTGAGGGCTAGGGTTAGAGAGACGGTTAGGGTGAGTATTGGACCTAGGGTTAGGGTTATGTTGAGGGCTAGGGTTAGAGAGACGGTTAGGGTTATGAGTGGACCTAGGGTTAGGGTTATGTTGAGGGCTAGGGTTAGAGAGACGGTTAGGGTTAGGATTGGACCTAGGGTTAGGGTTATGTTGAGGGGTAGGGTTAGGGAGACGGTAAGGGTTAGGATTGGACCTAAGGTTAGGGTTATGTTGAGGGCTAGGGTTAGAGAGACGGTTAGGGTTAGGATTGGACCTAGGGTTAGGGTTATGTTGAGGGCTAGGGTTAGAGAGACGGTTAGGGTTAGGATTGGACCTAGGGTTAGGGTTATGTTGAGGGCTAGGGTTAGAGAGACGGTTAGGGTTAGGATTGGACCTAGGGTTAGGGTTATGTTGAGGGCTAGGGTTAGAGAGACGGTTAGGGTTAGGATTGGACCTAGGGTTAGGGTTATGTTGAGGGCTAGGGTTAGGGAGACGGTAAGGGTTAGGATTGGACCTAGGGTTAGGGTTATGTTGAGGGCTAGGGTTAGAGAGACGGTTAGGGTTAGGATTGGACCTAGGGTTAGGGTTATGTTGAGGGCTAGGGTTAGAGAGACGGTTAGGGTTAGGATTGGACCTAGGGTTAGGGTTATGTTGAGGGCTAGGGTTAGAGAGACGGTTAGGGTTAGGATTGGACCTAGGGTTAGGGTTATGTTGAGGGCTAGGGTTAGAGAGACGGTTAGGGTTAGGATTGGACCTAGGGTTAGGGTTATGTTGAGGGCTAGGGTTAGAGAGACGGTTAGGGTTAGGATTGGACCTAGGGTTAGGGTTATGTTGAGGGCTAGGGTTAGAGAGACGGTTAGGGTTATGATTGGACCTAGGGTTAGGGTTATGTTGAGGGCTAGGGTTAGAGAGACGGTTAGGGTTAGGATTGGACCTAGGGTTAGGGTTATGTTGAGGGCTAGGGTTAGAGAGACGGTTAGGGTTATGATTGGACGTAGGGTTAGGGTTATGTTGAGGGCTAGGGTTAGAGAGACGGTTAGGGTTAGGATTGGACCTAGGGTTAGGGTTATGTTGAGGGCTAGGGTTAGAGAGACGGTTAGGGTTAGGATTGGACCTAGGGTTAAGGTTATGTTGAGGGCTAGGGTTAGAGAGACGGTTAGGGTTAGGATTGGACCTAGGGTTAGGGTTATGTTGAGGGCTAGGGTTAGAGAGACGGTTAGGGTCATGATTGGAACTAGGGTTAGGGTTATGTTGAGGGCTAGGGTTAGAGAGACGGTTAGGGTTATGATTGGACCTAGGGTTAGGGTTATGTTGAGGGCTAGGGTTAGAGACACGGTTAGGGTTAGGATTGGACCTAGGGTTAGGGTTATGTTGAGGGCTAGGGTTAGAGAGACGGTTAGGGTTAGGATTGGACCTAGGGTTAGGGTTACGTTGACGGCTAGGCTTAGAGAGACGGTTAGGGTTAGGATTGGACCTAGGGTTAGGGTTATGTTGAGGGCTAGGGTTAGAGAGACGGTTAGGGTTATGATTGGACCTAGGGTTAGGGTTATGTTGAGGGCTGGGGTTAGGGAGACGATAAGGGTTAGGATTGGACCTAGGGTTAGGGTTAGGTTGAGGGCTAGGGTTAGAGAGACGGTTAGGGTTAGGATTGGACCTAGGGTTAGGGTTATGTTGAGGGCTAGGGTTAGAGAGACGGTTAGGGTTAGGATTGGACCTAGGGTTAGGGTTATGTTGAGGGCTAGGGTTAGAGAGACGGTTAGGGTTAGGATTGGACCTAGGGTTAGGGTTATGTTGAGGGCTAGGGTTAGAGAGACGGTTAGGGTTAGGATTTGACCTAGGGTTAGGGTTATGTTGAGGGCTAGGGTTAGAGAGACGGTTAGGGTTAGGATTGGACCTAGGGTTAGGGTTATGTTGAGGGCTAGGGTTAGAGAGACGGTTAGGGTTAGGATTGGACCTAGGGTTAGGGTTATGTTGAGGGCTAGGGTTAGAGAGACGGTTAGGGTTAGGATTGGACCTAGGGTTAGGGTTATGTTGAGGGCTAGGGTTAGAGAGACGGTTAGGGTTATGATTGGACCTAGGGTTAGGGTTATGTTGAGGGCTATGGTTAGAGAGACGGTTAGGGTTAGGATTGGACCTAGGGTTAGGGTTATGTTGAGGGCTAGGGTTAGAGAGACGGTTAGGGTTAGGATTGGACGTAGGGTTAGGGTTATGTTGAGGGCTAGGGTTAGAGAGACGGTTAGGGTTAGGATTGGACCTAGGGTTAGGGTTATGTTGAGGGCTAGGGTTAGAGAGACGGTTAGGGTTATGATTGGACCTAGGGTTAGGGTTATGTTGAGGGCTAGGGTTAGAGAGACGGTTAGGGTTAGGATTGGACCTAGGGTTAGGGTTATGTTGAGGGCTAGGGTTAGAGAGACGGTTAGGGTTAGGATTGGAAATAGGGTTAGGGTTATGTTGAGGGCTAGGGTTAGAGAGACGGTTAGGGTTAGGATTGGACCTAGGGTTAGGGTTATGTTGAGGGCTAGGGTTAGAGAGACTGTTAGGGTTAGGATTGGACCTAGGGTTAGGGTTATGTTGAGGGCTAGGGTTAGAGAGACGGTTAGGGTTAGGATTGGACCTAGGGTTAGGGTTATGTTGAGGGCTAGGGTTAGAGAGACGGTTCGGGTTAGGATTGGATCTAGGGTTAGGGTTATGTTGAGGGCTAGGGTTAGAGAGACGGTTAGGGTTAGGATTGGACCTAGGGTTAGGGTTATGTTGAGGGCTAGGGTTAGAGAGACGGTTAGGGTTATGAGTGGACCTAGGGTTAGGGTTATGTTGAGGGCTAGGGTTAGAGAGACGGTTAGGGTTAGGATTGGACCTAGGGTTAGGGTTATGTTGAGGGCTAGGGTTAGAGAGACGGTTAGGGTTATGATTGGACGTAGGGTTAGGGTTATGTTGAGGGCTAGGGTTAGAGAGACGGTTAGGGTTAGGATTGGACCTAGGGTTAGGGTTATGTTGAGGGCTAGGGTTAGAGAGACGGTTAGGGTTAGGATTGGACCTAGGGTTAAGGTTATGTTGAGGGCTAGGGTTAGAGAGACGGTTAGGGTTAGGATTGGACCTAGGGTTAGGGTTATGTTGAGGGCTAGGGTTAGAGAGACGGTTAGGGTCATGATTGGAACTAGGGTTAGGGTTATGTTGAGGGCTAGGGTTAGAGAGACGGTTAGGGTTAGGATTGGACCTAGGGTTAGGGTTATGTTGAGGGCTAGGGTTAGAGAGACGGTTAGGGTTAGGATTGGACCTAGGGTTAGGGTTATGTTGAGGGCTAGGGTTAGAGAGACGGTTAGGGTTAGGATTGGACCTAGGGTTAGGGTTATGTTGAGGGCTAGGGTTAGAGAGACGATTAGGGTTAGGATTGGACCTAGGGTTAGGGTTATGTTGAGGGCTAGGGTTAGAGAGACGGTTAGGGTTAGGATTGGACCTAGGGTTAGGGTTATGTTGAGGGCTAGGGTTAGAGAGACGGTTAGGGTTAGGATTGGACCTAGGGTTAGGGTTATGTTGAGGGCTAGGGTTAGGGAGACGGTAAGGGTTAGGATTGGACCTAGGGTTAGGGTTATGTTGAGGGCTAGGGTTAGAGAGACGGTTAGGGTTAGGATTGGACCTAGGGTTAGGGTTATGTTGAGGGCTAGGGTTAGAGAGACGGTTAGGGTTAGGATTGGACCTAGGGTTAGGGTTATGTTGAGGGCTAGGCTTAGAGAGACGGTTAGGGTTAGGATTGGACCTAGAGTTAGGGTTATGTTGAGGGCTAGGGTTAGAGAGACGGTTAGGGTTAGGATTGGACCTAGGGTTAGGGTTATGTTGAGGGCTAGGTTTAGAGAGACGGTTAGGGTTAGGATTGGACCTAGGGTTAGGGTTATGTTGAGGGCTAGGGTTAGGGACACGGTAAGGGTTAGGATTGGACCTAGGGTTAGGGTTATGTTGAGGGCTAGGGTTAGAGAGACGGTTAGGGTTAGGATTGGACCTAGGGTTAGTGTTATGTTGAGGGCTAGGGTTAGAGAGACGGTTAGGGTGAGTATTGGACCTAGGGTTAGGGTTATGTTGAGGGCTAGGGTTAGAGAGACGGTTAGGGTTATGAGTGGACCTAGGGTTAGGGTTATGTTGAGGGCTAGGGTTAGAGAGACGGTTAGGGTTAGGATTGGACCTAGGGTTAGGGTTATGTTGAGGGGTAGGGTTAGGGAGACGGTAAGGGTTAGGATTGGACCTAAGGTTAGGGTTATGTTGAGGGCTAGGGTTAGAGAGACGGTTAGGGTTAGGATTGGACCTAGGGTTAGGGTTATGTTGAGGGCTAGGGTTAGAGAGACGGTTAGGGTTAGGATTGGACCTAGGGTTAGGGTTATGTTGAGGGCTAGGGTTAGAGAGACGGTTAGGGTTAGGATTGGACCTAGGGTTAGGGTTATGTTGAGGGCTAGGGTTAGAGAGACGGTTAGGGTTAGGATTGGACCTAGGGTTAGGGTTATGTTGAGGGCTAGGGTTAGGGAGACGGTAAGGGTTAGGATTGGACCTAGGGTTAGGGTTATGTTGAGGGCTAGGGTTAGAGAGACGGTTAGGGTTAGGATTGGACCTAGGGTTAGGGTTATGTTGAGGGCTAGGGTTAGAGAGACGGTTAGGGTTAGGATTGGACCTAGGGTTAGGGTTATGTTGAGGGCTAGGGTTAGAGAGACGGTTAGGGTTAGGATTGGACCTAGGGTTAGGGTTATGTTGAGGGCTAGGGTTAGAGAGACGGTTAGGGTTAGGATTGGACCTAGGGTTAGGGTTATGTTGAGGGCTAGGGTTAGAGAGACGGTTAGGGTTAGGATTGGACCTAGGGTTAGGGTTATGTTGAGGGCTAGGGTTAGAGAGACGGTTAGGGTTATGATTGGACCTAGGGTTAGGGTTATGTTGAGGGCTAGGGTTAGAGAGACGGTTAGGGTTAGGATTGGACCTAGGGTTAGGGTTATGTTGAGGGCTAGGGTTAGAGAGACGGTTAGGGTTAGGATTGGACGTAGGGTTAGGGTTATGTTGAGGGCTAGGGTTAGAGAGACGGTTAGGGTTAGGATTGGACCTAGGGTTAGGGTTATGTTGAGGGCTAGTGTTAGAGAGACGGTTAGGGTTAGGATTGGACGTAGGGTTAGGGTTATGTTGAGGGCTAGGGTTAGAGAGACGGTTAGGGTTAGGATTGGACCTAGGGTTAGGGTTATGTAGAGGGCTAGGGTTAGAGAGACGGTTAGGGTTATGATTGGACCTAGGGTTAGGGTTATGTTGAGGGCTAGGGTTAGAGAGACGCTTAGGGTTATGATTGGACCTAGGGTTAGGGTTATGTTGAGGGCTAGGGTTAGAGAGACGGTTAGGGTTAGGATTGGACCTAGGGTTAGGGTTATGTTGAGGGCTAGGGTTAGAGAGACGGTTAGGGTTAGGATTGGAAATAGGGTTAGGGTTATGTTGAGGGCTAGGGTTAGAGAGACGGTTAGGGTTAGGATTGGACCTAGGGTTAGGGTTATGTTGAGGGCTAGGGTTAGAGAGACGGTTAGGGTTATGATTGGACGTAGGGTTAGGGTTATGTTGAGGGCTAGGGTTAGAGAGACGGTTAGGGTTAGGATTGGACCTAGGGTTAGGGTTATGTTGAGGGCTAGGGTTAGAGAGACGGTTCGGGTTAGGATTGGACCTAGGGTTAGGGTTATGTTGAGGGCTAGGGTTAGAGAGACGGTTAGGGTTAAGATTGGACCTAGGGTTAGGGTTATGTTGAGGGCTAGGGTTAGAGAGACGGTTAGGGTTATGAGTGGACCTAGGGTTAGGGTTATGTTGAGGGCTAGGGTTAGAGAGACGGTTAGGGTTAGGAATGGACCTAGGGTTAGGGTTATGTTGAGGGCTAGGGTTAGAGAGACGGTTAGGGTTAGGATTGGACGTAGGGTTAGGGTTATGTTGAGGGCTAGGGTTAGAGAGACGGTTAGGGTTAGGATTGGACCTAGGGTTAGGGTTATGTTGAGGGCTAGGGTTAGAGAGACGGTTAGGGTTAGGATTGGACCTAGGGTTAAGGTTATGTTGAGGGCTAGGGTTAGAGAGACGGTTAGGGTTAGGATTGGACCTAGGGTTAGGGTTATGTTGAGGGCTAGGGTTAGAGAGACGGTTAGGGTCATGATTGGAACTAGGGTTAGGGTTATGTTGAGGGCTAGGGTTAGAGAGACGGTTAGGGTTAGGATTGGACCTAGGGTTAGGGTTATGTTGAGGGCTAGGGTTAGAGAGACGGTTAGGGTTAGGATTGGACCTAGGGTTAGGGTTATGTTGAGGGCTAGGGTTAGAGAGACGGTTAGGGTTATGATTGGACCTAGGGTTAGGGTTATGTTGAGGGCTAGGGTTAGAGAGACGGTTAGGGTTAGGATTGGACCTAGGGTTAGGGTTATGTTGAGGGCTAGGGTTAGGGAGACGGTAAGGGTTAGGATTGGACCTAGGGTTAGGGTTATGTTGAGGTCTAGGGTTAGAGAGACGGTTAGGGTTATGAGTGGACCTAGGGTTAGGGTTATGTTGAGGGGTAGGGTTAGAGAGACGGTCAGGGTTAGGATTGGACCTAGGGTTAGGCTTATTTTGAGGGCTAGGGTTAGAGAGACGGTCAGGGTTAGGATTGGACCTAGGGTTAGGGTTATGTTGAGGTCTAGGGTTAGAGAGACGGTTAGGGTTATGAGTGGACCTAGGGTTAGGGTTATGTTGAGGGGTAGGGTTAGAGAGACGGTCAGGGTTAGGATTGGACCTAGGGTTAGGCTTATTTTGAGGGCTAGGGTTAGAGAGACGGTTAGGGTTAGGATTGGACCTAGGGTTAGGGTTATGTTGAGGGCTAGGGTTAGAGAGTCGGTTAGGGTGAGGATTGGACCTAGGGTTAGGGTTATGTTGAGGGCTAGGGTTAGAGAGACAGTTAGGGTTATGAGTGGACCTAGGGTTAGGGTTATGTTGAGGGCTAGGGTTAGAGAGACGGTTAGGGTTAGGATTGGACCTAGGGTTAGGGTTATGTTGAGGGCTAGGGTTAGAGAGACGGTTAGGGTTAGGATTGGACCTAGGGTTAGGGTTATGTTGAGGGCTAGGGTTAGGGAGACGGTAAGGGTTAGGATTGGACCTAGGGTTAGGGTTATGTTGAGGGCTAGGGTTAGAGAGACGGTTAGGGTTAGGATTGGACCTAGGGTTAGGGTTATGTTGAGGGCTAGGGTTAGAGAGACGGTTAGGGTGAGTATTGGACCTAGGGTTAGGGTTATGTTGAGGGCTAGGGTTAGAGAGACGGTTAGGGTTATGAGTGGACCTAGGGTTAGGGTTATGTTGAGGGCTAGGGTTAGAGAGACGGTTAGGGTTAGGATTGGACCTAGGGTTAGGGTTATGTTGAGGGCTAGGGTTAGGGAGACGGTAAGGGTTAGGATTGGACCTAAGGTTAGGGTTATGTTGAGGGCTAGGGTTAGAGAGACGGTTAGGGTTAGGATTGGACCTAGGGTTAGGGTTATGTTGAGGGCTAGGGTTAGAGAGACGGTTAGGGTTAGGATTGGACCTAGGGTTAGGGTTATGTTGAGGGCTAGAGTTAGACAGACGGTTAGGGTTAGGATTGGACCTAGGGTTAGGGTTATGTTGAGGGCTAGGGTTAGAGAGACGGTTAGGGTTAGGATTGGACCTAGGGTTAGGGTTATGTTGAGGGCTAGGGTTAGGGAGACGGTAAGGGTTAGGATTGGACCTAGGGTTAGGGTTATGTTGAGTGCTAGGGATAGAGAGACGGTTAGGGTTAGGATTGGACCTAGGGTTAGGGTTATGTTGAGGGCTAGGGTTAGAGAGACGGTTAGGGTTAGGATTGGACCTAGGGTTAGGGTTATGTTGAGGGCTAGGGTTAGAGAGACGGTTAGGGTTAGGATTGGACCTAGGGTTAGGGTTATGTTGAGGGCTAGGGTTAGAGAGACGGTTAGGGTTAGGATTGGACCTAGGGTTAGGGTTATGTTGAGGGCTAGGGTTAGAGAGACGGTTAGGGTTAGGATTGGACCTAGGGTTAGGGTTATGTTGAGGGCTAGGGTTAGAGAGACGGTTAGGGTTATGATTGGACCTAGGGTTAGGGTTATGTTGAGGGCTAGGGTTAGAGAGACGGTTAGGGTTAGGATTGGACCTAGGGTTAGGGTTATGTTGAGGGCTAGGGTTAGAGAGACGGTTAGGGTTAGGATTGGACCTAGGGTTAGGGTTATGTTGAGGGCTAGGGTTAGAGAGACGGTTAGGGTTAGGATTGGACCTAGGGTTAGGGTTATGTTGAGGGCTAGGGTTAGAGAGACGGTTAGGGTTAGGATTGGACCTAGGGTTAGGGTTATGTTGAGGGCTAGGGTTAGAGAGACGGTTAGGGTTAGGATTGGACGTAGGGTTAGGGTTATGTTGAGGGCTAGGGTTAGAGAGACGGTTAGGGTTAGGATTGGACCTAGGGTTAGGGTTATGTTGAGGGCTAAGGTTAGAGAGACGGTTAGGGTTATGATTGGACCTAGGGTTAGGGTTATGTTGAGGGCTAGGGTTAGAGAGACGGTTAGGGTTATGATTGGACCTAGGGTTAGGGTTATGTTGAGGGCTAGGGTTAGAGAGACGGTTAGGGTTATGATTGGACCTAGGGTTAGGGTTATGTTGAGGGCTAGGGTTAGAGAGACGGTTAGGGTTAGGATTGGACCTAGGGTTAGGGTTATGTTGAGGGCTAGGGTTAGAGAGACGGTTAGGGTTAGGATTGGACCTAGGGTTAGGGTTATGTTGAGGGCTAGGGTTAGAGAGACGGTTAGGGTTAGGATTGGACCTAGGGTTAGGGTTATGTTGAGGGCTAGGGTTAGAGAGACGGTTAGGGTTAGGATTGGACCTAGGGTTAGGGTTATGTTGAGGGCTAGGGTTAGAGAGACGGTTAGGGTTATGATTGGACCTAGGGTTAGGGTTATGTTGAGGGCTAGGGTTAGAGAGACGGTTAGGGTTAGGATTGGACCTAGGGTTAGGGTTATGTTGAGGGCTAGGGTTAGAGAGACGGTTAGGGTTAGGATTGGACCTAGGGTTAGGGTTATGTTGAGGGCTAGGGTTAGAGAGACGGTTAGGGTTAGGATTGGACCTAGGGTTAGGGTTATGTTGAGGGCTAGGGTTAGAGAGACGGTTAGGGTTAGGATTGGACCTAGGGTTAGGGTTATGTTGAGGGCTAGGGTTAGAGAGACGGTTAGGGTTAGGATTGGACCTAGGGTTAGGGTTATGTTGAGGGCTAGGGTTAGAGAGACGGTTAGGGTTAGGATTGGACCTAGGGTTAGGGTTATGTTGAGGGCTAACGTTAGAGAGACGGTTAGGGGTATGATTGGACCTAGGGTTAGGGTTATGTTGAGGGCTAGGGTTAGAGAGACGGTTAGGGTTATGATTGGACCTAGGGTTAGGGTTATGTTGAGGGCTAGGGTTAGAGAGACGGTAAGGGTTATGATTGGACCTAGGGTTAGGGTTATGTTGAGGGCTAGGGTTAGAGAGACGGTTAGGGTTAGGATTGGACCTAGGGTTAGGGTTATGTTGAGGGCTAGGGTTAGAGAGACGGTTAGGGTTAGGATTGGACCTAGGGTTAGGGTTATGTTGAGGGCTAGGGTTAGAGAGACGGTTAGGGTTAGGATTGGACCTAGGGTTAGGGTTATGTTGAGGGCTAGGGTTAGAGAGACGGTTAGAGTTAGGATTGGAAATAGGGTTAGGGTTATGTTGAGGGCTAGGGTTAGAGAGACGGTCAGGGTTAGGATTGGACCTAGGGTTAGGGTTATGTTGAGGGCTAGGGTTAGAGAGACGGTTAGGGTTATGAGTGGACCTAGGGTTAGGGTTATGTTGAGGGGTAGGGTTAGAGAGACGGTCAGGGTTAGGATTGGACCTAGGGTTAGGCTTATTTTGAGGGCTAGGGTTAGAGAGACGGTTAGGGTTAGGATTGGACCTAGGGTTAGGGTTATGTTGAGGGCTAGGGTTAGAGAGTCGGTTAGGGTGAGGATTGGACCTAGGGTTAGGGTTATGTTGAGGGCTAGGGTTAGAGAGACGGTTAGGGTTATGAGTGGACCTAGGGTTAGGGTTATGTTGAGGGCTAGGGTTAGAGAGACGGTTAGGGTTAGGATTGGACCTAGGGTTAGGGTTATGTTGAGGGCTAGGGTTAGAGAGACGGTTAGGGTTAGGATTGGACCTAAGGTTAGGGTTATGTTGAGGGCTAGGGTTAGGGAGACGGTAAGGGTTAGGATTGGACCTAGGGTTAGGGTTATGTTGAGGGCTAGGGTTAGAGAGACGGTTAGGGTTAGGATTGGACCTAGGGTTAGGGTTATGTTGAGGGCTAGCGTTAGAGAGACGGTTAGGGTGAGTATTGGACCTAGGGTTAGGGTTATGTTGAGGGCTAGGGTTAGAGAGACGGTTAAGGTTATGAGTGGACCTAGGGTTAGGGTTATGTTGAGGGCTAGGGTTAGAGAGACGGTTAGGGTTAGGATTGGACCTAGGGTTAGGGTTATGTTGAGGGCTAGGGTTAGGGAGACGGTAAGGGTTAGGATTGGACCTAAGGTTAGGGTTATGTTGAGGGCTAGGGTTAGAGAGACGGTTAGGTTTAGGATTGGACCTAGGGTTAGGGTTATGTTGAGGGCTAGGGTTAGAGAGACGGTTAGGGTTAGGATTGGACCTAGGGTTAGGGTTATGTTGAGGGCTAGGGTTAGAGAGACGGTTAGGGTTAGGATTGGACCTAGGGTTAGGGTTATGTTGAGGGCTAGGGTTAGAGAGACGGTTAGGGTTAGGATTGGACCTAGGGTTAGGGTTATGTTGAGGGCTAGGGTTAGGGAGACGGTAAGGGTTAGGATTGGACCTAGGGTTAGGGTTATGTTGAGGGCTAGGGATAGAGAGACGGTTAGGGTTAGGACTGGACCTAGGGTTAGGGGTATGTTGAGGGCTAGGGTTAGAGAGACGGTTAGGGTTAGGATTGGACCTAGGGTTAGGGTTATGTTGAGGGCTAGGGTTAGAGAGACGGTTAGGGTTAGGATTGGACCTAGGGTTAGGGTTATGTTGAGGGCTAGGGTTAGAGAGACGGTTAGGGTTAGGATTGGCCCTAGGGTTAGGGTTATGTTGAGGGCTAGGGTTAGAGAGACGGTTAGGGTTAGGATTGGACCTAGGGTTAGGGTTATGTTGAGGGCTAGGGTTAGAGAGACGGTTAGGGTTAGGATTGGACCTCGGGTTAGGGTTATGTTGAGGACTAGGGTTAGAGAGACGGTTAGGGTTAGGATTGGACCTAGGGTTAGGGTTATGTTGAGGGCTAGGGTTAGAGAGACGGTTAGGGTTAGGATTGGACCTAGGGTTAGGGTTATGTTGAGGGCTAGGGTTAGAGAGACGGTTAGGGTTAGGATTGGACCTAGGGTTAGGGTTATGTTGAGGGCTAGGGTTAGAGAGACGGTTAGGTTTAGGATTGGACCTAGGGTTAGGGTTATGTTGAGGGCTAAGGTTAGAGAGACGGTTAGGGTTATGATTGGACCTAGGGTTAGGGTTATGTTGAGGGCTAGGGTTAGAGAGACGGTTAGGGTTATGATTGGACCTAGGGTTAGGGTTATGTTGAGGGCTAGGGTTAGAGAGACGGTTAGGGTTAGGATTGGACCTAGGGTTAGGGTTATGTTGAGGGCTAGGGTTAGAGAGACGGTTAGGGTTAGGATTGGAAATAGGGTTAGGGTTATGTTGAGGGCTAGGGTTAGAGAGACGGTTAGGGTTAGGATTGGACCTAGGGTTAGGGTTATGTTGAGGGCTAGGGTTAGAGAGACGGTTAGGGTTATGATTGGACGTAGGGTTAGGGTTATGTTGAGGGCTAGGGTTAGGGAGACGGTAAGGGTTAGGATTGGACCTAGGGTTAGGGTTATGTTGAGGGCTAGGGTTAGAGAGACGGTTAGGGTTAGGATTGGACCTAGGGTTAGGGTTATGTTGAGGGCTAGCGTTAGAGAGACGGTTAGGGTGAGTATTGGACCTAGGGTTAGGGTTATGTTGAGGGCTAGGGTTAGAGAGACGGTTAAGGTTATGAGTGGACCTAGGGTTAGGGTTATGTTGAGGGCTAGGGTTAGAGAGACGGTTAGGGTTAGGATTGGACCTAGGGTTAGGGTTATGTTGAGGGCTAGGGTTAGGGAGACGGTAAGGGTTAGGATTGGACCTAAGGTTAGGGTTATGTTGAGGGCTAGGGTTAGAGAGACGGTTAGGTTTAGGATTGGACCTAGGGTTAGGGTTATGTTGAGGGCTAGGGTTAGAGAGACGGTTAGGGTTAGGATTGGACCTAGGGTTAGGGTTATGTTGAGGGCTAGGGTTAGAGAGACGGTTAGGGTTAGGATTGGACCTAGGGTTAGGGTTATGTTGAGGGCTAGGGTTAGAGAGACGGTTAGGGTTAGGATTGGACCTAGGGTTAGGGTTATGTTGAGGGCTAGGGTTAGGGAGACGGTAAGGGTTAGGATTGGACCTAGGGTTAGGGTTATGTTGAGGGCTAGGGATAGAGAGACGGTTAGGGTTAGGACTGGACCTAGGGTTAGGGGTATGTTGAGGGCTAGGGTTAGAGAGACGGTTAGGGTTAGGATTGGACCTAGGGTTAGGGTTATGTTGAGGGCTAGGGTTAGAGAGACGGTTAGGGTTAGGATTGGACCTAGGGTTAGGGTTATGTTGAGGGCTAGGGTTAGAGAGACGGTTAGGGTTAGGATTGGCCCTAGGGTTAGGGTTATGTTGAGGGCTAGGGTTAGAGAGACGGTTAGGGTTAGGATTGGACCTAGGGTTAGGGTTATGTTGAGGGCTAGGGTTAGAGAGACGGTTAGGGTTAGGATTGGACCTCGGGTTAGGGTTATGTTGAGGACTAGGGTTAGAGAGACGGTTAGGGTTAGGATTGGACCTAGGGTTAGGGTTATGTTGAGGGCTAGGGTTAGAGAGACGGTTAGGGTTAGGATTGGACCTAGGGTTAGGGTTATGTTGAGGGCTAGGGTTAGAGAGACGGTTAGGGTTAGGATTGGACCTAGGGTTAGGGTTATGTTGAGGGCTAGGGTTAGAGAGACGGTTAGGTTTAGGATTGGACCTAGGGTTAGGGTTATGTTGAGGGCTAAGGTTAGAGAGACGGTTAGGGTTATGATTGGACCTAGGGTTAGGGTTATGTTGAGGGCTAGGGTTAGAGAGACGGTTAGGGTTATGATTGGACCTAGGGTTAGGGTTATGTTGAGGGCTAGGGTTAGAGAGACGGTTAGGGTTAGGATTGGACCTAGGGTTAGGGTTATGTTGAGGGCTAGGGTTAGAGAGACGGTTAGGGTTAGGATTGGAAATAGGGTTAGGGTTATGTTGAGGGCTAGGGTTAGAGAGACGGTTAGGGTTAGGATTGGACCTAGGGTTAGGGTTATGTTGAGGGCTAGGGTTAGAGAGACGGTTAGGGTTATGATTGGACGTAGGGTTAGGGTTATGTTGAGGGCTAGGGTTAGAGAGACGGTTAGGGTTAGGATTGGACCTAGGGTTAGGGTTATGTTGAGGGCTAGGGTTAGAGAGACGGTTCGGGTTAGGATTGGACCTAGGGTTAGGGTTATGTTGAGGGCTAGGGTTAGAGAGACGGTTAGGGTTAGGATTGGACCTAGGGTTAGGGTTATGTTGAGGGCTAGGGTTAGAGAGACGGTTAGGGTTATGAGTGGACCTAGGGTTAGGGTTATGTTGAGGGCTAGGGTTAGAGAGACGGTTAGGGTTAGGATTGGACCTAGGGTTAGGGTTATGTTGAGGGCTAGGGTTAGAGAGACGGTTAGGGTTATGATTGGACGTAGGGTTAGGGTTATGTTGAGGGCTAGGGTTAGAGAGACGGTTAGGGTTAGGATTGGACCTAGGGTTAGGGTTATGTTGTGGGCTAGGGTTAGAGAGACGGTTAGGGTTAGGATTGGACCTAGGGTTAGGGTTATGTTGAGGGCTAGGGTTAGAGAGACGGTTAGGGTCATGATTGGACCTAGGGTTAGGGTTATGTTGAGGGCTAGGGTTAGAGAGACGGTTAGGGTTAGGATTGGACCTAGGGTTAGGGTTATGTTGAGGGCTAGGGTTAGAGAGACGGTGTTTAGGATTGGACCTAGGGTTAGGGTTATGTTGAGGGCTAGGGTTAGAGAGACGGTTAGGGTTATGATTGGACCTAGGGTTAGGGTTATGTTGAGGGCTAGGGTTAGAGAGACGGTTAGGGTTAGGATTGGACCTAGGGTTAGGGTTATGTTGAGGGCTAGGGTTAGAGAGACGGTTAGGGTTAGGATTGGACCTAGGGTTAGGGTTATGTTGAGGGCTAGGGTTAGAGAGACGGTTAGGGTTAGGATTGGACCTAGGGTTAGGGTTATGTTGAGGGCTAGGGTTAGAGAGACGGTTAGGGTTAGGATTGGACCTAGGGTTAGGGTTATGTTGAGGGCTAGGGTTAGAGAGACGGTTAGGGTTAGGATTGGACCTAGGGTTAGGGTTATGTTGAGGGCTAGGGTTAGAGAGACGGTTAGGGTCATGATTGGACCTAGGGTTAGGGTTATGTTGAGGGCTAGGGTTAGAGAGACGGTTAGGGTTAGGATTGGACCTAGGGTTAGGGTTATGTTGAGGGCTAGGGTTAGAGAGACGGTTAGGGTTAGGATTGGACCTAGGGTTAGGGTTATGTTGAGGGCTAGGGTTAGAGAGACGGTTAGGGTTATGAGTGGACCTAGGGATAGGGTTATGTTGAGGGCTAGGGTTAGAGAGACGGTTAGGGTTAGGATTGGACCTAGGGTTAGGGTTATGTTGAGGGCTAGGGTTAGAGAGACGGTTAGGGTTAGGATTGGACCTAGGGTTAGGGTTATGTTGAGGGCTAGGGTTAGAGAGACGGTTAGGGTTAGGATTGGACCTAGGGTTAGGGTTATGTTGAGGGCTAGGATTAGAGAGACAGTTAGGGTTAGGATTGGACCTAGGGTTAGGGTTATGTTGAGGGCTAGGGTTAGAGAGACGGTTAGGGTTAGGATTGGACCTAGGGTTAGGGTTATGTTGAGGGCTAGGGTTAGAGAGACGGTTAGGGTTAGGATTGGACCTAGGGTTAGGGTTATGTTGAGGGCTAGGGTTAGAGAGACGGTTAGGGTTAGGATTGGACCTAGGGTTAGGGTTATGTTGAGGGCTAGGGTTAGAGAGACGGTTAGGGTTAGGATTGGACCTAGGGTTAGGGTTATGTTGAGGACTAGGGTTAGAGAGACGGTTAGGGTTATGATTGGACCTAGGGTTAGGGTTCTGTTGAGGGCTAGGGTTAGAGAGACGGTTAGGGTTAGGATTGGACCTAGGGTTAGGGTTATGTTGAGGGCTAGGGTTGGAGAGACGGTTAGGGTTAGGATTGGACCTAGGGTTAGGGTTATGTTGAGGGCTAGGGTTAGAGAGACGGTTAGGGTTAGGATTGGACCTAGGGTTAGGGTTATGTTGAGGGCTAGGGTTAGAGAGACGGTTAGGGTTAGGATTGGACCTAGGGTTAGGGTTATGTTGAGGGCTAGGGTTAGAGAGACGGTTAGGGTCATGATTGGACCTAGGGTTAGGGTTATGTTGAGGGCTAGGGTTAGAGAGACGGTTAGGGTTAGGATTGGACCTAGGGTTAGGGTTATGTTGAGGGCTAGGGTTAGAGAGACGGTTAGGGTTATGATTGGACCTAGGGTTAAGGTTCTGTTGAGGGCTAGGGTTAGAGAGACGGTTAGGGTTAGGATTGGACCTAGGGTTAGGGTTATGTTGAGGGCTAGGGTTAGAGAGACGGTTAGGGTTAGGATTGGACCTAGGGTTAGGTTTATGTTGAGGGCTAGGGTTAGAGAGACGGTTAGGGTTAGGATTGGACCTAGGGTTAGGGTTATGTTGAGGGCTAGGGTTAGAGAGACGGTTAGGGTTAGGATTGGACCTAGGGTTAGGGTTATGTTGAGGGCTAGGGTTAGAGAGACGGTTAGAGTTAGGATTGGAAATAGGGTTAGGGTTATGTTGAGGGCTAGGGTTAGAGAGACGGTCAGGGTTAGGATTGGACCTAGGGTTAGGGTTATGTTGAGGGCTAGGGTTAGAGAGACGGTTAGGGTTATGAGTGGACCTAGGGTTAGGGTTATGTTGAGGGCTAGGGTTAGAGAGACGGTCAGGGTTAGGATTGGACCTAGGGTTAGGGTTATGTTGAGGGCTAGGGTTAGAGAGACGGTTAGGGTTAGGATTGGACCTAGGGTTAGGGTTATGTTGAGGGCTAGGGTTAGAGAGACGGTTAGGGTCATGATTGGACCTAGGGTTAGGGTTATGTTGAGGGCTAGGGTTAGAGAGACGGTCAGGGTTAGGATTGGACCTAGGGTTAGGGTTATGTTGAGGGCTAGGGTTAGAGAGACGGTTAGGGTTAGGATTGGACCTAGGGTTAGGGTTATGTTGAGGGCTAGGGTTAGAGAGACGGTTAGGGTTAGGATTGGACCTAGGGTTAGGGTTATGTTGAGGGCTAGGGTTAGAGAGACGGTTAGGGTTAGGATTGGACCTAGGGTTAGGGTTATGTTGAGGACTAGGGTTAGAGAGACGGTTAGGGTTATGATTGGACCTAGGGTTAGGGTTCTGTTGAGGGCTAGGGTTAGAGAGACGGTTAGGGTTAGGATTGGACCTAGGGTTAGGGTTATGTTGAGGGCTAGGGTTGGAGAGACGGTTAGGGTTAGGATTGGACCTAGGGTTAGGGTTATGTTGAGGGCTAGGGTTAGAGAGACGGTTAGGGTTAGGATTGGACCTAGGGTTAGGGTTATGTTGAGGGCTAGGGTTAGAGAGACGGTTAGGGTTAGGATTGGACCTAGGGTTAGGGTTATGTTGAGGGCTAGGGTTAGAGAGACGGTTAGGGTCATGATTGGACCTAGGGTTAGGGTTATGTTGAGGGCTAGGGTTAGAGAGACGGTTAGGGTTAGGATTGGACCTAGGGTTAGGGTTATGTTGAGGGCTAGGGTTAGAGAGACGGTTAGGGTTATGATTGGACCTAGGGTTAAGGTTCTGTTGAGGGCTAGGGTTAGAGAGACGGTTAGGGTTAGGATTGGACCTAGGGTTAGGGTTATGTTGAGGGCTAGGGTTAGAGAGACGGTTAGGGTTAGGATTGGACCTAGGGTTAGGGTTATGTTGAGGGCTAGGGTTAGAGAGACGGTTAGGGTTAGGATTGGACCTAGGGTTAGGGTTATGTTGAGGGCTAGGGTTAGAGAGACGGTTAGGGTTAGGATTGGACCTAGGGTTAGGGTTATGTTGAGGGCTAGGGTTAGAGAGACGGTTAGAGTTAGGATTGGAAATAGGGTTAGGGTTATGTTGAGGGCTAGGGTTAGAGAGACGGTCAGGGTTAGGATTGGACCTAGGGTTAGGGTTATGTTGAGGGCTAGGGTTAGAGAGACGGTTAGGGTTATGAGTGGACCTAGGGTTAGGGTTATGTTGAGGGCTAGGGTTAGAGAGACGGTCAGGGTTAGGATTGGACCTAGGGTTAGGGTTATGTTGAGGGCTAGGGTTAGAGAGACGGTTAGGGTTAGGATTGGACCTAGGGTTAGGGTTATGTTGAGGGCTAGGGTTAGAGAGACGGTTAGGGTTAGGATTGGACCTAGGGTTAGGGTTATGTTGAGGGCTAGGGTTAGAGAGACGGTTAGGGTTAGGATTGGACCTAGGGTTAGGGTTATGTTGAGGGCTAGGGTTAGAGAGACGGTTAGGGTTAGGATTGGACCTAGGGTTAGGGTTATGTTGAGGGCTAGGGTTAGAGAGACGGTTAGGGTTAGGATTGGACCTAGGGTTAGGGTTATGTTGAGGACTAGGGTTAGAGAGACGGTTAGGGTTATGATTGGACCTAGGGTTAGGGTTCTGTTGAGGGCTAGGGTTAGAGAGACGGTTAGGGTTAGGATTGGACCTAGGGTTAGGGTTATGTTGAGGGCTAGGGTTGGAGAGACGGTTAGGGTTAGGATTGGACCTAGGGTTAGGGTTATGTTGAGGGCTAGGGTTAGAGAGACGGTTAGGGTTAGGATTGGACCTAGGGTTAGGGTTATGTTGAGGGCTAGGGTTAGAGAGACGGTTATGGTTAGGATTGCACCTAGGGTTAGGGTTATGTTGAGGGCTAGGGTTAGAGAGACGGTTAGGGTTAGGATTGGACCTAGGGTTAGGGTTATGTTGAGGGCTAGGGTTAGAGAGACGGTTAGGGTTAGGATTGGACCTAGGGTTAGGGTTATGTTGAGGACTAGGGTTAGAGAGACGGTTAGGGTTATGATTGGACCTAGGGTTAGGGTTCTGTTGAGGGCTAGGGTTAGAGAGACGGTTAGGGTTAGGATTGGACCTAGGGTTAGGGTTATGTTGAGGGCTAGGGTTGGAGAGACGGTTAGGGTTAGGATTGGACCTAGGGTTAGGGTTATGTTGAGGGCTAGGGTTAGAGAGACGGTTAGGGTTAGGATTGGACCTAGGGTTAGGGTTATGTTGAGGGCTAGGGTTAGAGAGACGGTTAGGGTTAGGATTGGACCTAGGGTTAGGGTTATGTTGAGGGCTAGGGTTAGAGAGACGGTTAGGGTTATGATTGGACCTAGGGTTAAGGTTCTGTTGAGGGCTAGGGTTAGAGAGACGGTTAGGGTTAGGATTGGACCTAGGGTTAGGGTTATGTTGAGGGCTAGGGTTAGAGAGACGGTTAGGGTTAGGATTGGACCTAGGGTTAGGGTTATGTTGAGGGCTAGGGTTAGAGAGACGGTTAGGGTTAGGATTGGACCTAGGGTTAGGGTTATGTTGAGGGCTAGGGTTAGAGAGACGGTTAGGGTTAGGATTGGACCTAGGGTTAGGGTTATGTTGAGGGCTAGGGTTAGAGAGACGGTTAGAGTTAGGATTGGAAATAGGGTTAGGGTTATGTTGAGGGCTAGGGTTAGAGAGACGGTCAGGGTTAGGATTGGACCTAGGGTTAGGGTTATGTTGAGGGCTAGGGTTAGAGAGACGGTTAGGGTTATGAGTGGACCTAGGGTTAGGGTTATGTTGAGGGCTAGGGTTAGAGAGACGGTCAGGGTTAGGATTGGACCTAGGGTTAGGCTTATGTTGAGGGCTAGGGTTAGAGAGACGGTTAGGGTTAGGATTGGACCTAGGGTTAGGGTTATGTTGAGGGCTAGGGTTAGAGAGACGGTTAGGGTGAGGATTGGACCTAGGGTTAGGGTTATGTTGAGGGCTAGGGTTAGAGAGACGGTTAGGGTTATGAGTGGACCTAGGGTTAGGGTTATGTTGAGGGCTAGGGTTAGAGAGACGGTTAGGGTTAGGATTGGACCTAGGGTTAGGGTTATGTTGAGGGCTAGGGTTAGAGAGACCGTTAGGGTTAGGATTGGACCTAGGGTTAGGGTTATGTTGAGGGCTAGGGTTAGAGAGACGGTAAGGGTTAGGATTGGACCTAGGGTTAGGGTTATGTTGAGGGCTAGGGTTAGAGAGACGGTTAGGGTTAGGATTGGACCTAGGGTTAGGGTTATGTTGAGGGCTAGGGTTAGAGAGACGGTTAGGGTGAGTATTGGACCTAGGGTTAGGGTTATGTTGAGGGCTAGGGTTAGAGAGACGGTTAGGGTTAGGATTGGACCTAGGGTTAGGGTTATGTTGAGGGCTAGGGTTAGGGAGACGGTAAGGGTTAGGATTGGACCTAAGGTTAGGGTTATGTTGAGGGCTAGGGTTAGGGAGACGGTTAGGGTTAGGATTGGACCTAGGGTTAGGGTTATGTTGAGGGCTAGGGTTAGAGAGACGGTTAGGGTTAGGATTGGACCTAGGGTTAGGGTTATGTTGAGGGCTAGGGTTAGAGAGACGGTTAGGGTTAGGATTGGACCTAGGGTAGGGTTATGTTGAGGGCTAGGGTTAGGGAGACGGTAAGGGTTAGGATTGGACCTAGGGTTAGGGTTATGTTGAGGGCTAGGGTTAGAGAGACGGTTAGGGTTAGGATTGGACCTAGGGTTAGGGTTATGTTGAGGGCTAGGGTTAGAGAGACGGTCAGGGTTAGGATTGGACCCAGGGTTAGGCTTATGTTGAGGGCTAGGGTTAGAGAGACGGTTAGGGTTATGAGTGGACCTAGGGTTAGGGTTATGTTGAGGGCTAGGGTTAGAGAGACGGTCAGGGTTAGGATTGGACCTAGGGTTAGGCTTATGTTGAGGGCTAGGGTTAGAGAGACGGTTAGGGTTAGGATTGGACCTAGGGTTAGGGTTATGTTGAGGGCTAGGGTTAGGGAGACGGTAAGGGTTAGGATTGGACCTAGGGTTAGGGTTATGTTGAGGGCTAGGGTTAGAGAGACGGTTAGGGTTAGGATTGGACCTAGGGTTAGGGTTATGTTGAGGGCTAGGGTTAGAGAGACGGTTAGGGTGAGTATTGGACCTAGGGTTAGGGTTATGTTGAGGGCTAGGGTTAGAGAGACGGTTAGGGTTAGGATTGGACCTAGGGTTAGGGTTATGTTGAGGGCTAGGGTTAGGGAGACGGTAAGGGTTAGGATTGGACCTAAGGTTAGGGTTATGTTGAGGGCTAGGGTTAGAGAGACGGTTAGGGTTAGGATTGGACCTAGGGTTAGGGTTATGTTGAGGGCTAGGGTTAGAGAGACGGTTAGGGTTAGGATTGGACCTAGGGTTAGGGTTATGTTGAGGGCTAGGGTTAGAGAGACGGTTAGGGTTAGGATTGGACCTAGGGAAGGGTTATGTTGAGGGCTAGGGTTAGGGAGACGGTAAGGGTTAGGATTGGACCTAGGGTTAGGGTTATGTTGAGGGCTAGGGTTAGAGAGACGGTTAGGGTTAGGATTGGACCTAGGGTTAGGGTTATGTTGAGGGCTAGGGTTAGAGAGACGGTAAGGGTTAGGATTGGACCTCGGGTTAGGGTTATGTTGAGGGCTAGGGTTAGAGAGATGGTTAGGGTTAGGATTGGACCTAGGGTTAGGTTTATGTTGAGGGCGAGGTTTAGAGAGACGGTTAGGGTTATTATTGGACCTAGGGTTAGGGTTATGTTGAGGGCTAGGGTTAGGGAGACGGTAAGGGTTAGGATTGGACCTAGGGTTAGGGTTATGTTGAGGGCTAGGGTTAGAGAGACGGTTAGGGTTAGGATTGGACCTAGGGTTAGGGTTATGTTGAGGGCTAGGGTTAGAGAGATGGTTAGGGTTAGGATTGGACCTAGGGTTAGGGTTATGTTGAGGGCTAGGTTTAGGGAGACGGTAAGGGTTAGGATTGGACCTAGGGTTAGGGTTATGTTGAGGGCTAGGGTTAGAGAGACGGTTAGGGTTAGGATTGGACCTAGGGTTAGGGTTATGTTGAGGGCTAGGGTTAGAGAGACGGTTAGGGTTATGATTGGACCTAGGGTTAGGGTTATGTTGAGGGCTAGGGTTAGGGAGACGGTAAGGGTTAGGATTGGACCTAGGGTTAGGGTTATGTTGAGGGCTAGGGTTAGAGAGACCGTTAGGGTTAGGTTTGGACCTAGGGTTAGGGTTATGTTGAGGGCTAGGGTTAGAGAGACGGTTAGGGTTAGGATTGGACCTAGGGTTAGGATTATGTTGAGGGCTAGGGTTAGGGAGACGGTAAGGGTTAGGATTAGACCTAGGGTTAGGGTTATGTTGAGGGCTAGGGTTAAAGAGACGGTTAGGGTTATGATTGGACCTAGGGTTAGGGTTATGTTGAGGGCTAGGGTTAGAGAGACGGTTAGGGTTAGGATTGGACCTAGGGTTAGGGTTATGTTGAGGGCTAGGGTTAGAGAGACGGTTAGGGTTATGATTGGACCTAGGGTAGGGTTATGTTGAGGGCTAGGGTTAGGGAGACGGTAAGGGTTAGGATTGGACCTAGGGTTAGGGTTATGTTGAGGGCTAGGGTTAGAGAGACGGTTAGGGTTAGGATTGGACCTAGGGTTAGGGTTATGTTGAGGGCTAGGGTTAGAGAGACGGTCAGGGTTAGGATTGGACCTAGGGTTAGGCTTATGTTGAGGGCTAGGGTTAGAGAGACGGTTAGGGTTATGAGTGGACCTAGGGTTAGGGTTATGTTGAGGGCTAGGGTTAGAGAGACGGTCAGGGTTAGGATTGGACCTAGGCTTAGGCTTATGTTGAGGGCTAGGGTTAGAGAGACGGTTAGGGTTAGGATTGGACCTAGGGTTAGGGTTATGTTGAGGGCTAGGGTTAGAGAGACGGTTAGGGTGAGGATTGGACCTAGGGTTAGGGTTATGTTGAGGGCTAGGGTTAGAGAGACGGTTAGGGTGAGTATTGGACCTAGGGTTAGGGTTATGTTGAGGGCTAGGGTTAGAGAGACGGTTAGGGTTAGGATTGGACCTAGGGTTAGGGTTATGTTGAGGGCTAGGGTTAGGGAGACGGTAAGGGTTAGGATTGGACCTAAGGTTAGGGTTATGTTGAGGGCTAGGGTTAGAGAGACGGTTAGGGTTAGGATTGGACCTAGGGTTAGGGTTATGTTGAGGGCTAGGGTTAGAGAGACGGTTAGGGTTAGGATTGGACCTAGGGTTAGGGTTATGTTGAGGGCTAGGGTTAGAGAGACGGTTAGGGTTAGGATTGGACCTAGGGAAGGGTTATGTTGAGGGCTAGGGTTAGGGAGACGGTAAGGGTTAGGATTGGACCTAGGGTTAGGGTTATGTTGAGGGCTAGGGTTAGAGAGACGGTTAGGGTTAGGATTGGACCTAGGGTTAGGGTTATGTTGAGGGCTAGGGTTAGAGAGACGGTAAGGGTTAGGTTTGGACCTAGGGTTAGGGTTATGTTGAGGGCTAGGGTTAGAGAGATGGTTAGGGTTAGGATTGGACCTAGGGTTAGGGTTATGTTGAGGGCGAGGTTTAGAGAGACGGTTAGGGTTATTATTGGACCTAGGGTTAGGGTTATGTTGAGGGCTAGGGTTAGGGAGACGGTAAGGGTTAGGATTGGACCTAGGGTTAGGGTTATGTTGAGGGCTAGGGTTAGAGAGACGGTTAGGGTTAGGATTGGACCTAGGGTTAGGGTTATGTTGAGGGCTAGGGTTAGAGAGACGGTTAGGGTTAGGATTGGACCTAGGGTTAGGGTTATGTTGAGGGCTAGGTTTAGGGAGACGGTAAGGGTTAGGATTGGACCTAGGGTTAGGGTTATGTTGAGGGCTAGGGTTAGAGAGACGGTTAGGGTTAGGATTGGACCTAGGGTTAGGGTTATGTTGAGGGCTAGGGTTAGAGAGACGGTTAGGGTTATGATTGGACCTAGGGTTAGGGTTATGTTGAGGGCTAGGGTTAGGGAGACGGTAAGGGTTAGGATTGGACCTAGGGTTAGGGTTATGTTGAGGGCTAGGGTTAGAGAGACCGTTAGGGTTAGGTTTGGACCTAGGGTTAGGGTTATGTTGAGGGCTAGGGTTAGAGAGACGGTTAGGGTTAGGATTGGACCTAGGGTTAGGATTATGTTGAGGGCTAGGGTTAGGGAGACGGTAAGGGTTAGGATTAGACCTAGGGTTAGGGTTATGTTGAGGGCTAGGGTTAAAGAGACGGTTAGGGTTACGATTGGACCTAGGGTTAGGGTTATGTTGAGGGATAGGGTTAGAGAGACGGTTAGGGTTAGGATTGGACCTAGGGTTAGGGTTATGTTGAGGGCTAGGGTTAGAGAGACGGTTAGGGTTAGGATTGGACCTAGGGTTAGGGTTATGTTGAGGGCTAGGGTTAGAGAGACGGTTAGGGTCATGATTGGACCTAGGGTTAGGGTTATGTTGAGGGCTAGGGTTAGAGAGACGGTTAGGGTTAGGATTGGACCTAGGGTTAGGGTTATGTTGAGCTCTAGGGTTAGAGAGACGGTTAGGGTTATGATTGGACCTAGGGTTAGGGTTATGTTGAGGGCTAGGGTTAGAGAGACGGTTAGGGTTAGGATTGGACCTAGGGTTAGGGTTATGTTGAGGGCTAGGGTTAGAGAGACGGTTAGAGTTAGGATTGGACCTAGGGTTAGGGTTATGTTGAGGGCTAGGGTTAGAGAGACGGTTAGGGTTAGGATTGGACCTAGGGTTAGGGTTATGTTGAGGGCTAGGTTTAGAGAGACGGTTAGGGTTAGGATTGGACCTAGGGTTAGGGTTATGTTGAGGGCTAGGGTTAGAGAGACGGTTAGAGTTAGGATTGGAAATAGGGTTAGGGTTATGTTGAGGGCTAGGGTTAGAGAGACGGTCAGGGTTAGGATTGGACCTAGGGTTAGGGTTATGTTGAGGGCTAGGGTTAGAGAGACGGTTAGGGTTATGATTGGACGTAGGGTTAGGGTTATGTTGAGGGCTAGGGTTAGAGAGACGGTTAGGTTGAGGATTGGACCTAGGGTTAGGGTTATGTTGAGGGCTAGGGTTAGAGAGACGGTTAGGGTTATGAGTGGACCTAGGGTTAGGGTTATGTTGAGGGCTAGGGTTAGAGAGACGGTTAGGGTTAGGATTGGACCTAGGGTTAGGGTTATGTTGAGGGCTAGGGTTAGAGAGACGGTTAGGGTTAGGATTGGACCTAGGGTTAGGGTTATGTTGAGGGCTAGGGTTAGGGAGACGGTAAGGGTTAGGATTGGACCTAGGGTTAGGGTTATATTGAGGGCTAGGGTTAGAGAGACGGTTAGGGTTAGGATTGGACCTAGGGTTAGGGTTATGTTGAGGGCTAGGGTTAGAGAGACGGTTAGGGTGAGGATTGGACCTAGGGTTAGGGTTATGTTATGGGCTAGGGTTAGAGAGACGGTTAGGGTTATGAGTGGACCTAGGGTTAGGGTTATGTTGAGGGCTAGGGTTAGAGAGACGGTTAGGGTTAGGATTGGACCTAGGGTTAGGGTTATGTTGAGGGCTAGGGTTAGAGAGACGGTTACGGATAGGATTGGACCTAGGGTTAGGGTTATGTTGAGGGCTAGGGTTAGGGAGACGGTAAGGGTTAGGATTGGACCTAGGGTTAGGGTTATGTTGAGGGCTAGGGTTAGAGAGACGGTTAGGGTTAGGATTGGACCTAGGGTTAGGGTTATGTTGAGGGCTAGGGTTAGAGAGACGGTTAGGGTTAGGATTGGACCTAGGGTTAGGGTTATGTTGAGGGCTAGGGTTAGAGAGACGGTTAGGGTCATGATTGGACCTAGGGTTAGGGTTATGTTGAGGGCTAGGGTTAGAGAGACGGTTAGGGTTAGGATTGGACCTAGGGTTAGGGTTATGTTGAGGGCTAGGGTTAGAGAGACGGTTAGGGTCATGATTGGACCTAGGGTTAGGGTTATGTTGAGGGCTAGGGTTAGAGAGACGGTTAGGGTTATGATTGGACCTAGGGTTAGGGTTCTGTTGAGGGCTAGGGTTAGAGAGACGGTTAGGGTTAGGATTGGACCTAGGGTTAGGGTTATGTTGAGGGCTAGGGTTAGGGAGACGGTAAGGGTTAGGATTGGACCTAGGGTTAGGGTTATGTTGAGGGCTAGGGTTAGAGAGACGGTTAGGGTTAGGATTGGACCTAGGGTTAGGGTTATGTTGAGGGCTAGGGTTAGAGAGACGGTTAGGGTTAGGATTGGACCTAGGGTTAGGGTTATGTTGAGGGCTAGGGTTAGAGAGACGGTTAGGGTCATGATTGGACCTAGGGTTAGGGTTATGTTGAGGGCTAGGGTTAGAGAGACGGTTAGGGTTAGGATTGGACCTAGGGTTAGGGTTATGTTGAGGGCTAGGGTTAGAGAGACGGTTAGGGTTATGATTGGACCTAGGGTTAGGGTTATGTTGAGGGCTAAGGTTAGAGAGACGGTTAGGGTTAGGATTGGACCTAGGGTTAGGGTTATGTTGAGGGCTAGGGTTAGAGAGACGGTTAGGGTTAGGATTGGACCTAGGGTTAGGGTTATGTTGAGGGCTAGGGTTAGAGAGACGGTTAGGGTTAGGATTGGACCTAGGCTTAGGGTTATGTTGAGGGCTAGGGTTAGAGAGACGGTTAGGGTTAGGATTGGACCTAGGGTTAGGGTTATGTTGAGGGCTAGGGTTAGAGAGACGGTTAGAGTTATTATTGGAAATAGGGTTAGGGTTATGTTGAGGGCTAGGGTTAGAGAGACGGTCAGGGTTAGGATTGGACCTAGGGTTAAGGTTATGTTGAGGGCTAGGGTTAGAGAGACGGTTAGGGTTATGAGTGGACCTAGGGTTAGGGTTATGTTGAGGGCTAGGGTTAGAGAGACGGTCAGGGTTAGGATTGGACCTAGGGTTAGGGTTATGTTGAGGGCTAGGTTTAGAGAGACGGTTAGGGTTAGGATTGGACCTAGGGTTAGGGTTATGTTGAGGGCTAGGGTTAGAGAGACGGTTAGGGTGAGGATTGGACCTTGGGTTAGGGTTATGTTGAGGGCTAGGGTTAGAGAGACGGTTAGGGTTATGAGTGGACCTAGGGTTAGGGTTATGTTGAGGGCTAGGGTTAGAGAGACGGTTAGGGTTAGGATTGGACCTAGGGTTAGGGTTATGTTGAGGGCTAGGTTTAGAGAGACGGTTAGGGTTAGGATTGGACCTAGGGTTAGGGTTATGTTGAGGGCTAGGGTTAGGGAGACGGTAAGGGTTAGGATTGGACCTAGGGTTAGGGTTATGTTGAGGGCTAGGGTTAGAGAGACGGTCAGGGTTAGGATTGGACCTAGGGTTAGGCTTATGTTGAGGGCTAGGGTTAGAGAGACGGTTAGGGTTATGAGTGGACCTAGGGTTAGGGTTATGTTGAGGGCTAGGGTTAGAGAGACGGTCAGGGTTAGGATTGGACCTAGGGTTAGGGTTATGTTGAGGGCTAGGGTTAGAGAGACGGTTAGGGTTAGGATTGGACCTAGGGTTAGGGTTATGTTGAGGGCTAGGGTTAGAGAGACGGTTAGGGTGAGGATTGGACCTAGGGTTAGGGTTATGTTGAGGGCTAGGGTTAGAGAGACGGTTAGGGTTATGAGTGGACCTAGGGTTAGGGTTATGTTGAGGGCTAGGGTTAGAGAGACGGTTAGGGTTAGGATTGGACCTAGGGTTATGGTTATGTTGAGGGCTAGGGTTAGAGAGACGGTTAGGGTTAGGATTGGACCTAGGGTTAGGGTTATGTTGAGGGCTAGGGTTAGGGAGACGGTAAGGGTTAGGATTGGACCTAGGGTTAGGGTTATGTTGAGGGCTAGGGTTAGAGAGACGGTTAGGGTTAGGATTGGACCTAGGGTTAGGGTTATGTTGAGGGCTAGGGTTAGAGAGACGGTTAGGGTGAGTATTGGACCTAGGGTTAGGGTTATGTTGAGGGCTAGGGTTAGAGAGACGGTTAGGGTTAGGATTGGACCTAGGGTTAGGGTTATGTTGAGGGCTAGGGTTAGGGAGACGGTAAGGGTTAGGATTGGACCTAAGGTTAGGGTTATGTTGAGGGCTAGGGTTAGAGAGACGGTTAGGGTTAGGATTGGATCTAGGGTTAGGGTTATGTTGAGGGCTAGGGTTAGAGAGACGGTTAGGGTTAGGATTGGACCTAGGGTTAGGGTTATGTTGAGGGCTAGGGTTAGAGAGACGGTTAGGGTTAGGATTGGACCTAGGGTAGGGTTATGTTGAGGGCTAGGGTTAGGGAGACGGTAAGGGTTAGGATTGGACCTAGGGTTAGGGTTATGTTGAGGGCTAGGGTTAGAGAGACGGTTAGGGTTATGATTGGACCTAGGGTTAGGGTTATGTTGAGGGCTAGGGTTAGAGAGACGGTTAGGGTTAGGATTGGACCTAGGGTTAGGGTTATGTTGAGGGCTAGGTTTAGAGAGACGGTTAGGGTTAGGATTGGACCTAGGGTTAGGGTTATGTTGAGGGCTAGGGTTAGAGAGACGGTTAGGGTCATGATTGGACCTAGGGTTAGGGTCATGTTGAGGGCTAGGGTTAGAGAGACGGTTAGGGTTAGGATTGGACCTAGGGTTAGGGTTATGTTGAGGGCTAGGGTTAGAGAGACGGTTAGGGTTATGATTGGACCTAGGGTTAGGGTTATGTTGAGGGCTAGGGTTAGAGAGACGGTTAGGGTTATGATTGGACCTAGGGTTAGGGTTATGTTGAGGGCTAGGGTTAGAGAGACGGTTAGGGTTAGGATTGGACCTAGGGTTAGGGTTATGTTGAGGGCTAGGGTTAGAGAGACGGTTAGGGTTAGGATTGGACCTAGGGTTAGGGTTATGTTGAGGGCTAGGGTTAGAGAGACGGTTAGGGTTAGGATTGGACCTAGGGTTAGGGTTATGTTGAGGGCTAGGGTTAGAGAGACGGTTAGAGTTAGGATTGGAAATAGGGTTAGGGTTATGTTGAGGGCTAGGGTTAGAGAGACGGTCAGGGTTAGGATTGGACCTAGGGTTAGGGTTATGTTGAGGGCTAGGGTTAGAGAGACGGTTAGGGTTATGATTGGACGTAGGGTTAGGGTTATGTTGAGGGCTAGGGTTAGAGAGACGGTTAGGGTTAGGATTGGACCTAGGGTTAGGCTTATGTTGAGGGCTAGGGTTAGAGAGACGGTTAGGGTTAGGATTGGACCTAGGGTTAGGGTTATGTTGAGGGCTAGGGTTAGAGAGACGGTTAGGTTGAGGATTGGACCTAGGGTTAGGGTTATGTTGAGGGCTAGGGTTAGAGAGACGGTTAGGGTTATGAGTGGACCTAGGGTTAGGGTTATGTTGAGGGCTAGGGTTAGAGAGACGGTTAGGGTTAGGATTGGACCTAGGGTTAGGGTTATGTTGAGGGCTAGGGTTAGAGAGACGGTTAGGGTTAGGATTGGACCTAGGGTTAGGGTTATGTTGAGGGCTAGGGTTAGGGAGACGGTAAGGGTTAGGATTGGACCTAGGGTTAGGGTTATGTTGAGGGCTAGGGTTAGAGAGACGGTTAGGGTTAGGATTGGACCTAGGGTTAGGGTTATGTTGAGGGCTAGGGTTAGAGAGACGGTTAGGGTGAGGATTGAACCTAGGGTTAGGGTTAAGTTGAGGGCTAGGGTTAGAGAGACGGTTAGGGTTATGAGTGGACCTAGGGTTAGGGTTATGTTGAGGGCTAGGGTTAGAGAGACGGTTAGGGTTAGGATTGGACCTAGGGTTAGGGTTATGTTGAGGGCTAGGGTTAGAGAGACGGTTAGGGTTAGGATTGGACCTAGGGTTAGGGTTATGTTGAGGGCTAGGGTTAGGGAGACGGTAAGGGTTAGGATTGGACCTAGGGTTAGGGTTATGTTGAGGGCTAGGGTTAGAGAGACGGTTAGGGTTAGGATTGGACCTAGGGTTAGGGTTATGTTGAGGGCTAGGGTTAGAGAGACGGTTAGGGTTATGATTGGACCTAGGGTTAGGGTTATGTTGAGGGCTAGGGTTAGAGAGACGGTTAGGGTTAGGATTGGACCTAGGGTTAGGGTTATGTTGAGGGCTAGGGTTAGAGAGACGGTTAGGGTTAGGATTGGACCTAGGGTTAGGGTTATGTTGAGGGCTAGGGTTAGAGAGACGGTTAGGGTTATGATTGGACCTAGGGCTAGGGTTATGTTGAGGGCTAGGGTTAGAGAGACGGTTAGGGTTATGATTGGACCTAGGGTTAGGGTTATGTTGAGGGCTAGGGTTAGAGAGACGGTTAGGGTTAGGATTGGACCTAGGGTTAGGGTTATGTTGAGGGCTAGGGTTAGAGAGACGATTAGGGTTAGGATTGGACCTAGGGTTAGGGTTATGTTGAGGGCTAGGGTTAGGGAGACGGTAAGGGTTAGGATTGGACCTAAGGTTAGGGTTATGTTGAGGGCTAGGGTTAGAGAGACGGTTAGGGTTAGGATTGGACCTAGGGTTAGGGTTATGTTGAGGGCTAGGGTTAGAGAGACGGTTAGGGTTAGGATTGGACCTAGGGTTAGGGTTATGTTGAGGGCTAGGGTTAGAGAGACGGTTAGGGTTAGGATTGGACCTAGGGTTAGGGTTATGTTGAGGGCTAGGGTTAGGGAGACGGTAAGGGTTAGGATTGGACCTAAGGTTAGGGTTATGTTGAGGGCTAGGGTTAGAGAGACGGTTAGGGTTAGGATTGGACCTAGGGTTAGGGTTATGTTGAGGGCTAGGGTTAGAGAGACGGTTAGGGTTAGGATTGGACCTAGGGTTAGGGTTATGTTGAGGGCTAGGGTTAGAGAGACGGTTAGGGTTAGGATTGGACCTAGGGTAGGGTTATGTTGAGGGCTAGGGTTAGGGAGACGGTAAGGGTTAGGATTGGACCTAGGGTTAGGGTTATGTTGAGGGCTAGGGTTAGAGAGACGGTTAGGGTTAGGATTGGACCTAGGGTTAGGGTTATGTTGAGGGCTAGGGTTAGAGAGACGGTCAGGGTTAGGATTGGACCTAGGGTTAGGCTTATGTTGAGGGCTAGGGTTAGAGAGACGGTTAGGGTTATGAGTGGACCTAGGGTTAGGGTTATGTTGAGGGCTAGGGTTAGAGAGACGGTCAGGGTTAGGATTGGACCTAGGGTTAGGGTTATGTTGAGGGCTAGGGTTAGAGAGACGGTTAGGGTTAGGATTGGACCTAGGGTTAGGGTTATGTTGAGGGCTAGGGTTAGAGAGACGGTTAGGGTGAGGATTGGACCTAGGGTTAGGGTTATGTTGAGGGCTAGGGTTAGAGAGACGGTTAGGGTTATGAGTGGACCTAGGGTTAGGGTTATGTTGAGGGCTAGGGTTAGAGAGACGGTTAGGGTTAGGATTGGACCTAGGGTTATGGTTATGTTGAGGGCTAGGGTTAGAGAGACGGTTAGGGTTAGGATTGGACCTAGGGTTAGGGTTATGTTGAGGGCTAGGGTTAGGGAGACGGTAAGGGTTAGGATTGGACCTAGGGTTAGGGTTATGTTGAGGGCTAGGGTTAGAGAGACGGTTAGGGTGAGTATTGGACCTAGGGTTAGGGTTATGTTGAGGGCTAGGGTTAGAGAGATGGTTAGGGTTAGGATTGGACCTAGGGTTAGGGTTATGTTGAGGGCTAGGGTTAGGGAGACGGTAAGGGTTAGGATTGGACCTAAGGTTAGGGTTATGTTGAGGGCTAGGGTTAGAGAGACGGTTAGGGTTAGGATTGGATCTAGGGTTAGGGTTATGTTGAGGGCTAGGGTTAGAGAGACGGTTAGGGTTAGGATTGGACCTAGGGTTAGGGTTATGTTGAGGGCTAGGGTTAGAGAGACGGTTAGGGTTAGGATTGGACCTAGGGTAGGGTTATGTTGAGGGCTAGGGTTAGGGAGACGGTAAGGGTTAGGATTGGACCTAGGGTTAGGGTTATGTTGAGGGCTAGGGTTAGAGAGACGGTTAGGGTTAGGATTGGACCTAGGGTTAGGGTTATGTTGAGGGCTAGGGTTAGAGAGACGGTAAGGGTTAGGATTGGACCTAGGGTTAGGGTTATGTTGAGGGCTAGGGTTAGAGAGATGGTTAGGGTTAGGATTGGACCTAGGGTTAGGGTTATGTTGAGGGCTAGGTTTAGAGAGACGGTTAGGGTTATTATTGGACCTAGGGTTAGGGTTATGTTGAGGGCTAGGGTTAGGGAGACGGTAAGGGTTAGGATTGGACCTAGGGTTAGGGTTATGTTGAGTGCTAGGGTTAGAGAGACGGTTAGGGTTAGGATTGGACCTAGGGTTAGGGTTATGTTGAGGGCTAGGGTTAGAGAGACGGTTAGGGTTAGGATTGGACCTAGGGTTAGGGTTATGTTGAGGGCTAGGGTTAGAGAGACGGTTAGGGTTATGAATGGACGTAGGGTTAGGGCTATGTTGAGGGCTAGGGTTAGAGAGACGGTTAGGGTTAGGATTGGACCTAGGGTTAGGCTTATGTTGAGGGCTAGGGTTAGAGAGACGGTTAGGGTTAGGATTGGACCTAGGGTTAGGATTATGTTGAGGGCTAGGGTTAGAGAGACGGTTAGGTTGAGGATTGGACCTAGGGTTAGGGTTATGTTGAGGGCTAGGGTTAGAGAGACGGTTAGGGTTTTGAGTGGACCTAGGGTTAGGGTTATGTTGAGGGCTAGGGTTAGAGAGACGGTTAGGGTTAGGATTGGACCTAGGGTTAGGGTTAGGTTGAGGGCTAGGGTTAGAGAGACGGTTAGGGTTAGGATTGGACCTAGGGTTAGGGTTATGTTGAGGGCTAGGGTTAGGGAGACGGTAAGGGTTAGGATTGGACCTAGGGTTAGGGTTATGTTGAGGGCTAGGGTTAGAGAGACGGTTAGGGTTAGGATTGGACCTAGGGTTAGGGTTATGTTGAGGGCTAGGGTTAGAGAGACGGTTAGGGTGAGGATTGAACCTAGGGTTAGGGTTATGTTGAGGGCTAGGGTTAGAGAGACGGTTAGGGTTATGAGTGGACCTAGGGTTAGGGTTATGTTGAGGGCTAGGGTTAGAGAGACGGTTAGGGTTAGGATTGGACCTAGGGTTAGGGTTATGTTGAGGGCTAGGGTTAGAGAGACGGTTAGGGTTAGGATTGGACCTAGGGTTAGGGTTATGTTGAGGGCTAGGGTTAGAGAGACGGTTAGGGTTATGATTGGACCTAGGGTTAGGGTTAGGTAGAGGGCTAGGGTTAGAGAGACGGTTAGGGTTAGGATTGGACCTAGGGTTAGGGTTATGTTGAGGGCTAGGGTTAGAGAGACGGTTAGGGTTAGGATTGGACCTAGGGTTAGGGTTATGTTGAGGGCTAGGGTTAGAGAGACGGTTAGGGTTATGATTGGACCTAGGGCTAGGGTTATGTTGAGGGCTAGGGTTAGAGAGACGGTTAGGGTTATGATTGGACCTAGGGTTAAGGTTATGTTGAGGGCTAGGGTTAGAGAGACGGTTAGGGTTAGGATTGGACCTAGGGTTAGGGTTATGTTGAGGGCTAGGGTTAGAGAGACGATTAGGGTTAGGATTGGACCTAGGGTTAGGGTTATGTTGAGGGCTAGGGTTAGGGAGACGGTAAGGGTTAGGATTGGACCTAAGGTTAGGGTTATGTTGAGGGCTAGGGTTAGAGAGACGGTTAGGGTTAGGATTGGACCTAGGGTTAGGGTTATGTTGAGGGCTAGGGTTAGAGAGACGGTTAGGGTTAGGATTGGACCTAGGGTTAGGGTTATGTTGAGGGCTAGGGTTAGAGAGACGGTTAGGGTTAGGATTGGACCTAGGGTTAGGGTTATGTTGAGGGCTAGGGTTAGGGAGACGGTAAGGGTTAGGATTGGACCTAGGGTTAGGGTTATGTTGAGGGCTAGGATTAGAGAGACGGTTAGGGTTAGGATTGGACCTAGGGTTAGGGTTATGTTGAGGGCTAGGGTTAGAGAGATGGTTAGGGTTAGGATTGGACCTAGGGTTAGGGTTATGTTGAGGGCTAGGGTTAGAGAGACGGTTAGGGTTAGGATTGGACCTAGGGTTAGGGTTATGTTGAGGGCTAGGGTTAGAGAGACGGTTAGGGTTAGGATTGGACCTAGGGTTAGGGTTATGTTGAGGGCTAGGGTTAGAGAGACGGTTAGGGTTAGGATTGGACCTAGGGTTAGGGTTATGTTGAGGGCTAGGGTTAGAGAGACGGTTAGGGTTAGGATTGGAAATAGGGTTAGGGTTATGTTGAGGGCTAGGGTTAGAGAGACGGTTAGGGTTATGATTGGACCTAGGGTTAGGGTTATGTTGAGGGCTAGGGTTAGAGAGACGGTTAGGGTTAAGATTGGACCTAGGGTTAGGGTTATGTTGAGGGCTAGGGTTAGAGAGACGGTTAGGGTTAGGATTGGACCTAGGGTTAGGGTTATGTTGAGGGCTAGGGTTAGAGAGACGGTTAGGGTTAGGATTGGACCTAGGGTTAGGGTTATGTTGAGGGCTAGGGTTAGAGAGACGGTTAGGGTTAGGATTGGACCTAGGGTTAGGGTTATGTTGAGGGCTAGGGTTAGGGAGACGGTAAGGGTTAGGATTAGACCTAGGGTTAGTGTTATGTTGAGGGCTAGGGTTAGAGAGACGGTTAGGGTTATGATTGGACCTAGGGTTAGGGTTATGTTGAGGGCTAGGGTTAGAGACACGGTTAGGGTTAGGATTGGACCTAGGGTTAGGGTTATGTTGAGGGCAAGGGTTAGAGAGACGGTTAGGGTTAGGATTGGACCTAGGGTTAGGGTTACGTTGACGGCTAGGCTTAGAGAGACGGTTAGGGTTAGGATTGGACCTAGGGTTAGGGTTATGTTGAGGGCTAGGGTTAGAGAGACGGCTAGGGTTATGATTGGACCTAGGGTTAGGGTTATGTTGAGGGCTGGGGTTAGGGAGACGATAAGGGTTAGGATTGGACCTAGGGTTAGGGTTAGGTTGAGGGCTAGGGTTAGAGAGACGGTTAGGGTTAGGATTGGACCTAGGGTTAGGGTTATGTTGAGGGCTAGGGTTAGAGAGACGGTTAGGGTGAGGATTAGACCTAGGGTTAGGGTTATGTTGAGGGCTAGGGTTAGAGAGACGGTTAGGGTTATGAGTGGACCTAGGGTTAGGGTTATGTTGAGGGCTAGGGTTAGAGAGACGGTTAGGGTTAGGATTGGACCTAGGGTTAGGGTTATGTTGAGGGCTAGGGGTAGAGAGACGGTTAGGGTTATGATTGGACCTAGGGTTAGGGTTATGTTGAGGGCTAGGGTTAGAGAGACGGTTAGGGTTATGATTGGACCTAGGGTTAGGGTTATGTTGAGGGCTAGGGTTAGAGAGACGGTTAGGGTTAGGATTGGACCTAGGGTTAGGGTTATGTTGAGGGCTAGGGTTAGAGAGACGATTAGGGTTAGGATTGGACCTAGGGTTAGGGTTATGTTGAGGGCTAGGGTTAGGGAGACGGTAAGGGTTAGGATTGGACCTAGGGTTAGGGTTATGTTGAGGGCTAGGGTTAGAGAGACGGTTAGGGTTAGGATTGGACCTAGGGTTAGGGTTATGTTGAGGGCTAGGGTTAGATAGACGGTTAGGGTCATGATTGGACCTAGGGTTAGGGTTATGTTGAGGGCTAGGGTTCGAGAGACGGTTAGGGTTAGGATTGGACCTAGGGTTAGGGTTATGTTGAGGGCTAGGGTTAGAGAGACGGTTAGGGTCATGATTGGACCTAGGGTTAGGGTTATGTTGAGGGCTAGGGTTAGAGAGACGGTTAGGGTTAGGATTGGACCTAGGGTTAGGGTTATGTTGAGGGCTAGGGTTAGAGCGACGGTTAGGGTTATGATTGGACCTAGGGTTAGGGTTATGTTGAGGGCTAGGGTTAGAGAGACGGTTAGGGTTTTGAGTGGACCTAGGGATAGGGTTATGTTGAGGGCTAGGGTTAGAGAGACGATTAGGGTTAGGATTGGACGTAGGGTTAGGGTTATGTTGAGGGCTAGGGTTAGAGAGACGGTTAGGGTTAGGATTGGACCTAGGGTTAGGGTTATGTTGAGGGCTAGGGTTAGAGAGACGGTTAGGGTTAGGATTGGACCTAGGGTTAGGGTTATGTTGAGGGCTAGGGTTAGAGAGACGGTTAGGGTTAGGATTGGACCTAGGGTTAGGGTTATGTTGAGGGCTAGGGTTAGAGAGACGGTTAGGGTTATGATTGGACCTAGGGTTAGGGTTATGTTGAGGGCTAGGGTTAGAGAGACGGTTAGGGTTAGGATTGGACCTAGGGTTAGGGTTATGTTGAGGGCTAGGGTTAGAGACACGGTTAGGGTTAGGATTGGACCTAGGGTTAGGGTTATGTTGAGGGCTAGGGTTAGAGAGACGGTTAGGGGTAGGATTGGACCTAGGGTTAGGGTTATGTTGAGGGCTAGGGTTAGAGAGACGGTTAGGGTTATGATTGGACCTAGGGTTAGGGTTATGTTGAGGGCTAGGGTTAGAGAGACGGTTAGGGTTAGGATTGGACCTAGGGTTAGGGTTATGTTGAGGGCTAGGGTTAGAGAGACGGTTAGGGTTATGATTGGACCTAGGGCTAGGGTTATGTTGAGGGCTAGGGTTAGAGAGACGGTTAGGGTTATGATTGGACCTAGGGTTAAGGTTATGTTGAGGGCTAGGGTTAGAGAGACGGTTAGGGTTAGGATTGGACCTAGGGTTAGGGTTATGTTGAGGGCTAGGGTTAGAGAGACGATTAGGGTTAGGATTGGACCTAGGGTTAGGGTTATGTTGAGGGCTAGGGTTAGGGAGACGGTAAGGGTTAGGATTGGACCTAAGGTTAGGGTTATGTTGAGGGCTAGGGTTAGAGAGACGGTTAGGGTTAGGATTGGACCTAGGGTTAGGGTTATGTTGAGGGCTAGGGTTAGAGAGACGGTTAGGGTTAGGATTGGACCTAGGGTTAGGGTTATGTTGAGGGCTAGGGTTAGAGAGACGGTTAGGGTTAGGATTGGACCTAGGGTTAGGGTTATGTTGAGGGCTAGGGTTAGGGAGACGGTAAGGGTTAGGATTGGACCTAGGGTTAGGGTTATGTTGAGGGCTAGGATTAGAGAGACGGTTAGGGTTAGGATTGGACCTAGGGTTAGGGTTATGTTGAGGGCTAGGGTTAGAGAGATGGTTAGGGTTAGGATTGGACCTAGGGTTAGGGTTATGTTGAGGGCTAGGGTTAGAGAGACGGTTAGGGTTAGGATTGGACCTAGGGTTAGGGTTATGTTGAGGGCTAGGGTTAGAGAGACGGTTAGGGTTAGGATTGGACCTAGGGTTAGGGTTATGTTGAGGGCTAGGGTTAGAGAGACGGTTAGGGTTAGGATTGGACCTAGGGTTAGGGTTATGTTGAGGGCTAGGGTTAGAGAGACGGTTAGGGTTAGGATTGGAAATAGGGTTAGGGTTATGTTGAGGGCTAGGGTTAGAGAGACGGTTAGGGTTATGATTGGACCTAGGGTTAGGGTTATGTTGAGGGCTAGGGTTAGAGAGACGGTTAGGGTTAAGATTGGACCTAGGGTTAGGGTTATGTTGAGGGCTAGGGTTAGAGAGACGGTTAGGGTTAGGATTGGACCTAGGGTTAGGGTTATGTTGAGGGCTAGGGTTAGAGAGACGGTTAGGGTTAGGATTGGACCTAGGGTTAGGGTTATGTTGAGGGCTAGGGTTAGAGAGACGGTTAGGGTTAGGATTGGACCTAGGGTTAGGGTTATGTTGAGGGCTAGGGTTAGGGAGACGGTAAGGGTTAGGATTAGACCTAGGGTTAGTGTTATGTTGAGGGCTAGGGTTAGAGAGACGGTTAGGGTTATGATTGGACCTAGGGTTAGGGTTATGTTGAGGGCTAGGGTTAGAGACACGGTTAGGGTTAGGATTGGACCTAGGGTTAGGGTTATGTTGAGGGCAAGGGTTAGAGAGACGGTTAGGGTTAGGATTGGACCTAGGGTTAGGGTTACGTTGACGGCTAGGCTTAGAGAGACGGTTAGGGTTAGGATTGGACCTAGGGTTAGGGTTATGTTGAGGGCTAGGGTTAGAGAGACGGCTAGGGTTATGATTGGACCTAGGGTTAGGGTTATGTTGAGGGCTGGGGTTAGGGAGACGATAAGGGTTAGGATTGGACCTAGGGTTAGGGTTAGGTTGAGGGCTAGGGTTAGAGAGACGGTTAGGGTTAGGATTGGACCTAGGGTTAGGGTTATGTTGAGGGCTAGGGTTAGAGAGACGGTTAGGGTGAGGATTAGACCTAGGGTTAGGGTTATGTTGAGGGCTAGGGTTAGAGAGACGGTTAGGGTTATGAGTGGACCTAGGGTTAGGGTTATGTTGAGGGCTAGGGTTAGAGAGACGGTTAGGGTTAGGATTGGACCTAGGGTTAGGGTTATGTTGAGGGCTAGGGGTAGAGAGACGGTTAGGGTTATGATTGGACCTAGGGTTAGGGTTATGTTGAGGGCTAGGGTTAGAGAGACGGTTAGGGTTATGATTGGACCTAGGGTTAGGGTTATGTTGAGGGCTAGGGTTAGAGAGACGGTTAGGGTTAGGATTGGACCTAGGGTTAGGGTTATGTTGAGGGCTAGGGTTAGAGAGACGATTAGGGTTAGGATTGGACCTAGGGTTAGGGTTATGTTGAGGGCTAGGGTTAGGGAGACGGTAAGGGTTAGGATTGGACCTAGGGTTAGGGTTATGTTGAGGGCTAGGGTTAGAGAGACGGTTAGGGTTAGGATTGGACCTAGGGTTAGGGTTATGTTGAGGGCTAGGGTTAGAGAGACGGTTAGGGTCATGATTGGACCTAGGGTTAGGGTTATGTTGAGGGCTAGGGTTCGAGAGACGGTTAGGGTTAGGATTGGACCTAGGGTTAGGGTTATGTTGAGGGCTAGGGTTAGAGAGACGGTTAGGGTCATGATTGGACCTAGGGTTAGGGTTATGTTGAGGGCTAGGGTTAGAGAGACGGTTAGGGTTAGGATTGGACCTAGGGTTAGGGTTATGTTGAGGGCTAGGGTTAGAGAGACGGTTAGGGTTATGATTGGACCTAGGGTTAGGGTTATGTTGAGGGCTAGGGTTAGAGAGACGGTTAGGGTTTTGAGTGGACCTAGGGATAGGGTTATGTTGAGGGCTAGGGTTAGAGAGACGATTAGGGTTAGGATTGGACCTAGGGTTAGGGTTATGTTGAGGGCTAGGGTTAGAGAGACGGTTAGGGTTAGGATTGGACCTAGGGTTAGGGTTATGTTGAGGGCTAGGGTTAGAGAGACGGTTAGGGTTAGGATTGGACCTAGGGTTAGGGTTATGTTGAGGGCTAGGGTTAGAGAGACGGTTAGGGTTAGGATTGGACCTAGGGTTAGGGTTATGTTGAGGGCTAGGGTTAGAGAGACGGTTAGGGTTATGATTGGACCTAGGGTTAGGGTTATGTTGAGGGCTAGGGTTAGAGAGACGGTTAGGGTTAGGATTGGACCTAGGGTTAGGGTTATGTTGAGGGCTAGGGTTAGAGACACGGTTAGGGTTAGGATTGGACCTAGGGTTAGGGTTATGTTGAGGGCTAGGGTTAGAGAGACGGTTAGGGGTAGGATTGGACCTAGGGTTAGGGTTATGTTGAGGGCTAGGGTTAGAGAGACGGTTAGGGTTATGATTGGACCTAGGGTTAGGGTTATGTTGAGGGCTAGGGTTAGAGAGACGGTTAGGGTTAGGATTGGACCTAGGGTTAGGGTTATGTTGAGGGCTAGGGTTAGAGAGACGGTTAGGGTTAGGATTGGACCTAGGGTTAGGGTTATGTTGAGGGCTAGGGTTAGAGAGACGGTTAGGGTTAGGATTGGAAATAGGGTTAGGGTTATGTTGAGGGCTAGGGTTAGAGAGACGGTTAGGGTTATGATTGGACCTAGGGTTAGGGTTATGTTGAGGGCTAGGGTTAGAGAGACGGTTAGGGTTAGGATTGGACCTAGGGTTAGGGTTATGTTGAGGGCTAGGGTTAGAGAGACGGTTAGTGTTAGGATTGGACCTAGGGTTAGGGTTATGTTGAGGGCTAGGGTTAGAGAGACGGTTAGGGTTAGGATTGGACCTAGGGTTAGGGTTATGTTGAGGGCTAGGGTTAGAGAGACGGTTAGGGTTAGGATTGGACCTAGGGTTAGGGTTATGTTGAGGGCTAGGGTTAGGGAGACGGTAAGGGTTAGGATTAGACCTAGGGTTAGGGTTATGTTGAGGGCTAGGGTTAGAGAGACGGTTAGGGTTATGATTGGACCTAGGGTTAGGGTTATGTTGAGGGCTAGGGTTAGAGACACGGTTAGGGTTAGGATTGGACCTAGGGTTAGGGTTATGTTGAGGGCAAGGGTTAGAGAGACGGTTAGGGTTAGGATTGGACCTAGGGTTAGGGTTACGTTGACGGCTAGGCTTAGAGAGACGGTTAGGGTTAGGATTGGACCTAGGGTTAGGGTTATGTTGAGGGCTAGGGTTAGAGAGACGGTTAGGGTTATGATTGGACCTAGGTTTAGGGTTATGTTGAGGGCTGGGGTTAGGGAGACGATAAGGGTTAGGATTGGACCTAGGGTTAGGGTTAGGTTGAGGGCTAGGGTTAGAGAGACGGTTAGGGTTAGGATTGGACCTAGGGTTAGGGTTATGTTGAGGGCTAGGGTTAGAGAGACGGTTAGGGTGAGGATTAGACCTAGGGTTAGGGTTATGTTGAGGGCTAGGGTTAGAGAGACGGTTAGGGTTATGAGTGGACCTAGGGTTAGGGTTATGTTGAGGGCTAGGGTTAGAGAGACGGTTAGGGTTAGGATTGGACCTAGGGTTAGGGTTATGTTGAGGGCTAGGGTTAGGGAGACGGTAAGGGTAAGGATTGGACCTAGGGTTAGGGTTATGTTGAGGGCTAGGGTTAGAGAGACGGTTAGGGTTATGAGTGGACCTAGGGTTAGGGTTATGTTGAGGGCTAGGGTTAGAGAGACGGTTAGGGTTAGGATTGGACCTAGGGTTAGGGTTATGTTGAGGGCTAGGGGTAGAGAGACGGTTAGGGTTATGATTGGACCTAGGGTTAGGGTTATGTTGAGGGCTAGGGTTAGAGAGACGGTTAGGGTTATGATTGGACCTAGGGTTAGGGTTATGTTGAGGGCTAGGGTTAGAGAGACGGTTAGGGTTAGGATTGGACCTAGGGTTAGGGTTATGTTGAGGGCTAGGGTTAGAGAGACGGTTAGGGTCATGATTGGACCTAGGGTTAGGGTTATGTTGAGGGCTAGGGTTCGAGAGACGGTTAGGGTTAGGATTGGACCTAGGGTTAGGGTTATGTTGAGGGCTAGGGTTAGAGAGACGGTTAGGGTCATGATTGGACCTAGGGTTAGGGTTATGTTGAGGGCTAGGGTTAGAGAGACGGTTAGGGTTAGGATTGGACCTAGGGTTAGGGTTATGTTGAGGGCTAGGGTTAGAGAGACGGTTAGGGTTAGGATTGGACCTAGGGTTAGGGTTATGTTGAGGGCTAGGGTTAGAGAGACGGTTAGGGTTTTGAGTGGACCTAGGGATAGGGTTATGTTGAGGGCTAGGGTTAGAGAGACGATTAGGGTTAGGATTGGACCTAGGGTTAGGGTTATGTTGAGGGCTAGGGTTAGAGAGACGGTTAGGGTTATGAGTGGACCTAGGGTTAGGGTTATGTTGAGGGCTAGGGTTAGAGAGACGGTTAGGGTTAGGATTGGACCTAGGGTTAGGGTTATGTTGAGGGCTAGGGTTAGAGAGACGGTTAGGGTTAGGATTGGACCTAGGGTTAGGGTTATGTTGAGGGCTAGGGTTAGAGAGACGGTTAGGGTTAGGATTGGACCTAGGGTTAGGGTTATGTTGAGGGCTAGGGTTAGAGAGACGGTTAGGGTTATGATTGGACCTAGGGTTAGGGTTATGTTGAGGGCTAGGGTTAGAGAGACGGTTAGGGTTAGGATTGGACCTAGGGTTAGGGTTATGTTGAGGGCTAGGGTTAGAGACACGGTTAGGGTTAGGATTGGACCTAGGGTTAGGGTTATGTTGAGGGCTAGGGTTAGAGAGACGGTTAGGGGTAGGATTGGACCTAGGGTTAGGGTTATGTTGAGGGCTAGGGTTAGAGAGACGGTTAGGGTTATGATTGGACCTAGGGTTAGGGTTATGTTGAGGGCTAGGGTTAGAGAGACGGTTAGGGTTAGGATTGGACCTAGGGTTAGGGTTATGTTGAGGGCTAGGGTTAGAGAGACGGTTAGGGTGAGGATTGGACCTAGGGTTAGGGTTATGTTGAGGGCTAGGGTTAGAGAGACGGTTAGGGTTAGGATTGGAAATAGGGTTAGGGTTATGTTGAGGGCTAGGGTTAGAGAGACGGTTAGGGTTATGATTGGACCTAGGGTTAGGGTTATGTTGAGGGCTAGGGTTAGAGAGACGGTTAGGGTTAGGATTGGACCTAGGGTTAGGGTTATGTTGAGGGCTAGGGTTAGAGAGACGGTTAGGGTTAGGATTGGACCTAGGGTTAGGGTTATGTTGAGGGCTAGGGTTAGAGAGACGGTTAGGGTTAGGATTGGACCTAGGGTTAGGGTTATGTTGAGGGCTAGGGTTAGAGAGACGGTTAGGGTTAGGATTGGACCTAGGGTTAGGGTTATGTTGAGGGCTAGGGTTAGGGAGACGGTAAGGGTTAGGATTAGACCTAGGGTTAGGGTTATGTTGAGGGCTAGGGTTAGAGAGACGGTTAGGGTTATGATTGGACCTAGGGTTAGGGTTATGTTGAGGGCTAGGGTTAGAGACACGGTTAGGGTTAGGATTGGACCTAGGGTTAGGGTTATGTTGAGGGCAAGGGTTAGAGAGACGGTTAGGGTTAGGATTGGACCTAGGGTTAGGGTTACGTTGACGGCTAGGCTTAGAGAGACGGTTAGGGTTAGGATTGGACCTAGGGTTAGGGTTATGTTGAGGGCTAGGGTTAGAGAGACGGTTAGGGTTATGATTGGACCTAGGGTTAGGGTTATGTTGAGGGCTGGGGTTAGGGAGACGATAAGGGTTAGGATTGGACCTAGGGTTAGGGTTAGGTTGAGGGCTAGGGTTAGAGAGACGGTTAGGGTTAGGATTGGACCTAGGGTTAGGGTTATGTTGAGGGCTAGGGTTAGAGAGACGGTTAGGGTGAGGATTAGACCTAGGGTTAGGGTTATGTTGAGGGCTAGGGTTAGAGAGACGGTTAGGGTTATGAGTGGACCTAGGGTTAGGGTTATGTTGAGGGCTAGGGTTAGAGAGACGGTTAGGGTTAGGATTGGACCTAGGGTTAGGGTTATGTTGAGGGCTAGGGTTAGGGAGACGGTAAGGGTTAGGATTGGACCTAGGGTTAGGGTTATGTTGAGGGCTAGGGTTAGAGAGACGGTTAGGGTTATGAGTGGACCTAGGGTTAGGGTTATGTTGAGGGCTAGGGTTAGAGAGACGGTTAGGGTTAGGATTGGACCTAGGGTTAGGGTTATGTTGAGGGCTAGGGGTAGAGAGACGGTTAGGGTTATGATTGGACCTAGGGTTAGGGTTATGTTGAGGGCTAGGGTTAGAGAGACGGTTAGGGTTATGATTGGACCTAGGGTTAGGGTTATGTTGAGGGCTAGGGTTAGAGAGACGGTTAGGGTTAGGATTGGACCTAGGGTTAGGGTTATGTTGAGGGCTAGGGTTAGAGAGACGATTAGGGTTAGGATTGGACCTAGGGTTAGGGTTATGTTGAGGGCTAGGGTTAGGGAGACGGTAAGGGTTAGGATTGGACCTAGGGTTAGGGTTATGTTGAGGGCTAGGGTTAGAGAGACGGTTAGGGTTAGGATTGGACCTAGGGTTAGGGTTATGTTGAGGGCTAGGGTTAGAGAGACGGTTAGGGTCATGATTGGACCTAGGGTTAGGGTTATGTTGAGGGCTAGGGTTCGAGAGACGGTTAGGGTTAGGATTGGACCTAGGGTTAGGGTTATGTTGAGGGCTAGGGTTAGAGAGACGGTTAGGGTCATGATTGGACCTAGGGTTAGGGTTATGTTGAGGGCTAGGGTTAGAGAGACGGTTAGGGTTAGGATTGGACCTAGGGTTAGGGTTATGTTGAGGGCTAGGGTTAGAGAGACGGTTAGGGTTAGGATTGGACCTAGGGTTAGGGTTATGTTGAGGGCTAGGGTTAGAGAGACGGTTAGGGTTTTGAGTGGACCTAGGGATAGGGTTATGTTGAGGGCTAGGGTTAGAGAGACGATTAGGGTTAGGATTGGACCTAGGGTTAGGGTTATGTTGAGGGCTAGGGTTAGAGAGACGGTTAGGGTTAGGATTGGACCTAGGGTTAGGGTTATGTTGAGGGCTAGGGTTAGAGAGACGGTTAGGGTTAGGATTGGACCTAGGGTTAGGGTTATGTTGAGGGCTAGGGTTAGAGAGACGGTTAGGGTTAGGATTGGACCTAGGGTTAGGGTTATGTTGAGGGCTAGGGTTAGAGAGACGGTTAGGGTTATGATTGGACCTAGGGTTAGGGTTATGTTGAGGGCTAGGGTTAGAGAGACGGTTAGGGTTAGGATTGGACCTAGGGTTAGGGTTATGTTGAGGGCTAGGGTTAGAGAGACGGTTAGGGTTAGGATTGGACCTAGGGTTAGGGTTATGTTGAGGGCTAGGGTTAGAGAGACGGTTAGGGGTAGGATTGGACCTAGGGTTAGGGTTATGTTGAGGGCTAGGGTTAGAGAGACGGTTAGGGTTATGATTGGACCTAGGGTTAGGGTTATGTTGAGGGCTAGGGTTAGAGAGACGGTTAGGGTTAGGATTGGACCTAGGGTTAGGGTTATGTTGAGGGCTAGGGTTAGAGAGACGGTTAGGGTTAGGATTGGACCTAGGGTTAGGGTTATGTTGAGGGCTAGGGTTAGAGAGACGGTTAGGGTTAGGATTGGAAATAGGGTTAGGGTTATGTTGAGGGCTAGGGTTAGAGAGACGGTTAGGGTTATGATTGGACCTAGGGTTAGGGTTATGTTGAGGGCTAGGTTTAGAGAGACGGTTAGGGTTAGGATTGGACCTAGGGTTAGGGTTATGTTGAGGGCTAGGGTTAGAGAGACGGTTAGGGTTAGGATTGGACCTAGGGTTAGGGTTATGTTGAGGGCTAGGGTTAGAGAGACGGTTAGGGTTAGGATTGGACCTAGGGTTAGGGTTATGTTGAGGGCTAGGGTTAGAGAGACGGTTAGGGTTAGGATTGGACCTAGGGTTAGGGTTATGTTGAGGGCTAGGGTTAGGGAGACGGTAAGGGTTAGGATTAGACCTAGGGTTAGGGTTATGTTGAGGGCTAGGGTTAGAGAGACGGTTAGGGTTATGATTGGACCTAGGGTTAGGGTTATGTTGAGGGCTAGGATTAGAGACACGGTTAGGGTTAGTTTTGGACCTAGGGTTAGGGTTATGTTGAGGGCAAGGGTTAGAGAGACGGTTAGGGTTAGGATTGGACCTAGGGTTAGGGTTACGTTGACGGCTAGGCTTAGAGAGACGGTTAGGGTTAGGATTGGACCTAGGGTTAGGGTTATGTTGAGGGCTAGGGTTAGAGAGACGGTTAGGGTTATGATTGGACCTAGGGTTAGGGTTATGTTGAGGGCTGGGGTTAGGGAGACGATAAGGGTTAGGATTGGACCTAGGGTTAGGGTTAGGTTGAGGGCTAGGGTTAGAGAGACGGTTAGGGTTAGCATTGGACCTAGGGTTAGGGTTATGTTGAGGGCTAGGGTTAGAGAGACGGTTAGGGTGAGGATTAGACCTAGGGTTAGGGTTATGTTGAGGGCTAGGGTTAGAGAGACGGTTAGGGTTATGAGTGGACCTAGGGTTAGGGTTATGTTGAGGGCTAGGGTTAGAGAGCCGGTTAGGGTTAGGATTGGACCTAGGGTTAGGGTTATGTTGAGGGCTAGGGGTAGAGAGACGGTTAGGGTTATGATTGGACCTAGGGTTAGGGTTATGTTGAGGGCTAGGGTTAGAGAGACGGTTAGGGTTAGGATTGGACCTAGGGTTAGGGTTATGTTGAGGGCTAGGGTTAGAGAGACGATTAGGGTTAGGATTGGACCTAGGGTTAGGGTTATGTTGAGGGCTAGGGTTAGGGAGACGGTAAGGGTTAGGATTGGACCTAAGGTTAGGGTTATGTGGAGGGCTAGGGTTAGAGAGACGGTTAGGGTTAGGATTGGACCTAGGGTTAGGGTTATGTTGAGGGATAGGGTTAGAGAGACGGTTAGGGTTAGGATTGGACCTAGGGTTAGGGTTATGTTGAGGGCTAGGGTTAGAGAGACGGTTAGGGTTATGATTGGACCTAGGGTTAGGGTTATGTTGAGGGCTAGGGTTAGAGAGACGGTTAGGGTTAGGATTGGACCTAGGGTTAGGGTTATGTTGAGGGCTAGGGTTAGAGAGACGATTAGGGTTAGGATTGGACCTAGGGTTAGGGTTATGTTGAGGGCTAGGGTTAGGGAGACGGTAAGGGTTAGGATTGGACCTAAGGTTAGGGTTATGTGGAGGGCTAGGGTTAGAGAGACGGTTAGGGTTAGGATTGGACCTAGGGTTAGGGTTATGTTGAGGGATAGGGTTAGAGAGACGGTTAGGGTTAGGATTGGACCTAGGGTTAGGGTTATGTTGAGGGCTAGGGTTAGAGAGACGGTTAGGGTTAGGATTGGACCTAGGGTTAGGGTTATGTTGAGGGCTAGGGTTAGGGAGACGGTAAGGGTTAGGATTGGACCTAGGGTTAGGGTTATGTTGAGGGCTAGGGTTAGAGAGACGGTTAGGGTTAGGATTGGACCTAGGGTTAGGGTTATGTTGAGGGCTAGGGTTAGAGAGACGGTTAGGGTTAGGATTGGACCTAGGGTTAGGGTTATGTTGAGGGCTAGGGTTAGAGAGACGGTTAGGGTTATGATTGGACCACGGTTAGGGTTATGTTGAGGGCTAGGGTTAGGGAGACGGTAAGGGTTAGGATTGGACCTAGGGTTAGGGTTATGTTGAGGGCTAGGGTTAGAGAGACGGTTAGGGTTAGGTTTGGACCTAGGGTTAGGGTTATGTTGAGGGCTAGGGTTAGAGAGACGGTTAGGGTTAGGATTGGACCTAGGGTTAGGGTTATGTTGAGGGCTAGGGTTAGGGAGACGGTAAGGGTTAGGATTAGACCTAGGGTTAGGGTTATGTTGAGGGCTAGGGTTAGAGAGACGGTTAGGGTTATGATTGGACCTAGGGTTAGGGTTATGTTGAGGGCTAGGGTTAGAGACACGGTTAGGGTTAGGATTGGACCTAGGGTTAGGGTTATGTTGAGGGCTAGGGTTAGAGTGACGGTTAGGGTTAGGATTGGACCTAGGGTTAGGGTTACGTTGACGGCTAGGCTTAGAGAGACGGTTAGCGTTAGGATTGGACCTAGGGTTAGGGTTATGTTGAGGGCTAGGGTTAGAGAGACGGTTAGGGTTATGATTGGACCTAGGGTTAGGGTTATGTTGAGGGCTGGGGTTAGGGAGACGATAAGGGTTAGGATTGGACCTAGGGTTAGGGTTAGGTTGAGGGCTAGGGTTAGAGAGACAGTTAGGGTTAGGATTGGACCTAGGGTTAGGGTTATGTTGAGGGCTAGGGTTAGAGAGACGGTTAGGGTTAGGATTGGACCTAGGGTTAGGGTTATGTTGAGGGCTAGGGTTAGAGAGACGGTTAGAGTTAGGATTGGAAATAGGGTTAGGGTTATGTTGAGGGCTAGGGTTAGAGAGACGGTTAGGGTTAGGATTGGACCTAGGGTTAGGGTTATGTTGATGGCTAGGGTTAGAGAGACGGTTAGGGTTATGATTGGACGTAGGGTTAGGGTTATGTTGAGTGCTAGGGTTAGAGAGACGGTTAGGGTTAGGATTGGACCTAGGGTTAGGCTTATGTTGAGGGCTAGGGTTAGAGAGACGGTTAGGGTTAGGATTGGACCTAGGGTTAGGGTTATGTTGAGGGCTAGGGTTAGAGAGACGGTTAGGGTGAGGATTAGACCTAGGGTTAGGGTTATGTTGAGGGCTAGGGTTAGAGAGACGGTTAGGGTTAGGATTGGACCTAGGGTTAGGGTTATGTTGAGGGCTAGGGTTAGGGAGACGGTAAGGGTTAGGATTAGACCTAGGGTTAGGGTTATGTTGAGGGCTAGGGTTAGAGAGACGGTTAGGGTTAGGATTGGACCTAGGGTTAGGGTTATGTTGTGGGCTATGGTTAGAGAGACGGTTAGGGTTAGGATTGGACCTAGGGTTAGGGTTATGTTGAGGGCTAGGGTTAGAGAGACGGTTAGGGTTAGGATTGGACCTAGGGTTAGGGTTATGTTGAGGGCTAGGGTTAGAGAGACGGTTAGGGTTAGGATTGGACCTAGGGTTAGGGTTATGTTGAGGGCTAGGGTTAGAGAGACGGTTAGGGTTAGGATTGGACATAGGGTTAGGGTTATGTTGAGGGCAGGGTTAGAGAGACGGTTAGGGTTATGATTGGACCTAGGGTTAGGGTTATGTTGAGGGCTAGGGTTAGAGAGACGGTTAGGGTTAGGATTGGACCTAGGGTTAGGGTTATGTTGAGGGCTAGGGTTAGAGACGGTTAGGGTTAGGATTGGACCTAGGGTTAGGTTTATGTTGAGGGCTAGGGTTAGAGAGACGGTTAGGGTTTTGAGTGGACCTAGGGATAGGGTTATGTTGAGGGCTAGGGTTAGAGAGACGGTTAGGGTTAGGATTGGACCTAGGGTTAGGGTTATGTTGAGGGCTAGGGTTAGAGAGACGGTTAGGGTTAGGATTGGACCTAGGGTTAGGGTTATGTTGAGGGCTAGGGTTAGAGAGACGGTTAGGGTTATGATTGGACCTAGGGTTAGGGTTATGTTGAGGGTTAGGGTTAGAGACGGTTAGGGTTAGGATTGGACCTAGGGTTAGGGTTATGTTGAGGGCTAGGGTTACAGAGACGGTTAGGGTTAGGATTGGACCTAGGGTTAGGGTTATGTTGAGGGCTAGGGTTAGAGAGACGGTTAGGGGTAGGATTGGACCTAGGGTTAGGGTTATGTTGAGGGCTAGGGTTAGAGAGACGGTTAGGGTTATGATTGGACCTAGGGTTAGGGTTATGTTGAGGGCTAGGGTTAGAGAGACGGTTAGGGTTAGGATTGGACCTAGGGTTAGGGTTATGTTGAGGGCTAGGGTTAGAGAGACGGTTAGGGTTAGGATTGGACCTAGGGTTAGGGTTATGTTGAGGGCTAGGGTTAGAGAGACGGTTAGGGTTAGGATTGGACCTAGGGTTAGGGTTATGTTGAGGGCTAGGGTTAGAGAGACGGTTATGGGTTATGATTGTACCTAGGGTTAGGGTTATGTTGAGGGCTAGGGTTAGAGAGACGGTTAGGGTTAGGATTGGACCTAGGGTTAGGGTTATGTTGAGGGCTAGGGTTGGAGAGACGGTTAGGGTTAGGATTGGACCTAGGGTTAGGGTTATGTTGAGGGCTAGGGTTAGAGAGACGGTTAGGGTTAGGATTGGACCTAGGGTTAGGGTTATGTTGAGGGCTAGGGTTAGAGAGACGGTTATGGTTAGGATTGGACCTAGGGTTAGGGTTATGTTGAGGGCTAGGGTTAGAGAGACGGTTAGGGTCATGATTGGACCTAGGGTTAGGGTTATGTTGAGGGCTAGGGTTAGAGAGACGGTTAGGGTTAGGATTGGACCTAGGGTTAGGGTTATGTTGAGGGGTAGGGTTAGAGAGACGGTTAGGGTTAGGATTGGACCTAGGGTTAGGGTTATGTTGAGGGCTAGGGTTAGAGAGACGGTTAGGGTTATGATTGGACCTAGGGTTAGGGTTATGTTGAGGGCTAGGGTTAGAGAGACGGTTAGGGTTAGGATTGGACCTAGGGTTAGGGTTATGTTGAGGGCTAGGGTTAGAGAGACGGTTAGGGTTAGGATTGGACCTAGGGTTAGGGTTATGTTGAGGGCTAGGGTTAGAGAGACGGTTAGGGTTAGGATTGGACCTAGGGTTAGGGTTATGTTGAGGGCTAGGGTTAGAGAGACGGTTAGGGTTTTGAGTGGACCTAGGGATAGGGTTATGTTGAGGGCTAGGGTTAGAGAGACGGTTAGGGTTAGGATTGGACCTAGGGTTAGGGTTATGTTGAGGGCTAGGGTTAGAGAGACGGTTAGGGTTAGGATTGGACCTAGGGTTAGGGTTATGTTGAGGGTTAGGGTTAGAGAGACGGTTAGGGTTAGGATTGGACCTAGGGTTAGGGTTATGTTGAGGGCTAGGGTTAGAGAGACGGTTAGGGTTAGGATTGGACCTAGGGTTAGGGTTATGTTGAGGGCTAGGGTTAGAGAGACGGTTAGGGTTATGATTGGACCTAGGGTTAGGGTTATGTTGAGGGCCAGGGTTAGAGAGACGGTTAGGGTTAGGATTGGACCTAGGGTTAGGGTTATGTTGAGGGCTAGGGTTAGAGAGACGGTTAGGGTTAGGATTGGACCTAGGGTTAGGGTTATGTTGAGGGCTAGGGTTAGAGAGACGGTTAGGGGTAGGATTGGACCTAGGGTTAGGGTTATGTTGAGGGCTAGGGTTAGAGAGACGGTTAGGGTTATGATTGGACCTAGGGTTAGGGTTATGTTGAGGGCTAGGGTTGGAGAGACGGTTAGGGTTAGGATTGGACCTAGGGTTAGGGTTATGTTGAGGGCTAGGGTTAGAGAGACGGTTAGGGTTAGGATTGGACCTAGGGTTAGGGTTATGTTGAGGGCTAGGGTTAGAGAGACGGTTAGGGTTAGGATTGGAAATAGGGTTAGGGTTATGTTGAGGGCTAGGGTTAGAGAGACGGTTAGGGTTATGATTGGACCTAGGGTTAGGGTTATGTTGAGGGCTAGGGTTAGAGAGACGGTTAGGGTTAGGATTGGACCTAGGGTTAGGGTTATGTTGAGGGCTAGGGTTAGAGAGACGGTTAGGGTTAGGATTGGACCTAGGGTTAGGGTTATGTTGAGGGCTAGGGTTAGAGAGACGGTTAGCGTTAGCATTGGACCTAGGGTTAGGGTTATGTTGAGGGCTAGGGTTAGAGAGACGGTTAGGGTTAGGATTGGACCTAGGGTTAGGGTTATGTTGAGGGCTAGGGTTAGGGAGACGGTAAGGGTTAGGATTAGACCTAGGGTTAGGGTTATGTTGAGGGCTAGGGTTAGAGAGACGGTTAGGGTTATGATTGGACCTAGGGTTAGGGTTATGTTGAGGGCTAGGTTTAGAGACACGGTTAGGGTTAGGATTGGACCTAGGGTTAGGGTTATGTTGAGGGCTAGGGTTAGAGAGACGGTTAGGGTTAGGATTGGACCTAGGGTTAGGGTTAGGTTGAGGGCTAGGGTTAGAGAGACGGTTAGGGTTAGGATTGGACCTAGGGTTAGGGTTATGTTGAGGGCTAGGGTTAGAGAGACGGTTAGGGTTAGGATTGGACCTAGGGTTAGGGTTATGTTGAGGGCTAGGGTTAGAGAGACGGTTAGAGTTAGGATTGGAAATAGGGTTAGGGTTATGTTGAGGGCTAGGGATAGAGAGACGGTTAGGGTTAGGATTGGACCTAGGGTTAGGGTTATGTTGAGGGCTAGGGTTAGAGAGACGGTTAGGGTTATGATTGGACGTAGGGTTAGGGTTATGTTGAGGGCTAGGGTTAGAGAGACGGTTAGGGTTAGGATTAGACCAAGGGTTAGGCTTATGTTGAGGGCTAGGGTTAGAGAGACGGTTAGGGTTAGGATTGGACCTAGGGTTAGGGTTATGTTGAGGGCTAGGGTTAGAGAGACGGTTAGGGTGAGGATTAGACCTAGGGTTAGGGTTATGTTGAGGGCTAGGGTTAGAGAGACGGTTAGGGTTATGAGTGGACCTAGGGTTAGGGTTATGTTGAGGGCTAGGGTTAGAGAGACGGTTAGGGTTAGGATTGGACCTAGGGTTAGGGTTATGTTGAGGGCTAGGGGTAGAGAGACGGTTAGGGTTATGATTGGACCTAGGGTTAGGGTTATGTTGAGGGCTAGGGGTAGAGAGACGGTTAGGGTTATGATTGGACCTAGGGTTAGGGTTATGTTGAGGGCTAGGGTTAGAGAGACGGTTAGGGTTAGGATTGGACCTAGGGTTAGGGTTATGTTGAGGGCTAGGGTTACAGAGACGATTAGGGTTAGGATTGGACCTAGGGTTAGGGTTATGTTGAGGGCTAGGGTTAGGGAGACGGTAAGGGTTAGGATTGGACCTAAGGTTAGGGTTATGTTGAGGGCTAGGGTTAGAGAGACGGTTAGGGTTAGGATTGGACCTAGGGTTAGGGTTATGTTGAGGGCTAGGGTTAGAGAGACGGTTAGGGTTAGGATTGGACCTAGGGTTAGGGTTATGTTGAGGGCTAGGGTTAGAGAGACGGTTAGGGTTAGGATTGGACCTAGGGTTAGGGTTATGTTGAGGGCTAGGGTTAGGGAGACGGTAAGGGTTAGGATTGGACCTAGGGTTAGGGTTATGTTGAGGGCTAGGGTTAGAGAGACGGTTAGGGTTAGGATTGGACCTAGGGTTAGGGTTATGTTGAGGGCTAGGGTTAGAGAGACGGTTAGGGTTAGGATTGGACCTAGGGTTAGGGTTATGTTGAGGGCTAGGGTTAGAGAGATGGTTAGGGTTAGGATAGGACCTAGGGTTAGTGTTATGTTGAGGGCTAGGGTTAGAGAGACGGTTAGGGTTATTATTGGACCTAGGGTTAGGGTTATGTTGAGGGCTAGGGTTAGGGAGACGGTAAGGGTTAGGATTGGACCTAGGGTTAGGGTTATGTTGAGGGCTAGGGTTAGAGAGACGGTTAGGGTTAGGATTGGACCTAGGGTTAGGGTTATGTTGAGGGCTAGGGTTAGAGAGACGGTTAGGGTTAGGATTGGACCTAGGGTTAGGGTTATGTTGAGGGCTAGGGTTAGGGAGACGGTAAGGGTTAGGATTAGACCTAGGGTTAGGGTTATGTTGAGGGCTAGGGTTAGAGAGACGGTTAGGGTTATGATTGGACCTAGGGTTAGGGTTATGTTGAGGGCTAGGGTTAGAGACACGGTTAGGGTTAGGATTGGACCTAGGGTTAGGGTTATGTTGAGGGCTAGGGTTAGAGAGACGGTTAGGGTTAGGATTGGACCTAGGGTTAGGGTTACGTTGACGGCTAGGCTTAGAGAGACGGTTAGGGTTAGGATTGGACCTAGGGTTAGGGTTATGTTGAGGGCTAGGGTTAGAGAGACGGTTAGGGTTATGATTGGACCTAGGGTTAGGGTTATGTTGAGGGCTGGGGTTAGGGAGACGATAAGGGTTAGGTTTGGACCTAGGGTTAGGGTTAGGTTGAGGGGTAGGGTTAGAGAGACGGTTAGGGTTAGGATTGGACCTAGGGTTAGGGTTATGTTGAGGGCTAGGGTTAGAGAGACGGTTAGGGTTAGGATTGGACCTAGGGTTAGGGTTATGTTGAGGGCTAGGGTTAGAGAGACGGTTAGAGTTAGGATTGGAAATAGGGTTAGGGTTATGTTGAGGGCTAGGGTTAGAGAGACGGTTAGGGTTAGGATTGGACCTAGGGTTAGGGTTATGTTGAGGGCTAGGGTTAGAGAGACGGTTAGGGTTATGATTGGACGTAGGGTTAGGGTTATGTTGAGGGCTAGGGTTAGAGAGACGGTTAGGGTTAGGATTGGACCTAGGGTTAGGCTTATGTTGAGGGCTAGGGTTAGAGAGACGGTTAGGGTTAGGATTGGACCTAGGGTTAGGGTTATGTTGAGGGCTAGGGTTAGAGAGACGGTTAGGGTGAGGATTAGACCTAGGGTTAGGGTTATGTTGAGGGCTAGGGTTAGAGAGACGGTTAGGGTTATGAGTGGACCTAGGGTTAGGGTTATTTTGAGGGCTAGGGTTAGAGAAACGGTTAGGGTTATGATTGGACCTAGGGTTAGGGTTATGTTGAGGGCTAGGGTTAGAGAGACGGTTAGGGTTAGGATTGGACCTAGGGTTAGGGTTATGTTGAGGGCTAGGATTAGGGAGACGGTAAGGGTTAGGATTGGACCTAGGGTTAGGGTTATGTTGAGGGCTAGGGTTAGAGAGACGGTTAGGGTTAGGATTGGACCTAGGGTTAGGGTTATGTTGAGGGCTATGGTTAGAGAGACGGTTAGGGTTAGGATTGGACCTAGGGTTAGGGTTATGTTGAGGGCTAGGGTTAGAGAGAAGGTTAGGGTTAGGATTGGACCTAGGGTTAGGGTTATGTTGAGGGCTAGGGTTAGAGAGACGGTTAGGGTTAGGATTGGACCTAGGGTTAGGATTAGGTTGAGGGCTAGGGTTAGAGAGACGGTTAGGGTTAGGATTGGACCTAGGGTTAGGGTTATGTTGAGGGCTAGGGTTAGAGAGACGGTTAGGGTTATGATTGGACCTAGGGTTAGGGTTATGTTGAGGGCTAGGGTTAGAGAGACGGTTAGGGTTATGATTGGACCTAGGGTTAGGGTTATGTTGAGGGCTAGGGTTAGAGAGACGGTTCGGGTTAGGATTGGACCTAGGGTTAGGGTTATGTTGAGGGCTAGGGTTAGAGAGACGGTTAGGGGTAGGATTGGACCTAGGGTTAGGGTTATGTTGAGGGCTAGGGTTAGAGAGACGGTTAGGGTTATGATTGGACCTAGGGTTAGGGTTATGTTGAGGGCTAGGGTTAGAGAGACGGTTAGGGTTAGGATTGGATCTAGGGTTAGGGTTATGTTGAGGGCTAGGGTTAGAGAGACGGTTAGGGTTAGGATTGGACCTAGGGTTAGGGTTATGTTGAGGGCTAGGGTTAGAGAGACGATTAGGGTTAGGATTGGAAATAGGGTTAGGGTTATGTTGAGGGCTAGGGTTAGACAGACGGTTAGGGTTATGATTGGACCTAGGGTTAGGGTTATGTTGAGGCCTAGGGTTAGAGAGACGGTTAGGGTTATGATTGGACGTAGGGTTAGGGTTATGTTGAGGGCTAGGTTTAGAGAGACGGTTAGGGTTAGGATTGGACCTAGGGTTAGGGTTATGTTGAGGGCTAGGGTTAGAGAGACGGTTAGGGTTAGGATTGGACCTAGGGTTAGGGTTATGTTGAGGGCTAGGGTTAGAGAGACGGTTAGGGTTAGGATTGGACCTAGGGTTAGGGTTATGTTGAGGGCTAGGGTTAGAGAGACGGTTAGGGTTATGAGTGGACCTAGGGTTAGGGTTATGTTGAGGGCTAGGGTTAGAGAGACGGTTAGGGTTAGGATTGGACCTAGGGTTAGGGTTATGTTGAGGGCTAGGGTTAGAGAGACGGTTAGGGTCATGATTGGACCTAGGGTTAGGGTTATGTTGAGGGCTAGGGTTAGAGAGACGGTTAGGGTTAGGATTGGACCTAGGGTTAGTGTTATGTTGAGGGATAGGGTTAGAGAGACGGTTAGGGTCATGATTGGACCTAGGGTTAGGGTTATGTTGAGGGCTAGGGTTAGAGAGACGGTTAGGGTTAGGATTGGACCTAGGGTTAGGGTTATGTTGAGGGCTAGGGTTAGAGAGACGGTTAGGGTTATGATTGGACCTAGGGTTAGGGTTATGTTGAGGGCTAGGGTTAGAGAGACGGTTCGGGTTAGGATTGGACCTAGGGTTAGGGTTATGTTGAGGGCTAGGGTTACAGAGACGATTAGGGTTAGGATTGGACCTAGGGTTAGGGTTATGTTGAGGGCTAGGGTTAGGGAGACGGTAAGGGTTAGGATTGGACCTAAGGTTAGGGTTATGTTGAGGGCTAGGGTTAGAGAGACGGTTAGGGTTAGGATTGGACCTAGGGTTAGGGTTATGTTGAGGGCTAGGGTTAGAGAGACGGTTAGGGTTAGGATTGGACCTAGGGTTAGGGTTATGTTGAGGGCTAGGGTTAGAGAGACGGTTAGGGTTAGGATTGGACCTAGGGTTAGGGTTATGTTGAGGGCTAGGGTTAGGGAGACGGTAAGGGTTAGGATTGGACCTAGGGTTAGGGTTATGTTGAGGGCTAGGGTTAGAGAGACGGTTAGGGTTAGGATTGGACCTAGGGTTAGGGTTATGTTGAGGGCTAGGGTTAGAGAGACGGTTAGGGTTAGGATTGGACCTAGGGTTAGGGTTATGTTGAGGGCTAGGGTTAGAGAGATGGTTAGGGTTAGGATTGGACCTAGGGTTAGTGTTATGTTGAGGGCTAGGGTTAGAGAGACGGTTAGGGTTATTATTGGACCTAGGGTTAGGGTTATGTTGAGGGCTAGGGTTAGGGAGACGGTAAGGGTTAGGATTGGACCTAGGGTTAGGGTTATGTTGAGGGCTAGGGTTAGAGAGACGGTTAGGGTTAGGATTGGACCTAGGGTTAGGGTTATGTTGAGGGCTAGGGTTAGAGAGACGGTTAGGGTTAGGATTGGACCTAGGGTTAGGGTTATGTTGAGGGCTAGGGTTAGGGAGACGGTAAGGGTTAGGATTAGACCTAGGGTTAGGGTTATGTTGAGGGCTAGGGTTAGAGAGACGGTTAGGGTTATGATTGGACCTAGGGTTAGGGTTATGTTGAGGGCTAGGGTTAGAGACACGGTTAGGGTTAGGATTGGACCTAGGGTTAGGGTTATGTTGAGGGCTAGGGTTAGAGAGACGGTTAGGGTTAGGATTGGACCTAGGGTTAGGGTTACGTTGACGGCTAGGCTTAGAGAGACGGTTAGGGTTAGGATTGGACCTAGGGTTAGGGTTATGTTGAGGGCTAGGGTTAGAGAGACGGTTAGGGTTATGATTGGACCTAGGGTTAGGGTTATGTTGAGGGCTGGGGTTAGGGAGACGATAAGGGTTAGGTTTGGACCTAGGGTTAGGGTTAGGTTGAGGGGTAGGGTTAGAGAGACGGTTAGGGTTAGGATTGGACCTAGGGTTAGGGTTATGTTGAGGGCTAGGGTTAGAGAGACGGTTAGGGTTAGGATTGGACCTAGGGTTAGGGTTATGTTGAGGGCTAGGGTTAGAGAGACGGTTAGAGTTAGGATTGGAAATAGGGTTAGGGTTATGTTGAGGGCTAGGGTTAGAGAGACGGTTAGGGTTAGGATTGGACCTAGGGTTAGGGTTATGTTGAGGGCTAGGGTTAGAGAGACGGTTAGGGTTATGATTGGACGTAGGGTTAGGGTTATGTTGAGGGCTAGGGTTAGAGAGACGGTTAGGGTTAGGATTGGACCTAGGGTTAGGCTTATGTTGAGGGCTAGGGTTAGAGAGACGGTTAGGGTTAGGATTGGACCTAGGGTTAGGGTTATGTTGAGGGCTAGGGTTAGAGAGACGGTTAGGGTGAGGATTAGACCTAGGGTTAGGGTTATGTTGAGGGCTAGGGTTAGAGAGACGGTTAGGGTTATGAGTGGACCTAGGGTTAGGGTTATTTTGAGGGCTAGGGTTAGAGAAACGGTTAGGGTTATGATTGGACCTAGGGTTAGGGTTATGTTGAGGGCTAGGGTTAGAGAGACGGTTAGGGTTAGGATTGGACCTAGGGTTAGGGTTATGTTGAGGGCTAGGATTAGGGAGACGGTAAGGGTTAGGATTGGACCTAGGGTTAGGGTTATGTTGAGGGCTAGGGTTAGAGAGACGGTTAGGGTTAGGATTGGACCTAGGGTTAGGGTTATGTTGAGGGCTATGGTTAGAGAGACGGTTAGGGTTAGGATTGGACCTAGGGTTAGGGTTATGTTGAGGGCTAGGGTTAGAGAGAAGGTTAGGGTTAGGATTGGACCTAGGGTTAGGGTTATGTTGAGGGCTAGGGTTAGAGAGACGGTTAGGGTTAGGATTGGACCTAGGGTTAGGATTAGGTTGAGGGCTAGGGTTAGAGAGACGGTTAGGGTTAGGATTGGACCTAGGGTTAGGGTTATGTTGAGGGCTAGGGTTAGAGAGACGGTTAGGGTTATGATTGGACCTAGGGTTAGGGTTATGTTGAGGGCTAGGGTTAGAGAGACGGTTAGGGTTATGATTGGACCTAGGGTTAGGGTTATGTTGAGGGCTAGGGTTAGAGAGACGGTTCGGGTTAGGATTGGACCTAGGGTTAGGGTTATGTTGAGGGCTAGGGTTAGAGAGACGGTTAGGGGTAGGATTGGACCTAGGGTTAGGGTTATGTTGAGGGCTAGGGTTAGAGAGACGGTTAGGGTTATGATTGGACCTAGGGTTAGGGTTATGTTGAGGGCTAGGGTTAGAGAGACGGTTAGGGTTAGGATTGGATCTAGGGTTAGGGTTATGTTGAGGGCTAGGGTTAGAGAGACGGTTAGGGTTAGGATTGGACCTAGGGTTAGGGTTATGTTGAGGGCTAGGGTTAGAGAGACGATTAGGGTTAGGATTGGAAATAGGGTTAGGGTTATGTTGAGGGCTAGGGTTAGACAGACGGTTAGGGTTATGATTGGACCTAGGGTTAGGGTTATGTTGAGGCCTAGGGTTAGAGAGACGGTTAGGGTTATGATTGGACGTAGGGTTAGGGTTATGTTGAGGGCTAGGTTTAGAGAGACGGTTAGGGTTAGGATTGGACCTAGGGTTAGGGTTATGTTGAGGGCTAGGGTTAGAGAGACGGTTAGGGTTAGGATTGGACCTAGGGTTAGGGTTATGTTGAGGGCTAGGGTTAGAGAGACGGTTAGGGTTAGGATTGGACCTAGGGTTAGGGTTATGTTGAGGGCTAGGGTTAGAGAGACGGTTAGGGTTATGAGTGGACCTAGGGTTAGGGTTATGTTGAGGGCTAGGGTTAGAGAGACGGTTAGGGTTAGGATTGGACCTAGGGTTAGGGTTATGTTGAGGGCTAGGGTTAGAGAGACGGTTAGGGTCATGATTGGACCTAGGGTTAGGGTTATGTTGAGGGCTAGGGTTAGAGAGACGGTTAGGGTTAGGATTGGACCTAGGGTTAGTGTTATGTTGAGGGATAGGGTTAGAGAGACGGTTAGGGTCATGATTGGACCTAGGGTTAGGGTTATGTTGAGGGCTAGGGTTAGAGAGACGGTTAGGGTTAGGATTGGACCTAGGGTTAGGGTTATGTTGAGGGCTAGGGTTAGAGAGACGGTTAGGGTTATGATTGGACCTAGGGTTAGGGTTATGTTGAGGGCTAGGGTTAGAGAGACGGTTCGGGTTAGGATTGGACCTAGGGTTAGGGTTATGTTGAGGGCTAGGGTTAGAGAGACGGTTACGGTTAGGATTGGACCTAGGGTTAGGGTTATGTTGAGGGCTAGGGTTAGAGAGACGGTTAGGGTTAGGATTGGACCTAGGGTTAGGGTTATGTTGAGGGCTAGGGTTAGAGAGACGGTTAGGGTTATGATTGTTCCTAGGGTTAGGGTTATGTTGAGGGCTAGGGTTAGAGAGACGGTTAGGGTTAGGATTGGACCTAGGGTTAGGGTTATGTTGAGGGCTAGGGTTGGAGAGACGGTTAGGGTTAGGATTGGACCTAGGGTTAGGGTTATGTTGAGGGCTAGGGTTAGACAGACGGTTAGGCTTAGGATTGGACCTAGGGTTAGGGTTATGTTGAGGGCTAGGGTTAGAGAGACGGTTAGGGTTAGGATTGGACCTAGGGTTAGGGTTATGTTGAGGGCTAGGGTTAGAGAGACGGTTAGGGTCATGATTGGACCTAGGGTTAGGGTTATGTTGAGGGCTAGGGTTAGAGAGACGGTTAGGGTTAGGATTGGACCTAGGGTTAGGGTTATGTTGAGGGCTAGGGTTAGAGAGACGGTTAGGTTTAGGATTGGACCTAGGGTTAGGGTTATGTTGAGGGCTAGGGTTAGAGAGACGGTTAGGGTTATGATTGGACCTAGGGTTAGGGTTATGTTGAGGGCTAGGGTTAGAGAGACGGTTAGGGTTAGGATTGGACCTAGGGTTAGGGTTATGTTGAGGGCTAGGGTTAGAGAGACGGTTAGGGTTAGGATTGGACCTAGGGTTAGGGTTATGTTGAGGGCTAGGGTTAGAGAGACGGTTAGGGTTAGGATTGGACCTAGGGTTAGGGTTATGTTGAGGGCTAGGGTTAGAGAGACGGTTAGGGTTTTGAGTGGACCTAGGGATAGGGTTATGTTGAGGGCTAGGGTTAGAGAGACGGTTAGGGTTAGGATTGGACCTAGGGTTAGGGTTATGTTGAGGGCTAGGGTTAGAGAGACGGTTAGGGTTAGGATTGGACCTAGGGTTAGGGTTATGTTGAGGGCTAGGGTTAGAGAGACGGTTAGGGTTAGGATTGGACCTAGGGTTAGGGTTATGTTGAGGGCTAGGGTTAGAGAGACCGTTAGGGTTAGGATTGGACCTAGGGTTAGGGTTATGTTGAGGGCTAGGGTTAGAGAGACGGTTAGGGTTATGATTGGACCTAGGGTTAGGGTTATGTTGAGGGCTAGGGTTAGAGAGACGGTTAGGGTTAGGATTGGACCTAGGGTTAGGGTTATGTTGAGGGCTAGGGTTAGAGAGACGGTTAGGGTTAGGATTGGACCTAGGGTTAGGGTTATGTTGAGGACTAGGGTTAGAGAGACGGTTAGGGGTAGGATTGGACCTAGGGTTAGGGTTATGTTGAGGGCTAGGGTTAGAGAGACGGTTAGGGTTATGATTGGACCTAGGGTTAGGGTTATGTTGAGGGCTCGGGTTAGAGAGAGGGTTAGGGTTAGGATTGGACCTAGGGTTAGGGTTATGTTGAGGGCTAGGGTTAGAGAGACGGTTAGGGTTAGGATTGGACCTAGGGTTAGGGTTATGTTGAGGGCTAGGGTTAGAGAGACGGTTAGGGTTAGGATTGGAAATAGGGTTAGGGTTATGTTGAGGGCTAGGGTTAGAGAGACGGTTAGGGTTATGATTGGACCTAGGGTTAGGGTTATGTTGAGGGCTAGGGTTAGAGAGACGGTTAGGGTTAGGATTGGACCTAGGGTTAGGGTTATGTTGAGGGCTAGGGTTAGAGAGACGGTTAGGGTTAGGATTGGACCTAGGGTTAGGGTTATGTTGAGGGCTAGGGTTAGAGAGACGGTTAGGGTTAGGATTGGACCTAGGGTTAGGGTTATGTTGAGGGCTAGGGTTAGAGAGACGGTTAGGGTTAGGATTGGACCTAGGGTTAGGGTTATGTTGAGGCTAGGGTTAGGGAGACGGTAAGGGTTAGGATTAGACCTAGGGTTAGGGTTATGTTGAGGGCTAGGATTAGAGAGACGGTTAGGGTTATGATTGGACCTAGGGTTAGGGTTATGTTGAGGGCTAGGGTTAGAGACACGGTTAGGGTTAGGATTGGACCTAGGGTTAGGGTTATGTTGAGGGCTAGGGTTAGAGAGACGGTTAGGGTTAGGATTGGACCTAGGGTTAGGGTTACGTTGACGGCTAGGCTTAGAGAGACGGTTAGGGTTAGGATTGGACCTACGGTTAGGGTTATGTTGAGGGCTAGGGTTAGAGTGACGGTTAGGGTTATGATTGGACCTAGGGTTAGGGTTATGTTGAGGGCTGGGGTTAGGGAGACGATAAGGGTTAGGATTGGACCTAGGGTTAGGGTTAGGTTGAGGGCTAGGGTTAGAGAGACGGTTAGGGTTAGGATTGGACCTAGGGTTAGGGTTATGTTGAGGGCTAGGGTTAGAGAGACGGTTAGGGTTAGGATTGGACCTAGGGTTAGGGTTATGTTGAGGGCTAGGGTTAGAGAGACGGTTAGAGTTAGGATTGGAAATAGGGTTAGGGTTATGTTGAGGGCTAGGGATAGAGAGACGGTTAGGGTTAGGATTGGACCTAGGGTTAGGGTTATGTTGAGGGCTAGGGTTAGAGAGACGGTTAGGGTTATGATTGGACGTAGGGTTAGGGTTATGTTGAGGGCTAGGGTTAGAGAGACGGTTAGGGTTAGGATTGGACCTAGGGTTAGGCTTATGTTGAGGGCTAGGTTTAGAGAGACGGTTAGGGTTAGGATTGGACCTAGGGTTAGGGTTATGTTGAGGGCTAGGGTTAGAGAGACGGTTAGGGTGAGGATTAGACCTAGGGTTAGGGTTATGTTGAGGGCTAGGGTTAGAGAGACGGTTAGGGTTAGGATTGGACCTAGGGTTAGGGTTATGTTGAGGGCTAGGGTTAGAGAGACGGTTAGGGTTAGGATTGGACCTAGGGTTAGGGTTATGTTGAGGGCTAGGGTTAGGGAGACGGTAAGGGTTAGGATTGGACCTAGGGTTAGGGTTATGTTGAGGGCTAGGGTTAGAGAGACGGTTAGGGTTAGGATTGGACCTAGGGTTAGGGTTATGTTGAGGGCTATGGTTAGAGAGACGGTTAGGGTTAGGATTGGACTTAGGGTTAGGGTTATGTTGAGGGTTAGGGTTAGAGAGACGGTTAGGGTTAGGATTGGACCTAGGGTTAGGGTTATGTTGAGGGCTAGGGTTAGAGAGACGGTTAGGGTTAGGAATGGACCTAGGGTTAGGGTTATGTTGAGCGCTAGGGTTAGAGAGACGGTTAGGGTTAGGATTGGACCTAGGGTTAGGGTTATGTTGAGGGCTAGGGTTAGAGAGACGGTTAGGGTTATGATTGGACCTAGGGTTAGGGTTATGTTGAGGGCTAGGGTTAGAGAGACGGTTAGGGTTAGGATTGGACCTAGGGTTAGGGTTATCTTGAGGGCTAGGGTTACAGAGACGGTTAGGGTTAGGATTGGACCTAGGGTTAGGGTTATGTTGAGGGCTAGGGTTAGAGAGACGGTTAGGGGTAGGATTGGACCTAGGGTTAGGGTTATGTTGAGGGCTAGGGTTAGAGAGACGGTTAGGGTTATGATTGGAATGGGGTTAGGGTTATGTTGAGGGCTAGGGTTAGAGAGACGGTTAGGGTTATGATTGGACCTAGGGTTAGGGTTATGTTGAGGGCTAGGGTTAGAGAGACGGTTAGGGTTAGGATTGGACCTAGGGTTAGGGTTATGTTGAGGGCTAGGGTTAGAGAGACGGTTAGGGTTAGGATTGGACCTAGGGTTAGGGTTATGTTGAGGGCTAGGGTTAGAGAGACGGTTAGGGTCATGATTGGACCTAGGGTTAGGGTTATGTTGAGGGCTAGGGTTAGAGAGACGGTTAGGGTTAGGATTGGACCTAGGGTTAGGGTTATGTTGAGGGCTAGGGTTAGAGAGACGGTTAGGGTTAGGATTGGACCTAGGGTTAGGGTTATGTTGAGGGCTAGGGTTAGAGAGACGGTTAGGGTTATGATTGGACCTAGGGTTAGGGTTATGTTGAGGGCTAGGGTTAGAGAGACGGTTAGGGTTAGGATTGGACCTAGGGTTAGGGTTATGTTGAGGGCTAGGGTTAGAGAGACGGTTAGGGTTAGGATTGGACCTAGGGTTAGGGTTATGTTGAGGGCTAGGGTTAGAGAGACGGTTAGGGTTAGGATTGGACCTAGGGTTAGGGTTATGTTGAGGGCTAGGGTTAGAGAGACGGTTAGGGTTTTGAGTGGACCTAGGGATAGGGTTATGTTGAGGGCTAGGGTTAGAGAGACGGTTAGGGTTAGGATTGGACCTAGGGTTAGGGTTATGTTGAGGGCTAGGGTTAGAGAGACGGTTAGGGTTAGGATTGGACCTAGGGTTAGGGTTATGTTGAGGGCTAGGGTTAGAGAGACGGTTAGGGTCATGATTGGACCTAGGGTTAGGGTTATGTTGAGGGCTAGGGTTCGAGAGACGGTTAGGGTTAGGATTGGACCTAGGGTTAGGGTTATGTTGAGGGCTAGGGTTAGAGAGACGGTTAGGGTTAGGATTGGACCTAGGGTTAGGGTTATGTTGAGGGCTAGGGTTAGAGAGACGGTTAGGGTCATGATTGGACCTAGGGTTAGGGTTATGTTGAGGGCTAGGGTTCGAGAGACGGTTAGGGTTAGGATTGGACCTAGGGTTAGGGTTATGTTGAGGGCTAGGGTTAGAGAGACGGTTAGGGTCATGATTGGACCTAGGGTTAGGGTTATGTTGAGGGCTAGGGTTAGAGAGACGGTTAGGGTTAGGATTGGACCTAGGGTTAGGGTTATGTTGAGGGCTAGGGTTAGAGAGACGGTTAGGGTTAGGATTGGACCTAGGGTTAGGGTTATGTTGAGGGCTAGGGTTAGAGAGACGGTTAGGGTTTTGAGTGGACCTAGGGATAGGGTTATGTTGAGGGCTAGGGTTAGAGAGACGATTAGGGTTAGGATTGGACCTAGGGTTAGGGTTATGTTGAGGGCTAGGGTTAGAGAGACGGTTAGGGTTAGGATTGGACCTAGGGTTAGGGTTATGTTGAGGGCTAGGGTTAGAGAGACGGTTAGGGTTAGGATTGGACCTAGGGTTAGGGTTATGTTGAGGGCTAGGGTTAGAGAGACGGTTAGGGTTAGGATTGGACCTAGGGTTAGGGTTATGTTGAGGGCTAGGGTTAGAGAGACGGTTAGGGTTTTGAGTGGACCTAGGGATAGGGTTATGTTGAGGGCTAGGGTTAGAGAGACGGTTAGGGTTAGGATTGGACCTAGGGTTAGGGTTATGTTGAGGGCTAGGGTTAGAGAGACGGTTAGGGTTAGGATTGGACCTAGGGTTAGGGTTATGTTGAGGGCTAGGGTTAGAGAGACCGTTAGGGTTAGGATTGGACCTAGGGTTAGGGTTATGTTGAGGGCTAGGGTTAGAGAGACGGTTAGGGTTATGATTGGACCTAGGGTTAGGGTTATGTTGAGGGCTAGGGTTAGAGAGACGGTTAGGGTTAGGATTGGACCTAGGGTTAGGGTTATGTTGAGGGCTAGGGTTAGAGAGACGGTTAGGGTTAGGATTGGACCTAGGGTTAGGGTTATGTTGAGGGCTAGGGTTAGAGAGACGGTTAGGGGTAGGATTGGACCTAGGGTTAGGGTTATGTTGAGGGCTAGGGTTAGAGAGACGGTTAGGGTTATGATTGGACCTAGGGTTAGGGTTATGTTGAGGGCTCGGGTTAGAGAGAGGGTTAGGGTTAGGATTGGACCTAGGGTTAGGGTTATGTTGAGGGCTAGGGTTAGAGAGACGGTTAGGGTTAGGATTGGACCTAGGGTTAGGGTTATGTTGAGGGCTAGGGTTAGAGAGACGGTTAGGGTTAGGATTGGAAATAGGGTTAGGGTTATGTTGAGGGCTAGGGTTAGAGAGACGGTTAGGGTTATGATTGGACCTAGGGTTAGGGTTATGTTGAGGGCTAGGGTTAGAGAGACGGTTAGGGTTAGGATTGGACCTAGGGTTAGGGTTATGTTGAGGGCTAGGGTTAGAGAGACGGTTAGGGTTAGGATTGGACCTAGGGTTAGGGTTATGTTGAGGGCTAGGGTTAGAGAGACGGTTAGGGTTAGGATTGGACCTAGGGTTAGGGTTATGTTGAGGGCTAGGGTTAGAGAGACGGTTAGGGTTAGGATTGGACCTAGGGTTAGGGTTATGTTGAGGCTAGGGTTAGGGAGACGGTAAGGGTTAGGATTAGACCTAGGGTTAGGGTTATGTTGAGGGCTAGGATTAGAGAGACGGTTAGGGTTATGATTGGACCTAGGGTTAGGGTTATGTTGAGGGCTAGGGTTAGAGACACGGTTAGGGTTAGGATTGGACCTAGGGTTAGGGTTATGTTGAGGGCTAGGGTTAGAGAGACGGTTAGGGTTAGGATTGGACCTAGGGTTAGGGTTACGTTGACGGCTAGGCTTAGAGAGACGGTTAGGGTTAGGATTGGACCTAGGGTTAGGGTTATGTTGAGGGCTAGGGTTAGAGTGACGGTTAGGGTTATGATTGGACCTAGGGTTAGGGTTATGTTGAGGGCTGGGGTTAGGGAGACGATAAGGGTTAGGATTGGACCTAGGGTTAGGGTTAGGTTGAGGGCTAGGGTTAGAGAGACGGTTAGGGTTAGGATTGGACCTAGGGTTAGGGTTATGTTGAGGGCTAGGGTTAGAGAGACGGTTAGGGTTAGGATTGGACCTAGGGTTAGGGTTATGTTGAGGGCTAGGGTTAGAGAGACGGTTAGAGTTAGGATTGGAAATAGGGTTAGGGTTATGTTGAGGGCTAGGGATAGAGAGACGGTTAGGGTTAGGATTGGACCTAGGGTTAGGGTTATGTTGAGGGCTAGGGTTAGAGAGACGGTTAGGGTTATGATTGGACGTAGGGTTAGGGTTATGTTGAGGGCTAGGGTTAGAGAGACGGTTAGGGTTAGGATTGGACCTAGGGTTAGGCTTATGTTGAGGGCTAGGTTTAGAGAGACGGTTAGGGTTAGGATTGGACCTAGGGTTAGGGTTATGTTGAGGGCTAGGGTTAGAGAGACGGTTAGGGTGAGGATTAGACCTAGGGTTAGGGTTATGTTGAGGGCTAGGGTTAGAGAGACGGTTAGGGTTAGGATTGGACCTAGGGTTAGGGTTATGTTGAGGGCTAGGGTTAGAGAGACGGTTAGGGTTAGGATTGGACCTAGGGTTAGGGTTATGTTGAGGGCTAGGGTTAGGGAGACGGTAAGGGTTAGGATTGGACCTAGGGTTAGGGTTATGTTGAGGGCTAGGGTTAGAGAGACGGTTAGGGTTAGGATTGGACCTAGGGTTAGGGTTATGTTGAGGGCTATGGTTAGAGAGACGGTTAGGGTTAGGATTGGACTTAGGGTTAGGGTTATGTTGAGGGTTAGGGTTAGAGAGACGGTTAGGGTTAGGATTGGACCTAGGGTTAGGGTTATGTTGAGGGCTAGGGTTAGAGAGACGGTTAGGGTTAGGAATGGACCTAGGGTTAGGGTTATGTTGAGCGCTAGGGTTAGAGAGACGGTTAGGGTTAGGATTGGACCTAGGGTTAGGGTTATGTTGAGGGCTAGGGTTAGAGAGACGGTTAGGGTTATGATTGGACCTAGGGTTAGGGTTATGTTGAGGGCTAGGGTTAGAGAGACGGTTAGGGTTAGGATTGGACCTAGGGTTAGGGTTATCTTGAGGGCTAGGGTTACAGAGACGGTTAGGGTTAGGATTGGACCTAGGGTTAGGGTTATGTTGAGGGCTAGGGTTAGAGAGACGGTTAGGGGTAGGATTGGACCTAGGGTTAGGGTTATGTTGAGGGCTAGGGTTAGAGAGACGGTTAGGGTTATGATTGGAATGGGGTTAGGGTTATGTTGAGGGCTAGGGTTAGAGAGACGGTTAGGGTTATGATTGGACCTAGGGTTAGGGTTATGTTGAGGGCTAGGGTTAGAGAGACGGTTAGGGTTAGGATTGGACCTAGGGTTAGGGTTATGTTGAGGGCTAGGGTTAGAGAGACGGTTAGGGTTAGGATTGGACCTAGGGTTAGGGTTATGTTGAGGGCTAGGGTTAGAGAGACGGTTAGGGTCATGATTGGACCTAGGGTTAGGGTTATGTTGAGGGCTAGGGTTAGAGAGACGGTTAGGGTTAGGATTGGACCTAGGGTTAGGGTTATGTTGAGGGCTAGGGTTAGAGAGACGGTTAGGGTTATGATTGGACCTAGGGTTAGGGTTATGTTGAGGGCTAGGGTTAGAGAGACGGTTAGGGTTAGGATTGGACCTAGGGTTAGGGTTATGTTGAGGGCTAGGGTTAGAGAGACGGTTAGGGTTAGGATTGGACCTAGGGTTAGGGTTATGTTGAGGGCTAGGGTTAGAGAGACGGTTAGGGTTAGGATTGGACCTAGGGTTAGGGTTATGTTGAGGGCTAGGTTTAGGGAGACGGTAAGGGTTAGGATTGGACCTAGGGTTAGGGTTATGTTGAGGGCTAGGGTTAGAGAGACGGTTAGGGTTAGGATTGGACCTAGGGTTAGGGTTATGTTGAGGGCTAGGGTTAGAGAGACGGTTAGGGTTATGATTGGACCACGGTTAGGGTTATGTTGAGGGCTAGGGTTAGGGAGACGGTAAGGGTTAGGATTGGACCTAGGGTTAGGGTTATGTTGAGGGCTAGGGTTAGAGAGACGGTTAGGGTTAGGTTTGGACCTAGGGTTAGGGTTATGTTGAGGGCTAGGGTTAGAGAGACGGTTAGGGTTAGGATTGGACCTAGGGTTAGGGTTATGTTGAGGGCTAGGGTTAGGGAGACGGTAAGGGTTAGGATTAGACCTAGGGTTAGGGTTATGTTGAGGGCTAGGGTTAGAGAGACGGTTAGGGTTATGATTGGACCTAGGGTTAGGGTTATGTTGAGGGCTAGGGTTAGAGACACGGTTAGGGTTAGGATTGGACCTAGGGTTAGGGTTATGTTGAGGGCTAGGGTTAGAGTGACGGTTAGGGTTAGGATTGGACCTAGGGTTAGGGTTACGTTGACGGCTAGGCTTAGAGAGACGGTTAGCGTTAGGATTGGACCTAGGGTTAGGGTTATGTTGAGGGCTAGGGTTAGAGAGACGTTTAGGGTTATGATTGGACCTAGGGTTAGGGTTATGTTGAGGGCTGGGGTTAGGGAGACGATAAGGGTTAGGATTGGACCTAGGGTTAGGGTTAGGTTGAGGGCTAGGGTTAGAGAGACAGTTAGGGTTAGGATTGGACCTAGGGTTAGGGTTATGTTGAGGGCTAGGGTTAGAGAGACGGTTAGGGTTAGGATTGGACCTAGGGTTAGGGTTATGTTGAGGGCTAGGGTTAGAGAGACGGTTAGAGTTAGGATTGGAAATAGGGTTAGGGTTATGTTGAGGGCTAGGGTTAGAGAGCCGGTTAGGGTTAGGATTGGACCTAGGGTTAGGGTTATGTTGAGGGCTAGGGTTAGAGAGACGGTTAGGGTTATGATTGGACGTAGGGTTAGGGTTATGTTGAGGGCTAGGGTTAGAGAGACGGTTAGGGTTAGGATTGGACCTAGGGTTAGGCTTATGTTGAGGGCTAGGGTTAGAGAGACGGTTGGGGTTAGGATTGGACCTAGGGTTAGGGTTATGTTGAGGGCTAGGGTTAGAGAGACGGTTAGGGTGAGGATTAGACCTAGGGTTAGGGTTATGTTGAGGGCTAGGGTTAGAGAGACGGTTAGGGTTATGAGTGGACCTAGGGTTAGGGTTATGTTGAGGGCTAGGGTTAGAGAGACGGTTAGGGTTAGGATTGGACCTAGGGTTAGGGTTATGTTGAGGGCTAGGGTTAGAGAGACGGTTAGGGTTTTGAGTGGACCTAGGGATAGGGTTATGTTGAGGGCTAGGGTTAGAGAGACGATTAGGGTTAGGATTGGACCTAGGGTTAGGGTTATGTTGAGGGCTAGGGTTAGAGAGACGGTTAGGGTTAGGATTGGACCTAGGGTTAGGGTTATGTTGAGGGCTAGGGTTAGAGAGACGGTTAGGGTTAGGATTGGACCTAGGGTTAGGGTTATGTAGAGGGCTAGGGTTAGAGAGATGGTTAGGGTTAGGATTGGACCTAGGGTTAGGGTTATGTTGAGGGCTAGGGTTAGAGAGACGGTTAGGGTTATGATTGGACCTAGGGTTAGGGTTATGTTGAGGGCTAGGGTTAGAGAGACGGTTAGGGTTAGGATTGGACCTAGGGTTAGGGTTATGTTGAGGGCTAGGGTTAGAGAGACGGTTAGGGTTAGGATTGGACCTAGGGTTAGGGTTATGTTGAGGGCTAGGGTTAGAGAGACGGTTAGGGTTAGGATTGGAAATAGGGTTAGGGTTATGTTGAGGGCTAGGGTTAGAGAGACGGTTAGGGTTATGATTGGACCTAGGGTTAGGGTTATGTTGAGGGCTAGGGTTAGAGAGATGGTTAGGGTTAGGATTGGACCTAGGGTTAGGGTTATGTTGAGGGCTAGGGTTAGAGAGACGGTTAGGGTTAGGATTGGACCTAGGGTTAGGGTTATGTTGAGGGCTAGGGTTAGAGAGACGGTTAGCGTTAGGATTGAACCTAGGGTTAGGGTTATGTTGAGGGCTAGGGTTAGAGAGACGGTTAGGGTTAGGATTGGACCTAGGGTTAGGGTTATGTTGAGGGCTAGGGTTAGGGAGACGGTAAGGGTTAGGATTAGACCTAGGGTTAGGGTTATGTTGAGGGCTAGGGTTAGAGAGACGGTTAGGGTTATGATTGGACCTAGGGTTAGGGTTATGTTGAGGGCTAGGTTTAGAGACACGGTTAGGGTTAGGATTGGACCTAGGGTTAGGGTTATGTTGAGGGCTAGGGTTAGAGAGACGGTTAGGGTTAGGATTGGACCTAGGGTTAGGGTTAGGTTGAGGGCTAGGGTTAGAGAGACGGTTAGGGTTAGGATTGGACCTAGGGTTAGGGTTATGTTGAGGGCTAGGGTTAGAGAGACGGTTAGGGTTAGGATTGGACCTAGGGTTAGGGTTATGTTGAGGGCTAGGGTTAGAGAGACGGTTAGAGTTAGGATTGGAAATAGGGTTAGGGTTATGTTGAGGGCTAGGGATAGAGAGACGGTTAGGGTTAGGATTGGACCTAGGGTTAGGGTTATGTTGAGGGCTAGGGTTAGAGAGACGGTTAGGGTTATGATTGGACGTAGGGTTAGGGTTATGTTGAGGGCTAGGGTTAGAGAGACGGTTAGGGTTAGGATTAGACCAAGGGTTAGGCTTATGTTGAGGGCTAGGGTTAGAGAGACGGTTAGGGTTAGGATTGGACCTAGGGTTAGGGTTATGTTGAGGGCTAGGGTTAGAGAGACGGTTAGGGTGAGGATTAGACCTAGGGTTAGGGTTATGTTGAGGGCTAGGGTTAGAGAGACGGTTAGGGTTATGAGTGGACCTAGGGTTAGGGTTATGTTGAGGGCTAGGGTTAGAGAGACGGTTAGGGTTAGGATTGGACCTAGGGTTAGGGTTATGTTGAGGGCTAGGGGTAGAGAGACGGTTAGGGTTATGATTGGACCTAGGGTTAGGGTTATGTTGAGGGCTAGGGGTAGAGAGACGGTTAGGGTTATGATTGGACCTAGGGTTAGGGTTATGTTGAGGGCTAGGGTTAGAGAGACGGTTAGGGTTAGGATTGGACCTAGGGTTAGGGTTATGTTGAGGGCTAGGGTTACAGAGACGATTAGGGTTAGGATTGGACCTAGGGTTAGGGTTATGTTGAGGGCTAGGGTTAGGGAGACGGTAAGGGTTAGGATTGGACCTAAGGTTAGGGTTATGTTGAGGGCTAGGGTTAGAGAGACGGTTAGGGTTAGGATTGGACCTAGGGTTAGGGTTATGTTGAGGGCTAGGGTTAGAGAGACGGTTAGGGTTAGGATTGGACCTAGGGTTAGGGTTATGTTGAGGGCTAGGGTTAGAGAGACGGTTAGGGTTAGGATTGGACCTAGGGTTAGGGTTATGTTGAGGGCTAGGGTTAGGGAGACGGTAAGGGTTAGGATTGGACCTAGGGTTAGGGTTATGTTGAGGGCTAGGGTTAGAGAGACGGTTAGGGTTAGGATTGGACCTAGGGTTAGGGTTATGTTGAGGGCTAGGGTTAGAGAGACGGTTAGGGTTAGGATTGGACCTAGGGTTAGGGTTATGTTGAGGGCTAGGGTTAGAGAGCTGGTTAGGGTTAGGATTGGACCTAGGGTTAGTGTTATGTTGAGGGCTAGGGTTAGAGAGACGGTTAGGGTTATTATTGGACCTAGGGTTAGGGTTATGTTGAGGGCTAGGGTTAGGGAGACGGTAAGGGTTAGGATTGGACCTAGGGTTAGGGTTATGTTGAGGGCTAGGGTTAGAGAGACGGTTAGGGTTAGGATTGGACCTAGGGTTAGGGTTATGTTGAGGGCTAGGGTTAGAGAGACGGTTAGGGTTAGGATTGGACCTAGGGTTAGGGTTATGTTGAGGGCTAGGGTTAGGGAGACGGTAAGGGTTAGGATTAGACCTAGGGTTAGGGTTATGTTGAGGGCTAGGGTTAGAGAGACGGTTAGGGTTATGATTGGACCTAGGGTTAGGGTTATGTTGAGGGCTAGGGTTAGAGACACGGTTAGGGTTAGGATTGGACCTAGGGTTAGGGTTATGTTGAGGGCTAGGGTTAGAGAGACGGTTAGGGTTAGGATTGGACCTAGGGTTAGGGTTACGTTGACGGCTAGGCTTAGAGAGACGGTTAGGGTTAGGATTGGACCTAGGGTTAGGGTTATGTTGAGGGCTAGGGTTAGAGAGACGGTTAGGGTTATGATTGGACGTAGGGTTAGGGTTATGTTGAGGGCTAGGGTTAGAGAGACGGTTAGGGTTAGGATTGGACCTAGGGTTAGGCTTATGTTGAGGGCTAGGGTTAGAGAGACGGTTAGGGTTAGGATTGGACCTAGGGTTAGGGTTATGTTGAGGGCTAGGGTTAGAGAGACGGTTAGGGTGAGGATTAGACCTAGGGTTAGGGTTATGTTGAGGGCTAGGGTTAGAGAGACGGTTAGGGTTATGAGTGGACCTAGGGTTAGGGTTATTTTGAGGGCTAGGGTTAGAGAGACGGTTAGGGTTAGGATTGGACCTAGGGTTAGGATTATGTTGAGGGCTATGGTTAGAGAGACGGTTAGGGTTAGGATTGGACCTAGGGTTAGGGTTATGTTGAGGGCTAGGGTTAGAGAGAAGGTTAGGGTTAGGATTGGACCTAGGGTTAGGGTTATGTTGAGGGCTAGGGTTAGAGAGACGGTTAGGGTTAGGATTGGACCTAGGGTTAGGATTAGGTTGAGGGCTAGGGTTAGAGAGACGGTTAGGGTTAGGATTGGACCTAGGGTTAGGGTTATGTTGAGGGCTAGGGTTAGAGAGACGGTTAGGGTTATGATTGGACCTAGGGTTAGGGTTATGTTGAGGGCTAGGGTTAGAGAGACGGTTAGGGTTATGATTGGACCTAGGGTTAGGGTTATGTTGAGGGCTAGGGTTAGAGAGACGGTTCGGGTTAGGATTGGACCTAGGGTTAGGGTTATGTTGAGGGCTAGGGTTAGAGAGACGGTTAGGGGTAGGATTGGACCTAGGGTTAGGGTTATGTTGAGGGCTAGGGTTAGAGAGACGGTTAGGGTTAGGATTGGACCTAGGGTTAGGCTTATGTTGAGGGCTAGGGTTAGAGAGACGGTTAGGGTTAGGATTGGACCTAGGGTTAGGGTTATGTTGAGGGCTAGGGTTAGAGAGACGGTTAGGGTGAGGATTAGACCTAGGGTTAGGGTTATGTTGAGGGCTAGGGTTAGAGAGACGGTTAGGGTTATGAGTGGACCTAGGGTTAGGGTTATTTTGAGGGCTAGGGTTAGAGAGACGGTTAGGGTTAGGATTGGACCTAGGGTTAGGATTATGTTGAGGGCTATGGTTAGAGAGACGGTTAGGGTTAGGATTGGACCTAGGGTTAGGGTTATGTTGAGGGCTAGGGTTAGAGAGAAGGTTAGGGTTAGGATTGGACCTAGGGTTAGGGTTATGTTGAGGGCTAGGGTTAGAGAGACGGTTAGGGTTAGGATTGGACCTAGGGTTAGGATTAGGTTGAGGGCTAGGGTTAGAGAGACGGTTAGGGTTAGGATTGGACCTAGGGTTAGGGTTATGTTGAGGGCTAGGGTTAGAGAGACGGTTAGGGTTATGATTGGACCTAGGGTTAGGGTTATGTTGAGGGCTAGGGTTAGAGAGACGGTTAGGGTTATGATTGGACCTAGGGTTAGGGTTATGTTGAGGGCTAGGGTTAGAGAGACGGTTCGGGTTAGGATTGGACCTAGGGTTAGGGTTATGTTGAGGGCTAGGGTTAGAGAGACGGTTAGGGGTAGGATTGGACCTAGGGTTAGGGTTATGTTGAGGGCTAGGGTTAGAGAGACGGTTAGGGTTATGATTGGACCTAGGGTTAGGGTTATGTTGAGGGCTAGGGTTAGAGAGACGTTTAGGGTTAGGATTGGACCTAGGGTTAGGGTTATGTTGAGGGCTAGGGTTAGAGAGACGGTTAGGGTTAGGATTGGACCTAGGGTTAGGGTTATGTTGAGGGCTAGGGTTAGAGAGACGGTTAGGGTTAGGATTGGAAATAGGGTTAGGGTTATGTTGAGGGCTAGGGTTAGACAGACGGTTAGGGTTATGATTGGACCTAGGGTTAGGGTTATGTTGAGGCCTAGGGTTAGAGAGACGGTTAGGGTTATGATTGGACGTAGGGTTAGGGTTATGTTGAGGGCTAGGTTTAGAGAGACGGTTAGGGTTAGGATTGGACCTAGGGTTAGGGTTATGTTGAGGGCTAGGGTTAGAGAGACGGTTAGGGTTAGGATTGGACCTAGGGTTAGGGTTATGTTGAGGGCTAGGGTTAGAGAGACGGTTAGGGTTAGGATTGGACCTAGGGTTAGGGTTATGTTGAGGGCTAGGGTTAGAGAGACGGTTAGGGTTATGAGTGGACCTAGGGTTAGGGTTATGTTGAGGGCTAGGGTTAGAGAGACGGTTAGGGTTAGGATTGGACCTAGGGTTAGGGTTATGTTGAGGGCTAGGGTTAGAGAGACGGTTAGGGTCATGATTGGACCTAGGGTTAGGGTTATGTTGAGGGCTAGGGTTAGAGAGACGGTTAGGGTTAGGATTGGACCTAGGGTTAGTGTTATGTTGAGGGATAGGGTTAGAGAGACGGTTAGGGTCATGATTGGACCTAGGGTTAGGGTTATGTTGAGGGCTAGGGTTAGAGAGACGGTTAGGGTTAGGATTGGACCTAGGGTTAGGGTTATGTTGAGGGCTAGGGTTAGAGAGACGGTTAGGGTTATGATTGGACCTAGGGTTAGGGTTACGTTGAGGGCTAGGGTTAGAGAGACGGTTACGGTTAGGATTGGACCTAGGGTTAGGGTTATGTTGAGGGCTAGGGTTAGAGAGACGGTTAGGGTTAGGATTGGACCTAGGGTTAGGGTTATGTTGAGGGCTAGGGTTAGAGAGACGGTTAGGGTTATGATTGTTCCTAGGGTTAGGGTTATGTTGAGGGCTAGGGTTAGAGAGACGGTTAGGGTTAGGATTGGACCTAGGGTTAGGGTTATGTTGAGGGCTAGGGTTGGAGAGACGGTTAGGGTTAGGATTGGACCTAGGGTTAGGGTTATGTTGAGGGCTAGGGTTAGACAGACGGTTAGGCTTAGGATTGGACCTAGGGTTAGGGTTATGTTGAGGGCTAGGGTTAGAGAGACGGTTAGGGTTAGGATTGGACCTAGGGTTAGGGTTATGTTGAGGGCTAGGGTTAGAGAGACGGTTAGGGTCATGATTGGACCTAGGGTTAGGGTTATGTTGAGGGCTAGGGTTAGAGAGACGGTTAGGGTTAGGATTGGACCTAGGGTTAGGGATATGTTGAGGGCTAGGGTTAGAGAGACGGTTAGGGTTAGGATTGGACCTAGGGTTAGGGTTATGTTGAGGGCTAGGGTTAGAGAGACGGTTAGGGTTATGATTGGACCTAGGGTTAGGGTTATGTTGAGGGCTAGGGTTAGAGAGACGGTTAGGGTTAGGATTGGACCTAGGGTTAGGGTTATGTTGAGGGCTAGGGTTAGAGAGACGGTTAGGGTTAGGATTGGACCTAGGGTTAGGGTTATGTTGAGGGCTAGGGTTAGAGAGACGGTTAGGGTTTTGAGTGGACCTAGGGATAGGGTTATGTTGAGGGCTAGGGTTAGAGAGACGGTTAGGGTTAGGATTGGACCTAGGGTTAGGGTTATGTTGAGGGCTAGGGTTAGAGAGACGGTTAGGGTTAGGATTGGACCTAGGGTTAGGGTTATGTTGAGGGCTAGGGTTAGAGAGACGGTTAGGGTTAGGATTGGACCTAGGGTTAGGGTTATGTTGAGGGCTAGGGTTAGAGAGACCGTTAGGGTTAGGATTGGACCTAGGGTTAGGGTTATGTTGAGGGCTAGGGTTAGAGAGACGGTTAGGGTTATGATTGGACCTAGGGTTAGGGTTATGTTGAGGGCTAGGGTTAGAGAGACGGTTAGGGTTAGGATTGGACCTAGGGTTAGGGTTATGTTGAGGGCTAGGGTTAGAGAGACGGTTAGGGTTAGGATTGGACCTAGGGTTAGGGTTATGTTGAGGACTAGGGTTAGAGAGACGGTTAGGGGTAGGATTGGACCTAGGGTTAGGGTTATGTTGAGGGCTAGGGTTAGAGAGACGGTTAGGGTTATGATTGGACCTAGGGTTAGGGTTATGTTGAGGGCTCGGGTTAGAGAGAGGGTTAGGGTTAGGATTGGACCTAGGGTTAGGGTTATGTTGAGGGCTAGGGTTAGAGAGACGGTTAGGGTTAGGATTGGACCTAGGGTTAGGGTTATGTTGAGGGCTAGGGTTAGAGAGACGGTTAGGGTTAGGATTGGAAATAGGGTTAGGGTTATGTTGAGGGCTAGGGTTAGAGAGACGGTTAGGGTTATGATTGGACCTAGGGTTAGGGTTATGTTGAGGGCTAGGGTTAGAGAGACGGTTAGGGTTAGGATTGGACCTAGGGTTAGGGTTATGTTGAGGGCTAGGGTTAGAGAGACGGTTAGGGTTAGGATTGGACCTAGGGTTAGGGTTATGTTGAGGGCTAGGGTTAGAGAGACGGTTAGGGTTAGGATTGGACCTAGGGTTAGGGTTATGTTGAGGGCTAGGGTTAGAGAGACGGTTAGGGTTAGGATTGGACCTAGGGTTAGGGTTATGTTGAGGCTAGGGTTAGGGAGACGGTAAGGGTTAGGATTAGACCTAGGGTTAGGGTTATGTTGAGGGCTAGGATTAGAGAGACGGTTAGGGTTATGATTGGACCTAGGGTTAGGGTTATGTTGAGGGCTAGGGTTAGAGACACGGTTAGGGTTAGGATTGGACCTAGGGTTAGGGTTATGTTGAGGGCTAGGGTTAGAGAGACGATTAGGGTTAGGATTGGACCTAGGGTTAGGGTTACGTTGACGGCTAGGCTTAGAGAGACGGTTAGGGTTAGGATTGGACCTAGGGTTAAGGTTATGTTGAGGGCTAGGGTTAGAGTGACGGTTAGGGTTATGATTGGACCTAGGGTTAGGGTTATGTTGAGGGCTGGGGTTAGGGAGACGATAAGGGTTAGGATTGGACCTAGGGTTAGGGTTAGGTTGAGGGCTAGGGTTAGAGAGACGGTTAGGGTTAGGATTGGACCTAGGGTTAGGGTTATGTTGAGGGCTAGGGTTAGAGAGACGGTTAGGGTTAGGATTGGACCTAGGGTTAGGGTTATGTTGAGGGCTAGGGTTAGAGAGACGGTTAGAGTTAGGATTGGAAATAGGGTTAGGGTTATGTTGAGGGCTAGGGATAGAGAGACGGTTAGGGTTAGGATTGGACCTAGGGTTAGGGTTATGTTGAGGGCTAGGGTTAGAGAGACGGTTAGGGTTATGATTGGACGTAGGGTTAGGGTTATGTTGAGGGCTAGGGTTAGAGAGACGGTTAGGGTTAGGATTGGACCTAGGGTTAGGCTTATGTTGAGGGCTAGGTTTAGAGAGACGGTTAGGGTTAGGATTGGACCTAGGGTTAGGGTTATGTTGAGGGCTAGGGTTAGAGAGACGGTTAGGGTGAGGATTAGACCTAGGGTTAGGGTTATGTTGAGGGCTAGGGTTAGAGAGACGGTTAGGGTTAGGATTGGACCTAGGGTTAGGGTTATGTTGAGGGCTAGGGTTAGAGAGACGGTTAGGGTTAGGATTGGACCTAGGGTTAGGGTTATGTTGAGGGCTAGGGTTAGGGAGACGGTAAGGGTTAGGATTGGACCTAGGGTTAGGGTTATGTTGAGGGCTAGGGTTAGAGAGACGGTTAGGGTTAGGATTGGACCTAGGGTTAGGGTTATGTTGAGGGCTATGGTTAGAGAGACGGTTAGGGTTAGGATTGGACTTAGGGTTAGGGTTATGTTGAGGGTTAGGGTTAGAGAGACGGTTAGGGTTAGGATTGGACCTAGGGTTAGGGTTATGTTGAGGGCTAGGGTTAGAGAGACGGTTAGGGTTAGGAATGGACCTAGGGTTAGGGTTATGTTGAGCGCTAGGGTTAGAGAGACGGTTAGGGTTAGGATTGGACCTAGGGTTAGGGTTATGTTGAGGGCTAGGGTTAGAGAGACGGTTAGGGTTATGATTGGACCTAGGGTTAGGGTTATGTTGAGGGCTAGGGTTAGAGAGACGGTTAGGGTTAGGATTGGACCTAGGGTTAGGGTTATCTTGAGGGCTAGGGTTACAGAGACGGTTAGGGTTAGGATTGGACCTAGGGTTAGGGTTATGTTGAGGGCTAGGGTTAGAGAGACGGTTAGGGGTAGGATTGGACCTAGGGTTAGGGTTATGTTGAGGGCTAGGGTTAGAGAGACGGTTAGGGTTATGATTGGAATGGGGTTAGGGTTATGTTGAGGGCTAGGGTTAGAGAGACGGTTAGGGTTATGATTGGACCTAGGGTTAGGGTTATGTTGAGGGCTAGGGTTAGAGAGACGGTTAGGGTTAGGATTGGACCTAGGGTTAGGGTTATGTTGAGGGCTAGGGTTAGAGAGACGGTTAGGGTTAGGATTGGACCTAGGGTTAGGGTTATGTTGAGGGCTAGGGTTAGAGAGACGGTTAGGGTCATGATTGGACCTAGGGTTAGGGTTATGTTGACGGCTAGGGTTAGAGAGACGGTTAGGGTTAGGATTGGACCTAGGGTTAGGGTTATGTTGAGGGCTAGGGTTAGAGAGACGGTTAGGGTTAGGATTGGACCTAGGGTTAGGGTTATGTTGAGGGCTAGGGTTAGAGAGACGGTTAGGGTTATGATTGGACCTAGGGTTAGGGTTATGTTGAGGGCTAGGGTTAGAGAGACGGTTAGGGTTAGGATTGGACCTAGGGTTAGGGTTATGTTGAGGGCTAGGGTTAGAGAGATGGTTAGGGTTAGGATTGGACCTAGGGTTAGGGTTATGTTGAGGGCTAGGGTTAGAGAGACGGTTAGGGTTAGGATTGGACCTAGGGTTAGGGTTATGTTGAGGGCTAGGGTTAGAGAGACGGTTAGGGTTTTGAGTGGACCTAGGGATAGGGTTATGTTGAGGGCTAGGGTTAGAGAGACGGTTAGGGTTAGGATTGGACCTAGGGTTAGGGTTATGTTGAGGGCTAGGGTTAGAGAGACGGTTAGGGTTAGGATTGGACCTAGGGTTAGGGTTATGTTGAGGGCTAGGGTTAGAGAGACGGTTAGGGTCATGATTGGACCTAGGGTTAGGGTTATGTTGAGGGCTAGGGTTCGAGAGACGGTTAGGGTTAGGATTGGACCTAGGGTTAGGGTTATGTTGAGGGCTAGGGTTAGAGAGACGGTTAGGGTTAGGATTGGACCTAGGGTTAGGGTTATGTTGAGGGCTAGGGTTAGAGAGACGGTTAGGGTCATGATTGGACCTAGGGTTAGGGTTATGTTGAGGGCTAGGGTTCGAGAGACGGTTAGGGTTAGGATTGGACCTAGGGTTAGGGTTATGTTGAGGGCTAGGGTTAGACAGACGGTTAGGGTCATGATTGGACCTAGGGTTAGGGTTATGTTGAGGGCTAGGGTTAGAGAGACGGTTAGGGTTAGGATTGGACCTAGGGTTAGGGTTATGTTGAGGGCTAGGGTTAGAGAGACGGTTAGGGTTAGGATTGGACCTAGGGTTAGGGTTATGTTGAGGGCTAGGGTTAGAGAGACGGTTAGGGTTTTGAGTGGACCTAGGGATAGGGTTATGTTGAGGGCTAGGGTTAGAGAGACGATTAGGGTTAGGATTGGACCTAGGGTTAGGGTTATGTTGAGGGCTAGGGTTAGAGAGACGGTTAGGGTTAGGATTGGACCTAGGGTTAGGGTTATGTTGAGGGCTAGGGTTAGAGAGACGGTTAGGGTTAGGATTGGACCTAGGGTTAGGGTTATGTTGAGGGCTAGGGTTAGAGAGACGGTTAGGGTTAGGATTGGACCTAGGGTTAGGGTTATGTTGAGGGCTAGGGTTAGAGAGACGGTTAGGGTTTTGAGTGGACCTAGGGATAGGGTTATGTTGAGGGCTAGGGTTAGAGAGACGGTTAGGGTTAGGATTGGACCTAGGGTTAGGGTTATGTTGAGGGCTAGGGTTAGAGAGACGGTTAGGGTTAGGATTGGACCTAGGGTTAGGGTTATGTTGAGGGCTAGGGTTAGAGAGACCGTTAGGGTTAGGATTGGACCTAGGGTTAGGGTTATGTTGAGGGCTAGGGTTAGAGAGACGGTTAGGGTTATGATTGGACCTAGGGTTAGGGTTATGTTGAGGGCTAGGGTTAGAGAGACGGTTAGGGTTAGGATTGGACCTAGGGTTAGGGTTATGTTGAGGGCTAGGGTTAGAGAGACGGTTAGGGTTAGGATTGGACCTAGGGTTAGGGTTATGTTGAGGGCTAGGGTTAGAGAGACGGTTAGGGGTAGGATTGGACCTAGGGTTAGGGTTATGTTGAGGGCTAGGGTTAGAGAGACGGTTAGGGTTATGATTGGACCTAGGGTTAGGGTTATGTTGAGGGCTCGGGTTAGAGAGAGGGTTAGGGTTAGGATTGGACCTAGGGTTAGGGTTATGTTGAGGGCTAGGGTTAGAGAGACGGTTAGGGTTAGGATTGGACCTAGGGTTAGGGTTATGTTGAGGGCTAGGGTTAGAGAGACGGTTAGGGTTAGGATTGGAAATAGGGTTAGGGTTATGTTGAGGGCTAGGGTTAGAGAGACGGTTAGGGTTATGATTGGACCTAGGGTTAGGGTTATGTTGAGGGCTAGGGTTAGAGAGACGGTTAGGGTTAGGATTGGACCTAGGGTTAGGGTTATGTTGAGGGCTAGGGTTAGAGAGACGGTTAGGGTTAGGATTGGACCTAGGGTTAGGGTTATGTTGAGGGCTAGGGTTAGAGAGACGGTTAGGGTTAGGATTGGACCTAGGGTTAGGGTTATGTTGAGGGCTAGGGTTAGAGAGACGGTTAGGGTTAGGATTGGACCTAGGGTTAGGGTTATGTTGAGGCTAGGGTTAGGGAGACGGTAAGGGTTAGGATTAGACCTAGGGTTAGGGTTATGTTGAGGGCTAGGATTAGAGAGACGGTTAGGGTTATGATTGGACCTAGGGTTAGGGTTATGTTGAGGGCTAGGGTTAGAGACACGGTTAGGGTTAGGATTGGACCTAGGGTTAGGGTTATGTTGAGGGCTAGGGTTAGAGAGACGGTTAGGGTTAGGATTGGACCTAGGGTTAGGGTTACGTTGACGGCTAGGCTTAGAGAGACGGTTAGGGTTAGGATTGGACCTAGGGTTAGGGTTATGTTGAGGGCTAGGGTTAGAGTGACGGTTAGGGTTATGATTGGACCTAGGGTTAGGGTTATGTTGAGGGCTGGGGTTAGGGAGACGATAAGGGTTAGGATTGGACCTAGGGTTAGGGTTAGGTTGAGGGCTAGGGTTAGAGAGACGGTTAGGGTTAGGATTGGACCTAGGGTTAGGGTTATGTTGAGGGCTAGGGTTAGAGAGACGGTTAGGGTTAGGATTGGACCTAGGGTTAGGGTTATGTTGAGGGCTAGGGTTAGAGAGACGGTTAGAGTTAGGATTGGAAATAGGGTTAGGGTTATGTTGAGGGCTAGGGATAGAGAGACGGTTAGGGTTAGGATTGGACCTAGGGTTAGGGTTATGTTGAGGGCTAGGGTTAGAGAGACGGTTAGGGTTATGATTGGACGTAGGGTTAGGGTTATGTTGAGGGCTAGGGTTAGAGAGACGGTTAGGGTTAGGATTGGACCTAGGGTTAGGCTTATGTTGAGGGCTAGGTTTAGAGAGACGGTTAGGGTTAGGATTGGACCTAGGGTTAGGGTTATGTTGAGGGCTAGGGTTAGAGAGACGGTTAGGGTGAGGATTAGACCTAGGGTTAGGGTTATGTTGAGGGCTAGGGTTAGAGAGACGGTTAGGGTTAGGATTGGACCTAGGGTTAGGGTTATGTTGAGGGCTAGGGTTAGAGAGACGGTTAGGGTTAGGATTGGACCTAGGGTTAGGGTTATGTTGAGGGCTAGGGTTAGGGAGACGGTAAGGGTTAGGATTGGACCTAGGGTTAGGGTTATGTTGAGGGCTAGGGTTAGAGAGACGGTTAGGGTTAGGATTGGACCTAGGGTTAGGGTTATGTTGAGGGCTATGGTTAGAGAGACGGTTAGGGTTAGGATTGGACTTAGGGTTAGGGTTATGTTGAGGGTTAGGGTTAGAGAGACGGTTAGGGTTAGGATTGGACCTAGGGTTAGGGTTATGTTGAGGGCTAGGGTTAGAGAGACGGTTAGGGTTAGGAATGGACCTAGGGTTAGGGTTATGTTGAGCGCTAGGGTTAGAGAGACGGTTAGGGTTAGGATTGGACCTAGGGTTAGGGTTATGTTGAGGGCTAGGGTTAGAGAGACGGTTAGGGTTATGATTGGACCTAGGGTTAGGGTTATGTTGAGGGCTAGGGTTAGAGAGACGGTTAGGGTTAGGATTGGACCTAGGGTTAGGGTTATCTTGAGGGCTAGGGTTACAGAGACGGTTAGGGTTAGGATTGGACCTAGCGTTAGGGTTATGTTGAGGGCTAGGGTTAGAGAGACGGTTAGGGGTAGGATTGGACCTAGGGTTAGGGTTATGTTGAGGGCTAGGGTTAGAGAGACGGTTAGGGTTATGATTGGAATGGGGTTAGGGTTATGTTGAGGGCTAGGGTTAGAGAGACGGTTAGGGTTATGATTGGACCTAGGGTTAGGGTTATGTTGAGGGCTAGGGTTAGAGAGACGGTTAGGGTTAGGATTGGACCTAGGGTTAGGGTTATGTTGAGGGCTAGGGTTAGAGAGACGGTTAGGGTTAGGATTGGACCTAGGGTTAGGGTTATGTTGAGGGCTAGGGTTAGAGAGACGGTTAGGGTCATGATTGGACCTAGGGTTAGGGTTATGTTGAGGGCTAGGGTTAGAGAGACGGTTAGGGTTAGGATTGGACCTAGGGTTAGGGTTATGTTGAGGGCTAGGGTTAGAGAGACGGTTAGGGTTAGGATTGGACCTAGGGTTAGGGTTATGTTGAGGGCTAGGGTTAGAGAGACGGTTAGGGTTATGATTGGACCTAGGGTTAGGGTTATGTTGAGGGCTAGGGTTAGAGAGACGGTTAGGGTTAGGATTGGACCTAGGGTTAGGGTTATGTTGAGGGCTAGGGTTAGAGAGACGGTTAGGGTTAGGATTGGACCTAGGGTTAGGGTTATGTTGAGGGCTAGGGTTAGAGAGACGGTTAGGGTTAGGATTGGACCTAGGGTTAGGGTTATGTTGAGGGCTAGGGTTAGAGAGACGGTTAGGGTTTTGAGTGGACCTAGGGATAGGGTTATGTTGAGGGCTAGGGTTAGAGAGACGGTTAGGGTTAGGATTGGACCTAGGGTTAGGGTTATGTTGAGGGCTAGGGTTAGAGAGACGGTTAGGGTTAGGATTGGACCTAGGGTTAGGGTTATGTTGAGGGCTAGGGTTAGAGAGACGGTTAGGGTCAGGATTGGACCTAGGGTTAGGGTTATGTTGAGGGCTAGGGTTCGAGAGACGGTTAGGGTTAGGATTGGACCTAGGGTTAGGGTTATGTTGAGGGCTAGGGTTAGAGAGACGGTTAGGGTTAGGATTGGACCTAGGGTTAGGGTTATGTTGAGGGCTAGGGTTAGAGAGACGGTTAGGGTCATGATTGGACCTAGGGTTAGGGTTATGTTGAGGGCTAGGGTTCGAGAGACGGTTAGGGTTAGGATTGGACCTAGGGTTAGGGTTATGTTGAGGGCTAGGGTTAGAGAGACGGTTAGGGTCATGATTGGACCTAGGGTTAGGGTTATGTTGAGGGCTAGGGTTAGAGAGACGGTTAGGGTTAGGATTGGACCTAGGGTTAGGGTTATGTTGAGGGCTAGGGTTAGAGAGACGGTTAGGGTTAGGATTGGACCTAGGGTTAGGGTTATGTTGAGGGCTAGGGTTAGAGAGACGGTTAGGGTTTTGAGTGGACCTAGGGATAGGGTTATGTTGAGGGCTAGGGTTAGAGAGACGATTAGGGTTAGGATTGGACCTAGGGTTAGGGTTATGTTGAGGGCTAGGGTTAGAGAGACGGTTAGGGTTAGGATTGGACCTAGGGTTAGGGTTATGTTGAGGGCTAGGGTTAGAGAGACGGTTAGGGTTAGGATTGGACCTAGGGTTAGGGTTATGTTGAGGGCTAGGGTTAGAGAGACGGTTAGGGTTAGGATTGGACCTAGGGTTAGGGTTATGTTGAGGGCTAGGGTTAGAGAGACGGTTAGGGTTTTGAGTGGACCTAGGGATAGGGTTATGTTGAGGGCTAGGGTTAGAGAGACGGTTAGGGTTAGGATTGGACCTAGGGTTAGGGTTATGTTGAGGGCTAGGGTTAGAGAGACGGTTAGGGTTAGGATTGGACCTAGGGTTAGGGTTATGTTGAGGGCTAGGGTTAGAGAGAAGGTTAGGGTCATGATTGGACCTAGGGTTAGGGTTATGTTGAGGGCTAGGGTTCGAGAGACGGTTAGGGTTAGGATTGGACCTAGGGTTAGGGTTATGTTGAGGGCTAGGGTTAGAGAGACGGTTAGGGTTAGGATTGGACCTAGGGTTAGGGTTATGTTGAGGGCTAGGGTTAGAGAGACGGTTAGGGTCATGATTGGACCTAGGGTTAGGGTTATGTTGAGGGCTAGGGTTCGAGAGACGGTTAGGGTTAGGATTGGACCTAGGGTTAGGGTTATGTTGAGGGCTAGGGTTAGAGAGACGGTTAGGGTCATGATTGGACCTAGGGTTAGGGTTATGTTGAGGGCTAGGGTTAGAGAGACGGTTAGGGTTAGGATTGGACCTAGGGTTAGGGTTATGTTGAGGGCTAGGGTTAGAGAGACGGTTAGGGTTAGGATTGGACCTAGGGTTAGGGTTATGTTGAGGTCTAGGGTTAGAGAGACGGTTAGGGTTTTGAGTGGACCTAGGGATAGGGTTATGTTGAGGGCTAGGGTTAGAGAGACGATTAGGGTTAGGATTGGACCTAGGGTTAGGGTTATGTTGAGGGCTAGGGTTAGAGAGACGGTTAGGGTTAGGATTGGACCTAGGGTTAGGGTTATGTTGAGCGCTAGGGTTAGAGAGACGGTTAGGGTTAGGATTGGACCTAGGGTTAGGGTTATGTTGAGGGCTAGGGTTAGAGAGACGGTTAGGGTTATGATTGGACCTAGGGTTAGGGTTATGTTGAGGGCTAGGGTTAGAGAGACGGTTAGGGTTAGGATTGGACCTAGGGTTAGGGTTATCTTGAGGGCTAGGGTTACAGAGACGGTTAGGGTTAGGATTGGACCTAGCGTTAGGGTTATGTTGAGGGCTAGGGTTAGAGAGACGGTTAGGGGTAGGATTGGACCTAGGGTTAGGGTTATGTTGAGGGCTAGGGTTAGAGAGACGGTTAGGGTTATGATTGGAATGGGGTTAGGGTTATGTTGAGGGCTAGGGTTAGAGAGACGGTTAGGGTTATGATTGGACCTAGGGTTAGGGTTATGTTGAGGGCTAGGGTTAGAGAGACGGTTAGGGTTAGGATTGGACCTAGGGTTAGGGTTATGTTGAGGGCTAGGGTTAGAGAGACGGTTAGGGTTAGGATTGGACCTAGGGTTAGGGTTATGTTGAGGGCTAGGGTTAGAGAGACGGTTAGGGTCATGATTGGACCTAGGGTTAGGGTTATGTTGAGGGCTAGGGTTAGAGAGACGGTTAGGGTTAGGATTGGACCTAGGGTTAGGGTTATGTTGAGGGCTAGGGTTAGAGAGACGGTTAGGGTTAGGATTGGACCTAGGGTTAGGGTTATGTTGAGGGCTAGGGTTAGAGAGACGGTTAGGGTTATGATTGGACCTAGGGTTAGGGTTATGTTGAGGGCTAGGGTTAGAGAGACGGTTAGGGTTAGGATTGGACCTAGGGTTAGGGTTATGTTGAGGGCTAGGGTTAGAGAGACGGTTAGGGTTAGGATTGGACCTAGGGTTAGGGTTATGTTGAGGGCTAGGGTTAGAGAGACGGTTAGGGTTAGGATTGGACCTAGGGTTAGGGTTATGTTGAGGGCTAGGGTTAGAGAGACGGTTAGGGTTTTGAGTGGACCTAGGGATAGGGTTATGTTGAGGGCTAGGGTTAGAGAGACGGTTAGGGTTAGGATTGGACCTAGGGTTAGGGTTATGTTGAGGGCTAGGGTTAGAGAGACGGTTAGGGTTAGGATTGGACCTAGGGTTAGGGTTATGTTGAGGGCTAGGGTTAGAGAGACGGTTAGGGTCAGGATTGGACCTAGGGTTAGGGTTATGTTGAGGGCTAGGGTTCGAGAGACGGTTAGGGTTAGGATTGGACCTAGGGTTAGGGTTATGTTGAGGGCTAGGGTTAGAGAGACGGTTAGGGTTAGGATTGGACCTAGGGTTAGGGTTATGTTGAGGGCTAGGGTTAGAGAGACGGTTAGGGTCATGATTGGACCTAGGGTTAGGGTTATGTTGAGGGCTAGGGTTCGAGAGACGGTTAGGGTTAGGATTGGACCTAGGGTTAGGGTTATGTTGAGGGCTAGGGTTAGAGAGACGGTTAGGGTCATGATTGGACCTAGGGTTAGGGTTATGTTGAGGGCTAGGGTTAGAGAGACGGTTAGGGTTAGGATTGGACCTAGGGTTAGGGTTATGTTGAGGGCTAGGGTTAGAGAGACGGTTAGGGTTAGGATTGGACCTAGGGTTAGGGTTATGTTGAGGGCTAGGGTTAGAGAGACGGTTAGGGTTAGGATTGGACCTAGGGTTAGGGTTATGTTGAGGGCTAGGGTTAGAGAGACGGTTAGGGTTAGGATTGGACCTAGGGTTAGGGTTATGTTGAGGGCTAGGGTTAGAGAGACGGTTAGGGTCATGATTGGACCTAGGGTTAGGGTTATGTTGAGGGCTAGGGTTCGAGAGACGGTTAGGGTTAGGATTGGACCTAGGGTTAGGGTTATGTTGAGGGCTAGGGTTAGAGAGACGGTTAGGGTCATGATTGGACCTAGGGTTAGGGTTATGTTGAGGGCTAGGGTTAGAGAGACGGTTAGGGTTAGGATTGGACCTAGGGTTAGGGTTATGTTGAGGGCTAGGGTTAGAGAGACGGTTAGGGTTAGGATTGGACCTAGGGTTAGGGTTATGTTGAGGTCTAGGGTTAGAGAGACGGTTAGGGTTTTGAGTGGACCTAGGGATAGGGTTATGTTGAGGGCTAGGGTTAGAGAGACGATTAGGGTTAGGATTGGACCTAGGGTTAGGGTTATGTTGAGGGCTAGGGTTAGAGAGACGGTTAGGGTTAGGATTGGACCTAGGGTTAGGGTTATGTTGAGGGCTAGGGTTAGAGAGACGGTTAGGGTTAGGATTGGACCTAGGGTTAGGGTTATGTTGAGGGCTAGGGTTAGAGGGACGGTTAGGGTTAGGATTGGACCTAGGGTTAGGGTTATGTTGAGGGCTAGGGTTAGAGAGACGGTTAGGGTTAGGATTGGACCTAGGGTTAGGGTTATGTTGAGGGCTAGGGTTAGAGAGACGGTTAGGGTTAGGATTGGACCTAGGGTTAGGGTTATGTTGAGGGCTAGGGTTAGAGAGACGGTTAGGGTTAGGATTGGACCTAGGGTTAGGGTTATGTTGAGGGCTAGGGTTAGAGAGACGGTTAGGGGTAGGATTGGACCTAGGGTTAGGGTTATGTTGAGGGCTAGGGTTAGAGAGACGGTTAGGGTTATGATTGCACCTAGGGTTAGGGTTATGTTGAGGGCTAGGGTTAGAGAGACGGTTAGGGTTAGGATTGGACCTAGGGTTAGGGTTATGTTGAGGGCTAGGGTTAGAGAGACGGTTAGGGTTAGGATTGGACCTAGGGTTAGGGTTATGTTGAGGGCTAGGGTTAGAGAGACGGTTAGGGTTAGGATTGGAAATAGGGTTAGGGTTATGTTGAGGGCTAGGGTTAGAGAGACGGTTAGGGTTATGATTGGACCTAGGGTTAGGGTTATGTTGAGGGCTAGGGTTAGAGAGACGGTTAGGGTTAGGATTGGACCTAGGGTTAGGGTTATGTTGAGGGCTAGGGTTAGAGAGACGGTTAGGGTTAGGATTGGACCTAGGGTTAGGGTTATGTTGAGGGCTAGGGTTAGAGAGACGGTTAGGGTTAGGATTGGACCTAGGGTTAGGGTTATGTTGAGGGCTAGGGTTAGAGAGACGGTTAGGGTTAGGATTGGACATAGGGTTAGGGTTATGTTGAGGGCTAGGGTTAGGGAGACGGTAAGGGTTAGGATTAGACCTAGGGTTAGGGTTATGTTGAGGGCTAGGGTTAGAGAGACGGTTAGGGTTATGATTGGACCTAGGGTTAGGGTTATGTTGAGGGCTAGGGTTAGAGACACGGTTAGGGTTAGGATTGGACCTAGGGTTAGGGTTATGTTGAGGGCAAGGGTTAGAGAGACGGTTAGGGTTAGGATTGGACCTAGGGTTAGGGTTACGTTGACGGCTAGGCTTAGAGAGACGGTTAGGGTTAGGATTGGACCTAGGGTTAGGGTTATGTTGAGGGCTAGGGTTAGAGAGACGGTTAGGGTTATGATTGGACCTAGGGTTAGGGTTATGTTGAGGGCTGGGGTTAGGGAGACGATAAGGGTTAGGATTTGACCTAGGGTTAGGGTTAGGTTGAGGGCTAGGGTTAGAGAGACGGTTAGGGTTAGGATTGGACCTAGGGTTAGGGTTATGTTGAGGGCTAGGGTTAGAGAGACGGTTAGGGTGAGGATTAGACCTAGGGTTAGGGTTATGTTGAGGGCTAGGTTTAGAGAGACGGTTAGGGTTATGAGTGGACCTAGGGTTAGGGTTATGTTGAGGGCTAGGGTTAGAGAGCCGGTTAGGGTTAGGATTGGACCTAGGGTTAGGGTTATGTTGAGGGCTAGGGGTAGAGAGACGGTTAGGGTTATGATTGGACCTAGGGTTAGGGTTATGTTGAGGGCTAGGGTTAGAGAGACGGTTAGGGTTATGATTGGACCTAGGGTTAGGGTTATGTTGAGGGCTAGGGTTAGAGAGACGGTTAGGGTTAGGATTGGACCTAGGGTTAGGGTTATGTTGAGGGCTAGGGTTAGAGAGACGATTAGGGTTAGGATTGGACCTAGGGTTAGGGTTATGTTGAGGGCTAGGGTTAGGGAGACGGTAAGGGTTAGGATTGGACCTAAGGTTAGGGTTATGTGGAGGGCTAGGGTTAGAGAGACGGTTAGGGTTAGGATTGGACCTAGGGTTAGGGTTATGTTGAGGGATAGGGTTAGAGAGACGGTTAGGGTTAGGATTGGACCTAGGGTTAGGGTTATGTTGAGGGCTAGGGTTAGAGAGACGGTTAGGGTTAGGATTGGACCTAGGGTTAGGGTTATGTTGAGGGCTAGGGTTAGGGAGACGGTAAGGGTTAGGATTGGACCTAGGGTTAGGGTTATGTTGAGGGCTAGAGTTAGAGAGACGGTTAGGGTTAGGATTGGACCTAGGGTTAGGGTTATGTTGAGGGCTAGGGTTAGAGAGACGGTTAGGGTTAGGATTGGACCTAGGGTTATGGTTATGTTGAGGGCTAGGGTTAGAGAGATGGTTAGGGTTAGGATTGGACCTAGGGTAGGGTTATGTTGAGGGCTAGGGTTAGAGAGACGGTTAGGGTTATTATTGGACCTAGGGTTAGGGTTATGTTGAGGGCTAGGGTTAGGGAGACGGTAAGGGTTAGGATTGGACCTAGGGTTAGGGTTATGTTGAGGGCTAGGGTTAGAGAGACGGTTAGGGTTAGGATTGGACCTAGGGTTAGGGTTATGTTGAGGGCTAGGGTTAGAGAGACGGTTAGGGTTAGGATTGGACCTAGGGTTAGGGTTATGTTGAGGGCTAGGTTTAGGGAGACGGTAAGGGTTAGGATTGGACCTAGGGTTAGGGTTATGTTGAGGGCTAGGGTTAGAGAGACGGTTAGGGTTAGGATTGGACCTAGGGTTAGGGTTATGTTGAGGGCTAGGGTTAGAGAGACGGTTAGGGTTATGATTGGACCACGGTTAGGGTTATGTTGAGGGCTAGGGTTAGGGAGACGGTAAGGGTTAGGATTGGACCTAGGGTTAGGGTTATGTTGAGGGCTAGGGTTAGAGAGACGGTTAGGGTTAGGTTTGGACCTAGGGTTAGGGTTATGTTGAGGGCTAGGGTTAGAGAGACGGTTAGGGTTAGGATTGGACCTAGGGTTAGGGTTATGTTGAGGGCTAGGGTTAGGGAGACGGTAAGGGTTAGGATTAGACCTAGGGTTAGGGTTATGTTGAGGGCTAGGGTTAGAGAGACGGTTAGGGTTATGATTGGACCTAGGGTTAGGGTTATGTTGAGGGCTAGGGTTAGAGACACGGTTAGGGTTAGGATTGGACCTAGGGTTAGGGTTATGTTGAGGGCTAGGGTTAGAGTGACGGTTAGGGTTAGGATTGGACCTAGGGTTAGGGTTACGTTGACGGCTAGGCTTAGAGAGACGGTTAGCGTTAGGATTGGACCTAGGGTTAGGGTTATGTTGAGGGCTAGGGTTAGAGAGACGTTTAGGGTTATGATTGGACCTAGGGTTAGGGTTATGTTGAGGGCTGGGGTTAGGGAGACGATAAGGGTTAGGATTGGACCTAGGGTTAGGGTTAGGTTGAGGGCTAGGGTTAGAGAGACAGTTAGGGTTAGGATTGGACCTAGGGTTAGGGTTATGTTGAGGGCTAGGGTTAGAGAGACGGTTAGGGTTAGGATTGGACCTAGGGTTAGGGTTATGTTGAGGGCTAGGGTTAGAGAGACGGTTAGAGTTAGGATTGGAAATAGGGTTAGGGTTATGTTGAGGGCTAGGGTTAGAGAGACGGTTAGGGTTAGGATTGGACCTAGGGTTAGGGTTATGTTGAGGGCTAGGGTTAGAGAGACGGTTAGGGTTATGATTGGACGTAGGGTTAGGGTTATGTTGAGGGCTAGGGTTAGAGAGACGGTTAGGGTTAGGATTGGACCTAGGGTTAGGCTTATGTTGAGGGCTAGGGTTAGAGAGACGGTTAGGGTTAGGATTGGACCTAGGGTTAGGGTTATGTTGAGGGCTAGGGTTAGAGAGACGGTTAGGGTGAGGATTAGACCTAGGGTTAGGGTTATGTTGAGGGCTAGGGTTAGAGAGACGGTTAGGGTTATGAGTGGACCTAGGGTTAGGGTTATGTTGAGGGCTAGGGTTAGAGAGACGGTTAGGGTTATGATTGGACCTAGGGTTAGGGTTATGTTGAGGGCTAGGGTTAGAGAGACGGTTAGGGTTAGGATTGGACCTAGGGTTAGGGTTATGTTGAGGGCTAGGGTTAGGGAGACGGTAAGGGTTAGGATTGGACCTAGGGTTAGGGTTATGTTGAGGGCTAGGGTTAGAGAGACGGTTAGGGTTAGGATTGGACCTAGGGTTAGGGTTATGTTGAGGGCTATGGTTAGAGAGACGGTTAGGGTTAGGATTGGACCTAGGGTTAGGGTTATGTTGAGGGCTAGGGTTAGAGAGACGGTTAGGGTTAGGATTGGACCTAGGGTTAGGGTTATGTTGAGGGCTAGGGTTAGAGAGACGGTTAGGGTTAGGATTGGACCTAGGGTTAGGGTTATGTTGAGGGCTAGGGTTAGAGAGACGGTTAGGGTTAGGATTGGACCTAGGGTTAGGGTTATGTTGAGGGCAGGGTTAGAGAGACGGTTAGGGTTATGATTGGACCTAGGGTTAGGGTTATGTTGAGGGCTAGGGTTAGAGAGACGGTTAGGGTTAGGATTGGACCTAGGGTTAGGGTTATGTTGAGGGCTAGGGTTAGAGACGGTTAGGGTTAGGATTGGACCTAGGGTTAGGTTTATGTTGAGGGCTAGGGTTAGAGAGACGGTTAGGGTTTTGAGTGGACCTAGGGATAGGGTTATGTTGAGGGCTAGGGTTAGAGAGACGGTTAGGGTTAGGATTGGACCTAGGGTTAGGGCTATGTTGAGGGCTAGGGTTAGAGAGACGGTTAGGGTTAGGATTGGACCTAGGGTTAGGGTTATGTTGAGGGCTAGGGTTAGAGAGACGGTTAGGGTTATGATTGGACCTAGGGTTAGGGTTATGTTGAGGGTTAGGGTTAGAGACGGTTAGGGTTAGGATTGGACCTAGGGTTAGGGTTATGTTGAGGGCTAGGGTTACAGAGACGGTTAGGGTTAGGATTGGACCTAGGGTTAGGGTCATGTTGAGGGCTAGGGTTAGAGAGACGGTTAGGGGTAGGATTGGACGTAGGGTTAGGGTTATGTTGAGGGCTAGGGTTAGAGAGACGGTTAGGGTTATGATTGGACCTAGGGTTAGGGTTATGTTGAGGGCTAGGGTTAGAGAGACGGTTAGGGTTAGGATTGGACCTAGGGTTAGGGTTATGTTGAGGGCTAGGGTTAGAGAGACGGTTAGGGTTAGGATTGGACCTAGGGTTAGGGTTATGTTGAGGGCTAGGGTTAGAGAGACAGTTAGGGTTAGGATTGGACCTAGGGTTAGGGTTATGTTGAGGGCTAGGGTTAGAGAGACGGTTATGGGTTATGATTGTACCTAGGGTTAGGGTTATGTTGAGGGCTAGGGTTAGAGAGACGGTTAGGGTTAGGATTGGACCTAGGGTTAGGGTTATGTTGAGGGCTAGGGTTGGAGAGACGGTTAGGGTTAGGATTGGACCTAGGGTTAGGGATATGTTGAGGGCTAGGGTTAGAGAGACGGTTAGGGTTAGGATTGGACCTAGGGTTAGGGTTATGTTGAGGGCTAGGGTTAGAGAGACGGTTATGGTTAGGATTGGACCTAGGGTTAGGGTTATGTTGAGGGCTAGGGTTAGAGAGACGGTTAGGGTCATGATTGGACCTAGGGTTAGGGTTATGTTGAGGGCTAGGGTTAGAGAGACGGTTAGGGTTAGGATTGGACCTAGGGTTAGGGTTATGTTGAGGGGTAGGGTTATAGAGACGGTTAGGGTTAGGATTGGACCTAGGGTTAGGGTTATGTTGAGGGCTAGGGTTAGAGAGACGGTTAGGGTTATGATTGGACCTAGGGTTAGGGTTATGTTGAGGGCTAGGGTTAGAGAGACGTTTAGGGTTAGGATTGGACCTAGGGTTAGGGTTATGTTGAGGGCTAGGGTTAGAGAGACGGTTAGGGTTAGGATTGGACCTAGGGTTAGGGTTATGTTGAGGGCTAGGGTTAGAGAGACGGTTAGGGTTAGGATTGGACCTAGGGTTATGGTTATGTTGAGGGCTAGGGTTAGAGAGATGGTTAGGGTTAGGATTGGACCTAGGGTTAGGGTTATGTTGAGGGCTAGGGTTAGAGAGACGGTTAGGGTTATTATTGGACCTAGGGTTAGGGTTATGTTGAGGGCTAGGGTTAGGGAGACGGTAAGGGTTAGGATTGGACCTAGGGTTAGGGTTATGTTGAGGGCTAGGGTTAGAGAGACGGTTAGGGTTAGGATTGGACCTAGGGTTAGGGTTATGTTGAGGGCTAGGTTTAGAGAGACGGTTAGGGTTAGGATTGGACCTAGGGTTAGGGTTATGTTGAGGGCTAGGTTTAGGGAGACGGTAAGGGTTAGGATTGGACCTAGGGTTAGGGTTATGTTGAGGGCTAGGGTTAGAGAGACGGTTAGGGTTAGGATTGGACCTAGGGTTAGGGTTATGTTGAGGGCTAGGGTTAGAGAGACGGTTAGGGTTATGATTGGACCACGGTTAGGGTTATGTTGAGGGCTAGGGTTAGGGAGACGGTAAGGGTTAGGATTGGACCTAGGGTTAGGGTTATGTTGAGGGCTAGGGTTAGAGAGACGGTTAGGGTTAGGTTTGGACCTAGGGTTAGGGTTATGTTGAGGGCTAGGGTTAGAGAGACGGTTAGGGTTAGGATTGGACCTAGGGTTAGGGTTATGTTGAGGGCTAGGGTTAGGGAGACGGTAAGGGTTAGGATTAGACCTAGGGTTAGGGTTATGTTGAGGGCTAGGGTTAGAGAGACGGTTAGGGTTATGATTGGACCTAGGGTTAGGGTTATGTTGAGGGCTAGGGTTAGAGACACGGTTAGGGTTAGGATTGGACCTAGGGTTAGGGTTATGTTGAGGGCTAGGGTTAGAGTGACGGTTAGGGTTAGGATTGGACCTAGGGTTAGGGTTACGTTGACGGCTAGGCTTAGAGAGACGGTTAGCGTTAGGATTGGACCTAGGGTTAGGGTTATGTTGAGGGCTAGGGTTAGAGAGACGTTTAGGGTTATGATTGGACCTAGGGTTAGGGTTATGTTGAGGGCTGGGGTTAGGGAGACGATAAGGGTTAGGATTGGACCTAGGGTTAGGGTTAGGTTGAGGGCTAGGGTTAGAGAGACAGTTAGGGTTAGGATTGGACCTAGGGTTAGGGTTATGTTGAGGGCTAGGGTTAGAGAGACGGTTAGGGTTAGGATTGGACCTAGGGTTAGGGTTATGTTGAGGGCTAGGGTTAGAGAGACGGTTAGAGTTAGGATTGGAAATAGGGTTAGGGTTATGTTGAGGGCTAGGGTTAGAGAGACGGTTAGGGTTAGGATTGGACCTAGGGTTAGGGTTATGTTGAGGGCTAGGGTTAGAGAGACGGTTAGGGTTATGATTGGACGTAGGGTTAGGGTTATGTTGAGGGCTAGGGTTAGAGAGACGGTTAGGGTTAGGATTGGACCTAGGGTTAGGCTTATGTTGAGGGCTAGGGTTAGAGAGACGGTTAGGGTTAGGATTGGACCTAGGGTTAGGGTTATGTTGAGGGCTAGGGTTAGAGAGACGGTTAGGGTGAGGATTAGACCTAGGGTTAGGGTTATGTTGAGGGCTAGGGTTAGAGAGACGGTTAGGGTTATGAGTGGACCTAGGGTTAGGGTTATGTTGAGGGCTAGGGTTAGAGAGACGGTTAGGGTTATGATTGGACCTAGGGTTAGGGTTATGTTGAGGGCTAGGGTTAGAGAGACGGTTAGGGTTAGGATTGGACCTAGGGTTAGGGTTATGTTGAGGGCTAGGGTTAGGGAGACGGTAAGGGTTAGGATTGGACCTAGGGTTAGGGTTATGTTGAGGGCTAGGGTTAGAGAGACGGTTAGGGTTAGGATTGGACCTAGGGTTAGGGTTATGTTGAGGGCTATGGTTAGAGAGACGGTTAGGGTTAGGATTGGACCTAGGGTTAGGGTTATGTTGAGGGCTAGGGTTAGAGAGACGGTTAGGGTTAGGATTGGACCTAGGGTTAGGGTTATGTTGAGGGCTAGGGTTAGAGAGACGGTTAGGGTTAGGATTGGACCTAGGGTTAGGGTTATGTTGAGGGCTAGGGTTAGAGAGACGGTTAGGGTTAGGATTGGACCTAGGGTTAGGGTTATGTTGAGGGCAGGGTTAGAGAGACGGTTAGGGTTATGATTGGACCTAGGGTTAGGGTTATGTTGAGGGCTAGGGTTAGAGAGACGGTTAGGGTTAGGATTGGACCTAGGGTTAGGGTTATGTTGAGGGCTAGGGTTAGAGACGGTTAGGGTTAGGATTGGACCTAGGGTTAGGTTTATGTTGAGGGCTAGGGTTAGAGAGACGGTTAGGGTTTTGAGTGGACCTAGGGATAGGGTTATGTTGAGGGCTAGGGTTAGAGAGACGGTTAGGGTTAGGATTGGACCTAGGGTTAGGGCTATGTTGAGGGCTAGGGTTAGAGAGACGGTTAGGTTAGGATTGGACCTAGGGTTAGGGTTATGTTGAGGGCTAGGGTTAGAGAGACGGTTAGGGTTATGATTGGACCTAGGGTTAGGGTTATGTTGAGGGTTAGGGTTAGAGACGGTTAGGGTTAGGATTGGACCTAGGGTTAGGGTTATGTTGAGGGCTAGGGTTACAGAGACGGTTAGGGTTAGGATTGGACCTAGGGTTAGGGTCATGTTGAGGGCTAGGGTTAGAGAGACGGTTAGGGGTAGGATTGGACGTAGGGTTAGGGTTATGTTGAGGGCTAGGGTTAGAGAGACGGTTAGGGTTATGATTGGACCTAGGGTTAGGGTTATGTTGAGGGCTAGGGTTAGAGAGACGGTTAGGGTTAGGATTGGACCTAGGGTTAGGGTTATGTTGAGGGCTAGGGTTAGAGAGACGGTTAGGGTTAGGATTGGACCTAGGGTTAGGGTTATGTTGAGGGCTAGGGTTAGAGAGACAGTTAGGGTTAGGATTGGACCTAGGGTTAGGGTTATGTTGAGGGCTAGGGTTAGAGAGACGGTTATGGGTTATGATTGTACCTAGGGTTAGGGTTATGTTGAGGGCTAGGGTTAGAGAGACGGTTAGGGTTAGGATTGGACCTAGGGTTAGGGTTATGTTGAGGGCTAGGGTTGGAGAGACGGTTAGGGTTAGGATTGGACCTAGGGTTAGGGTTATGTTGAGGGCTAGGGTTAGAGAGACGGTTAGGGTTAGGATTGGACCTAGGGTTAGGGTTATGTTGAGGGCTAGGGTTAGAGAGACGGTTATGGTTAGGATTGGACCTAGGGTTAGGGTTATGTTGAGGGCTAGGGTTAGAGAGACGGTTAGGGTCATGATTGGACCTAGGGTTAGGGTTATGTTGAGGGCTAGGGTTAGAGAGACGGTTAGGGTTAGGATTGGACCTAGGGTTAGGGTTATGTTGAGGGGTAGGGTTATAGAGACGGTTAGGGTTAGGATTGGACCTAGGGTTAGGGTTATGTTGAGGGCTAGGGTTAGAGAGACGGTTAGGGTTATGATTGGACCTAGGGTTAGGGTTATGTTGAGGGCTAGGGTTAGAGAGACGTTTAGGGTTAGGATTGGACCTAGGGTTAGGGTTATGTTGAGGGCTAGGGTTAGAGAGACGGTTAGGGTTAGGATTGGACCTAGGGTTAGGGTTATGTTGAGGGCTAGGGTTAGAGAGACGGTTAGGGTTAGGATTGGACCTAGGGTTAGGGTTATGTTGAGGGCTAGGGTTAGAGAGACGGTTAGGGTTTTGAGTGGACCTAGGGATAGGGTTATGTTGAGGGCTAGGGTTAGAGAGACGGTTAGGGTTAGGATTGGACCTAGGGTTAGGGTTATGTTGAGGGCTAGGGTTAGAGAGACGGTTAGGGTTAGGATTGGACCTAGGGTTAGGGTTATGTTGAGGGTTAGGGTTAGAGAGACGGTTAGGGTTAGGATTGGACCTAGGGTTAGGGTTATGTTGAGGGCTAGGGTTAGAGAGACGGTTAGGGTTAGGATTGGACCTAGGGTTAGGGTTATGTTGAGGGCTAGGGTTAGAGAGACGGTTAGGGTTATGATTGGACCTAGGGTTAGGGTTATGTTGAGGGCTAGGGTTAGAGAGACGGTTAGGGTTAGGATTGGACCTAGGGTTAGGGTTATGTTGAGGGCTAGGGTTAGAGAGACGGTTAGGGTTAGGATTGGACCTAGGGTTAGGGTTATGTTGAGGGCTAGGGTTAGAGAGACGGTTAGGGGTAGGATTGGACCTAGGGTTAGGGTTATGTTGAGGGCTAGGGTTAGAGAGACGGTTAGGGTTATGATTGGACCTAGGGTTAGGGTTATGTTGAGGGCTAGGGTTGGAGAGACGGTTAGGGTTAGGATTGGACCTAGGGTTAGGGTTATGTTGAGGGCTAGGGTTAGAGAGACGGTTAGGGTTAGGATTGGACCTAGGGTTAGGGTTATGTTGAGGGCTAGGGTTAGAGAGACGGTTAGGGTTAGGATTGGAAATAGGGTTAGGGTTATGTTGAGGGCTAGGGTTAGAGAGACGGTTAGGGTTATGATTGGACCTAGGGTTAGGGTTATGTTGAGGGCTAGGGTTAGAGAGACGGTTAGGGTTAGGATTGGACCTAGGGTTAGGGTTATGTTGAGGGCTAGGGTTAGAGAGACGGTTAGGGTTAGGATTGGACCTAGGGTTAGGGTTATGTTGAGGGCTAGGGTTAGAGAGACGGTTAGCGTTAGGATTGGACCTAGGGTTAGGGTTATGTTGAGGGCTAGGGTTAGAGAGACGGTTAGGGTTAGGATTGGACCTAGGGTTAGGGTTATGTTGAGGGCTAGGGTTAGGGAGACGGTAAGGGTTAGGATTAGACCTAGGGTTAGGGTTATGTTGAGGGCTAGGGTTAGAGAGACGGTTAGGGTTATGATTGGACCTAGGGTTAGGGTTATGTTGAGGGCTAGGTTTAGAGACACGGTTAGGGTTAGGATTGGACCTAGGGTTAGGGTTATGTTGAGGGCTAGGGTTAGAGAGACGGTTAGGTTTAGGATTGGACCTAGGGTTAGGGTTAGGTTGAGGGCTAGGGTTAGAGAGACGGTTAGGGTTAGGATTGGACCTAGGGTTAGGGTTATGTTGAGGGCTAGGGTTAGAGAGACGGTTAGGGTTAGGATTGGACCTAGGGTTAGGGTTATGTTGAGGGCTAGGGTTAGAGAGACGGTTAGAGTTAGGATTGGAAATAGGGTTAGGGTTATGTTGAGGGCTAGGGATAGAGAGACGGTTAGGGTTAGGATTGGACCTAGGGTTAGGGTTATGTTGAGGGCTAGGGTTAGAGAGACGGTTAGGGTTATGATTGGACGTAGGGTTAGGGTTATGTTGAGGGCTAGGGTTAGAGAGACGGTTAGGGTTAGGATTGGACCAAGGGTTAGGCTTATGTTGAGGGCTAGGGTTAGAGAGACGGTTAGGGTTAGGATTGGACCTAGGGTTAGGGTTATGTTGAGGGCTAGGGTTAGAGAGACGGTTAGGGTGAGGATTAGACCTAGGGTTAGGGTTATGTTGAGGGCTAGGGTTAGAGAGACGGTTAGGGTTATGAGTGGACCTAGGGTTAGGGTTATGTTGAGGGCTAGGGTTAGAGAGACGGTTAGGGTTAGGATTGGACCTAGGGTTAGGGTTATGTTGAGGGCTAGGGGTAGAGAGACGGTTAGGGTTATGATTGGACCTAGGGTTAGGGTTATGTTGAGGGCTAGGGGTAGAGAGACGGTTAGGGTTATGATTGGACCTAGGGTTAGGGTTATGTTGAGGGCTAGGGTTAGAGAGACGGTTAGGGTTAGGATTGGACCTAGGGTTAGGGTTATGTTGAGGGCTAGGGTTAGAGAGACGATTAGGGTTAGGATTGGACCTAGGGTTAGGGTTATGTTGAGGGCTAGGGTTAGGGAGACGGTAAGGGTTAGGATTGGACATAAGGTTAGGGTTATGTTGAGGGCTAGGTTTAGAGAGACGGTTAGGGTTAGGATTGGACCTAGGGTTAGGGTTATGTTGAGGGCTAGGGTTAGAGAGACGGTTAGGGTTAGGATTGGACCTAGGGTTAGGGTTATGTTGAGGGCTAGGGTTAGAGAGACGGTTAGGGTTAGGATTGGACCTAGGGTTAGGGTTATGTTGAGGGCTAGGGTTAGGGAGACGGTAAGGGTTAGGATTGGACCTAGGGTTAGGGTTATGTTGAGGGCTAGGGTTAGAGAGACGGTTAGGGTTAGGATTGGACCTAGGGTTAGGGTTATGTTGAGGGCTAGGGTTAGAGAGACGGTTAGGGTTAGGATTGGACCTAGGGTTAGTGTTATGTTGAGGGCTAGGGTTAGAGAGACGGTTAGGGTTATTATTGGACCTAGGGTTAGGGTTATGTTGAGGGCTAGGGTTAGGGAGACGGTAAGGGTTAGGATTGGACCTAGGGTTAGGGTTATGTTGAGGGCTAGGGTTAGAGAGACGGTTAGGGTTAGGATTGGACCTAGGGTTAGGGTTATGTTGAGGGCTAGGGTTAGAGAGACGGTTAGGGTTAGGATTGGACCTAGGGTTAGGGTTATGTTGAGGGCTAGGTTTAGGGAGACGGTAAGGGTTAGGATTGGACCTAGGGTTAGGGTTATGTTGAGGGCTAGGGTTAGAGAGACGGTTAGGGTTAGGATTGGACCTAGGGTTAGGGTTATGTTGAGGGCTAGGGTTAGAGAGACGGTTAGGGTTATGATTGGACCACGGTTAGGGTTATGTTGAGGGCTAGGGTTAGGGAGACGGTAAGGGTTAGGATTGTACCTAGGGTTAGGATTATGTTGAGGGCTAGGGTTAGAGAGACGGTTAGGGTTAGGTTTGGACCTAGGGTTAGGGTTATGTTGAGGGCTAGGGTTAGAGAGACGGTTAGGGTTAGGATTGGACCTAGGGTTAGGGTTATGTTGAGGGCTAGGGTTAGGGAGACGGTAAGGGTTAGGATTAGACCTAGGGTTAGGGTTATGTTGAGGGCTAGGGTTAGAGAGACGGTTAGGGTTATGATTGGACCTAGGGTTAGGGTTATGTTGAGGGCTAGGGTTAGAGACACGGTTAGGGTTAGGATTGGACCTAGGGTTAGGGTTATGTTGAGGGCTAGGGTTAGAGAGACGGTTAGGGTTAGGATTGGACCTAGGGTTAGGGTTACGTTGACGGCTAGGCTTAGAGAGACAGTTAGGGTTAGGATTGGACCTAGGGTTAGGGTTATGTTGAGGGCTAGGGTTAGAGAGACGGTTAGGGTTATGATTGGACCTAGGGTTAGGGTTATGTTGAGGGCTGGGGTTAGGGAGACGATAAGGGTTAGGATTGGACCTAGGGTTAGGGTTAGGTTGAGGGCTAGGGTTAGAGAGACGGTTAGGGTTAGGATTGGACCTAGGGTTAGGGTTATGTTGAGGGCTAGGGTTAGAGAGACGGTTAGGGTTAGGATTGGACCTAGGGTTAGGGTTATGTTGAGGGCTAGGGTTAGAGAGACGGTTAGAGTTAGGATTGGAAATAGGGTTAGGGTTATGTTGAGGGCTAGGGTTAGAGAGACGGTTAGGGTTAGGATTGGACCTAGGGTTAGGGTTATGTTGAGGGCTAGGGTTAGAGAGACAGTTAGGGTTATGATTGGACGTAGGGTTAGGGTTATGTTGAGGGCTAGGGTTAGAGAGACGGTTAGGGTTAGGATTGGACCTAGGGTTAGGCTTATGTTGAGGGCTAGGGTTAGAGAGACGGTTAGGGTTAGGATTGGACCTAGGGTTAGGGTTATGTTGAGGGCTAGGGTTAGAGAGACGGTTAGGGTGAGGATTAGACCTAGGGTTAGGGTTATGTTGAGGGCTAGGGTTAGAGAGAAGGTTAGGGTTAGGATTGGACCTAGGGTTAGGGTTATGTTGAGGGCTAGGGTTAGAGAGAAGGTTAGGGTTAGGATTGGACCTAGGGTTAGGGTTATGTTGAGGGCTAGGGTTAGAGAGACGGTTAGGGTTAGGATTGGACCTAGGGTTAGGGTTAGGTTGAGGGCTAGGGTTAGAGAGATGGTTAGGGTTAGGATTGGACCTAGGGTTAGGGTTATGTTGAGGGCTAGGGTTAGAGAGACGGTTAGGGTTATGATTGGACCTAGGGTTAGGGTTATGTTGAGGGCTAGGGTTAGAGAGACGGTTAGGGTTAGGATTGGACCTAGGGTTAGGGTTATGTTGAGGGCTAGGGTTAGAGAGACGGTTAGGGTTAGGATTGGACCTAGGGTTAGGGTTATGTTGAGGGCTAGGGTTAGAGAGACGGTTAGGGGTAGGATTGGACCTAGGGTTAGGGTTATGTTGAGGGCTAGGGTTAGAGAGACGGTTAGGGTTATGATTGGACCTAGGGTTAGCGTTATGTTGAGGGCTAGGGTTAGAGAGACGGTTAGGGTTAGGATTGGACCTAGGGTTAGGGTTATGTTGAGGGCTAGGGTTAGAGAGACGGTTAGGGTTAGGATTGGACCTAGGGTTAGGGTTATGTTGAGGGCTAGGGTTAGAGAGACGGTTAGGGTTAGGATTGGACCTAGGGTTAGGGTTATGTTGAGGGCTAGGGTTAGAGAGACGGTTAGGGTTATGAGTGGACCTAGGGTTAGGGTTATGTTGAGGGCTAGGGTTAGAGAGACGGTTAGGGTTAGGATTGGACCTAGGGTTAGGGTTATGTTGAGGGCTAGGGTTAGAGAGACGGTTAGGGTCATGATTGGACCTAGGGTTAGGGTTATGTTGAGGGCTAGGGTTAGAGAGACGGTTAGGGTTAGGATTGGACCTAGGGTTAGTGTTATGTTGAGGGATAGGGTTAGAGAGACGGTTAGGGTCATGATTGGACCTAGGGTTAGGGTTATGTTGAGGGCTAGGGTTAGAGAGACGGTTAGGGTTAGGATTGGACCTAGGGTTAGGGTTATGTTGAGGGCTAGGGTTAGAGAGACGGTTAGGGTTATGATTGGACCTAGGGTTAGGGTTATGTTGAGGGCTAGGGTTAGAGAGACGGTTCGGGTTAGGATTGGACCTAGGGTTAGGGTTATGTTGAGGGCTAGGGTTAGAGAGACGGTTACGGTTAGGATTGGACCTAGGGTTAGGGTTATGTTGAGGGCTAGGGTTAGAGAGACGGTTAGGGTTAGGATTGGACCTAGGGTTAGGGTTATGTTGAGGGCTAGGGTTAGAGAGACGGTTAGGGTTATGATTGTTCCTAGGGTTAGGGTTATGTTGAGGGCTAGGGTTAGAGAGACGGTTAGGGTTAGGATTGGACCTAGGGTTAGGGTTATGTTGAGGGCTAGGGTTGGAGAGACGGTTAGGGTTAGGATTGGACCTAGGGTTAGGGTTATGTTGAGGGCTAGGGTTAGACAGACGGTTAGGCTTAGGATTGGACCTAGGGTTAGGGTTATGTTGAGGGCTAGGGTTAGAGAGACGGTTAGGGTTAGGATTGGACCTAGGGTTAGGGTTATGTTGAGGGCTAGGGTTAGAGAGACGGTTAGGGTCATGATTGGACCTAGGGTTAGGGTTATGTTGAGGGCTAGGGTTAGAGAGACGGTTAGGGTTAGGATTGGACCTAGGGTTAGGGTTATGTTGAGGGCTAGGGTTAGAGAGACGGTTAGGGTTAGGATTGGACCTAGGGTTAGGGTTATGTTGAGGGCTAGGGTTAGAGAGACGGTTAGGGTTATGATTGGACCTAGGGTTAGGGTTATGTTGAGGGCTAGGGTTAGAGAGACGGTTAGGGTTAGGATTGGACCTAGGGTTAGGGTTATGTTGAGGGGTAGGGTTAGAGAGACGGTTAGGGTTAGGATTGGACCTAGGGTTAGGGTTATGTTGAGGGCTAGGGTTAGAGAGACGGTTAGGGTTAGGATTGGACCTAGGGTTAGGGTTATGTTGAGGGCTAGGGTTAGAGAGACGGTTAGGGTTTTGAGTGGACCTAGGGATAGGGTTATGTTGAGGGCTAGGGTTAGAGAGACGGTTAGGGTTAGGATTGGACCTAGGGTTAGGGTTATGTTGAGGGCTAGGGTTAGAGAGACGGTTAGGGTTAGGATTGGACCTAGGGTTAGGGTTATGTTGAGGGCTAGGGTTAGAGAGACGGTTAGGGTTAGGATTGGACCTAGGGTTAGGGTTATGTTGAGGGCTAGGGTTAGAGAGACCGTTAGGGTTAGGATTGGACCTAGGGTTAGGGTTATGTTGAGGGCTAGGGTTAGAGAGACGGTTAGGGTTATGATTGGACCTAGGGTTAGGGTTATGTTGAGGGCTAGGGTTAGAGAGACGGTTAGGGTTAGGATTGGACCTAGGGTTAGGGTTATGTTGAGGGCTAGGGTTAGAGAGACGGTTAGGGGTAGGATTGGACCTAGGGTTAGGGTTATGTTGAGGGCTAGGGTTAGAGAGACGGTTAGGGTTATGATTGGACCTAGGGTTAGGGTTATGTTGAGGGCTCGGGTTAGAGAGAGGGTTAGGGTTAGGATTGGACCTAGGGTTAGGGTTATGTTGAGGGCTAGGGTTAGAGAGACGGTTAGGGTTAGGATTGGACCTAGGGTTAGGGTTATGTTGAGGGCTAGGGTTAGAGAGACGGTTAGGGTTAGGATTGGAAATAGGGTTAGGGTTATGTTGAGGGCTAGGGTTAGAGAGACGGTTAGGGTTATGATTGGACCTAGGGTTAGGGTTATGTTGAGGGCTAGGGTTAGAGAGACGGTTAGGGTTAGGATTGGACCTAGGGTTAGGGTTATGTTGAGGGCTAGGGTTAGAGAGACGGTTAGGGTTAGGATTGGACCTAGGGTTAGGGTTATGTTGAGGGCTAGGGTTAGAGAGACGGTTAGGGTTAGGATTGGACCTAGGGTTAGGGTTATGTTGAGGGCTAGGGTTAGAGAGACGGTTAGGGTTAGGATTGGACCTAGGGTTAGGGTTATGTTGAGGCTAGGGTTAGGGAGACGGTAAGGGTTAGGATTAGACCTAGGGTTAGGGTTATGTTGAGGGCTAGGATTAGAGAGACGGTTAGGGTTATGATTGGACCTAGGGTTAGGGTTATGTTGAGGGCTAGGGTTAGAGACACGGTTAGGGTTAGGATTGGACCTAGGGTTAGGGTTATGTTGAGGGCTAGAGTTAGAGAGACGGTTAGGGTTAGGATTGGACCTAGGGTTAGGGTTACGTTGACGGCTAGGCTTAGAGAGACGGTTAGGGTTAGGATTGGACCTAGGGTTAGGGTTATGTTGAGGGCTAGGGTTAGAGTGACGGTTAGGGTTATGATTGGACCTAGGGTTAGGGTTATGTTGAGGGCTGGGGTTAGGGAGACGATAAGGGTTAGGATTGGACCTAGGGTTAGGGTTAGGTTGAGGGCTAGGGTTAGAGAGACGGTTAGGGTTAGGATTGGACCTAGGGTTAGGGTTATGTTGAGGGCTAGGGTTAGAGAGACGGTTAGGGTTAGGATTGGACCTAGGGTTAGGGTTATGTTGAGGGCTAGGGTTAGAGAGACGGTTAGAGTTAGGATTGGAAATAGGGTTAGGGTTATGTTGAGGGCTAGGGATAGAGAGACGGTTAGGGTTAGGATTGGACCTAGGGTTAGGGTTATGTTGAGGGCTAGGGTTAGAGAGACGGTTAGGGTTATGATTGGACGTAGGGTTAGGGTTATGTTGAGGGCTAGGGTAAGAGAGACGGTTAGGGTTAGGATTGGACCTAGGGTTAGGCTTATGTTGAGGGCTAGGTTTAGAGAGACGGTTAGGGTTAGGATTGGACCTAGGGTTAGGGTTATGTTGAGGGCTAGGGTTAGAGAGACGGTTAGGGTGAGGATTAGACCTAGGGTTAGGGTTATGTTGAGGGCTAGGGTTAGAGATACGGTTAGGGTTAGGATTGGACCTAGGGTTAGGGTTATGTTGAGGGCTAGGGTTAGAGAGACGGTTAGGGTTAGGATTGGACCTAGGGTTAGGGTTATGTTGAGGGCTAGGGTTAGGGAGACGGTAAGGGTTAGGATTGGACCTAGGGTTAGGGTTATGTTGAGGGCTAGGGTTAGAGAGACGGTTAGGGTTAGGATTGGACCTAGGGTTAGGGTTATGTTGAGGGCTATGGTTAGAGAGACGGTTAGGGTTAGGATTGGACTTAGGGTTAGGGTTATGTTGAGGGTTAGGGTTAGAGAGACGGTTAGGGTTAGGATTGGACCTAGGGTTAGGGTTATGTTGAGGGCTAGGGTTAGAGAGACGGTTAGGGTTAGGATTGGACCTAGGGTTAGGGTTATGTTGAGCGCTAGGGTTAGAGAGACGGTTAGGGTTAGGATTGGACCTAGGGTTAGGGTTATGTTGAGGGCTAGGGTTAGAGAGACGGTTAGGGTTATGATTGGACCTAGGGTTAGGGTTATGTTGAGGGCTAGGGTTAGAGAGACGGTTAGGGTTAGGATTGGACCTAGGGTTAGGGTTATCTTGAGGGCTAGGGTTACAGAGACGGTTAGGGTTAGGATTGGACCTAGGGTTAGGGTTATGTTGAGGGCTAGGGTTAGAGAGACGGTTAGGGGTAGGATTGGACCTAGGGTTAGGGTTATGTTGAGGGCTAGGGTTAGAGAGACGGTTAGGGTTATGATTGGAATGGGGTTAGGGTTATGTTGAGGGCTAGGGTTAGAGAGACGGTTAGGGTTATGATTGGACCTAGGGTTAGGGTTATGTTGAGGGCTAGGGTTAGAGAGACGGTTAGGGTTAGGATTGGACCTAGGGTTAGGGTTATGTTGAGGGCTAGGGTTAGAGAGACGGTTAGGGTTAGGATTGGACCTAGGGTTAGGGTTATGTTGAGGGCTAGGGTTAGAGAGACGGTTAGGGTCATGATTGGACCTAGGGTTAGGGTTATGTTGAGGGCTAGGGTTAGAGAGACGGTTAGGGTTAGGATTGGACCTAGGGTTAGGGTTATGTTGAGGGCTAGGGTTAGAGAGACGGTTAGGGTTAGGATTGGACCTAGGGTTAGGGTTATGTTGAGGGCTAGGGTTAGAGAGACGGTTAGGGTTATGATTGGACCTAGGGTTAGGGTTATGTTGAGGGCTAGGGTTAGAGAGACGGTTAGGGTTAGGATTGGACCTAGGGTTAGGGTTATGTTGAGGGCTAGGGTTAGAGAGACGGTTAGGGTTAGGATTGGACCTAGGGTTAGGGTTATGTTGAGGGCTAGGGTTAGAGAGACGGTTAGGGTTAGGATTGGACCTAGGGTTAGGGTTATGTTGAGGGCTAGGGTTAGAGAGACGGTTAGGGGTAGGATTGGACCTAGGGTTAGGGTTATGTTGAGGGCTAGGGTTAGAGAGACGGTTAGGGTTATGATTGGACCTAGGGTTAGGGTTATGTTGAGGGCTCGGGTTAGAGAGAGGGTTAGGGTTAGGATTGGACCTAGGGTTAGGGTTATGTTGAGGGCTAGGGTTAGAGAGACGGTTAGGGTTAGGATTGGACCTAGGGTTAGGGTTATGTTGAGGGCTAGGGTTAGAGAGACGGTTAGGGTTAGGATTGGAAATAGGGTTAGGGTTATGTTGAGGGCTAGGGTTAGAGAGACGGTTAGGGTTATGATTGGACCTAGGGTTAGGGTTATGTTGAGGGCTAGGGTTAGAGAGACGGTTAGGGTTAGGATTGGACCTAGGGTTAGGGTTATGTTGAGGGCTAGGGTTAGAGAGACGGTTAGGGTTAGGATTGGACCTAGGGTTAGGGTTATGTTGAGGGCTAGGGTTAGAGAGACGGTTAGGGTTAGGATTGGACCTATGGTTAGGGTTATGTTGAGGGCTAGGGTTAGAGAGACGGTTAGGGTTAGGATTGGACCTAGGGTTAGGGTTATGTTGAGGCTAGGGTTAGGGAGACGGTAAGGGTTAGGATTAGACCTAGTGTTAGGGTTATGTTGAGGGCTAGGATTAGAGAGACGGTTAGGGTTATGATTGGACCTAGGGTTAGGGTTATGTTGAGGGCTAGGGTTAGAGACACGGTTAGGGTTAGGATTGGACCTAGGGTTAGGGTTATGTTGAGGGCTAGGGTTAGAGAGACGGTTAGGGTTAGGATTGGACCTAGGGTTAGGGTTACGTTGACGGCTAGGCTTAGAGAGACGGTTAGGGTTAGGATTGGACCTAGGGTTAGGGTTATGTTGAGGGCTAGGGTTAGAGTGACGGTTAGGGTTATGATTGGACCTAGGGTTAGGGTTATGTTGAGGGCTGGGGTTAGGGAGACGATAAGGGTTAGGATTGGACCTAGGGTTAGGGTTAGGTTGAGGGCTAGGGTTAGAGAGACGGTTAGGGTTAGGATTGGACCTAGGGTTAGGGTTATGTTGAGGGCTAGGGTTAGAGAGACGGTTAGGGTTAGGATTGGACCTAGGGTTAGGGTTATGTTGAGGGCTAGGGTTAGAGAGACGGTTAGAGTTAGGATTGGAAATAGGGTTAGGGTTATGTTGAGGGCTAGGGATAGAGAGACGGTTAGGGTTAGGATTGGACCTAGGGTTAGGGTTATGTTGAGGGCTAGGGTTAGAGAGACGGTTAGGGTTATGATTGGACGTAGGGTTAGGGTTATGTTGAGGGCTAGGGTTAGATAGACGGTTAGGGTTATGATTGGACCTAGGGTTAGGCTTATGTTGAGGGCTAGGTTTAGAGAGACGGTTAGGGTTAGGATTGGACCTAGGGTTAGGGTTATGTTGAGGGCTAGGGTTAGAGAGACGGTTAGGGTGAGGATTAGACCTAGGGTTAGGGTTATGTTGAGGGCTAGGGTTAGAGAGACGGTTAGGGTTAGGATTGGACCTAGGGTTAGGGTTATGTTGAGGGCTAGGGTTAGAGAGACGGTTAGGGTTAGGATTGGACCTAGGGTTAGGGTTATGTTGAGGGCTAGGGTTAGGGAGACGGTAAGGGTTAGGATTGGACCTAGGGTTAGGGTTATGTTGAGGGCTAGGGTTAGAGAGACGGTTAGGGTTAGGATTGGACCTAGGGTTAGGGTTATGTTGAGGGCTATGGTTAGAGAGACGGTTAGGGTTAGGATTGGACTTAGGGTTAGGGTTATGTTGAGGGTTAGGGTTAGAGAGACGGTTAGGGTTAGGATTGGACCTAGGGTTAGGGTTATGTTGAGCGCTAGGGTTAGAGAGACGGTTAGGGTTAGGATTGGACCTAGGGTTAGGGTTATGTTGAGCGCTAGGGTTAGAGAGACGGTTAGGGTTAGGATTGGACCTAGGGTTAGGGTTATGTTGAGGGCTAGGGTTAGAGAGACGGTTAGGGTTATGATTGGACCTAGGGTTAGGGTTATGTTGAGGGCTAGGGTTAGAGAGACGGTTAGGGTTAGGATTGGACCTAGGGTTAGGGTTATCTTGAGGGCTAGGGTTACAGAGACGGTTAGGGTTAGGATTGGACCTAGGGTTAGGGTTATGTTGAGGGCTAGGGTTAGAGAGACGGTTAGGGGTAGGATTGGACCTAGGGTTAGGGTTATGTTGAGGGCTAGGGTTAGAGAGACGGTTAGGGTTATGATTGGAATGGGGTTAGGGTTATGTTGAGGGCTAGGGTTAGAGAGACGGTTAGGGTTAGGATTGGACCTAGGGTTAGGGTTATGTTGAGGGCTAGGGTTAGAGAGACGGTTAGGGTTAGGATTGGACCTAGGGTTAGGGTTATGTTGAGGGCTAGGGTTAGAGAGACGGTTAGGGTTAGGATTGGAAATAGGGTTAGGGTTATTTTGAGGGCTAGGGTTAGAGAGACGGTTAGGGTTAGGATTGGACCTAGGGTTAGGGTTATGTTGAGGGCTAGGGTTAGAGAGACGGTTAGGGTTATGATTGGACGTAGGGTTAGGGTTATGTTGAGGGCTAGGTTTAGAGAGACGGTTAGGGTTAGGATTGGACCTAGGGTTAGGGTTATGTTGAGGGCTAGGGTTAGAGAGACGGTTAGGGTTAGGATTGGACCTAGGGTTAGGGTTATGTTGAGGGCTAGGGTTAGAGAGACGGTTAGGGTTAGGATTGGACCTAGGGTTAGGGTTATGTTGAGGGCTAGGGTTAGAGAGACGGTTAGGGTTATGAGTGGACCTAGGGTTAGGGTTATGTTGAGGGCTAGGGTTAGAGAGACGGTTAGGGTTAGGATTGGACCTAGGGTTAGGGTTATGTTGAGGGCTAGGGTTAGAGAGACGGTTAGGGTCATGATTGGACCTAGGGTTAGGGTTATGTTGAGGGCTAGGGTTCGAGAGGCGGTTAGGGTTAGGATTGGACCTAGGGTTAGGGTTATGTTGAGGGCTAGGGTTAGAGAGACGGTTAGGGTCATGATTGGTCCTAGGGTTAGGGTTATGTTGAGGGCTAGGGTTAGAGAGACGGTTAGGGTTAGGATTGGACCTAGGGTTAGAGTTATGTTGAGTTCTAGGGATAGAGAGACGGTTAGGGTTATGATTGGACCTAGGGTTAGGGTTATGTTGAGGGCTAGGGTTAGAGAGACGGTTAGGGTTAGGATTGGACCTACGGTTAGGGTTATGTTGAGGGCTAGGGTTAGAGAGACGGTTAGGGTTAGGATTGGACCTAGGGTTAGGGTTATGTTGAGGGCTAGGGTTAGAGAGACGGTTAGGGTTAGGATTGGACCTAGGGTTAGGGTTATGTTGAGGGCTAGGGTTAGAGAGACGGTTAGGGTTAGGATTGGACCTAGGGTTAGGGTTATGTTGAGGGCTAGGGTTAGAGAGACGGTTAGGGTTATGATTGGACCTAGGGTTGGGGTTATGTTGAGGGCTAGGGTTAGAGAGACGGTTAGGGTTAGGATTGGACCTAGGGTTAGGGTTATGTTGAGGGCTAGGGTTACAGAGACGGTTAGGGTTAGGATTGGACCTAGGGTTAGGGTTATGTTGAGGGCTAGGGTTAGAGAGACGGTAAGGGGTAGGATTGAACCTAGGGTTAGGGTTATGTTGAGGGCTAGGGTTAGAGAGACGGTTAGGGTTATGATTGGACCTAGGGTTAGGGTTATGTTGAGGGCTAGGGTTAGAGAGACGGTTAGGGTTAGGATTGGACCTAGGGTTAGGGTTATGTTGAGGGCTAGGGTTAGAGAGACGGTTAGGGTTAGGATTGGACCTAGGGTTAGGGTTATGTTGAGGGCTAGGGTTAGAGAGACGGTTAGGGTTAGGATTGGACCTAGGGTTAGGGTTATGTTGAGGGCTAGGGTTAGAGAGACGGTTATGGGTTATGATTGTACCTAGGGTTAGGGTTATGTTGAGGGCTAGGGTTAGAGAGACGGTTAGGGTTAGGATTGGACCTAGGGTTAGGGTTATGTTGAGGGCTAGGGTTAGAGAGACGGTTAGGGTTAGGATTGGACCTAGGGTTAGGGTTATGTTGAGGGCTAGGGTTAGAGAGACGGTTAGGGTTAGGATTGGACCTAGGGTTAGGGTTATGTTGAGGGCTAGGGTTAGAGAGACGGTTAGGGTCATGATTGGACCTAGGGTTAGGGTTATGTTGAGGGCTAGGGTTAGAGAGACGGTTAGGGTTAGGATTGGACCTAGGGTTAGGGTTATGTTGAGGGCTAGGGTTAGAGAGACGGTTAGGGTTAGGATTGGACCTAGGGTTAGGGTTATGTTGAGGGCTAGGGTTAGAGAGACGGTTAGGGTTATGATTGGACCTAGGGTTAGGGTTATGTTGAGGGCTAGGGTTAGAGAGACGGTTAGGGATAGGATTGGACCTAGGGTTAGGGTTATGTTGAGGGCTAGGGTTAGAGAGACGGTTAGGGTTAGGATTGGACCTAGGGTTAGGGTTATGTTGAGGGCTAGGGTTAGAGAGACGGTTAGGGTTAGGATTGGACCTAGGGTTAGGGTTATGTTGAGGGCTAGGGTTAGAGAGACGGTTAGGGTTTTGAGTGGACCTAGGGATAGGGTTATGTTGAGGGCTAGGGTTAGAGAGACGGTTAGGGTTAGGATTGGACCTAGGGTTAGGGTTATGTTGAGGGCTAGGGTTAGAGAGACGGTTAGGGTTAGGATTGGACCTAGGGTTAGGGTTATGTTGAGGGCTAGGGTTAGAGAGACGGTTAGGGTTAGGATTGGACCTAGGGTTAGGGTTATGTTGAGGGCTAGGGTTACAGAGACGGTTAGGGTTAGGATTGGACCTAGGGTTAGGGTTATGTTGAGGGCTAGGGTTAGAGAGACGGTTAGGGGTAGGATTGGACCTAGGGTTAGGGTTATGTTGAGGGCTAGGGTTAGAGAGACGGTTAGGGTTAGGATTGGACCTAGGGTTAGGGTTATGTTGAGGGCTAGGGTTAGAGAGACGGTTAGGGTTAGGATTGGACCTAGGGTTAGGGTTATGTTGAGGGCTAGGGTTAGAGAGACGGTTAGGGTTAGGATTGGACCTAGGGTTAGGGTTATGTTGAGGGCTAGGGTTACAGAGACGGTTAGGGTTAGGATTGGACCTAGGGTTAGGGTTATGTTGAGGGCTAGGGTTAGAGAGACGGTTAGGGGTAGGATTGGACCTAGGGTTAGGGTTATGTTGAGGGCTAGGGTTAGAGAGACGGTTAGGGTTATGATTGGACCTAGGGTTAGGGTTATGTTGAGGGCTAGGGTTAGAGAGACGGTTAGGGTTAGGATTGGACCTAGGGTTAGGGTTATGTTGAGGGCTAGGGTTAGAGAGACGGTTAGGGTTAGGATTGGACCTAGGGTTAGGGTTATGTTGAGGGCTAGGGTTAGAGAGACGGTTAGGGTTAGGATTGGACCTAGGGTTAGGGTTATGTTGAGGGCTAGGGTTAGAGAGACGGTTATGGGTTATGATTGTACCTAGGGTTAGGGTTATGTTGAGGGCTAGGGTTAGAGAGACGGTTAGGGTTAGGATTGGACCTAGGGTTAGGGTTATGTTGAGGGCTAGGGTTAGAGAGACGGTTAGGGTTAGGATTGGACCTAGGGTTAGGGTTATGTTGAGGGCTAGGGTTAGAGAGACGGTTAGGGTTAGGATTGGACCTAGGGTTAGGGTTATGTTGAGGGCTAGGGTTAGAGAGACGGTTAGGGTTTTGAGTGGACCTAGGGATAGGGTTATGTTGAGGGCTAGGGTTAGAGAGACGGTTAGGGTTAGGATTGGACCTAGGGTTAGGGTTATGTTGAGGGCTAGGGTTAGAGAGACGGTTAGGGTTAGGATTGGACCTAGGGTTAGGGTTATGTTGAGGGCTAGGGTTAGAGAGACGGTTAGGGTTAGGATTGGACCTAGGGTTAGGGTTATGTTGAGGGCTAGGGTTACAGAGACGGTTAGGGTTAGGATTGGACCTAGGGTTAGGGTTATGTTGAGGGCTAGGGTTAGAGAGACGGTTAGGGGTAGGATTGGACCTAGGGTTAGGGTTATGTTGAGGGCTAGGGTTAGAGAGACGGTTAGGGTTAGGATTGGACCTAGGGTTAGGGTTATGTTGAGGGCTAGGGTTAGAGAGACGGTTAGGGTTAGGATTGGACCTAGGGTTAGGGTTATGTTGAGGGCTAGGGTTAGAGAGACGGTTAGGGTTAGGATTGGACCTAGGGTTAGGGTTATGTTGAGGGCTAGGGTTAGAGAGACGGTTAGGGTTATGATTGGACCTAGGGTTAGGGTTATGTTGAGGGCTAGGGTTAGAGAGACGGTTAGGGTTAGGATTGGACCTAGGGTTAGGGTTATGTTGAGGGCTAGGGTTACAGAGACGGTTAGGATTAGGATTGGACCTAGGGTTAGGGTTATGTTGAGGGCTAGGGTTAGAGAGACGGTTAGGGGTAGGATTGGACCTAGGGTTAGGGTTATGTTGAGGGCTAGGGTTAGAGAGACGGTTAGGGTTATGATTGGACCTAGGGTTAGGGTTATGTTGAGGGCTAGGGTTAGAGAGACGGTTAGGGTTAGGATTGGACCTAGGGTTAGGGTTATGTTGAGGGCTAGGGTTAGAGAGACGGTTAGGGTTAGGATTGGAACTGGGTTAGGGTTATGTTGAGGGCTAGGGTTAGAGAGACGGTTAGGGTTATGATTGGACCTAGGGTTAGGGTTATGTTGAGGGCTAGGGTTAGAGAGACGGTTAGGGTTACGATTGGACCTAGGGTTAGGGTTATGTTGAGGGCTAGGGTTAGAGAGACGGTTAGGGTTAGGATTGGACCTAGGGTTAGGGTTATGTTGAGGGCTAGGGTTAGAGAGACGGTTAGGGTTAGGATTGGACCTAGGGTTAGGGTTATGTTGAGGGCTAGGGTTAGAGAGACGGTTAGGGTTAGGATTGGACCTAGGGTTAGGGTTATGTTGAGGGCTAGGGTTAGAGAGACGGTTAGGGTTAGGATTGGACCTAGGGTTAGGGTTATGTTGAGGGCTAGGGTTAGAGAGACGGTTAGGGTTAGGATTGGACCTAGGGTTAGGGTTATGTTGAGGGCTAGGGTTAGAGAGACGGTTAGGGTTTTGAGTGGACCTAGGGATAGGGTTATGTTGAGGGCTAGGGTTAGAGAGACGGTTAGGGTTAGGATTGGACCTAGGGTTAGGGTTATGTTGAGGGCTAGGGTTAGAGAGACGGTTAGGGTTAGGATTGGACCTAGGGTTAGGGTTATGTTGAGGGCTAGGGTTAGAGAGACGGTTAGGGTTAGGATTGGACCTAGGGTTAGCGTTATGTTGAGGGCTAGGGTTAGAGAGACGGTTAGGGGTAGGATTGGACCTAGGGTTAGGGTTATGTTGAGGGCTAGGGTTAGAGAGACGGTTAGGGTTATGATTGGACCTAGGGTTAGGGTTATGTTGAGGGCTAGGGTTAGAGAGACGGTTAGGGTTAGGATTGGACCTAGGGTTAGGGTTATGTTGAGGGCTAGGGTTAGAGAGACGGTTAGGGTTAGGATTGGACCTAGGGTTAGGGTTATGTTGAGGGCTAGGGTTAGAGAGACGGTTAGGGTTAGGATTGGACCTAGGGTTAGGGTTATGTTGAGGGCTAGGGTTAGAGAGACGGTTATGGGTTATGATTGTACCTAGGGTTAGGGTTATGTTGAGGGCTAGGGTTAGAGAGACGGTTAGGGTTAGGATTGGACCTAGGGTTAGGGTTATGTTGAGGGCTAGGGTTGGAGAGACGGTTAGGGTTAGGATTGGACCTAGGGTTAGGGTTATGTTGAGGGCTAGGGTTAGAGAGACGGTTAGGGTTAGGATTGGACCTAGGGTTAGGGTTATGTTGAGGGCTAGGGTTAGAGAGACGGTTAGGGTTAGGATTGGACCTAGGGTTAGGGTTATGTTGAGGGCTAGGGTTAGAGAGACGGTTAGGGTTAGGATTGGACCTAGGGTTAGGGTTATGTTGAGCGCTAGGGTTAGAGAGACGGTTAGGGTCATGATTGGACCTAGGGTTAGGGTTATGTTGAGGGCTAGGGTTCGAGAGACGGTTAGGGTTAGGATTGGACCTAGGGTTAGGGTTATGTTGAGGGCTAGGGTTAGAGAGACGGTTAGGGTCATGATTGGACCTAGGGTTAGGGTTATGTTGAGGGCTAGGGTTAGAGAGACGGTTAGGGTTAGGATTGGACCTAGGGTTAGGGTTATGTTGAGTTCTAGGGTTAGAGAGACGGTTAGGGTTACGATTGGACCTAGGGTTAGGGTTATGTTGAGGGCTAGGGTTAGAGAGACGGTTAGGGTTAGGATTGGACCTAGGGTTAGGGTTATGTTGAGGGCTAGGGTTAGAGAGACGGTTAGGGTTAGGATTGGACCTAGGGTTAGGGTTATGTTGAGGGCTAGGGTTAGAGAGACGGTTAGGGTCATGATTGGACCTAGGGTTAGGGTTATGTTGAGGGCTAGGGTTAGAGAGACGGTTAGGGTTAGGATTGGACCTAGGGTTAGGGTTATGTTGAGGGCTAGGGTTAGAGAGACGGTTAGGGTTAGGATTGGACCTAGGGTTAGGGTTATGTTGAGGGCTAGGGTTAGAGAGACGGTTAGGGTTATGATTGGACCTAGGGTTAGGGTTATGTTGAGGGCTACGGTTAGAGAGACGGTTAGGGTTAGGATTGGACCTAGGGTTAGGGTTATGTTGAGGGCTAGGGTTAGAGAGACGGTTAGGGTTATGAGTGGACCTAGGGATAGGGTTATGTTGAGGGCTAGGGTTAGAGAGACGGTTAGGTTTAGGATTGGACCTAGGGTTAGGGTTATGTTGAGGGCTAGGGTTAGAGAGACGGTTAGGGTTAGGATTGGACCTAGGGTTAGGGTTATGTTGAGGGCTAGGGTTAGAGAGTCGGTTAGGGTTAGGATTGGACCTAGGGTTAGGGTTATGTTGAGGGCTAGGGTTAGAGAGACGGTTAGGATTTTGAGTGGACCTAGGGATAGGGTTATGTTGAGGGCTAGGGTTAGAGAGACGGTTAGGGTTAGGATTGGACCTAGGGTTAGGGTTATGTTGAGGGCTAGGGTTAGAGAGACGGTTAGGGTTAGGATTGAACCTAGGGTTAGGGTTATGTTGAGGGCTAGGGTTAGAGAGACGGTTAGGGTTAGGATTGGACCTAGGGTTAGGGTTATGTTGAGGGCTAGGGTTACAGAGACGGTTAGGGTTAGGATTGGACCTAGGGTTAGGGTTATGTTGAGGGCTAGGGTTAGAGAGACGGTTAGGGGTAGGATTGGACCTAGGGTTAGGGTTATGTTGAGGGCTAGGGTTAGAGAGACGGTTAGGGTTAGGATTGGACCTAGGGTTAGGGTTATGTTGAGGGCTAGGGTTAGAGAGACGGTTAGGGTTAGGATTGGACCTAGGGTTAGGGTTATGTTGAGGGCTAGGGTTAGAGAGACGGTTAGGGTCATGATTGGACCTAGGGTTAGGGTTATGTTGAGGGCTAGGGTTCGAGAGACGGTTAGGGTTAGGATTGGACCTAGGGTTAGGGTTATGTTGAGGGCTAGGGTTAGAGAGACGGTTAGGGTCATGATTGGACCTAGGGTTAGGGTTATGTTGAGGGCTAGGGTTAGAGAGACGGTTAGGGTTAGGATTGGACCTAGGGTTAGGGTTATGTTGAGTTCTAGGGTTAGAGAGACGGTTAGGGTTAAGATTGGACCTAGGGTTAGGGTTATGTTGAGGGCTAGGGTTAGAGAGACGGTTAGGGTTAGGATTGGACCTAGGGTTAGGGTTATGTTGAGGGCTAGGCTTAGAGAGACGGTTAGGGTTAGGATTGGACCTAGGGTTAGGGTTATGTTGAGGGCTAGGGTTAGAGAGACGGTTAGGGTTAGGATTGGACCTAGGGTTAGGGTTATGTTGAGGGCTAGGGTTAGAGAGACGGTTAGGGTTATGATTGTACCTAGGGTTAGGGTTATGTTGAGGGCTAGGGTTAGAGAGACGGTTAGGGTTAGGATTGGACCTAGGGTTAGGGTTATGTTGAGGGCTAGGGTTGGAGAGACGGTTAGGGTTAGGATTGGACCTAGGGTTAGGGTTATGTTGAGGGCTAGGGTTAGAGAGACGGTTAGGGTTAGGATTGGACCTAGGGTTAGGGTTATGTTGAGGGCTAGGGTTAGAGAGACGGTTAGGGTTAGGATTGGACCTAGGGTTAGGGTTATGTTGAGGGCTAGGGTTAGAGAGACGGTTAGGGTCATGATTGGACCTAGGGTTAGGGTTATGTTGAGGGCTAGGGTTAGAGAGACGGTTAGGGTTAGGATTGGACCTAGGGTTAGGGTTATGTTGAGGGCTAGGGTTAGAGAGACGGTTAGGGTTAGGATTGGACCTAGGGTTAGGGTTATGTTGAGGGCTAGGGTTAGAGAGACGGTTAGGGTTAGGATTGGACCTAGGGTTAGGGTTATGTTGAGGGCTAGGGTTAGAGAGACGGTTAGGGTTAGGATTGGATCTAGGGTTAGGGTTATGTTGAGGGCTAGGGTTAGAGAGACAGTTAGGGTTAGGATTGGACCTAGGGTTAGGGTTATGTTGAGGGCTAGGGTTAGAGAGACGGTTAGGGTTAGGATTGGACGTAGGGTTAGGGTTATGTTGAGGGCTAGGTTTAGAGAGACGGTTAGGGTTAGGATTGGACCTAGGGTTAGGGTTATGTTGAGGGCTAGGGTTAGAGAGACGGTTAGGGTTAGGATTGGACCTAGGGTTAGGGTTATGTTGAGGGCTAGGGTTAGAGAGACGGTTAGGGTTAGGATTGGACCTAGGGTTAGGGTTATGTTGAGGGCTAGGGTTAGAGAGACGGTTAGGGTTATGAGTGGACCTAGGGTTAGGGTTATGTTGAGGGCTAGGGTTAGAGAGACGGTTAGGGTTAGGATTGGACCTAGGGTTAGGGTTATGTTGAGGGCTAGGTTTAGAGAGACGGTTAGGGTCATGATTGGACCTAGGGTTAGGGTTATGTTGAGGGCTAGGGTTAGAGAGACGGTTAGGGTTAGGATTGGACTTAGGGTTAGGGTTATGTTGAGGGCTAGGGTTAGAGAGACGGTTAGGGTCATGATTGGACCTAGGGTTAGGGTTATGTTGAGGGCTAGGGTTAGAGAGACGGTTAGGGTTAGGATTGGACCTAGGGTTAGGGTTATGTTGAGGGCTAGGGTTAGAGAGACGGTTAGGGTTAGGATTGGACCTAGGGTTAGGGTTATGTTGAGGGCTAGGGTTAGAGAGACGGTTAGGGTTAGGATTGGACCTAGGGTTAGGGTTATGTTGAGGGCTAGGGTTAGAGAGACGGTTAGGGTTAGGATTGGACCTAGGGTTAGGGTTATGTTGAGGGCTAGGGTTGGAGAGAGGATTAGGGTTAGGATTGGACCTAGGGTTAGCGTTATGTTGAGGGCTAGGGTTAGAGAGACGGTTAGGGTTAGGATTGGACCTAGGGTTAGGGTTATGTTGAGGGCTAGGGTTAGAGAGACGGTTAGGGTTAGGATTGGACCTAGGGTTAGGGTTATGTTGAGGGCTAGGGTTAGAGAGACGGTTAGGGTTAGGATTGGACCTAGGGTTAGCGTTATGTTGAGGGCTAGGGTTAGAGAGACGGTTAGGGTTAGGATTGGACCTAGGGTTAGGGTTATGTTGAGGGCTAGGGTTAGAGAGACGGTTAGGGTTAGGATTGGACCTAGGGTTAGGGCTATGTTGAGGGCTAGGGTTAGAGACGGTTAGGGTTAGGATTGGACCTAGGGTTAGGGTTATGTTGAGGGCTAGGGTTAGAGAGACGGTTAGGGTTAGGATTGGACCTAGGGTTAGGGTTATGTTGAGGGCTAGGGTTAGAGAGACGGTTAGGGTTATGAGTGGACCTAGGGATAGGGTTATGTTGAGGGCCAGGGTTAGAGAGACGGTTAGGTTTAGGATTGGACCTAGGGTTAGGGTTATGTTGAGGGCTAGGGTTAGAGAGACGGTTAGGGTTAGGATTGGACCTAGGGTTAGGGTTATGTTGAGGGCTAGGGTTAGAGAGTCGGTTAGGGTTAGGATTGGACCTAGGGTTAGGGTTATGTTGAGGGCTAGGGTTAGAGAGACGGTTAGGGTTAGGATTGGACCTAGGGTTAGGGTTATGTTGAGGGCTAGGGTTAGAGAGACGGTTAGGGTTATGATTGGACCTAGGGTTAGGGTTATGTTGAGGGCTAGGGTTAGAGAGACGGTTAGGGTTAGGATTGGACCTAGGGTTAGGGTTATGTTGAGGGCTAGGGTTACAGAGACGGTTAGGGTTAGGATTGGACCTAGGGTTAGGGTTATGTTGAGGGCTAGGGTTAGAGAGACGGTTAGGGGTAGGATTGGACCTAGGGTTAGGGTTATGTTGAGGGCTAGGGTTAGAGAGACGGTTAGGGTTAGGATTGGACCTAGGGTTAGGGTTATGTTGAGGGCTAGGGTTAGAGAGACGGTTAGGGTTAGGATTGGACCTAGGGTTAGGGTTATGTTGAGGGCTAGGGTTAGAGAGACGGTTAGGGTTAGGATTGGACCTAGGGTTAGGGTTATGTTGAGGGCTAGGGTTAGAGAGACGGTTAGGGTCATGATTGGACCTAGGGTTAGGGTTATGTTGAGGGCTAGGGTTAGAGAGACGGTTAGGGTTAGGATTGGACCTAGGGTTAGGGTTATGTTGAGGGCTAGGGTTAGAGAGACGGTTAGGGTTAGGATTGGACCTAGGGTTAGGGTTATGTTGAGGGCTAGGGTTAGAGAGACGGTTAGGGTTATGATTGGACCTAGGGTTAGGGTTATGTTGAGGGCTAGGGTTAGAGAGACGGTTAGGGTTAGGATTGGAACTAGGGTTCAGGTTATGTTGACGGCTAGGGTTAGAGAGACGGTTAGGGTTAGGATTGAACCTAGGGTTAGGGTTATGTTGAGGCTAGGGTTAGAGAGACGGTTAGGGTTAGGATTGGACCTAGGGTTAGGGTTATGTTGAGGGCTAGGGTTAGAGAGACGGTTAGGGTTAGGTTTGGTCCTAGGGTTAGGGTTATGTTGAGGGCTAGGGTTAGAGAGACGGTTAGGGTTAGGATTGGACCTAGGGTTAGGGTTATGTTGAGGGCTAGGGTTAGAGAGACGGTTAGGGTTAGGATTGGACCTAGGGTTAGGGTTATGTTGAGGGCTAGGGTTAGAGAGACGGTTAGGGTCATGATTGGACCTAGGGTTAGGGTTATGTTGAGGGCTAGGGTTAGAGAGACGGTTAGGGTCATGATTGGACCTAGGGTTAGGGTTATGTTGAGGGCTAGGGTTAGAGAGACGGTTAGGGTCATGATTGGACCTAGGGTTAGGGTTATGTTGAGGGCTAGGGTTAGAGAGACGGTTAGGGTTAGGATTGGACCTAGGGTTAGGGTTATGTTGAGGGCTAGGGTTAGAGAGACGGTTAGGGTTATGATTGGACCTAGGGTTAGGGTTATGTTGAGGGCTAGGGTTAGAGAGACGGTTAGGGTTAGGATTGGACCTAGGGTTAGGGTTATGTTGAGGGCTAGGGTTAGAGAGACGGTTAGGGTTAGGATTGGACCTAGGGTTAGGGTTATGTTGAGGGCTAGGGTTAGAGAGACGGTTAGGGTTAGGATTGGACCTAGGGTTAGGGTTATGTTGAGGGCTAGGGTTAGAGAGACAGTTAGGGTTAGGATTGGACCTAGGGTTAGGGTTATGTTGAGGGCTAGGGTTGGAGAGACGGTTAGGGTTAGGATTGGACCTAGGGTTAGGGTTATGTTGAGGGCTAGGGTTAGAGAGACGGTTAGGGTTAGGATTGGACCTAGAGTTAGGGTTATGTTGAGGGCTAGGGTTAGAGAGACGGTTAGGGTTAGGATTGGACCTAGGGTTAGGGTTATGTTGAGGGCTAGGGTTAGAGAGACGGTTAGGGTTAGGATTGGACCTAGGGTTAGGGCTATGTTGAGGGCTAGGGTTAGAGACGGTTAGGGTTAGGATTGGACCTAGGGTTAGGGTTATGTTGAGGGCTAGGGTTAGAGAGACGGTTAGGGTTAGGATTGGACCTAGGGTTAGGGTTATGTTGAGGGCTAGGGTTAGAGAGACGGTTAGGGTTATGAGTGGACCTAGGGATAGGGTTATGTTGAGGGCCAGGGTTAGAGAGACGGTTAGGTTTAGGATTGGACCTAGGGTTAGGGTTATGTTGAGGGCTAGGGTTAGAGAGACGGTTAGGGTTAGGATTGGACCTAGGGTTAGGGTTATGTTGAGGGCTAGGGTTAGAGAGTCGGTTAGGGTTAGGATTGGACCTAGGGTTAGGGTTATGTTGAGGGCTAGGGTTAGAGAGACGGTTAGGGTTAGGATTGGACCTAGGGTTAGGGTTATGTTGAGGGCTAGGGTTAGAGAGACGGTTAGGGTTATGATTGGACCTAGGGTTAGGGTTATGTTGAGGGCTAGGGTTAGAGAGACGGTTAGGGTTAGGATTGGACCTAGGGTTAGGGTTATGTTGAGGGCTAGGGTTACAGAGACGGTTAGGGTTAGGATTGGACCTAGGGTTAGGGTTATGTTGAGGGCTAGGGTTAGAGAGACGGTTAGGGGTAGGATTGGACCTAGGGTTAGGGTTATGTTGAGGGCTAGGGTTAGAGAGACGGTTAGGGTTAGGATTGGACCTAGGGTTAGGGTTATGTTGAGGGCTAGGGTTAGAGAGACGGTTAGGGTTAGGATTGGACCTAGGGTTAGGGTTATGTTGAGGGCTAGGGTTAGAGAGACGGTTAGGGTTAGGATTGGACCTAGGGTTAGGGTTATGTTGAGGGCTAGGGTTAGAGAGACGGTTAGGGTCATGATTGGACCTAGGGTTAGGGTTATGTTGAGGGCTAGGGTTAGAGAGACGGTTAGGGTTAGGATTGGACCTAGGGTTAGGGTTATGTTGAGGGCTAGGGTTAGAGAGACGGTTAGGGTTAGGATTGGACCTAGGGTTAGGGTTATGTTGAGGGCTAGGGTTAGAGAGACGGTTAGGGTTATGATTGGACCTAGGGTTAGGGTTATGTTGAGGGCTAGGGTTAGAGAGACGGTTAGGGTTAGGATTGGAACTAGGGTTCAGGTTATGTTGACGGCTAGGGTTAGAGAGACGGTTAGGGTTAGGATTGAACCTAGGGTTAGGGTTATGTTGAGGCTAGGGTTAGAGAGACGGTTAGGGTTAGGATTGGACCTAGGGTTAGGGTTATGTTGAGGGCTAGGGTTAGAGAGACGGTTAGGGTTAGGTTTGGTCCTAGGGTTAGGGTTATGTTGAGGGCTAGGATTAGAGAGACGGTTAGGGTTATGATTGGACCTAGGGTTAGGGTTATGTTGAGGGCTAGGGTTAGGGAGACGGTAGGGGTTAGGATTGGACCTAGGGTTAGGGTTATGTTGAGGGCTAGGGTTAGAGAGACGGTTAGGGTTAGGTTTGGTCCTAGGGTTAGGGTTATGTTGAGGGCTAGGGTTAGAGAGACGGTTAGGGTTAGGATTGGACCTAGGGTTAGGGTTATGTTTAGGGCTAGGGTTAGGGAGACGGTAAGGGTTAGGATTAGACCTAGGGTTAGGGTTATGTTGAGGGCTAGGGTTAGAGAGACGGTTAGGGTTATGATTGGACCTAGGGTTAGGGTTATGTTGAGGGCTAGGGTTAGAGACACGGTTAGGGTTAGGATTGGACCAAGGGTTAGGGTTATGTTGAGGGCTAGGGTTAGAGAGACGGTTAGGGTTAGGATTGGACCTAGGGTTAGGGTTACGTTGACGGCTAGGCTTAGAGAGACGGTTAGGGTTAGGATTGGACCTAGGGTTAGGGTTATGTTGAGGGCTAGGGTTAGAGAGACGGTTAGGGTTATGATTGGACCTAGGGTTAGGGTTATGTTGAGGGTTGGGGTTAGGGAGACGATAAGGGTTAGGATTGGACCTAGGGTTAGGGTTAGGTTGAGGGCTAGGGTTAGAGAGACGGTTAGGGTTAGGATTGGACCTAGGGTTAGGGATATGTTCAGGGCTAGGGTTAGAGAGACGGTTAGGGTTAGGATTGGACCTAGGGTTAGGGTTTGTTGAGGGCTAGGGTTAGAGTGACGTTTAGAGTTAGGATTGGAAATAGGGTTAGGGTTATGTTGAGGGCTAGGGTTAGAGAGACGGTTAGGGTTAGGATTGGACCTAGGGTTAGGGTTATGTTGAGGGCTAGGGTTAGAGAGACGGTTAGGGTTATGATTGGACGTAGGGTTAGGGTTATGTTGAGGGCTAGGGTTAGAGAGACGGTTAGGGTTAGGATTGGACCTAGGGTTAGGCTTATGTTGAGGGCTAGGGTTAGAGAGACGGTTAGGGTTAGGATTGGACCTAGGGTTAGGGTTATGTTGAGGGCTAGGGTTAGAGAGACGGTTAGGGTGAGGATTAGACCTAGGGTTAGGGTTATGTTAAGGGCTAGGGTTAGAGAGACGGTTAGGGTTATGAGTGGACCTAGGGTTAGGGTTATGTTGAGGGCTAGGGTTAGAGAGACGGTTAGGGTTAGGATTGGACCTAGGGTTAGGGTTATGTTGAGGGCTAGGGTTAGAGAGACGGTTAGGGTTAGGATTGGACCTAGGGTTAGGGTTATGTTGAGGGCTAGGGTTAGGGAGACGGTAAGGGTTAGGATTGGACCTAGGGTTAGGGTTATGTTGAGGGCTAGGGTTAGAGAGACGGTTAGGGTTAGGATTGGACCTAGGGTTAGGGTTATGTTGAGGGCTAGGGTTAGAGAGACGGTTAGGGTTAGGATTGGACCTAGGGTTAGGGTTATGTTGAGGGCTAGCGTTAGAGAGACGGTTAGGGTTAGGATTGGTCCTAGGGTTAGGGTTATGTTGAGGGCTAGGGTTAGAGAGACGGTTAGGGTTAGGATTGGACCTAGGGTTAGGGTTATGTTGAGGGCTAGGGTTAGAGAGACGGTTAGGGTTAGGATTGGACCTAGGGTTAGGGTTATGTTGAGGGCTAGGGTTAGAGAGACGGTTAGGGTTAGGATTGGACCTAGGGTTAGGGTTATGTTGAGGGCTAGGGTTAGAGAGACGGTTAGGGTCATGATTGGACCTAGGGTTAGGGTTATGTTGAGGGCTAGGGTTAGAGAGACGGTTAGGGTCATGATTGGACCTAGGGTTAGGGTTATGTTGAGGGCTAGGGTTAGAGAGACGGTTAGGGTCATGATTGGACCTAGGGTTAGGGTTATGTTGAGGGCTAGGGTTAGAGAGACGGTTAGGGTTAGGATTGGACCTAGGGTTAGGGTTATGTTGAGGGCTAGGGTTAGAGAGACGGTTAGGGTTATGATTGGACCTAGGGTTAGGGTTATGTTGAGGGCTAGGGTTAGAGAGACGGTTAGGGTTAGGATTGGACCTAGGGTTAGGGTTATGTTGAGGGCTAGGGTTAGAGAGACGGTTAGGGTTAGGATTGGACCTAGGGTTAGGGTTATGTTGAGGGCTAGGGTTAGAGAGACGGTTAGGGTTAGGATTGGACCTAGGGTTAGGGTTATGTTGAGGGCTAGGGTTAGAGAGACAGTTAGGGTTAGGATTGGACCTAGGGTTAGGGTTATGTTGAGGGCTAGGGTTGGAGAGACGGTTAGGGTTAGGATTGGACCTAGGGTTAGGGTTATGTTGAGGGCTAGGGTTAGAGAGACGGTTAGGGTTAGGATTGGACCTAGAGTTAGGGTTATGTTGAGGGCTAGGGTTAGAGAGACGGTTAGGGTTAGGATTGGACCTAGGGTTAGGGTTATGTTGAGGGCTAGGGTTAGAGAGACGGTTAGGGTCATGATTGGACCTAGGGTTAGGGTTATGTTGAGGGCTAGGGTTAGAGAGACGGTTAGGGTTAGGATTGGACCTAGGGTTAGGGTTATGTTGAGGGCTAGGTTTAGAGAGACGGTTAGGGTTAGGATTGGACCTAGGGTTAGGGTTATGTTGAGGGCTAGGGTTAGAGAGACGGTTAGGGTTATGATTGGACCTAGGGTTAGGGTTATGTTGAGGGCTAGGGTTAGAGAGACGGTTAGGGTTATGATTGGACCTAGGGTTAGGGTTATGTTGAGGGCTAGGGTTAGAGAGACGGTTAGGGTTAGGATTGGACCTAGGGTTAGGGTTATGTTGAGGGCTAGGGTTAGAGAGACGGTTAGGGTTAGGATTGGACCTAGGGTTAGGGTTATGTTGAGGGCTAGGGTTAGAGAGACGGTTAGGGTTTTGAGTGGACCTAGGGATAGGGTTATGTTGAGGGCTAGGGTTAGAGAGACGGTTAGGGTTAGGATTGGACCTAGGGTTAGGGTTATGTTGAGGGCTAGCGTTAGAGAGACGGTTAGGGTTAGGATTGGACCTAGGGTTAGGGTTATGTTGAGGGCTAGGGTTAGAGAGACGGTTAGGGTTAGGATTGGACCTAGGGTTAGGGTTATGTTGAGGGCTAGGGTTAGGGAGACGGTTAGGGTTAGGATTGGACCTAGGGTTAGGGTTATGTTGAGGGCTAGGGTTAGAGAGACGGTTAGGGTTATGATTGGACCTAGGGTTAGGGTTATGTTGAGGGCTAGGGTTAGAGAGACGGTTAGGGTTAGGATTGGACCTAGGGTTAGGGTTATGTTGAGGGCTAGGGTTAGAGAGACGGTTAGGGTTATGATTGGACCTAGGGTTAGGGTTATGTTGAGGGCTAGGGTTAGAGAGACGGTTAGGGTTAGGATTGGACCTAGGGTTAGGGTTATGTTGAGGGCTAGGGTTAGAGAGACGGTTAGTGTTAGGATTGGACCTAGGGTTAGGGTTATGTTGAGGGCTAGGGTTAGAGAGACGGTTAGGGTTAGGATTGGACCTAGGGTTAGGGTTATGTTGAGGGCTAGGGTTAGAGAGACGGTTAGGGTTAGGATTGGACCTAGGGTTAGGGTTATGTTGAGGGCTAGGGTTAGAGAGACGGTTAGGGTTAGGATTGGACCTAGGGTTAGGGTTATGTTGAGGGCTAGGGTTAGAGAGACGGTTAGGGATAGGATTGGACCTAGGGTTAGGGTTATGTTGAGGGCTAGGGTTAGAGAGACGGTTAGGGTTATGATTGGACCTAGGGTTAGGGTTATGTTGAGGGCTAGGGTTAGAGAGACGGTTAGGGTTAGGATTGGACCTAGGGTTAGGGTTATGTTGAGGGCTAGGGTTAGAGAGACGGTTAGTGTTAGGATTGGACCTAGGGTTAGGGTTATGTTGAGGGCTAGGGTTAGAGAGACGGTTAGGGTTAGGATTGGACCTAGGGTTAGGGTTATGTTGAGGGCTAGGGTTAGAGAGACGGTTAGGGTTATGATTGGACCTAGGGTTAGGGTTATGTTGAGGGCTAGGGTTAGAGAGACGGTTAGGGTTATGATTGGACGTAGGGTTAGGGTTATGTTGAGGGCTAGGGTTAGAGAGACGGTTAGGGTTAGGATTGGACCTAGGGTTAGGGTTATTTTGAGGGCTAGGGTTAGAGAGACGGTTAGGGTTAGGATTGGAAATAGGGTTAGGGTTATGTTGAGGGCTAGGGTTAGAGAGACGGTTAGGGTTATGATTGGACCTAGGGTTAGGGTTATGTTGAGGGCTAGGGTTAGAGAGACGGTTAGGGTTAGGATTGGACCTAGGGTTAGGGTTATGTTGAGGGCTAGGGTTAGAGAGACGGTTAGGGTTAGGATTGGACCTAGGGTTAGGGTTATGTTGAGGGCTAGGGTTAGAGAGACGGTTAGGGTTAGGATTGGACCTAGGGTTAGGGTTATGTTGAGGGCTAGGGTTAGAGAGACGGTTAGGGTTAGGATTGGACCTAGGGTTAGGGTTATGTTGAGGGCTAGGGTTAGGGAGACGGTAAGGGTTAGGATTAGACCTAGGGATAGGGTTATGTTGAGAGCTAGGGTTAGAGAGACGGTTAGGGTTATGATTGGACCTAGGGTTAGGGTTATGTTGAGGGCTAGGGTTAGAGACACGGTTAGGGTTAGGATTTGACCTAGGGTTAGGGTTATGTTGAGGGCTAGGGTTAGAGAGACGGTTAGGGTTATGATTGGACCTAGGGTTAGGGTTATGTTGAGGGCTGGGGTTAGGGAGACGATAAGGGTTAGGATTGGACCTAGGGTTAGGGTTAGGTTGAGGGCTAGGGTTAGAGAGACGGTTAGGGTTAGGATTGGACCTAGGGTTAGGGTTATGTTGAGGGCTAGGGTTAGAGAGACGGTTAGGGTTAGGATTGGACCTAGGGTTAGGGTTATGTTGAGGGCTAGGGTTAGAGAGACGGTTAGAGTTAGGATTGGAAATAGGGTTAGGGTTATGTTGAGGGCTAGGGATAGAGGGACGGTTAGGGTTAGGATTGGACCTAGGGTTAGGGTTATGTTGAGGGCTAGGGTTAGAGAGACGGTTAGGGTTATGATTGGACGTAGGGTTAGGGTTATGTTGAGGGCTAGGGTTAGAGAGACGGTTAGGGTTAGGATTGGACCTAGGGTTAGGCTTATGTTGAGGGCTAGGGTTAGAGAGACGGTTAGGGTTAGGATTGGACCTAGGGTTAGGGTTATGTTGAGGGCTAGGGTTAGAGAGACGGTTAGGGTGAGGATTAGACCTAGGGTTAGGGTTATGTTGAGGGCTAGGGTTAGAGAGACGGTTAGGGTTAGGATTGGACCTAGGGTTAGGGTTATGTTGAGGGCTAGGGTTAGAGAGACGGTTAGGGTTAGGATTGGACCTAGGGTTAGGGTTATGTTGAGGGCTAGGGTTAGGGAGACGGTAAGGGTTAGGATTGGACCTAGGGTTAGGGTTATGTTGAGGGCTAGGGTTAGAGAGACGGTTAGGGTTAGGACTGGACCTAGGGTTAGGGTTATGTTGAGGGCTATGGTTAGAGAGACGGTTAGGGTTAGGATGGGACTTAGGGTTAGGGTTATGTTGAGGGCTAGGGTTAGAGAGACGGTTAGGGTTAGGATTGGACCCAGGGTTAGGGTTATGTTGAGGGCTAGGGTTAGAGAGACGGTTAGGGTTAGGATTGGACCTAGGGTTAGGGTTATGTTGAGGGCTAGGGTTAGAGAGACGGTTAGGGTTAGGATTGGACCTAGGGTTAGGGTTATGTTGAGGGCTAGGGTTAGAGAGACGGTTAGGGTTATGATTGGACCTAGGGTTAGGGTTATGTTGAGGGCTAGGGTTAGAGAGACGGTTAGGGTTAGGATTGGACCTAGGGTTAGGGTTATGTTGAGGGCTAGGGTTACAGAGACGGTTAGGGTTAGGATTGGACCTAGGGTTAGGGTTATGTTGAGGGCTAGGGTTAGAGAGACGGTTAGGGTTAGGATTGGACCTAGGGTTAGGGTTATGTTGAGGGCTAGGGTTAGAGAGACGGTTAGGGTTATGATTCGACCTAGGGTTAGGGTTATGTTGAGGGCTAGGGTTAGAGAGACGGTTGGGGTTAGGATTGGACCTAGGGTTAGGGTTATGTTGAGGGCTAGGGTTAGAGAGACGGTTAGGGTTAGGATTGGACCTAGGGTTAGGGTTATGTTGAGGGCTAGGGTTAGAGAGACGGTTAGGGTTAGGATTGGAAATAGGGTTAGGGTTATGTTGAGGGCTAGGGTTAGAGAGACGGTTAGGGTTAGGATTGGACCTAGGGTTAGGGTTATGTTGAGGGCTAGGGTTAGAGAGACGGTTAGGGTTATGATTGGACGTAGGGTTAGGGTTATGTTGAGGGCTAGGTTTAGAGAGACGGTTAGGGTTAGGATTGGACCTAGGGTTAGGGTTATGTTGAGGGCTAGGGTTAGAGAGACGGTTAGGGTTAGGATTGGACCTAGGGTTAGGGTTATGTTGAGGGCTAGGGTTAGAGAGACGGTTAGGGTTAGGATTGGACCTAGGGTTAGGGTTATGTTGAGGGCTAGGGTTAGAGAGACGGTTAGGGTTATGAGTGGACCTAGGGTTAGGGTTATGTTGAGGGCTAGGGTTAGAGAGACGGTTAGGGTTAGGATTGGACCTAGGGTTAGGGTTATTTTGAGGGCTAGGGTTAGAGAGACGGTTAGGGTCATGATTGGACCTAGGGTTAGGGTTATGTTGAGGGCTAGGGTTAGAGAGACGGTTAGGGTTAGGATTGGACCTAGGGTTAGGGTTATGTTGAGGGCTAGGGTTAGAGAGACGGTTAGGGTCATGATTGGACCTAGGATTAGGGTTATGTTGAGGGCTAGGGTTAGAGAGACGGTTAGGGTTAGGATTGGACCTAGGGTTAGGGTTATGTTGAGTTCTAGGGTTAGAGAGACGGTTAGGGTTATGATTGGACCTAGGGTTAGGGTTATGTTGAGGGCTAGGGTTAGAGAGACGGTTAGGGTTAGGATTGGACCTAGGGTTAGGGTTATGTTGAGGGCTAGGGTTAGAGAGACGGTTAGGGTTAGGATTGGACCTAGGGTTAGGGTTATGTTGAGGGCTAGGGTTAGAGAGACGGTTAGGGTTATGATTGTACCTAGGGTTAGGGTTATGTTGAGGGCTAGGGTTAGAGAGACGGTTAGGGTTAGGATTGGACCTAGGGTTAGGGTTATGTTGAGGGCTAGGGTTAGAGAGACGGTTAGCGTTAGGATTGGACCTAGGGTTAGGGTTATGTTGAGGGCTAGGGTTAGAGAGACGGTTAGGGTTAGGATTGGACCTAGGGTTAGGGTTATGTTGAGGGCTAGGGTTAGAGAGACGGTTAGGGTTAGGATTGGACCTAGGGTTAGGGTTATGTTGAGGGCTAGGGTTAGAGAGACGGTTAGGGTTATGATTGGACCTAGGGTTCGGGTTATGTTGAGGGCTAGGGTTAGAAAGACGGTTAGGGTTATGATTGGACCTAGGGTTCGGGTTATGTTGAGGGCTAGGGTTAGAGAGACGGTTAGGGTTAGGATTGGACCTAGGGTTAGGGTTATGTTGAGGGCTAGCGTTAGAGAGACGGTTAGGGTTTGGATTGGACCTAGGGTTAGGGTTATGTTGAGGGCTAGGGTTAGAGAGACGGTTAGGGTTAGGATTGGACCTAGGGTTAGGGTTATGTTGAGGGCTAGGGTTAGAGAGACGGTTAGGGTTATGATTGGACCTAGGGTTAGGGTTATGTTGAGGGCTAGGGTTAGAGAGACGGTTAGGGTTAGGATTGGACCTAGGGTTAGGGTTATGTTGAGGGCTAGGGTTAGAGAGACGGTTAGGGTTAGGATTGGACCTAGGGTTAGGGTTATGTTGAGGGCTTGGGTTAGAGAGACGGTTAGGGTTAGGATTGTACCTAGGGTTAGGGTTATGTTGAGGGCTAGGGTTAGGGAGACGGTAAGGGTTAGGATTGGACCTAGGGTTAGGGTTATGTTGAGGGCTAGGGTTAGAGAGACGGTTAGGGTTAGGTTTGGACCTAGGGTTAGGGTTATGTTGAGGGCTAGGGTTAGAGAGACGGTTAGGGTTAGGATTGGACCTAGGGTTAGGGTTATGTTGAGGGCTAGGGTTAGAGAGACGGTTAGGGTTATGATTGGACCTAGGGTTAGGGTTATGTTGAGGGCTAGGGTTAGAGAGACGGTTAGGGTTAGGATTGGACCTAGGGTTAGGGTTATGTTGAGGGCTAGGGTTAGAGAGACGGTTAGTGTTAGGATTGGACCTAGGGTTAGGGTTATGTTGAGGGCTAGGGTTAGAGAGACGGTTAGGGTTAGGATTGGACCTAGGGTTAGGGTTATGTTGAGGGCTAGGGTTAGAGAGACGGTTAGGGTTAGGATTGGACCTAGGGTTAGGGTTATGTTGAGGGCTAGGGTTAGAGAGACGGTTAGGGTTAGGATTGGACCTAGGGTTAGGGTTATGTTGAGGGCTAGGGTTAGAGAGACGGTTAGGGTTATGATTGGACCTAGGGTTAGGGTTATGTTGAGGGCTAGGGTTAGAGAGACGGTTAGGGTTAGGATTGGACCTAGGGTTAGGGTTATGTTGAGGGCTAGGGTTAGAGAGACGGTTAGTGTTAGGATTGGACCTAGGGTTAGGGTTATGTTGAGGGCTAGGGTTAGAGAGACGGTTAGGGTTAGGATTGGACCTAGGGTTAGGGTTATGTTGAGGGCTAGGGTTAGAGAGACGGTTAGTGTTAGGATTGGACCTAGGGTTAGGGTTATGTTGAGGGCTAGGGTTAGAGAGACGGTTAGGGTTATGATTGGACCTAGGGTTAGGGTTATGTTGAGGGCTAGGGTTAGAGAGACGGTTAGGGTTATGATTGGACGTAGGGTTAGGGTTATGTTGAGGGCTAGGGTTAGAGAGACGGTTAGGGTTAGGATTGGACCTAGGGTTAGGGTTATTTTGAGGGCTAGGGTTAGAGAGACGGTTAGGGTTAGGATTGGAAATAGGGTTAGGGTTATGTTGAGGGCTAGGGTTAGAGAGACGGTTAGGGTTATGATTGGACCTAGGGTTAGGGTTATGTTGAGGGCTAGGGTTAGAGAGACGGTTAGGGTTAGGATTGGACCTAGGGTTAGGGTTATGTTGAGGGCTAGGGTTAGAGAGACGGTTAGGGTTAGGATTGGACCTAGGGTTAGGGTTATGTTGAGGGCTAGGGTTAGAGAGACGGTTAGGGTTAGGATTGGACCTAGGGTTAGGGTTATGTTGAGGGCTAGGGTTAGAGAGACGGTTAGGGTTAGGATTGGACCTAGGGTTAGGGTTATGTTGAGGGCTAGGGTTAGGGAGACGGTAAGGGTTAGGATTAGACCTAGGGATAGGGTTATGTTGAGGGCTAGGGTTAGAGAGACGGTTAGGGTTATGATTGGACCTAGGGTTAGGGTTATGTTGAGGGCTAGGGTTAGAGACACGGTTAGGGTTAGGATTTGACCTAGGGTTAGGGTTATGTTGAGGGCTAGGGTTAGAGAGACGGTTAGGGTTATGATTGGACCTAGGGTTAGGGTTATGTTGAGGGCTGGGGTTAGGGAGACGATAAGGGTTAGGATTGGACCTAGGGTTAGGGTTAGGTTGAGGGCTAGGGTTAGAGAGACGGTTAGGGTTAGGATTGGACCTAGGGTTAGGGTTATGTTGAGGGCTAGGGTTAGAGAGACGGTTAGGGTTAGGATTGGACCTAGGGTTAGGGTTATGTTGAGGGCTAGGGTTAGAGAGACGGTTAGAGTTAGGATTGGAAATAGGGTTAGGGTTATGTTGAGGGCTAGGGATAGAGGGACGGTTAGGGTTAGGATTGGACCTAGGGTTAGGGTTATGTTGAGGGCTAGGGTTAGAGAGACGGTTAGGGTTATGATTGGACGTAGGGTTAGGGTTATGTTGAGGGCTAGGGTTAGAGAGACGGTTAGGGTTAGGATTGGACCTAGGGTTAGGCTTATGTTGAGGGCTAGGGTTAGAGAGACGGTTAGGGTTAGGATTGGACCCAGGGTTAGGGTTATGTTGAGGGCTAGGGTTAGAGAGACGGTTAGGGTGAGGATTAGACCTAGGGTTAGGGTTATGTTGAGGGCTAGGGTTAGAGAGACGGTTAGGGTTATGAGTGGACCTAGGGTTAGGGTTATGTTGAGGGCTAGGGTTAGAGAGACGGTTAGGGTTAGGATTGGACCTAGGGTTAGGGTTATGTTGAGGGCTAGGGTTAGAGAGACGGTTAGGGTTAGGATTGGACCTAGGGTTAGGGTTATGTTGAGGGCTAGGGTTAGGGAGACGGTAAGGGTTAGGATTGGACCTAGGGTTAGGGTTATGTTGAGGGCTAGGGTTAGAGAGACGGTTAGGGTTAGGACTGGACCTAGGGTTAGGGTTATGTTGAGGGCTATGGTTAGAGAGACGGTTAGGGTTAGGATGGGACTTAGGGTTAGGGTTATGTTGAGGGCTAGGGTTAGAGAGACGGTTAGGGTTAGGATTGGACCTAGGGTTAGGGTTATGTTGAGGGCTAGGGTTAGAGAGACGGTTAGGGTTAGGATTGGACCTAGGGTTAGGGTTATGTTGAGGGCTAGGGTTAGAGAGACGGTTAGGGTTAGGATTGGACCTAGGGTTAGGGTTATGTTGAGGGCTAGGGTTAGAGAGACGGTTAGGGTTATGATTGGACCTAGGGTTAGGGTTATGTTGAGGGCTAGGGTTAGAGAGACGGTTAGGGTTAGGATTGGACCTAGGGTTAGGGTTATGTTGAGGGCTAGGGTTACAGAGACGGTTAGGGTTAGGATTGGACCTAGGGTTAGGGTTATGTTGAGGGCTAGGGTTAGAGAGACGGTTAGGGTTAGGATTGGACCTAGGGTTAGGGTTATGTTGAGGGCTAGGGTTAGAGAGACGGTTAGGGTTATGATTCGACCTAGGGTTAGGGTTATGTTGAGGGCTAGGGTTAGAGAGACGGTTGGGGATAGGATTGGACCTAGGGTTAGGGTTATGTTGAGGGCTAGGGTTAGAGAGACGGTTAGGGTTAGGATTGGACCTAGGGTTAGGGTTATGTTGAGGGCTAGGGTTAGAGAGACGGTTAGGGTTAGGATTGGAAATAGGGTTAGGGTTATGTTGAGGGCTAGGGTTAGAGAGACGGTTAGGGTTAGGATTGGACCTAGGGTTAGGGTTATGTTGAGGGCTAGGGTTAGAGAGACGGTTAGGGTTATGATTGGACGTAGGGTTAGGGTTATGTTGAGGGCTAGGTTTAGAGAGACGGTTAGGGTTAGGATTGGACCTAGGGTTAGGGTTATGTTGAGGGCTAGGGTTAGAGAGACGGTTAGGGTTAGGATTGGACCTAGGGTTAGGGTTATGTTGAGGGCTAGGGTTAGAGAGACGGTTAGGGTTAGGATTGGACCTAGGGTTAGGGTTATGTTGAGGGCTAGGGTTAGAGAGACGGTTAGGGTTATGAGTGGACCTAGGGTTAGGGTTATGTTGAGGGCTAGGGTTAGAGAGACGGTTAGGGTTAGGATTGGACCTAGGGTTAGGGTTATTTTGAGGGCTAGGGTTAGAGAGACGGTTAGGGTCATGATTGGACCTAGGGTTAGGGTTATGTTGAGGGCTAGGGTTAGAGAGACGGTTAGGGTTAGGATTGGACCTAGGGTTAGGGTTATGTTGAGGGCTAGGGTTAGAGAGACGGTTAGGGTCATGATTGGACCTAGGATTAGGGTTATGTTGAGGGCTAGGGTTAGAGAGACGGTTAGGGTTAGGATTGGACCTAGGGTTAGGGTTATGTTGAGTTCTAGGGTTAGAGAGACGGTTAGGGTTATGATTGGACCTAGGGTTAGGGTTATGTTGAGGGCTAGGGTTAGAGAGACGGTTAGGGTTAGGATTGGACCTAGGGTTAGGGTTATGTTGAGGGCTAGGGTTAGAGAGACGGTTAGGGTTAGGATTGGACCTAGGGTTAGGGTTATGTTGAGGGCTAGGGTTAGAGAGACGGTTAGGGTTATGATTGTACCTAGGGTTAGGGTTATGTTGAGGGCTAGGGTTAGAGAGACGGTTAGGGTTAGGATTGGACCTAGGGTTAGGGTTATGTTGAGGGCTAGGGTTGGAGAGACGGTTAGGGTTAGGATTGGACCTAGGGTTAGGGTTATGTTGAGGGCTAGGGTTAGAGAGACGGTTAGGGTTAGGATTGGACATACGGTTAGGGTTATGTTGACGGCTAGGGTTAGAGAGACGGTTAGGGTTAGGATTGGAACTAGGGTTCAGGTTATGTTGAGGGCTAGGGTTAGGGAGACGGTTAGGGTTAGGATTGAACCTAGGGTTAGGGTTATGTTGAGGGCTAGGGTTAGAGAGACGGTCAGGGTTAGGATTGGACCTAGGGTTAGGGTTATGTTGAGGGCTAGGGTTAGAGAGACGGTTAGGGTTAGGATTGGACCTAGGGTCAGGGTTATGTTGAGGGCTAGGGTTAGAGAGACGGTTAGGGTTTGGATTGGACCTAGGTTTAGGGTTATGTTGAGGGCTAGGGTTAGAGAGACGGTTAGGGTTAGGATTGGACCTAGGGTAAGGGTTATGTTGAGGGCTAGGGTTAGAGAGACGGTTAGGGTTAGGATTGGACCTAGGGTTAGGGTTATGTTGAGGGCTAGGGTTAGAGAGATGGTTAGGCTTAGGATTGGACCTAGGGTTAGGGTTATGTTTAGGGCTAGGGTTAGAGAGACGATTAGGGTTAGGATTGGACCTAGGGTTAGGGTTATGTTCAGGGCTAGGGTTACAGAGACGGTTAGGGTTAGTATTGGACCTAGGGTTAGGGTTATGTTGAGGGCTAGGGTTAGAGAGACGGTTAGGGTTAGGATTGGACCTAGGGTTAGGGTTATGTTGAGGGCTAGGGTTAGAGAGACGGTTAGGGTTAGGATTGGACCTAGGGTTAGGGTTATGTTGAGGGCTAGATTAGAGAGACGGTTAGCGTTAGGATTGGACCTAGGTTTAGGGTTATGTTGATGGCTAGGGTTAGAGAGACGGTTAGGGTTAGGATTGGACCTAGGGTTAGGGTTTTGTTGACGGCTAGGGTTAGAGGGATGGTTAGGGTTACTATTGGACCTAGGGTTAGGGTTATGTTGAGGGCTAGGGTTAGAGAGACTGTTAGGGTTAGGATTGGACCTAGGGTTAGGGTTATGTTGAGGGCTAGGGTTAGAGAGACGGTTAGGGTTAGGATTGGACCTAGGGTTAGGGTTAAATTGAGGGCTAGGGTTAGAGAGACGGTTAGGGTTAGGATTGGACCTAGGGTTAGGGTTATGTTGAGGGCTAGGTTTAGAGAGACGGTTAGGGTTAGGATTGGACCTAGGGTTAGGGTTATGTTGAAGGCTAGGGTTAGAGAGACGGTTAGGGTTAGGATTGGACCTAGGGTTAGGGTTATGTTGAGGGCTAGATTAGAGAGACGGTTAGCGTTAGGATTGGACCTAGGTTTAGGGTTATGTTGATGGCTAGGGTTAGAGAGACGGTTAGGGTTAGGATTGGACCTAGGGTTAGGGTTTTGTTGACGGCTAGGGTTAGAGGGATGGTTAGGGTTACTATTGGACCTAGGGTTAGGGTTATGTTGAGGGCTAGGGTTAGAGAGACTGTTAGGGTTAGGATTGGACCTAGGGTTAGGGTTATGTTGAGGGCTAGGGTTAGAGAGACGGTTAGGGTTAGGATTGGACCTAGGGTTAGGATTAAATTGAGGGCTAGGGTTAGAGAGACGGTTAGGGTTAGGATTGGACCTAGGGTTAGGGTTATGTTGAGGGCTAGGTTTAGAGAGACGGTTAGGGTTAGCATTGGACCTAGGGTTAGGGTTATGTTGAAGGCTAGGGTTAGAGAGACGGTTAGGGTTAGGATTGGACATAGGGTTAGGGTTATGTTGAGGGCTAGGGTTAGAGAGATGGTTAGGGTTAGGATTGGACCTAGGGTTAGGGTTATGTTGAGGGATAGGGTTAGAGAGACGATTAGGGTTAGGATTGGACCTAGGGTTAGGGTTATGTTGAGCGCTAGGGTTAGAGAGATGGTTAGGGTTAGGATTGGACCTAGGGTTAGGGTTTTGTTGAGGGCTAAGTTTGGAGAGACGGTCAGGGTTAGGATTGGAGCTAGGGTTAGGGTTATTTTGAGGGCTAGGGTTAGAGAGATGGTTAGGGTTCGGACTGGACCTAGGGTTATGGTTATGTTGAGGGCTAGGGTTAGAGACACGGTTAGGGTTAGGATTGACCTAGGGTTAGGGTTATGTTGAGGGCTAGGGTTAGAGAGACGGTTAGGGTTAGGATTGGACCTAGGGTTAGGGTTATGTTGAGGGCTAGGGTTAGAGAGACGGTTAGGGTTAGGATTGGACCTAGTGTTAGGGTTATGTTGAGGGCTAGGGTTAGAGAGACGGTTAGGGTTAGGATTGGACATACGGTTAGGGTTATGTTGACGGCTAGGGTTAGAGAGACGGTTAGGGTTAGGATTGGAACTAGGGTTCAGGTTATGTTGAGGGCTAGGGTTAGGGAGACGGTTAGGGTTAGGATTGAACCTAGGGTTAGGGTTATGTTGAGGGCTAGGGTTAGAGAGACGGTCAGGGTTAGGATTGGACCTAGGGTTAGGGTTATGTTGAGGGCTAAGGTTAGAGAGACGGTTAGGGTTCGGATTGGACCTTGGGTTAGGGTTATGTTGTGGGCTAGGTTTAGAGAGTCGGTTAGGGTTAGGATTGGACCTAGGGTTAGGGTTATGTTGAGGGCTAGGGTTAGAGAGACGGTTAGGGTTAGGATTGGACCTAGGGTTAGGGTTATGTTGAGGGCTAGGGTTAGAGAGACGGTAAGGGTTAGGATTCGACCTAGGGTTAGGGTTATGTTGAGGGCTAGGGTTAGAGAGATGGTTAGGGTTACGATTGGACCTAGGGTTAGGGTTATGTTGACGGCTAGGGTTAGAGAGATGGTTAGGGTTACTATTGGACCTAGGGTTAGGGTTATGTTAGGGCTAGGGTTAGAGAGACTGCTAGGGTTAGGATTGGACCTAGGGTTAGGGTTATGTTGAGGGCTAGGGTTAGAGAGACGGTTAGGGTTAGGATCGGACCTACGGTTAGGGTTATGTTGAGGGCTAGGGTTAGAGAGACGGTTAGGGTTAGGATTGGACCTAGGGTTAGGTTTATGTTGACGGCTAGGTTTAGAGAGACGGTTAGGGTTATGATTGGACCTAGGGTTAGTTTTATGTTGAGGGCTAGGGTTAGAGAGACGATTAGGGTTAGGATTGGACCTAGGGTTAGGGTTATGTTGAGCGCTAGGGTTAGAGAGACGGTTAGGGTTAGGATTGGACCTAGGGTTAGGGTTTTGTTGAGGGCTAAGTTTGGAGAGACGGTCAGGGTTAGGATTGGAGCTAGGGTTAGGGTTATGTTGAGGGCTAGGGTTAGAGATACGGTTAGGGTTCGGATTGGACCTAGGGTTAGGGTTATGTTGAGGGCTAGGGTTAGAGAGACGGTTAGGGTTAGGATTGGACCTAGTGTTACGGTTATGTTGAGGGCTAGGGTTAGAGAGACGGTTAGGGTTAGGATTGGACCTAGGGTTAGGGTTATGTTGAAGGCTAGGGTTAGAGAGACGGTTAGGGTTAGGATTGGACCTAGGGTTAGGGTTATGATGAGGGCTAGGGTTAGAGAGACGGTTAGGGTTAGGATTGGACCTAGGGTTAGGGTTATGTTGAGGGCTAAGGTTAGAGAGACGGTTAGGTTAGGATTGGACCTAGGGTTAGGGTTATGTTGAGGGCTAGGGTTAGAGAGACGGTTAGGGTTAGGATTGGACCTAGGGTTAGGGTTATGTTGAGGGCTAGGGTTAGAGAGACGGTAAGGGTTAGGATTGGACCTAGGGTTAGGTTTATGTTGAAGGCTAGGGTTAGAGAGACGGTTAGGGTTAGGATTGGACCCAGGGTTAGGGTTATGTTGAGGGCTAGGGTTAGAGAGACGGTTAGGGTTAGGATTGGACCTAGGGTTAGGGTTATGTTGAGGGCTAGGGTTAGAGAGACGGTTAGGGTTAGGATTGGACCTAGGGTTAGGGTTATGTTGAGGGCTAGGGTTAGAGAGACGGTTAGGGTTAGGATTGGACCTAGGGTTAGGTTTATGTTGAGGGCTAGGGTTAGAGAGACGGTTAGGGTTTGGATTGGACCTAGGGTTAGGGTTATGTTGAGGGCTAGGGTTAGAGAGACGGTTAGGGTTATGATTGGACGTAGGGTTAGGGTTATGTTGAGGGCTAGGGTTAGAGAGACGGTTAGGATTAGGATTGGACCTAGGGTTAGGGTTATGTTGAGGGCTAGGGTTAGAGAGACGGTTAGGGTTAGGATTGGACCTAGGGTTAGGGTTATGTTGAGGGCTAGGGTTAGAGAGACGGTTAGGGTTAGGATTGGACCTAGGCTTAGGGTTATGTTGAGGGCTAGGGTTACAGAGATGGTTAGGGTTAGGATTGGACCTAGGGTTAGGGTTATGTTGAGGGCTAGGGTTAGAGAGACGGTTAGGGTTAGGATTGGACCTAGGGTTAGGGTTATGTTGAGGGCTAGGGTTAGAGAGACGGTTAGGGTTAGGATTGGACCTAGGGTTAGGGTTATGTTGAGGGCTAGGGTTAGAGAGAGGGTTAGGGTTAGGATTGGACCTAGGGTTAGGGTTATGTTGAGGGCTAGGGTTAGAGAGAGGGTTAGGGTTAGGATTGGACCTAGGGTTAGGGTTATGTTGAGGGCTAGGGTTAGAGAGACGGTTAGCGTTAGGATTGGACCTAGGGTTAGGGTTATGTTGAGGGCTAGGGTTAGAGAGACGGTTAGGGTTAGGATTGGACCTAGGGTTAGGGTTATGTTGAGGGCTAGGGTTAGAGAGACGGTTAAGGTTAGGATTGGACCTAGGGTTAGGGTTATGTTGAGGGCTAGGGTTAGAGAGACGGTTAGGGTTATGATTGGACCTAGGGTTAGGGTTATGTTGAGGGCTAAGGTTAGAGAGACGGTTAGGGTTATGATTGGACCTAGGGTTAGGGTTATGTTGAGGGCTAGGGTTAGGGAGACGGTAAGGGTTAGGATTGGACCAAGGGTTAGGGTTATGTTGAGGGCTAGGGTTAGGGAGACGGTAAGGGTTAGGATTGGACCTAGGGTTAGGGTTATGTTGAGGGCTAGGGTTAGAGAGACGGTTAGGGTTATGATTGGACCTAGGGTTAGGGTTTGTTGAGGGCTAGGGTTAGAGACACGGTTAGGGTTAGGATTGGACCTAGGGTTAGGGTTATGTTGAGGGCTAGGGTTAGGGAGACGGTTAGAGTTAGGATTGGAAATAGGGTTAGGGTTATGTTGAGGGCTAGGGTTAGAGAGACGGTCAGGGTAAGGATTGGACCTAGGGTTAGGGTTATGTTGAGGGCTAGGGTTAGAGAGACGGTTAGGGTTATGAGTGGACCTAGGGTTAGGGTTATGTTGAGGGGTAGGGTTAGAGAGACGGTCAAGGTTAGGATTGGACCTAGGGTTAGGCTTATTTTGAGGGCTAGGGTTAGAGAGACGGTTAGGGTTAGGATTGGACCTAGGGTTAGGGTTATGTTGAGGACTAGGGTTAGAGAGTCGGTTAGGGTGAGGATTGGACCTAGGGTTAGGGTTATGTTGAGGGCTAGGGTTAGAGAGACGGTTAGGGTTATGAGTGGACCTAGGGTTAGGGTTATGTTGAGGGCTAGGGTTAGAGAGACGGTTAGGGTTAGGATTGGACCTAGGGTTAGGGTTATGTTGAGGGCTAGGGTTAGAGAGACGGTTAGGGTTAGGATTGGACCTAAGGTTAGGGTTATGTTGAGGGCTAGGGTTAGGGAGACGGTAAGGGTTAGGATTGGACCTAGGGTTAGGGTTATGTTGAGGGCTAGGGTTAGAGAGACGGTTAGGGTTAGGATTGGACCTAGGGTTAGGGTTATGTTGAGGGCTAGCATTAGAGAGACGGTTAGGGTGAGTATTGGACCTAGGGTTAGGGTTATGTTGAGGGCTAGGGTTAGAGAGACGGTTAGGGTTATGAGTGGACCTAGGGTTAGGGTTATGTTGAGGGCTAGGGTTAGAGAGACGGTTAGGGTTAGGATTGGACCTAGGGTTAGGGTTATGTTGAGGGCTAGGGTTAGGGAGACGGTAAGGGTTAGGATTGGACCTAAGGTTAGGGTCATGTTGAGGGCTAGGGTTAGAGAGACGGTTAGGTTTAGGATTGGACCTAGGGTTAGGGTTATGTTGAGGGCTAGGGTTAGAGAGACGGTTAGGGTTAGGATTGGACCTAGGGTTAGGGTTATGTTGAGGGCTAGGGTTAGAGAGACGGTTAGGGTTAGGATTGGACCTAGGGTTAGGGTTATGTTGAGGGCTAGGGTTAGAGAGACGGTTAGGGTTAGGATTGGACCTAGGGTTAGGGTTATGTTGAGGGCTAGGGTTAGGGAGACGGTAAGGGTTAGGATTGGACCTAGGGTTAGGGTTATGTTGAGGGCTAGGGTTAGAGAGACGGTTAGGGTTAGGATTGGACCTAGGGTTAGGGTTATGTTGAGGGCTAGGGTTAGAGAGACGGTTAGGGTTAGGATTGGACCTAGGGTTAGGGTTATGTTGAGGGCTAGGGTTAGAGAGACGGTTAGGGTTAGGATTGGACCTAGGGTTAGGGTTATGTTGAGGGCTAGGGTTAGAGAGACGGTTAGGGTTAGGATTGGACCTAGGGTTAGGGTTATGTTGAGGGCTAGGGTTAGAGAGACGGTTAGGGTTAGGATTGGACCTAGGGTTAGGGTTATGTTGAGGGCTAGGGTTAGAGAGACGGTTAGGGTTAGGATTGGACCTAGGGTTAGGGTTATGTTGAGGGCTAGGGTTAGAGAGACGGTTAGGGTTAGGATTGGACCTAGGGTTAGGGTTATGTTGAGGGCTAAGGTTAGAGAGACGGTTAGGGTTATGATTGGACCTAGGGTTTGGGTTATGTTGAGGGCTAGGGTTAGAGAGACGGTTAGGGTTATGATTGGACCTAGGGTTAGGGTTATGTTGAGGGCTAGGGTTAGAGAGACGGTTAGGGTTAGGATTGGACCTAGGGTTAGGGTTATGTTGAGGGCTAGGGTTAGAGAGACGGTTAGGGTTAGGATTGGAAATAGGGTTAGGGTTATGTTGAGGGCTAGGGTTAGAGAGACGGTTAGGGTTAGGATTGGACCTAGGGTTAGGGTTATGTTGAGGGCTAGGGTTAGAGAGACGGTTAGGGTTATGATTGGACGTAGGGTTAGGGTTATGTTGAGGGCTAGGGTTAGAGAGACGGTTAGGGTTAGGATTGGACCTAGGGTTAGGGTTATGTTGAGGGCTAGGGTTAGAGAGACGGTTCGGGTTAGGATTGGACCTAGGGTTAGGGTTATGTTGAGGGCTAGGGTTAGAGAGACGGTTAGGGTTAGGATTGGACCTAGGGTTAGGGTTATGTTGAGGGCTAGGGTTAGAGAGACGGTTAGGGTTATGAGTGGACCTAGGGTTAGGGTTATGTTGAGGGCTAGGGTTAGAGAGACGGTTAGGGTTAGGATTGGACCTAGGGTTAGGGTTATGTTGAGGGCTAGGGTTAGAGAGACGGTTAGGGTTATGATTGGACGTAGGTTTAGGGTTATGTTGAGGGCTAGGGTTAGAGAGACGGTTAGGGTTAGGATTGGACCTAGGGTTAGGGTTATGTTGAGGGCTAGGGTTAGAGAGACGGTTAGGGTTAGGATTGGACCTAGGGTTAAGGTTATGTTGAGGGCTAGGGTTAGAGAGACGGTTAGGGTTAGGATTGGACCTAGGGTTAGGGTTATGTTGAGGGCTAGGGTTAGAGAGACGGTTAGGGTCATGATTGGACCTAGGGTTAGGGTTATGTTGAGGGCTAGGGTTAGAGAGACGGTTAGGGTTAGGATTGGACCTAGGGTTAGGCTTATGTTGAGGGCTAGGGTTAGAGAGACGGTTAGGGTTAGGATTGGACCTAGGGTTAGGGTTATGTTGAGGGCTAGGGTTAGAGAGACGGTTAGGTTGAGGATTGGACCTAGGGTTAGGGTTATGTTGAGGGCTAGGGTTAGAGAGACGGTTAGGGTTATGAGTGGACCTAGAGTTAGGGTTATGTTGAGGGCTAGGGTTAGAGAGACGGTTAGGGTTAGGATTGGACCTAGGGTTAGGGTTATGTTGAGGGCTAGGGTTAGAGAGACGGTTAGGGTTAGGATTGGACCTAGGGTTAGGGTTATGTTGAGGGCTAGGGTTAGAGAGACGGTTAGGGTTAGGATTGGACCTAGGGTTAGGGTTATGTTGAGGGCTAGGGTTAGAGAGACGGTTAGGGTGAGGATTGAACCTAGGGTTAGGGTTATGTTGAGGGCTAGGGTTAGAGAGACGGTTAGGGTTATGAGTGGACCTAGGGTTAGGGTTATGTTGAGGGCTAGGGTTAGAGAGACGGTTAGGGTTAGGATTGGACCTAGGGTTAGGGTTATGTTGAGGGCTAGGGTTAGAGAGACGGTTAGGGTTAGGATTGGACCTAGGGTTAGGGTTATGTTGAGGGCTAGGGTTAGGGAGACGGTAAGGGTTAGGATTGGACCTAGGGTTAGGGTTATGTTGAGGGCTAGGGTTAGAGAGACGGTTAGGGTTAGGATTGGACCTAGGGTTAGGGTTATGTTGAGGGCTAGGGTTAGAGAGACGGTTAGGGTTATGATTGGACCTAGGGTTAGGGTTATGTTGAGGGCTAGGGTTAGAGAGACGGTTAGGGTTAGGATTGGACCTAGGGTTAGGGTTATGTTGAGGGCTAGGGTTAGAGAGACGGTTAGGGTTAGGATTGGACCTAGGGCTAGGGTTATGTTGAGGGCTAGGGTTAGAGAGACGGTTAGGGTTATGATTGGACCTAGGGTTAGGGTTATGTTGAGGGCTAGGGTTAGAGAGACGGTTAGGGTTAGGATTGGACCTAGGGTTAGGGTTATGTTGAGGGCTAGGGTTAGAGAGACGATTAGGGTTAGGATTGGACCTAGGGTTAGGGTTATGTTGAGGGCTAGGGTTAGGGAGACGGTAAGGGTTAGGATTGGACCTAAGGTTAGGGTTATGTTGAGGGCTAGGGTTAGAGAGACGGTTAGGGTTAGGATTGGACCTAGGGTTAGGGTTATGTTGAGGGCTAGGGTTAGAGAGACGGTTAGGGTTAGGATTGGACCTAGGGTTAGGGTTATGTTGAGGGCTAGGGTTAGAGAGACGGTTAGGGTTAGGATTGGACCTAGGGTTAGGGTTATGTTGAGGGCTAGGGTTAGGGAGACGGTAAGGGTTAGGATTGGACCTAAGGTTAGGGTTATGTTGAGGGCTAGGGTTAGAGAGACGGTTAGGGTTAGGATTGGACCTAGGGTTAGGGTTATGTTGAGGGCTAGGGTTAGAGAGACGGTTAGGGTTAGGATTGGACCTAGGGTTAGGGTTATGTTGAGGGCTAGGGTTAGAGAGACGGTTAGGGTTAGGATTGGACCTAGGGTAGGGTTATGTTGAGGGCTAGGGTTAGGGAGACGGTAAGGGTTAGGATTGGACCTAGGGTTAGGGTTATGTTGAGGGCTAGGGTTAGAGAGACGGTTAGGGTTAGGATTGGACCTAGGGTTAGGGTTATGTTGAGGGCTAGGGTTAGAGAGACGGTCAGGGTTAGGATTGGACCTAGGGTTAGGCTTATGTTGAGGGCTAGGGTTAGAGAGACGGTTAGGGTTACGAGTGGACCTAGGGTTAGGGTTATGTTGAGGGCTAGGGTTAGAGAGACGGTCAGGGTTAGGATTGGACCTAGGGTTAGGGTTATGTTGAGGGCTAGGGTTAGAGAGACGGTTAGGGTTAGGATTGGACCTAGGGTTAGGGTTATGTTGAGGGCTAGGGTTAGAGAGACGGTTAGGGTGAGGATTGGACCTAGGGTTAGGGTTATGTTGAGGGCTAGGGTTAGAGAGACGGTTAGGGTTATGAGTGGACCTAGGGTTAGGGTTATGTTGAGGGCTAGGGTTAGAGAGACGGTTAGGGTTAGGATTGGACCTAGGGTTATGGTTATGTTGAGGGCTAGGGTTAGAGAGACGGTTAGGGTTAGGATTGGACCTAGGGTTAGGGTTATGTTGAGGGCTAGGGTTAGGGAGACGGTAAGGGTTAGGATTGGACCTAGGGTTAGGGTTATGTTGAGGGCTAGGGTTAGAGAGACGGTTAGGGTTAGGATTGGACCTAGGGTTAGGGTTATGTTGAGGGCTAGGGTTAGAGAGACGGTTAGGGTGAGTATTGGACCTAGGGTTAGGGTTATGTTGAGGGCTAGGGTTAGAGAGACGGTTAGGGTTAGGATTGGACCTAGGGTTAGGGTTATGTTGAGGGCTAGGGTTAGGGAGACGGTAAGTGTTAGGATTGGACCTAAGGTTAGGGTTATGTTGAGGGCTAGGGTTAGAGAGACGGTTAGGGTTAGGATTGGATCTAGGGTTAGGGTTATGTTGAGGGCTAGGGTTAGAGAGACGGTTAGGGTTAGGATTGGACCTAGGGTTAGGGTTATGTTGAGGGCTAGGGTTAGAGAGACGGTTAGGGTTAGGATTGGACCTAGGGTAGGGTTATGTTGAGGGCTAGGGTTAGGGAGACGGTAAGGGTTAGGATTGGACCTAGGGTTAGGGTTATGTTGAGGGCTAGGGTTAGAGAGACGGTTAGGGTGAGGATTGAACCTAGGGTTAGGGTTATGTTGAGGGCTAGGGTTAGAGAGACGGTTAGGGTTATGAGTGGACCTAGGGTTAGGGTTATGTTGAGGGCTAGGGTTAGAGAGACGGTTAGGGTTAGGATTGGACCTAGGGTTAGGGTTATGTTGAGGGCTAGGGTTAGAGAGACGGTTAGGGTTAGGATTGGACCTAGGGTTAGGGTTATGTTGAGGGCTAGGGTTAGGGAGACGGTAAGGGTTATGATTGGACCTAGGGTTAGGATTATGTTGAGGGCTAGGGTTAGAGAGATGGTTAGGGTTAGGATTGGACCTAGGGTTAGGGTTATGTTGAGGGCTAGGGTTAGAGAGACGGTTAGGGTTATTATTGGACCTAGGGTTAGGGTTATGTTGAGGGCTAGGGTTAGAGAGACGGTTAGGGTTATGAGTGGACCTAGGGTTAGGGTTATGTTGAGGGCTAGGGTTAGAGAGACGGTTAGGGTTAGGATTGGACCTAGGGTTAGGGTTATGTTGAGGGCTAGGGTTAGAGAGACGGTTAGGGTTAGGATTGGACCTAGGGTTAGGGTTATGTTGAGGGCTAGGGTTAGGGAGACGGTAAGGGTTAGGATTGGACCTAGGGTTAGGGTTATGTTGAGGGCTAGGGTTAGAGAGACGGTTAGGGTTAGGATTGGACCTAGGGTTAGGGTTATGTTGAGGGCTAGGGTTAGAGAGACGGTTAGGGTTATGATTGGAGCTAGGGTTAGGGTTATGTTGAGGGCTAGGGTTAGAGAGACGGTTAGGGTTAGGATTGGACCTAGGGTTAGGGTTATGTTGAGGGCTAGGGTTAGAGAGACGGTTAGGGTTAGGATTGGACCTAGGGTTAGGGTTATGTTGAGGGCTAGGGTTAGAGAGACGGTTAGGGTTATGATTGGACCTAGGGCTAGGGTTATGTTGAGGGCTAGGGTTAGAGAGACGGTTAGGGTTATGATTGGACCTAGGGTTAGGGTTATGTTGAGGGCTAGGGTTAGGGAGACGGTAAGGGTTAGGATTGGACCTAAGGTTAGGGTTATGTTGAGGGCTAGGGTTAGAGAGACGGTTAGGGTTAGGATTGGACCTAGGGTTAGGGTTATGTTGAGGGCTAGGGTTAGAGAGACGGTTAGGGTTAGGATTGGACCTAGGGTTAGGGTTATGTTGAGGGCTAGGGTTAGAGAGACGGTTAGGGTTAGGATTGGACCTAGGGTTAGGGTTATGTTGAGGGCTAGGGTTAGAGAGACGGTTAGGGTTAGGATTGGACCTAGGGTTAGGGTTATGTTGAGGGCTAGGGTTAGAGAGATGGTTAGGGTTAGGATTGGACCTAGGGTTAGGGTTATGTTGAGGGCTAGGGTTAGAGAGATGGTTAGGGTTAGGATTGGACCTAGGGTTAGGGTTATGTTGAGGGCTAGGGTTAGAGAGACGGTTAGGGTTATTATTGGACCTAGGGTTAGGGTTATGTTGAGGGCTAGGGTTAGGGAGACGGTAAAGGTTAGGATTGGACCTAGGGTTAGGGTTATGTTGAGGGCTAGGGTTAGAGAGACGGTTAGGGTTAGGATTGGACCTAGGGTTAGGGTTATGTTGAGGGCTAGGGTTAGAGAGACGGTTAGGGTTAGGATTGGACCTAGGGTTAGGGTTATGTTGAGGGCTAGGTTTAGGGAGACGGTAAGGGTTAGGATTGGACCTAGGGTTAGGGTTATGTTGAGGGCTAGGGTTAGAGAGACGGTTAGGGTTATGAGTGGACCTAGGGTTAGGGTTATGTTGAGGGCTAGGGTTAGAGAGACGGTTAGGGTTAGGATTGGACCTAGGGTTAGGGTTATGTTGAGGGCTAGGGTTAGAGAGACGGTTAGGGTCATGATTGGACCTAGGGTTAGGGTTATGTTGAGGGCTAGGGTTCGAGAGACGGTTAGGGTTAGGATTGGACCAAGGGTTAGGGTTATGTTGAGGGCTAGGGTTAGAGAGACGGTTAGGGTCATGATTGGACCTAGGGTTAGGGTTATGTTGAGGGCTAGGGTTAGAGAGACGGTTAGGGTTAGGATTGGACCTAGGGTTTGGGTTATGTTGAGGGCTAGGGTTAGAGAGACGGTTAGGGTTAGGATTGGACCTAGGGTTAGGGTTATGTTGAGGGCTAGGGTTAGAGAGACGGTTAGGGTTTTGAGTGGACCTAGGGATAGGGTTATGTTGAGGGCTAGGGTTAGAGAGACGGTTAGGGTTAGATTTGGACCTAGGGTTAGGGTTATGTTGAGGGCTAGGGTTAGAGAGACGGTTAGGGTTAGGATTGGACCTAGGGTTAGGGTTATGTTGAGGGCTAGGGTTAGAGAGACGGTTAGGGTTAGGATTGGACCTAGGGTTAGGGTTATGTTGAGGGCTAGGGTTAGAGAGACGGTTAGGGTTAGGATTGGACCTAGGGTTAGGGTTATGTTGAGGGCTAGGGTTAGAGAGACGGTTAGGGTTATGATTGGACCTAGGGTTAGGGTTATGTTGAGGGCTAGGGTTAGAGAGACGGTTAGGGTTAGGATTGGACCTAGGGTTAGGGTTATGTTGAGGGCTAGGGTTAGAGAGACGGTTAGGGTTAGGATTGGACCTAGGGTTAGGGTTATGTTGAGGGCTAGGGTTAGAGAGACGGTTAGGGGTAGGATTGGACCTAGGGTTAGGGTTATGTTGAGGGCTAGGGTTAGAGAGACGGTTAGGGTTATGATTGGACCTAGGGTTAGGGTTATGTTGAGGGCTAGGGTTAGAGAGACGGTTAGGGTTAGGATTGGACCTAGGGTTAGGGTTATGTTGAGGGCTAGGGTTAGAGAGACGATTAGGGTTAGGATTGGACCTAGGGTTAGGGTTATGTTGAGGGCTAGGGTTAGGGAGACGGTAAGGGTTAGGATTGGACCTAGGGTTAGGGTTATGTTGAGGGCTAGGGTTAGAGAGACGGTTAGGGTTAGGATTGGACCTAGGGTTAGGGTTATGTTGAGGGCTAGGGTTAGAGAGACGGTTAGGGTCATGATTGGACCTAGGGTTAGGGTTATGTTGAGGGCTAGGGTTCGAGAGACGGTTAGGGTTAGGATTGGACCTAGGGTTAGGGTTATGTTGAGGGCTAGGGTTAGAGAGACGGTTAGGGTCATGATTGGACCTAGGGTTAGGGTTATGTTGAGGGCTAGGGTTAGAGAGACGGTTAGGGTTAGGATTGGACCTAGGGTTAGGGTTATGTTGAGGGCTAGGGTTAGAGAGACGGTTAGGGTTAGGATTGGACCTAGGGTTAGGGTTATGTTGAGGGCTAGGGTTAGAGAGACGGTTAGGGTTAGGATTGGACCTAGGGTTAGGGTTATGTTGAGGGCTAGGGTTAGAGAGACGGTTAGGGTTTTGAGTGGACCTAGGGATAGGGTTATGTTGAGGGCTAGGGTTAGAGAGACGGTTAGGGTTAGGATTGGACCTAGGGTTAGGGTTATGTTGAGGGCTAGGGTTAGAGAGACGGTTAGGGTTAGGATTGGACCTAGGGTTAGGGTTATGTTGAGGGCTAGGGTTAGAGAGACGGTTAGGGTTAGGATTGGACCTAGGGTAGGGTTATGTTGAGGGCTAGGGTTAGAGAGACGGTTAGGGTTAGGATTGGACCTAGGGTTAGGGTTATGTTGAGGGCTAGGGTTAGAGAGACGGTTAGGGTTATGATTGGACCTAGGGTTAGGGTTATGTTGAGGGCTAGGGTTAGAGAGACGGTTAGGGTTAGGATTGGACCTAGGGTTAGGGTTATGTTGAGGGCTAGGGTTAGAGAGACGGTTAGGGTTAGGATTGGACCTAGGGTTAGGGTTATGTTGAGGGCTAGGGTTAGAGAGACGGTTAGGGGTAGGATTGGACCTAGGGTTAGGGTTATGTTGAGGGCTAGGGTTAGAGAGACGGTTAGGGTTATGATTGGACCTAGGGTTAGGGTTATGTTGAGGGCTAGGGTTAGAGAGACGGTTAGGGTTAGGATTGGACCTAGGGTTAGGGTTATGTTGAGGGCTAGGGTTAGAGAGACGGTTAGGGTTAGGATTGGACCTAGGGTTAGGGTTATGTTGAGGGCTAGGGTTAGAGAGACGGTTAGGGTTAGGATTGGAAATAGGGTTAGGGTTATGTTGAGGGCTAGGGTTAGAGAGACGGTTAGGGTTATGATTGGACCTAGGGTTAGGGTTATGTTGAGGGCTAGGGTTAGAGAGACGGTTAGGGTTAGGATTGGACCTAGGGTTAGGGTTATGTTGAGGGCTAGGGTTAGAGAGACGGTTAGGGTTAGGATTGGACCTAGGGTTAGGGTTATGTTGAGGGCTAGGGTTAGAGAGACGGTTAGGGTTAGGATTGGACCTAGGGTTAGGGTTATGTTGAGGGCTAGGGTTAGAGAGACGGTTAGGGTTAGGATTGGACCTAGGGTTAGGGTTATGTTGAGGGCTAGGGTTAGGGAGACGGTAAGGGTTAGGATTAGACCTAGGGTTAGGGTTATGTTGAGGGCTAGGGTTAGAGAGACGGTTAGGGTTATGATTGGACCTAGGGTTAGGGTTATGTTGAGGGCTAGGGTTAGAGACACGGTTAGGGTTAGGATTGGACCTAGGGTTAGGGTTATGTTGAGGGCAAGGGTTAGAGAGACGGTTAGGGTTAGGATTGGACCTAGGGTTAGGGTTACGTTGACGGCTAGGCTTAGAGAGACTGTTAGGGTTAGGATTGGACCTAGGGTTAGGGTTATGTTGAGGGCTAGGGTTAGAGAGACGGTTAGGGTTATGATTGGACCTAGGGTTAGGGTTATGTTGAGGGCTGGGGTTAGGGAGACGATAAGGGTTAGGATTGGACCTAGGGTTAGGGTTAGGTTGAGGGCTAGGGTTAGAGAGACGGTTAGGGTTAGGATTGGACCTAGGGTTAGGGTTATGTTGAGGGCTAGGGTTAGAGAGACGGTTAGGGTGAGGATTAGACCTAGGGTTAGGGTTATGTTGAGGGCTAGGGTTAGAGAGACGGTTAGGGTTATGAGTGGACCTAGGGTTAGGGTTACGTTGAGGGCTAGGGTTAGAGAGACGGTTAGGGTTAGGATTGGACCTAGGGTTAGGGTTATGTTGAGGGCTAGGGGTAGAGAGACGGTTAGGGTTATGATTGGACCTAGGGTTAGGGTTATGTTGAGGGCTAGGGTTAGAGAGACGGTTAGGGTTATGATTGGACCTAGGGTTAGGGTTATGTTGAGGGCTAGGGTTAGAGAGACGGTTAGGGTTAGGATTGGACCTAGGGTTAGGGTTATGTTGAGGGCTAGGGTTAGAGAGACGATTAGGGTTAGGATTGGACCTAGGGTTAGGGTTATGTTGAGGGCTAGGGTTAGGGAGACGGTAAGGGTTAGGATTGGACCTAAGGTTAGGGTTATGTTGAGGGCTAGGGTTAGAGAGACGGTTAGGGTTAGGATTGGACCTAGGGTTAGGGTTATGTTGAGGGATAGGGTTAGAGAGACGGTTAGGGTTAGGATTGGACCTAGGGTTAGGGTTATGTTGAGGGCTAGGGTTAGAGAGACGGTTAGGGTTAGGATTGGACCTAGGGTTAGGGTTATGTTGAGGGCTAGGGTTAGGGAGACGGTAAGGGTTAGGATTGGACCTAGGGTTAGGGTTATGTTGAGGGCTAGGGTTAGAGAGATGGTTAGGGTTAGGATTGGACCTAGGGTTAGGGTTATGTTGAGGGCTAGGGTTAGAGAGACGGTTAGGGTTATTATTGGACCTAGGGTTAGGGTTATGTTGAGGGCTAGGGTTAGGGAGACGGTAAGGGTTAGGATTGGACCTAGGATTAGGGTTATGTTGAGGGCTAGGGTTAGAGAGACGGTTAGGGTTAGGATTGGACCTAGGGTTAGGGTTATGTTGAGGGCTAGGGTTAGAGAGACGGTTAGGGTTAGGATTGGACCTAGGGTTAGGGTTATGTTGAGGGCTAGGGTTAGAGAGACGGTTAGGGTTAGGATTGGACCTAGGGTTAGGGTTATGTTGAGGGCTAGGGTTAGGGAGACGGTAAGGGTTAGGATTAGACCTAGGGTTAGGGTTATGTTGAGGGCTAGGGTTAGAGAGACGGTTAGGGTTATGATTGGACCTAGGGTTAGGGTTATGTTGAGGGCTAGGGTTAGAGACACGGTTAGGGTTAGGATTGGACCTAGGGTTAGGGTTATGTTGAGGGCAAGGGTTAGAGAGACGGTTAGGGTTAGGATTGGACCTAGGGTTAGGGTTACGTTGACGGCTAGGCTTAGAGAGACTGTTAGGGTTAGGATTGGACCTAGGGTTAGGGTTATGTTGAGGGCTAGGGTTAGAGAGACGGTTAGGGTTATGATTGGACCTAGGGTTAGGGTTATGTTGAGGGCTGGGGTTAGGGAGACGATAAGGGTTAGGATTGGACCTAGGGTTAGGGTTAGGTTGAGGGCTAGGGTTAGAGAGACGGTTAGGGTTAGGATTGGACCTAGGGTTAGGGTTATGTTGAGGGCTAGGGTTAGAGAGACGGTTAGGGTGAGGATTAGACCTAGGGTTAGGGTTATGTTGAGGGCTAGGGTTAGAGAGACGGTTAGGGTTATGAGTGGACCTAGGGTTAGGGTTACGTTGAGGGCTAGGGTTAGAGAGACGGTTAGGGTTAGGATTGGACCTAGGGTTAGGGTTATGTTGAGGGCTAGGGGTAGAGAGACGGTTAGGGTTATGATTGGACCTAGGGTTAGGGTTATGTTGAGGGCTAGGGTTAGAGAGACGGTTAGGGTTATGATTGGACCTAGGGTTAGGGTTATGTTGAGGGCTAGGGTTAGAGAGACGGTTAGGGTTAGGATTGGACCTAGGGTTAGGGTTATGTTGAGGGCTAGGGTTAGAGAGACGATTAGGGTTAGGATTGGACCTAGGGTTAGGGTTATGTTGAGGGCTAGGGTTAGGGAGACGGTAAGGGTTAGGATTGGACCTAAGGTTAGGGTTATGTTGAGGGCTAGGGTTAGAGAGACGGTTAGGGTTAGGATTGGACCTAGGGTTAGGGTTATGTTGAGGGATAGGGTTAGAGAGACGGTTAGGGTTAGGATTGGACCTAGGGTTAGGGTTATGTTGAGGGCTAGGGTTAGAGAGACGGTTAGGGTTAGGATTGGACCTAGGGTTAGGGTTATGTTGAGGGCTAGGGTTAGGGAGACGGTAAGGGTTAGGATTGGACCTAGGGTTAGGGTTATGTTGAGGGCTAGAGTTAGAGAGACGGTTAGGGTTAGGATTGGACCTAGGGTTAGGGTTATGTTGAGGGCTAGGGTTAGAGAGACGGTTAGGGTTAGGATTGGACCTAGGGTTAGGGTTATGTTGAGGGCTAGGGTTAGAGAGATGGTTAGGGTTAGGATTGGACCTAGGGTTAGGGTTATGTTGAGGGCTAGGGTTAGAGAGACGGTTAGGGTTATTATTGGACCTAGGGTTAGGGTTATGTTGAGGGCTAGGGTTAGGGAGACGGTAAGGGTTAGGATTGGACCTAGGATTAGGGTTATGTTGAGGGCTAGGGTTAGAGAGACGGTTAGGGTTAGGATTGGACCTAGGGTTAGGGTTATGTTGAGGGCTAGGGTTAGAGAGACGGTTAGGGTTAGGATTGGACCTAGGGTTAGGGTTATGTTGAGGGCTAGGTTTAGGGAGACGGTAAGGGTTAGGATTGGACCTAGGGTTAGGGTTATGTTGAGGGCTAGGGTTAGAGAGACGGTTAGGGTTAGGATTGGACCTAGGGTTAGGGTTATGTTGAGGGCTAGGGTTAGAGAGACGGTTAGGGTTATGATTGGACCACGGTTAGGGTTATGTTGAGGGCTAGGGTTAGGGAGACGGTAATGGTTAGGATTGGACCTAGGGTTAGGGTTATGTTGAGGGCTAGGGTTAGAGAGACGGTTAGGGTTAGGTTTGGACCTAGGGTTAGGGTTATGTTGAGGGCTAGGGTTAGAGAGACGGTTAGGGTTAGGATTGGACCTAGGGTTAGGGTTATGTTGAGGGCTAGGTTTAGGGAGACGGTAAGGGTTAGGATTAGACCTAGGGTTAGGGTTATGTTGAGGGCTAGGGTTAGAGAGACGGTTAGGGTTATGATTGGACCTAGGGTTAGGGTTATGTTGAGGGCTAGGGTTAGAGACACGTTTAGGGTTAGGATTGGACCTAGGGTTAGGGTTATGTAGAGGGCTAGGGTTAGAGAGACGGTTAGGGTTAGGATTGGACCTAGGGTTAGGGTTACGTTGACGGCTAGGCTTAGAGAGACGGTTAGGGTTAGGATTGGACCTAGGGTTAGGGTTATGTTGAGGGCTAGGGTTAGAGAGACGGTTAGGGTTATGATTGGACCTAGGGTTAGGGTTATGTTGAGGGCTGGGGTTAGGGAGACGATAAGGGTTAGGATTGGACCTAGGGTTAGGGTTAGGTTGAGGGCTAGGGTTAGAGAGACGGTTAGGGTTAGGATTGGACCTAGGGTTAGGGTTATGTTGAGGGCTAGGGTTAGAGAGACGGTTAGAGTTAGGATTGGAAATAGGGTTAGGGTTATGTTGAGGGCTAGGGTTAAAGAGACGGTTAGGGTTAGGATTGGACCTAGGGTTAGGGTTATGTTGAGGGCTAGGGTTAGAGAGACGGTTAGGGTTATGATTGGACGTAGGGTTAGGGTTATGTTGAGGGCTAGGGTTAGAGAGACGGTTAGGGTTAGGATTGGACCTAGGGTTAGGCTTATGTTGAGGGCTAGGGTTAGAGAGACGGTTAGGGTTAGGATTGGACCTAGGGTTAGGGTTATGTTGAGGGCTAGGTTTAGGGAGACGGTAAGGGTTAGGATTGGACCTAGGGTTAGGGTTATGTTGAGGGCTAGGGTTAGAGATACGGTTAGGGTTAGGATTGGACCTAGGGTTAGGGTTATGTTGAGGGCTACGGTTAGAGAGACGGTTAGGGTTATGATTGGACCTAGGGTTAGGGTTATGTTGAGGGCTAGGGTTAGAGAGACGGTTAGGGTTAGGATTGGACCTAGGGTTAGGGTTATGTTGAGGGCTACGGTTAGAGAGACGGTTAGGGTTATGATTGGACCTAGGGTTAGGGTTATGTTGAGGGCTAGGGTTAGAGAGACGGTTAGGGTTAGGATTGGACCTAGGGTTAGGGTTATGTTGAGGGCTAGGGTTAGAGAGACGGTTAGGGTTAGGATTGGACCTAGGGTTAGGGTTATGTTGAGGGCTAGGGTTAGGGAGACGGTAAGGGTTAGGATTGGACCTAGGGTTAGGGTTATGTTGAGGGCTAGGGTTACAGAGACGGTTAGGGTTAGGATTGGACCTAGGGTTAGGGTTATGTTGAGGGCTAGGGTTAGAGTGACGGTTAGGGTTAGGATTGGACCTAGGGTTAGGGTTATGTTGAGGGCTAGGGTTAGAGAGACGGTTAGGGTTATGATTGGACCTAGGGTTAGGGTTATGTTGAGGGCTAGGGTTAGGGATACGGTAAGGGTTAGGATTGGACCTAGGGTTAGGGTTATGTTGAGAGCTAGGGTTAGAGAGACGGTTAGGGTTAGGATTGGACCTAGGGTTAGGGTTATGTTGAGGGCTAGGGTTAGAGAGACGGTTAGGGTTATGATTGGACGTAGGGTTAGGGTTATGTTGAGGGCTAGGGTTAGAGAGACGGTTAGGGTTAGGATTGGACCTAGGGTTAGGGTTATGTTGAGGGCTAGGGTTAGAGAGACGGTTAGGGTTAGGATTGGACCTAGGGTTAGGGTTATGTTGAGGGCTAGGGTTAGGGAGACGGTAAGGGTTAGGATTGGACCTAGGGTTAGGGTTATGTTGAGGGCTAGGGTTAGAGAGACGGTTAGGATTAGGATTGGACCTAGGGTTAGGGTAATGTTGAGGGCTAGGGTTAGAGAGACGGTTAGGGTTAGGATTGGACCTAGGGTTAGGGTTATGTTGAGGGCTAGGGTTAGAGAGACGGTTAGGGTTAGGATTGGACCTAGGGTTAGGGTTATGTTGAGGGCTAGGGTTAGAGAGACGGTTAGGGTTAGGATTGGACCTAGGGTTAGGGTTACGTTGAGGGCTAGGGTTAGGGAGACGGTAAGGGTTAGGATGGGACCTAGGGTTAGGGTTATCTTGATTGCTAGGGTTAGAGAGACGGTTAGGCTTAGGATTGGACCTAGGGTTAGGGTTATGTTGAGGGCTAGGGTTAGGGAGACGGTAAGGGTTAGGATTGGACCTAGGGTTAGGGTTATGTTGAGGGCTAGGGTTAGAGAGACGGTTAGGGTTAGGATTGGACCTAGGGTTAGGGTTATGTTGAGGGCTAGGGTTAGAGAGACGGTTAGGGTTAGGATTGGACCTAGGGTTAGGGTTATGTTGAGGGCTAGGGTTAGAGAGACGGTTAGGGTTATGATTGGACGTAGGGTTAGGGTTATGTTGAGTGCTAGGGTTAGAGAGACGGTTAGGGTTAGGATTGGACCTAGGGTTAGGGTTATGTTGAGGGCTAGGGTTAGAGAGACGGTTAGGGTTAGGATTGGACCTAGGGTTAGGGTTATGTTGAGGGCTAGGGTTAGAGAGACGGTTAGGGTTAGGATTGGACCTAGGGTTAGGGTTATGTTGAGGGCTAGGGTTAGAGAGACGGTTAGGGTTAGGATTGGACCTAGGGTTAGGGTTATGTTGAGGGCTAGGGTTAGAGAGACGGTTAGGGTTAGGATTGGACCTAGGGTTAGGGTTATGTTGAGGGCTAGGGTTAGAGAGACGGTTAGGGTTAGGATTGGACCTAGGGTTAGGGTTATGTTGAGGGCTAGGGTTAGAGAGACGGTAAGGGTTAGGATTGGACCTAGGGTTAGCGTTATGTTGAGGGCTAGGGTTAGAGAGACGGTTAGGGTTAGGATTGGACCTAGGGTTAGGGTTATGTTGATTGCTAGGGTTAGAGAGACGGTTAGGGTTAGGATTGGACCTAGGGTTAGGGTTATGTTGAGGGCTAGGGTTAGAGAGACGGTTAGGGTTAGGATTGGACCTAGGGTTAGGGTTATGTTGAGGGCTAGGGTTAGAGAGACGGTTAGGGTTATGATTGGACGTAGGGTTAGGGTTATGTTGAGGGCTAGGGTTAGAGAGACGGTTAGGGTTATGATTGGACCTAGGGTTAGGGTTATGTTGAGGGCTAGGGTTAGGGAGACGGTAAGGGTTATGATTGGACCTAGGGTTAGGGTTATGTTGAGGGCTAGGGTTAGAGAGACGGTTAGGGTTAGGTTTGGACCTAGGGTTAGGGTTATGTTGAGGGCTAGGGTTAGAGAGACGGTTAGGGTTAGGATTGGACCTAGGGTTAGGGTTATGTTGAGGGCTAGGGTTAGGGAGACGGTAAGGGTTAGGATTGGACCTAGGGTTAGGGTTATGTTGAGGGCTAGGGTTAGGGAGACGGTAAGGGTTAGGATTGGATCTAGGGTTAGGGTTATGTTGAGGGCTAGGGTTAGAGAGACGGTTAGGGTTATGATTGGACCTAGGGTTAGGGTTATGTTGAGGGCTAGGGTTAGAGAGACGGTTAGGGTTAGGATTGGGCCTAGGGTTAGGGTTATGTTGAGGGCTAGGTTTAGAGAGACGGTTAGGGTTATGATTGGACCTAGGGTTAGGGTTATTTTGAGGGCTGGGGTTAGGGAGAGGATAAGGGTTAGGATTGGACCTAGGGTTAGGGTTATGTTGAGGGCTAGGGTTAGAGAGACGGTTAGGGTTAGGATTGGACCTAGGGTTAGGGTTATGTTGAGGGCTAGGGTTAGAGAGACGGTTAGGGTTAGGATTGGACCTAGGGTTAGGGTTATGTTGAAGGCTAGGGTTAGGGAGACGGTAAGGGTTAGGATTGGACCTAGGTTTAGGGTTATGTTGAGGGCTAGGGTTAGAGAGACGGTTAGGGTTAGGATTGGACCTAGGGTTAGGGTTATGTTGAGGGGTAGGGTTAGAGAGACGGTTAGGGTTAGGATTGGACCTAGGGTTAGGGTTATGTTGAGGGCTAGGGTTAGAGAGACGGTTAGGGTTATGATTGGACGTAGGGTTAGGGTTATGTTGAGTGCTAGGGTTAGAGAGACGGTTAGGGTTAGGATTGGACCTAGGGTTAGGGTTATGTTGAGGGCTAGGGTTAGAGAGACGGTTAGGGTTAGGATTGGACCTAGGGTTAGGGTTATGTTGAGGGCTAGGGTTAGAGAGACGGTTAGGGTTAGGATTGGACCTAGGGTTAGGGTTATGTTGAGGGCTAGGGTTAGAGAGACGGTTAGGGTTAGGATTGGACCTAGGGTTAGGGTTATGTTGAGGGCTAGGGTTAGAGAGACGGTTAGGGTTATGATTGGACCTAGGGTTAGGGTTATGTTGAGGGCTAGGTTTAGGGAGACGGTAAGGGTTAGGATTGGACCTAGGGTTAGGGTTATGTTGAGGGCTAGGGTTAGAGATACGGTTAGGGTTAGGATTGGACCTAGGGTTAGGGTCATGTTGAGGGCTAGGGTTAGAGAGACGGTTAGGGTTAGGATTGGACCTAGGGTTAGGGTTATGTTGAGGGCTAGGGTTAGAGAGACGGTTAGGGTTAGGATTGGACCTAGGGTTAGGGTTATGTTGAGGGCTAGGGTTAGAGAGACGGTTAGGGTTAGGATTGGACCTAGGGTTAGGGTTATGTTGAGGGCTAGGGTTAGAGAGACGGTTAGGGTTAGGATTGGACCTAGGGTTAGGGTTATGTTGACGGCTAGGCTTAGAGAGACGGTTAGGGTTAGGATTGGACCTAGGGTTAGGGTTACGTTGAGGGCTAGGGTTAGAGAGACGGTTAGGGTTATGATTGGACCTAGGGTTAGGGTTATGTTGAGGGCTGGGGTTAGGGAGACGATAAGGGTTAGGATTGGACCTAGGGTTAGGGTTATGTTGAGGGCTAGGGTTAGAGAGACGGTTAGGGTTATGATTGGACCTAGGGTTAGGGTTATGTTGAGGGCTAGGGTTAGAGAGACGGTTAGGGTTATGATTGGACCTAGGGTTAGGGTTACGTTGAGGGCTAGGGTTAGAGAGACGGTTAGGGTTAGGATTGGACCTAGGGTTAGGGTTATGTTGAGGGCTAGGGTTAGAGAGACGGTTAGGGTTAGGATTGGACCTAGGGTTAGGGTTATGTTGAGGGCTAGCGTTAGAGAGACGGTTAGGGTTAGGATTGGACCTAGGGTTAGGGTTATGTTGAGGGCTAGGGTTAGAGAGACGGTTAGGGTTATGATTGGACCTAGGGTTAGGGTTATGTTGAGGGCAAGGTTTAGGGAGACGGTAAGGGTTAGGATTGGACCTAGGGTTAGGGTTATGTTGAGGGCTAGGGTTAGAGATACGGTTAGGGTTAGGATTATACCTAGGGTTAGGGTTATGTTGAGGGCTACGGTTAGAGAGACGGTTAGGGTTATGATTGGACCTAGGGTTAGGGTTATGTTGAAGGCTAGGGTTAGAGAGACGGTTAGGGTTAGGATTGGACCTAGGGTTAGGGTTATGTTGAGGGCTACGGTTAGAGAGACGGTTAGGGTTACGATTGGACCTAGGGTTAGGGTTATGTTGAGGGCTAGGGTTAGAGAGACGGTTAGGGTTAGGATTGGACCTAGGGTTAGGGTTATGTTGAGGGCTAGGGTTAGAGAGACGGTTAGGGTTAGGATTGGACCTAGGGTTAGGGTTATGTTGAGGGCTAGGGTTAGGGAGACGGTAAGGGTTAGGATTGGACCTAGGGTTAGGGTTATGTTGAGGGCTAGGGTTACAGAGACGGTTAGGGTTAGGATTGGACCTAGGGTTAGGGTTATGTTGAGGGCTAGGGTTAGAGTGACGGTTAGGGTTAGGATTGGACCTAGGGTTAGGGTTATGTTGAGGGCTAGGGTTAGAGAGACGGTTAGGGTTATGATTGGACCTAGGGTTAGGGTTATGTTGAGGGCTACGGTTAGGGAGACGGTAAGGGTTAGGATTGGACCTAGGGTTAGGGTTATGTTGAGGGCTAGGGTTAGAGAGACGGTTAGGGTTAGGATTGCACCTAGGGTTAGGGTTATGTTGAGGGCTAGGGTTAGAGAGACGGTTAGGGTTAGGATTGGACCTAGGGTTAGGGTTATGTTGAGGGCTAGGGTTAGAGAGACGGTTAGGGTTAGGATTGGACCTAGGGTTAGGGTTATGTTGAGGGCTAGGGTTAGAGAGACGGTTAGGGTTAGGATTGGACCTAGGGTTAGGGTTATGTTGAGGGCTAGGGTTAGAGAGACGGTTAGGTTTAGGATTGGACCTAGGGTTAGGGTTATGTTGAGGGCTACGGTTAGAGAGACGGTTAGGGTTAGGATTGGACCTAGGGTTAGGGTTATCTTGAGGGCTAGGGTTAGAGAGACGGTTAGGGTTAGGATTGGACCTAGGGTTAGGGTTATGTTGAGGGCTACGGTTAGAGAGACGGTTAGGGTTAGGATTGGACCTAGGGTTAGGGTTATGTTGAGGGCTAGGGTTAGAGAGACGGTTAGGGTTAGGATTGGACCTAGGGTTAGGGTTATGTTGAGGGCTAGGGTTAGGGAGACGGTAAGGGTTAGGATTGGACCTAGGGTTAGGGTTATGTTGAGGGCTAGGGTTAGAGAGACGGTTAGGGTTAGGATTGGACCTAGGGTTAGGGTTACGTTGAGGGCTAGGGTTAGAGAGACGGTTAGGGTTATGATTGGACCTAGGGTTAGGGTTATGTTGAGGGCTGGGGTTAGGGAGACGATAAGGGTTAGGATTGGACCTAGGGTTAGGGTTATGTTGAGGGCTAAGGTTAGAGAGACGGTTAGGGTTATGATTGGACCTAGGGTTAGGGTTATGTTGAGGGCTAGGGTTAGAGAGACGGTTAGGGTTATGATTGGACCTAGGGTTAGGGTTACGTTGAGGGCTAGGGTTAGAGAGACGGTTAGGGTTATGATTGGACCTAGGGTTAGGGTTATGTTGAGGGCTGGGGTTAGGGAGACGATAAGGGTTAGGATTGGACCTAGGTTTAGGGTTATGTTGAGGGCTAGGGTTAGAGAGACGGTTAGGGTTAGGATTGGACCTAGGGTTAGGGTTATGTTGAGGGCTAGGTTTAGAGAGACGGTTAGGGTTAGGATTGGACCTAGGGTTAGGGTTATGTTGAGGGCTAGGGTTAGAGAGACGGTTAGGGTTAGGATTGGACCTAGGGTTAGGGTTATGTTGAGGGCTAGGGTTAGAGAGACGGTTAGGGTTAGGATTGGACCTAGGGTTAGGGTTATGTTGAGGGCTAGGGTTAGAGAGACGGTTAGGGTTAGGATTGGACCTAGGGTTAGGGTTATGTTGAGGGCTAGGGTTAGAGAGACGGTTAGGGTTAGGATTGGACCTAGGGTTAGGGTTATGTTGAGGGCTAGGGTTAGAGAGACGGTTAGGGTTATGATTGGACCTAGGGTTAGGGTTATGTTGAGGGCTAGGGTTAGAGAGACGGTTAGGGTTAGGATTGGACCTAGGGTTAGGGTTATGTTGAGGGCTAGGGTTGGAGAGACGGTTAGGGTTAGGATTGGACCTAGGGTTAGGGTTATGTTGAGGGCTAGGTTTAGAGAGACGGTTAGGGTTAGGATTGGACCTAGGGTTAGGGTTATGTTGAGGGCTAGGGTTAGAGAGACAGTTAGGGTTAGGATTGGACCTAGGGTTAGGGTTATGTTGAGGGCTAGGGTTAGAGAGACGGTTAGGGTCATGATTGGACCTAGGGTTAGGGTTATGTTGAGGGCTAGGGTTAGAGAGACGGTTAGGGTTAGGATTAGACCTAGGGTTAGGGTTATGTTGAGGGCTAGGGTTAGAGAGACGGTTAGGGTTATGAGTGGACCTAGGGTTAGGGTTATGTTGAGGGCTAGGGTTAGAGAGACGGTTAGGGTTAGGATTGGACCTAGGGTTAGGGTTATGTTGAGGGCTAGGGTTAGAAAGACGGTTAGGGTTAGGATTGGACCTAGGTTTAGGGTTATGTTGAGTGCTAGGGTTAGAGAGACGGTTAGGGTTAGGATTGGACCTAGGGTTAGGGTTATGTTGAGGGCTAGGGTTAGAGAGACGGTTAGGGTTAGGATTGGACCTAGGGTTAGGGTTATGTTGAGGGCTAGGTTTAGAGAGACGGTTAGGGTTAGGATTGGACCTAGGGATAGCGTTATGTTAACGGTTAGGGTTAGAGAGACGGTTAGGGTTAGGATTGGACCTAGGGTTAGGGTTATGTTGAGGGCTAGGGTTAGAGAGACGGTTAGGGTTAGGATTGGATCTAGGGTTAGGGTTATGTTGAGGGCTAGGGTTAGAGAGACGGTTAGGGTTAGGATTGGACCTAGGGTTAGGGTTATGTTGAGGGCTAGGGTTAGAGAGACGGTTAGGGTTAGGATTGGACCTAGGGTTAGGGTTATGTTGAGGGCTAGGGTTAGAGAGACAGTCAGGGTTAGGATTGGACCTAGGGTTAGGGTTATGTTGAGGGCTAGGGTTAGAGAGACGGTTAGGGTTAGGATTTGACCTAGGGTTAGGGTTATGTTGAGGGCTAGGGTTAGAGAGATGGTTAGGGTTAGGATTGGACACAGGGTTAGGGTTATGTTGAGGGCTAGGGTTAGAGAGACGGTAAGGGTTAGGATTGGACCTAGGGTTAGGGTCATGTTGAGGGCTAGGGTTAGAGAGACGGTTAGGGTTAGGATTGGACCTAGGGTTAGGGTTATGTTGAGGGCTAGGGTTAGAGAGACGGTTAGGGTTAGGATTGGACCTAGGGTTAGGGTTATGTTGAGGGCTAGGGTTGGAGAGACGGTAAGGGTTAGGATTGGACCTAGGGTTAGGGTTATGTTGAGGGCTAGGGCTAGAGAGACGATTAGGGTTAGGATTGGACCTAGGGTTAGGGTATTGTTGAGGGCTAAGTTTGGAGAGACGGTCAGGGTTTGTATTGGAGCTAGGGTTAGGGTTATGTTGAGGGCTAGGGTTAGAGAGATGGTTAGGGTTCGGATTGGACCTAGGGTTAGGATTATGTTGAGGGCTAGGGTTAGAGAGACGGTTAGGGTTAGGATTGGACCTAGGGTTAGGGTTATGTTGACGGCTAGGGTTAGAGAGATGGTTAGGGTTACGATTGGACCTAGGGTTAGGGTTATGTTGACGGCTAAGGTTAGAGAGATGGTTAGGGTTACTATTGGACCTAGGGTTAGGGTTATGTTGAGGGCTAGGGTTAGAGAGACGGTTAGGGTGAGGATTGGACCTAGGGTTAGGGTTATGTTGAGGGCTAGGGTTAGAGAGACGGTTAGGGTTAGGATTTGACCTAGGGTTAGGGTTATGTTGAGGGCTAGGGTTAGAGAGACGGTTAGGGTTAGGATTGGACCTAGGGTCAGGGTTATGTTGAGGGCTAGGGTTAGAGAGACGGTTAGGGTTAGGATTGGAGCTAGGGTTAGGGTTATGTTTAGGGCTAGAGTTAGAGAGACGGTTAGGGTTAGGATTGGACCTAGGGTTAGGGTTATGTTCAGGGCTAGGGTTACAGAGACGGTTAGGGTTAGGATTGGACCTAGGGTTAGGGTTATGTTGAAGGCTAGGGTTAGAGAGACGGTTAGGGTTAGGATTGGACCTACGGTTAGGGTTATGTTGAAGACTAGGGTTAGAGAGACGGTTAGGGTTAGGATTGGACCTAGGGTTAGGGTTATTTTGAGGGCTAGGGTTAGAGAGACGGTTAGGGTTATGATTGGACCTAGGGTTAGGGTTATGTTGAGGGCTAGGGTTAGAGAGACGGTTAGGGTTAGGATTGGACCTAGGGTTAGGGTTATATTGAGGGCTAGGGTTAGAGAGACGGTTAGGGTTAGGATTGGACCTAGGGTTAGGGTCATGTTGAGGGCTAGGGTTAGAGAGACGGTTAGGGTTAGGATTGGACCTAGGGTTAGGGTTATGTTGAGGGCTAGGGTTAGGGAGACGGTTAGGGTGAGGATTGGACCTAGGGTTAGGGTTATGTTGAGGGCTAGGTTTAGAGAGACGGTTAGGGTGAGGATTGGACCTAGGGTTAGGGTTATGTTGAGGGCTAGGGTTAGAGAGATGGTTAGGGTTATGAGTGGACCTAGGGTTAGGGTTATGTTGAGGGCTAGGGTTAGAGAGACGGTTAGGGTTAGGATTGGACCTAGGGTTAGGGTTATGTTGAGGGCTAGGGTTAGAGAGACGGTTAGGGTTAGGATTGGACCTAGGGTTAGGGTTATGTTGAGGGCTAGGGTTAGGGAGACGGTAAGGGTTAGGATTGGACCTAAGGTTAGGGTTATGTTGAGGGCTAAGGTTAGAGAGACGGTTAGGGTTAGGATTGGACCTAGGGTTAGGGTTATGTTGAGGGCTAGGGTTAGAGAGACGGTTAGGGTTAGGATTGGACCTAGGGTTAGGGTTATGTTGAGGGCTAGGGTTAGGGAGACGGTAAGGGTTAGGATTGGACCTAGGGTTAGGGTTATGTTGAGGGCTAGGGTTAGAGAGACGGTTAGGGTTAGGATTGGACCTAGGGTTAGGGTTATGTTGAGGGCTAGGGTTAGAGAGACGGTTAGGGTTAGGATTGGACCTAGGGTTAGGGTTATGTTGAGGGCTAGGTTTAGAGAGACGGTTAGGGTTAGGATTGGACCTAGGGTTAGGGTTATGTTGAGGGCTAGGGTTAGAGAGACGGTTAGGGTTAGGATTGGACCTAGGGTTAGGGTTATGTTGAGGGCTAGGGTTAGAGAGACGGTTAGGGTTAGGATTGGACCTAGGGTTAGGGTTATGTTGAGGGCTAGGGTTAGAGAGACGGTTAGGGTTATGATTGGACCTAGGGTTAGGGTTATGTTGAGGGCTAGGGTTAGAGAGATGGTTAGGCTTAGGATTGGACCTAGGGTTAGGGTTATGTTTAGGGCTAGAGTTAGAGAGACGGTTAGGGTTAGGATTGGACCTAGGGTTAGGGTTATGTTCAGGGCTAGGGTTACAGAGACGGTTAGGGTTAGGATTGGACCTAGGGTTAGGGTTATGTTGAAGGCTAGGGTTAGAGAGACGGTTAGGGTTAGGATTGGTCCTAGGGTTAGGGTTATGTTGAAGGCTAGGGTTAGAGAGACGGTTAGGGTTAGGATTGGACCTAGGGTTAGGATTATGTTGAGGGCTAGGGTTAGAGAGACGGTTAGGGTTATGATTGGACCTAGGGTTAGGGTTATGTTGAGGGCTAGGGTTAGAGAGACGGTTAGGGTTAGGATTGGACCTAGGGTTAGGGTTATATTGAGGGCTAGGGTTAGAGAGACGGTTAGGGTTAGGATTGGACCTAGGGTTAGGGTCATGTTGAGGGCTAGGGTTAGAGAGACGGTTAGGGTTAGGATTGGACCTAGGGTTAGGGTTATGTTGAGGGCTAGGGTTAGAGAGACGGTTAGGGTTAGGATTGGACCTAGGGTTAGGGTTATGTTGAGGGCTAGGGTTGGAGAGACGGTAAGGGTTAGGATTGGACCTAGGGTTAGGGTTATGTTGAGGGCTAGGGTTAGAGAGACGATTAGGGTTAGGATTGGACCTAGGGTTAGGGTTTTGTTGAGGGCTAAGTTTGGAGAGACGGTCAGGGTTTGTATTGGAGCTAGGGTTAGGGTTATGTTGAGGGCTAGGGTTAGAGAGATGGTTAGGGTTCGGATTGGACCTAGGGTTAGGATTATGTTGAGGGCTAGGGTTAGAGAGACGGTTAGGGTTAGGATTGGACCTAGGGTTAGGGTTATGTTGACGGCTAGGGTTAGAGAGATGGTTAGGGTTACGATTGGACCTAGGGTTAGGGTTATGTTGACGGCTAGGGTTAGAGAGATGGTTAGGGTTACTATTGGACCTAGGGTTAGGGTTATGTTGAGGGCTAGGGTTAGAGAGACGGTTAGGGTGAGGATTGGACCTAGGGTTAGGGTTATGTTGAGGGCTAGGGTTAGAGAGACGGTTAGGGTTAGGATTTGACCTAGGGTCAGGGTTATGTTGAGGGCTAGGGTTAGAGAGACGGTTAGGGTTAGGATTGGACCTAGGGTTAGGGTTATGTTTAGGGCTAGAGTTAGAGAGACGGTTAGGGTTAGGATTGGACCTAGGGTTAGGGTTATGTTCAGGGCTAGGGTTACAGAGACGGTTAGGGTTAGGATTGGACCTAGGGTTAGGGTTATGTTGAAGGCTAGGGTTAGAGAGACGGTTAGGGTTAGGATTGGACCTAGGGTTAGGGTTATGTTGAAGACTAGGGTTAGAGAGACGGTTAGGGTTAGGATTGGACCTAGGGTTAGGGTTATGTTGAGGGCTAGGGTTAGAGAGACGGTTAGGGTTATGATTGGACCTCGGGTTAGGGTTATGTTGAGGGCTAGGGTTAGAGAGACGGTTAGGGTTAGGATTGGACCTAGGGTTAGGGTTATATTGAGGGCTAGGGTTAGAGAGACGGTTAGGGTTAGGATTGGACCTAGGGTTAGGGTCATGTTGAGGGCTAGGGTTAGAGAGACGGTTAGGGTTAGGATTGGACCTAGGGTTAGGGTTATGTTGAGGGCTAGGGTTAGGGAGACGGTTAGGGTGAGGATTGGACCTAGGGTTAGGGTTATGTTGAGGGCTAGGTTTAGAGAGACGGTTAGGGTTAGGATTGGACCTAGGGTTAGGGTTATGTTGAGGGCTAGGGTTGGAGAGACGGTAAGGGTTAGGATTGGACCTAGGGTTAGGGTTATGTTGAGGGCTAGGGTTGGAGAGACGGTAAGGGTTAGGATTGGACCTAGGGTTAGGGTTATGTTGAGGGCTAGGGTTAGAGAGACGATTAGGGTTAGGATTGGACCTAGGGTTAGGGTTTTGTTGACGGCTAAGTTTGGAGAGACGGTCAGGGTTTGGATTGGAGCTAGGGTTAGGGTTATGTTGAGGGCTAGGGTTAGAGAGATGGTTAGGGTTCGGATTGGACCTAGGGTTAGGGTTATGTTGAGGGCTAGGGTTAGAGAGACGGTTAGGGTTAGGATTGGACCTAGGGTTAGGGTTATGTTGACGGCTAGGGTTAGAGAGATGGTTAGGGTTACGATTGGACCTAGGGTTAGGGTTATGTTGACGGCTAGGGTTAGAGAGATGGTTAGGGTTACTATTGGACCTAGGGTTAGGGTTATGTTGAGGGCTAGGGTTAGAGAGACGGTTAGGGTTATGATTGGACCTAGGGTTAGGGTTATGTTGAGGGCTAGGGTTAGAGAGACGGTTAGGGTTAGGATTGGACCTAGGGTTAGGGTTATATTGAGGGCTAGGGTTAGAGAGACGGTAAGGGTTAGGATTGGACCTAGGGTTAGGGTCATGTTGAGGGCTAGGGTTAGAGAGACGGTTAGGGTTAGGATTGGACCTAGGGTTAGGGTTATGTTGAGGGCTAGGGTTAGAGAGACGGTTAGGGTTAGGATTGGACCTAGGGTTAGGGTTATGTTGAGGGCTAGGGTTGGAGAGACGGTAAGGGTTAGGATTGGACCTAGGGTTAGGGTTATGTTGAGGGCTAGGGCTAGAGAGACGATTAGGGTTAGGATTGGACCTAGGGTTAGGGTTTTGTTGAGGGCTAAGTTTGGAGAGACGGTCAGGGTTTGTATTGGAGCTAGGGTTAGGGTTATGTTGAGGGCTAGGGTTAGAGAGATGGTTCGGGTTCGGATTGGACCTAGGGGTAGGATTATGTTGAGGGCTAGGGTTAGAGAGACGGTTAGGGTTAGGATTGGACCTAGGGTTAGGGTTATGTTGACGGCTAGGGTTAGAGAGATGGTTAGGGTTACGATTGGACCTAGGGTTAGGGTTATGTTGACGGCTAAGGTTAGAGAGATGGTTAGGGTTACTATTGGACCTAGGGTTAGGGTTATGTTGAGGGCTAGGGTTAGAGAGACGGTTAGGGTGAGGATTGGACCTAGGGTTAGGGTTATGTTGAGGGCTAGGGTTAGAGAGACGGTTAGGGTTAGGATTTGACCTAGGGTTAGGGTTATGTTGAGGGCTAGGGTTAGAGAGACGGTTAGGGTTAGGATTGGACCTAGGGTCAGGGTTATGTTGAGGGCTAGGGTTAGAGAGACGGTTAGGGTTAGGATTGGAGCTAGGGTTAGGGTTATGTTTAGGGCTAGAGTTAGAGAGACGGTTAGGGTTAGGATTGGACCTAGGGTTAGGGTTATGTTCAGGGCTAGGGTTACAGAGACGGTTAGGGTTAGGATTGGACCTAGGGTTAGGGTTATGTTGAAGGCTAGGGTTAGAGAGACGGTTAGGGTTAGGATTGGACCTAGGGTTAGGGTTATGTTGAAGACTAGGGTTAGAGAGACGGTTAGGGTTATGATTGGACCTAGGGTTAGGGTTATGTTGAGGGCTAGGGTTAGAGAGACGGTTAGGGTTAGGATTGGACCTAGGGTTAGGGTTATATTGAGGGCTAGGGTTAGAGAGACGGTTAGGGTTAGGATTGGACCTAGGGTTAGGGTCATGTTGAGGGCTAGGGTTAGAGAGACGGTTAGGGTTAGGATTGGACCTAGGGTTAGGGTTATGTTGAGGGCTAGGGTTAGGGAGACGGTTAGGGTGAGGATTGGACCTAGGGTTAGGGTTATGTTGAGGGCTAGGTTTAGAGAGACGGTTAGGGTGAGGATTGGACCTAGGGTTAGGGTTATGTTGAGGGCTAGGGTTAGAGAGATGGTTAGGGTTATGAGTGGACCTAGGGTTAGGGTTATGTTGAGGGCTAGGGTTAGAGAGACGGTTAGGGTTAGGATTGGACCTAGGGTTAGGGTTATGTTGAGGGCTAGGGTTAGAGAGACGGTTAGGGTTAGGATTGGACCTAGGGTTAGGGTTATGTTGAGGGCTAGGGTTAGGGAGACGGTAAGGGTTAGGATTGGACCTAAGGTTAGGGTTATGTTGAGGGCTAAGGTTAGAGAGACGGTTAGGGTTAGGATTGGACCTAGGGTTAGGGTTATGTTGAGGGCTAGGGTTAGAGAGACGGTTAGGTTTAGGATTGGACCTAGGGTTAGGGTTATGTTGAGGGCTAGGGTTAGGGAGACGGTAAGGGTTAGGATTGGACCTAGGGTTAGGGTTATGTTGAGGGCTAGGGTTAGAGAGACGGTTAGGGTTAGGATTGGACCTAGGGTTAGGGTTATGTTGACGGCTAGGGTTAGAGAGACGGTTAGGGTTAGGATTGGACCTAGGGTTAGGGTTATGTTGAGGGCTAGGGTTAGAGAGACGGTTAGGGTTAGGATTGGACCTAGGGTTAGGGTTATGTTGAGGGCTAGGGTTAGAGAGACGGTTAGGGATAGGATTGGACCTAGGGTTAGGGTTATGTTGAGGGCTAGGGTTAGAGAGACGGTTAGGGTTAGGATTGGACCTAGGGTTAGGGTTATGTTGAGGGCTAGGGTTAGAGAGACGGTTAGGGTTATGATTGGACCTAGGGTTAGGGTTATGTTGAGGGCTAGGGTTAGAGAGACGGTTAGGGTTAGGATTGGACCTAGGGTTAGGGTTATGTTGAGGGATAGGGTTAGAGAGACGTTAGGGTTAGGATTGGACCTAGGGTTAGGGTTATGTTGAGGGCTAGGGTTAGAGAGACGGTTAGGGTTAGGATTGGACCTAGGGTTAGGGTTATGTTGAGGGCTAGGGTTAGAGAGACGGTTAGGGTTAGGATTGGACCTAGGGTTAGGGTTATGTTGAGGGCTAGGGTTAGAGAGACGGTTAGGGTTAGGATTGGACCTAGGGTTAGGGTTATGTTGAGGGCTAGGGTTAGAGAGACGGTTAGGGTCATGATTGGACCTAGGGTTAGGGTTATGTTGAGGGCTAGGGTTAGAGAGACGGTTAGGGTCAGGATTGGACCTAGGGTTAGGGTTATGTTGAGGGCTAGGGTTAGAGAGACGGTTAGGGTTAGGATTGGACCTAGGGTTAGGGTTATGTTGAGGGCTAGGGTTAGAGAGACGGTTAGGGTTAGGATTGGACCTAGGGTTAGGGTTATGTTGAGGGATAGGGTTAGAGAGACGTTAGGGTTAGGATTGGACCTAGGGTTAGGGTTATGTTGAGGTCTAGGGTTAGAGAGACGGTTAGGGTTAGGATTGGACCTAGGGTTAGGGTTATGTTGAGGGCTAGGGTTAGAGATACGGTTAGGGTTAGGATTGGACCTAGGGTTAGGGGCATGTTGAGGGCTAGGGTTAGAGAGACGGTTAGGGTTAGGATTGGACCTAGGGTTAGGGTTATGTTGAGGGCTAGGGTTAGAGAGACGGTTAGGGTTAGGATTGGACCTAGGGTTAGGGTTATGTTGAGGGCTAGGGTTACAGAGACGGTTAGGGTTAGGATTGGACCTAGGGTTAGGGTTATGTTGAGGGCTAGGGTTAGAGAGACGGTTAGGGTTAGGATTGGACCTAGGGTTAGGGTTATGTTGACGGCTAGGCTTAGAGAGACGGTTAGGGTTAGGATTGGACCTAGGGTTAGGGTTATGTTGAGGGCTAGGGTTAGAGAGACGGTTAGGGTTATGATTGGACCTAGGGTTAGGGTTATGTTGAGGGCTGGGGTTAGGGAGACGATAAGGGTTAGGATTGGACCTAGGGTTAGGGTTATGTTGAGGGCTAGGGTTAGAGAGACGGTTAGGGTTATGATTGGACCTAGGGTTAGGGTTATGTTGAGGGCTAGGGTTAGAGAGACGGTTAGGGTTATGATTGGACCTAGGGTTAGGGTTACGTTGAGGGCTAGGGTTAGAGAGACGGTTAGGGTTATGATTGGACCTAGGGTTAGGGTTATGTTGAGGGCTGGGGTTAGGGAGACGATAAGGGTTAGGATTGGACCTAGGGTTAGGGTTATGTTGAGGGCTAGGGTTAGAGAGACGGTTAGGGTTAGGATTGGACCTAGGGTTAGGGTTATGTTGAGGGCTAGGGTTAGAGAGACGGTTAGGGTTAGGATTGGACCTAGGGTTAGGGTTATGTTGAGGGCTAGGGTTAGAGAGACGGTTAGGGTTAGGATTGGACCTAGGGTTAGGGTTATGTTGAGGGCTAGGGTTAGAGAGACGGTTAGGGTTAGGATTGGACCTAGGGTTAGGGTTATGTTGAGGGCTAGGGTTAGAGAGACGGTTAGGGTTATGATTGGACGTAGGGTTAGGGTTATGTTGAGTGCTAGGGTTAGAGAGAAGGTTAGGGTTAGGATTGGACCTAGGGTTAGGGTTATGTTGAGGGCTAGGGTTAGAGAGACGGTTAGGGTTAGGATTGGACCTAGGGTTAGGGTTATGTTGAGGGCTAGGGTTAGAGAGACGGTTAGGGTTAGGATTGGACCTAGGGTTAGGGTTATGTTGAGGGCTAGGGTTAGAGAGACGGTTAGGGTTATGATTGGACGTAGGGTTAGGGTTATGTTGAGGGCTAGGGTTAGAGAGACGGTTAGGGTTAGGATTGGACCTAGGGTTAGGGTTATGTTGAGGGCTAGGGTTAGAGAGACGGTTAGGGTTAGGATTGGACCTAGGGTTAGGGTTATGTTGAGGGCTAGCGTTAGAGAGACGGTTAGGGTTAGGATTGGACCTAGGGTTAGGGTTATGTTGAGGGCTAGGGTTAGAGAGACGGTTAGGGTTAGGATTGGACCTAGGGTTAGGGTTATGTTGAGGGCTAGGGTTAGAGAGACGGTTAGGGTTAGGATTGGACCTAGGGTTAGGGTTATGTTGAGGGCTAGGGTTAGAGAGACGGTTAGGGTTAGGATTGGACCTAGGGTTAGGGTTATGTTGAGGGCTAGGGTTAGAGAGACGGTTAGGGTTAGGATTGGACCTAGGGTTAGGGTTATGTTGAGGGCTAGGGTTAGAGAGACGGTTAGGGTTAGGATTGGACCTAGGGTTAGGGTTATGTTGAGGGCTAGGGTTAGAGAGACGGTTAGGGTTATGATTGGACCTAGGGTTAGGGTTATGTTGAGGGCTAGGTTTAGGGAGACGGTAAGGGTTAGGATTGGACCTAGGGTTAGGGTTATGTTGAGGGCTAGGGTTAGAGATACGGTTAGGGTTAGGATTGGACCTAGGGTTAGGGTTATGTTGAGGGCTACGGTTAGAGAGACGGTTAGGGTTATGATTGGACCTAGGGTTAGGGTTATGTTGAGGGCTAGGGTTAGAGAGACGGTTAGGGTTAGGATTGGACCTAGGGTTAGGGTTATGTTGAGGGCTACGGTTAGAGAGACGGTTAGGGTTATGATTGGACCTAGGGTTAGGGTTATGTTGAGGGCTAGGGTTAGAGAGACGGTTAGGGTTAGGATTGGACCTAGGGTTAGGGTTATGTTGAGGGCTAGGGTTAGAGAGACGGTTAGGGTTAGGATTGGACCTAGGGTTAGGGTTATGTTGAGGGCTAGGGTTAGGGAGACGGTAAGGGTTAGGATTGGACCTAGGGTTAGGGTTATGTTGAGGGCTAGGGTTACAGAGACGGTTAGGGTTAGGATTGGACCTAGGGTTAGGGTTATGTTGAGGGCTAGGGTTAGAGAGACGGTTAGGGTTAGGATTGGACCTAGGGTTAGGGTTATGTTGAGGGCTAGGGTTAGAGAGACGGTTAGGGTTAGGATTGGACCTAGGGTTAGGGTTATGTTGAGGGCTAGGGTTAGGGAGACGGTAAGGATTAGGATTGGACCTAGGGTTAGGGTTATGTTGAGGGCTAGGGTTAGAGAGACGGTTAGGGTTAAGATTGGACCTAGGGTTAGGGTTATGTTGAGGGCTAGGGTTAGAGAGACGGTTAGGGTTAGGATTGGACCTAGGGTTAGGGTTATGTTGAGGGCTAGGGTTAGAGAGACGCTTAGGGTTATGATTGGACCTAGGGTTAGGGTTATGTTGAGGGCTAGGGTTAGGGAGACGGTAAGGGTTAGGATTGGACCTAGGGTTAGGGTTATGTTGAGGGCTAGGGTTAGAGAGACGGTTAGGGTTAGGATTGGACCTAGGGTTAGGGTTATGTTGAGGTCTAGGGTTCGAGAGACGGTTAGGGTTAGGATTGGACCTCGGGTTCGGGTTATGTTGAGGGCTAGGTTTAGGGAGACGGTAAGGGTTAGGATTGGACCTAGGGTTAGGGTTATGTTGAGGGCTAGGGTTAGAGAGACGGTTAGGGTTAGGATTGGACCTAGGGTTAGGGTTATGTTGAGGGCTAGGGTTAGGGAGACGGTAAGGGTTAGGATTGGACCTAGGGTTAGGGTTATGTTGAGGGCTAGGGTTAGAGAGACGGTTAGGGTTAGGATTGGACCTAGGGTTAGGGTTATGTTGAGGGCTAGGGTTAGAGAGACGGTTAGGGTTAGGATTGGACCTAGGGTTAGGGTTATGTTGAGGGCTAGGTTTAGAGAGACGGTTAGGGTTAGGATTGGACCTAGGGTTAGGGTTATGTTGAGGGCTAGGGTTAGAGAGACGGTTAGGGTTAGGATTGGACCTAGGGTTAGGGTTATGTTGAGGGCTAGGGTTAGAGAGACGGTTAGGGTTAGGATTGGACCTAGGGTTAGGGTTATGTTGAGGGCTAGGGTTAGAGAGACGGTTAGGGTTATGATTGGACCTAGGGTTAGGGTTATGTTGAGGGCTAGGGTTAGAGAGATGGTTAGGCTTAGGATTGGACCTAGGGTTAGGGTTATGTTTAGGGCTAGAGTTAGAGAGACGGTTAGGGTTAGGATTGGACCTAGGGTTAGGGTTATGTTCAGGGCTAGGGTTACAGAGACGGTTAGGGTTAGGATTGGACCTAGGGTTAGGGTTATGTTGAAGGCTAGGGTTAGAGAGACGGTTAGGGTTAGGATTGGTCCTAGGGTTAGGGTTATGTTGAAGGCTAGGGTTAGAGAGACGGTTAGGGTTAGGATTGGACCTAGGGTTAGGGTTATGTTGAGGGCTAGGGTTAGAGAGACGGTTAGGGTTAGGATTGGACCTAGGGTTAGGGTTATGTTGAGGGCTAGGGTTAGGGAGACGGTAAGGGTTAGGATTGGACCTAGGGTTAGGGTTATGTTGAGGGCTAGGGTTAGAGAGACGGTTAGGGTTAGGATTGGACCTAGGGTTAGGGTTATGTTGAGGGCTAGAGTTAGAGAGACGGTTAGGGTTAGGATTGGACCTAGGGTTAGGGTTATGTTGAGGGCTAGGGTTAGAGAGACGGTTAGGGTTATGATTTGACCTAGGGTTAGGGTTATGTTGAGGGCTAGGGTTAGGGAGACGGTAAGGGTTAGGATTGGACCTAGGGTTAGGGTTATGTTGAGGGCTAGGGTTAGAGAGACGGTTAGGGTTAGGATTGGACCTAGGGTTAGGGTTATGTTGAGGGCTAGGGTTAGAGAGACGGTTAGGGTTAGGATTGGACCTAGGGTTAGGGTTATGTTGAGGGCTAGGTTTAGGGAGACGGTAAGGGTTAGGATTGGACCTAGGGTTAGGGTTATGTTGAGGGCTAGGGTTAGAGAGACGGTTAGGGTTAGGACTGGACCTAGGGTTAGGGTTATGTTGAGGGCTAGGGTTAGAGAGACGGTTAGGGTTATGATTGGACCTAGGGTTAGGGTTATGTTGAGGGCTAGGGTTAGGGAGACGGTAAGGGTTATGATTGGACCTAGTGTTAGGGTTATGTTGAGGGCTAGGGTTAGAGAGACGGTTAGGGTTAGGTTTGGACCTAGGGTTAGGGTTATGTTGAGGGCTAGGGTTAGAGAGACGGTTAGGGTTAGGATTGGACCTAGGGTTAGGGTTATGTTGTGGGCTAGGGTTAGGGAGACGGTAAGGGTTAGGATTGGACCTAGGGTTAGGGTTATGTTGAGGGCTAGGGTTAGAGAGAGGGTTAGGGTTATGATTGGACCTAGGGTTAGGGTTATGTTGAGGGCTAGGGTTAGAGAGACGGTTAGGGTTAGGATTGGACTTAGGGTTAGGGTTATGTTGAGGGCTAGGGTTAGAGAGACGGTTAGGGTTATGATTGGACCTAGGGTTAGGGTTACGTTGACGGCTAGGCTTAGAGAGACGGTTAGGGTTAGGATTGGACCTAGGGTTAGGGTTATGTTGAGGGCTAGGGTTAGAGAGACGGTTAGGGTTATGATTGGACCTAGGGTTAGGGTTATGTTGAGGGCTGGGGTTAGGGAGACGATAAGGGTTAGGATTGAACCTAGGGTTAGGGTTATGTTGAGGGCTAGGGTTAGAGAGACGGTTAGGGTTAGGATTGGACGTAGGGTTAGGGTTATGTTGAGGGCTAGGGTTAGAGAGACGGTTAGGGTTAGGATTGGACCTAGGGTTAGGGTTATGTTGAGGGCTAGGGTTAGAGAGACGGTTAGGGTTAGGATTGGAAATAGGGTTAGGGTTATGTTGAGGGCTAGGGTTAGAGAGACGGTTAGGGTTAGGATTGGACCTAGGGTTAGGGTTATGTTGAGGGCTAGGGTTAGAGAGACGGTTAGGGTTATGATTGGACGTAGGGTTAGGGTTATGTTGAGGGCTAGGGTTAGAGAGACGGTAAGGGTTAGGATTGGACCTAGGGTTAGGCTTATGTTGAGGGCTAGGGTTAGAGAGACGGTTAGGGTTAGGATTGGACCTAGGGTTAGGCTTATGTTGAGGGCTAGGGTTAGAGAGACGGTTAGGGTGAGGATTGGACCTAGGGTTAGGGTTATGTTGAGGGCTAGGGTTAGAGAGACGGTTAGGGTTAGGATTGGACCTAGGGTTAGGGTTATGTTGAGGGCTAGGGTTAGGGAGACGGTAAGGGTTAGGATTGGACCTAGGGTTAGGGTTATGTTGAGGGCCAGGGTTAGAGAGACGGTTAGGGTTAGGATTGGACCTAGGGTTAGGGTTATGTTGAGGGCTAGGGTTAGAGAGACGGTTAGGGTTAGGATGGGCCTAGGGTTAGGGTTATGTTGAGGGCTAGGGTTAGAGAGACGGTTAGGGTTATGAGTGGACCTAGGGTTAGGGTTATGTTGAGGGCTAGGGTTAGAGAGACGGTTAGGGTTAGGATTGGACGTAGGGTTAGGGTTATGTTGAGGGCTAGGGTTAGAGAGACGGTTAGGGTTAGGATTGGACGTAGGGTTAGGGTTATGTTGAGGGCTAGGGTTAGAGAGACGGTTAGGGTTAGGATTGGACCTAGGGTTAGGCTTATGTTGAGGGCTAGGGTTAGAGAGACGGTTAGGGTGAGGATTGGACCTAGGGTTAGGGTTATGTTGAGGGCTAGGGTTAGAGAGACGGTTAGGGTTATGAGTGGACCTAGGGTTAGGGTTATGTTGAGGGCTAGGGTTAGAGAGACGGTTAGGGTTAGGATTGGACCTAGGGTTAGGGTTATGTTGAGGGCTAGGGTTAGAGAGACGGTTAGGGTTAGGATTGGACCTAGGGTTAGGGTTATGTTGAGGGCTAGGGTTAGACAGACGGTTAGGGTTAGGATTGGACCTAGGGTTAGGGTTATGTTGAGGGCTAGGGTTAGAGAGACGGTTAGGGTTAGGATTGGACCTAGGGTTAGGGTTATGTTGAGGGCTAGGGTTAGAGAGACGGTTAGGGTTAGGATTGGTCCTAGGGTTAGGGTTATGTTGAGGGCTAGGTTTAGGGAGACGGTAAGGGTTAGGATTGGACCTAAGGTTAGGGTTATGTTGAGGGCTAGGGTTAGAGAGACGGTTAGGGTTAGGATTGGACCTAGGGTTAGGGTTATGTTGAGGGCTAGGGTTAGAGAGACGGTTAGGGTTATGATTGGACCTAGGGTTAGGGTTATGTTGAGGGCTAGGGTTAGGGAGACGGTAAGGGTTAGGATTGGACCTAGGGTTAGGGTTATGTTGAGGGCTAGGGTTAGAGAGACGGTTAGGGTTAGGATTGGACCTAGGGTTAGGGTTATGTTGAGGGCTAGGGTTAGAGAGACGGTTAGGGTTAGGATTGGACCTAGGGTTAGGGTTATGTTGAGGGCTAGGGTTAGGGAGACGGTAAGGGTTAGGATTGGACCTAGGGTTAGGGTTATGTTGAGGGCTAGGGTTAGAGAGACGGTTAGGGTTATGATTGGACCTAGGGTTAGGGTTATGTTGAGGGCTAGGGTTAGAGAGATGGTTAGGGTTAGGATTGGACCTAGGGTTAGGGTTATGTTGAGGGCTAGGGTTAGAGAGACGGTTAGGGTTAGGATTGGACCTAGGGTTAGGGTTACGTTGACGGCTAGGCTTAGAGAGACGGTTAGGGTTAGGATTGGACCTAGGGTTAGGGTTATGTTGAGGGCTAGGGTTAGAGAGACGGTTAGGGTTATGATTGGACCTAGGGTTAGGGTTATGTTGAGGGCTGGGGTTAGGGAGACGATAAGGGTTAGGATTGGACCTAGGGTTAGGGTTATGTTGAGGGCTAGGGTTAGAGAGACGGTTAGGGTTAGGATTGGACCTAGGGTTAGGGTTATGTTGAGGGCTAGGGTTAGAGAGACGGTTAGGGTTAGGATTGGAAATAGGGTTAGGGATATGTTGAGGGCTAGGGTTAGAGAGACGGTTAGGGTTAGGATTGGACCTAGGGTTAGGCTTATGTTGAGGGCTAGGGTTAGAGAGACGGTTAGGGTTAGGATTGGACCTAGGGTTAGGCTTATGTTGAGGGCTAGGGTTAGAGAGACGGTTACGGTGAGGATTGGACCTAGGGTTAGGGTTATGTTGAGGGCTAGGGTTAGAGAGACGGTTAGGGTGAGGATTGGACCTAGGGTTAGGGTTATGTTGAGGGCTAGGGTTAGAGAGACGGTTAGGGTTAGGATTGGACCTAGGGTTAGGGTTATGTTGAGGGCTAGGGTTAGAGAGACGGTTAGGGTTAGGATTGGACCTAGGGTTAGGGTTATGTTGAGGGCTAGGGTTAGGGAGACGGTAAGGGTTAGGATTGGACTTAGGGTTTGGGTTATGTTGAGGGCTAGGGTTAGAGAGACGGTTAGGGTTAGGATTGGACCTAGGGTTAGGGTTATGTTGAGGGCTAGGGTTAGAGAGACTGTTAGGGTTAGGATTGGACCTAGGGTTAGGGTTATGTTGAGGACTAGGGTTAGAGAGACGGTTAGGGTTAGGATTGGACCTAGGGTTAGGGTTATGTTGAGGGCTAGGGTTAGAGAGACGGTTAGGGTTAGGATTGGACCTAGGGTTAGGGTCATGTTGAGGGCTAGGGTTAGAGAGACGGTTAGGGTTAGGATTGGACCTAGGGTTAGGGTTATGTTGAGGGCTAGGGTTAGAGAGACGGTTAGGGTTAGGATTGGACCTAGGGTTATGGTTATGTTGAGGGCTAGGGTTAGAGAGACGGTTAGGGTTATGATTGGACCTAGGGTTAGGGTTATGTTGAGGGCTAGGGTTAGAGAGACCGTTAGGGTTAGGATTGGACCTAGGGTTAGGGTTATGTTGAGGGCTAGGGTTAGAGAGACGGTTAGGGTTAGGATTGGACCTAGGGTTAGGGTTACGTTGACGGCTAGGCTTAGAGAGACGGTTAGGGTTAGGATTGGACCTAGGGTTAGGGTTATGTTGAGGGCTAGGGTTAGAGAGACGGTTAGGGTTATGATTGGACCTAGGGTTAGGGTTATGTTGAGGGCTGGGGTTAGGGAGACGATAAGGGTTAGGATTGGACCTAGGGTTAGGGTTATGTTGAGGGCTAGGGTTAGAGAGACGGTTAGGGTTAGGATTGGACCTAGGGTTAGGGTTATGTTGAGGGCTAGGGTTAGAGAGACGGTTAGGGTTAGGATTGGACCTAGGGTTAGGGTTATGTTGAGGGCTAGGGTTAGAGAGACGGTTAGGGTTAGGATTGGACCTAGGGTTAGGGTTATGTTGAGGGCTAGGGTTAGAGAGACGGTTAGGGTTAGGATTGGACCTAGGGTTAGGGTTATGTTGAGGGCTAGGGTTAGAGAGACGGTTAGGGTTAGGATTGGACCTAGGGTTAGGGTTATGTTGAGGGCTAGGGTTAGAGAGACGGTTAGGGTTAGGATTGGACCTAGGATTAGGGTTATGTTGAGGGCTAGGGTTAGAGAGACGGTTAGGGTTAGGATTGGACCTAGGGTTAGGGTTATGTTGAGGGCTAGGGTTAGAGAGACGGTTAGGGTTATGATTGGACCTAGGGTTAGGGTTATGTTGAGGGCTGGGGTTAGGGAGACGATAAGGGTTAGGATTGGACCTAGGGTTAGGGTTATGTTGAGGGCTAGGGTTAGAGAGACGGTTAGGGTTAGGATTGGACCTAGGGTTACGGTTATGTTGAGGGCTAGGGTTAGAGAGACGGTTAGGGTTAGGATTGGACCTAGGGTTAGGCTTATGTTGAGGGCTAGGGTTAGAGAGACGGTTAGGGTGAGGATTGGACCTAGGGTTAGGGTTATGTTGAGGGCTAGGGTTAGAGAGACGGTTAGGGTTATGAGTGGACCTAGGCTTAGGGTTATGTTGAGGGCTAGGGTTAGAGAGACGGTTAGGGTTAGGATTGGACCTAGGGTTAGGGTTATGTTGAGGGCTAGGGTTAGAGAGACGGTTAGGGTTAGGATTGGACCTAGGGTTAGGGTTATGTTGAGGGCTAGGGTTAGAGAGACGGTTAGGGTTAGGATTGGACCTAGGGTTAGGGTTATGTTGAGGGCTAGGGTTAGAGAGACGGTTAGGGTTATGAGTGGACCTAGGCTTAGGGTTATGTTGAGGGCTAGGGTTAGAGAGACGGTTAGGGTTAGGATTGGACCTAGGGTTAGGGTTATGTTGAGGGCTAGTGTTAGAGAGACGGTTAGGGTTAGGATTGGACCTAGGTTTAGGGTTATGTTGAGGGCTAGGGTTAGAGAGACGGTTAGGGTTAGGATTGGACCTAGGGTTAGGGTTATGTTGAGGGCTAGGGTTAGAGAGACGGTTAGGGTTAGGATTGGACCTAGGGTTAGGGTTATGTTGAGGGCTAGGGTTAGAGAGACGGTTAGGGTTAGGATTGGACCTAGGGTTAGGGTTATGTTGAGGGCTAGGGTTAGAGAGACGGTTAGGGTTAGGATTGGACCTAGGGTTAGGGTTATGTTGAGGGCTAGGGTTAGAGAGACGGTTAGGGTTAGGATTGGACCTAGGGTTAGGGTTATGTTGAGGGCTAGGGTTAGAGAGACGGTTAGGGTTATGATTGGACCTAGGGTTAGGGTTATGTTGAGGGCTAGGGGTAGAGAGACGGTTAGGGTCATGATTGGACCTAGGGTTAGGGTTATGTTGAGGGCTAGGGTTAGAGAGACGGTTAGGGTTAGGATTGGACCTAGGGTTAGGGTTATGTTGAGGGCTAGGGTTAGAGAGACGGTTAGGGTTAGGATTGGACCTAGGGTTAGGGTTATGTTGAGGGCTAGGGTTAGAGAGACGGTTAGGGTTAGGATTGGACCTAGGGTTAGGGTTATGTTGAGGGCTAGGGTTAGAGAGACGGTTAGGGTTATGATTGGACCTAGGGTTAGGGTTATGTTGAGGGCTAGGGTTAGAGAGACGGTTAGGGTTAGGATTGGAAATAGGGTTAGGGTTATGTTGAGGGCTAGGGTTAGAGAGACGGTTAGGGTTAGGATTGGACCCAGGGTTAGGGTTATGTTGAGGGCTAGGGTTAGGGAGACGGTAAGGGTTAGGATTGGACCTAGGGTTAGGGTTATGTTGAGGGCTAGGGTTAGGGAGACGGTTAGGGTTAGGTTTGGACCTAGGGTTAGGGTTATGTTGAGGGCTAGGGTTAGAGAGACGGTTAGGGTTAGGATTGGACCTAGGGTTAGGGTTATGTTGAGGGCTAGGGTTAGGGAGACGGTAAGGGTTAGGATTGGACCTAGGGTTAGGGTTATGTTGAGGGCTAGTGTTAGAGAGACGGTTAGGGTTATGATTGGACCTAGGCTTAGGGTTATGTTGAGGGCTAGGGTTAGAGAGACGGTTAGGGTTAGGATTGGACCTAGGGTTAGGGTTACGTTGACGGCTCGGCTTAGAGAGACGGTTAGGGTTAGGATTGGACCTAGGGTTAGGGTTATGTTGAGGGCTAGGGTTAGAGAGACGGTTAGGGTTATGATTGGACCTAGGGTTAGGGTTATGTTGAGGGCTAGTGTTAGGGAGACGGTAAGGGTTAGGATTGGACCTAGGGTTAGGGTTATGTTGAGGGCTAGGGTTAGAGAGACGGTTAGGGTTAGGATTGGACCTAGGGTTAGGGTTATGTTGAGGGCTAGGGTTAGAGAGACGGTTAGGGTTAAGATTGGACCTAGGGTTAGGGTTATGTTGAGGGCTAGGGTTAGAGAGACGGTTAGGGTTAGGATTGGACCTAGGGTTACTGTTATGTTGAGGGCTAGGGTTAGAGAGACGGTTAGGGTTATGAGTGGACCTAGGGTTAGGGTTATGTTGAGGGCTAGGGTTAGAGAGACGGTTAAGGTTAGGATTGGACCTAGGGTTAGGGTTATGTTGAGGGCTAGGGTTAGAGAGACGATTAGGGTTAGGATTGGACCTAGGGTTAGGGTTATGTTGAGGGCTAGGGTTAGAGAGACGGTTAGGGTTAGGATTGGACCTAGGGTTAGGGTTATGTTGAGGGCTAGGGTTAGAGAGACGGTTAGGGTTAGGATTGGACATAGGGTTAGGGTTATGTTGAGGGCTAGGGTTAGAGAGACGGTTAGGGTTAGGATTGGACCTAGGGTTAGGGTTATGTTGAGGGCTAGGGTTAGAGAGACGGTTAGGGTTAGGATTGGACCTAGGGTTAGGGTTATGTTGAGGGCTAGGGTTAGAGAGACTTTTAGGGTTATGATTGGACCTAGGGTTAGGGTTATGTTGAGGGCTAGGGTTAGACAGACGGTTAGGGTTAGGATTGGACCTAGGGTTAGGGTTATGTTGAGGGCTAGGGTTAGAGAGACGGTTAGGGTTATGATTGGACCTAGGGTTAGGGTTATGTTGAGGGCTAGGGTTAGAGAGACGATTAGGGTTAGGATTGGACCTAGGGTTAGGGTTATGTTGAGGGCTAGGGTTAGAGAGACGGTTAGGGTTAGGATCGGACCTAGGGTTAGGGTTATGTTGAGGGCTAGGGTTAGAGAGACGGTTAGGGTTAGGATTGGACCTAGGGTTAGGGTTATGTTGAGGGCTAGGGTTAGAGAGACGGTTAGGGTTAGGATTGGACCTAGGGTTAGGGTTATGTTGAGGGCTAGGGTTAGAGAGACGGTTAGGGTTATGATTGGACCTAGGGTTAGGGTTATGTTGAGGGCTAGGGTTAGAGAGACGGTTAGGGTTAGGATTGGACCTAGGGTTAGGGTTATGTTGAGGGCTCGGGTTAGGGAGACGGTAAGGGTTAGGATTGGACCTAGGGTTAGGGTTATGTTGAGGGCTAGGGTTAGAGAGACGGTTAGGGTTAGGATTGGACCTAGGGTTAGGGTTATGTTGAGGGCTAGGGTTAGAGAGACGGTTAAGGTTAGGATTGGACCTAGGGTTAGGGTTATGTTGAGGGCTAGGGTTAGAGAGACGGTTAGGGTTAGGATTGGACCTAGGGTTAGGGTTATGTTGAGGGCTAGGGTTAGAGAGACGGTTAGGGTTAGGATTGGACCTAGGGTTAGGGTTATGTTGAGGGCTAGGGTTAGAGAGACGGTTAGGGTTAGGATTGGACCTAGGGTTAGGGTTATGTTGAGGGCTAGGGTTAGAGAGACAGTTAGGGTTAGGATTGGACCTAGGGTTAGGGTTATGTTGAGGGCTAGGGTTAGAGAGACGGTTAGGGTTAGGATTGGACCTAGGGTTAGGGTTATGTTGAGGGCTAGGGTTAGAGAGACGGTTAGGGTTAGGATTGGACCTAGGGTTAGGGTTATGTTGAGGGCTAGGGTTAGAGAGACTTTTAGGGTTATGATTGGACCTAGGGTTAGGGTTATGTTGAGGGCTAGGGTTAGACAGACGGTTAGGGTTAGGATTGGACCTAGGGTTAGGGTTATGTTGAGGGCTAGGGTTAGAGAGACGGTTAGGGTTAGGATTGGACCTAGGGTTAGGGTTATGTTGAGGGCTAGGGTTAGAGAGACCGTTAGGGTTAGGATCGGACCTAGGGTTAGGGTTATGTTGAGGGCTAGGGTTAGAGAGACGGTTAGGGTTAGGATTGGACCTAGGGTTAGGGTTATGTTGAGGGCTAGGGTTAGAGAGACGGTTAGGGTTAGGATTGGACCTAGGGTTAGGGTTATGTTGAGGGCTAGGGTTAGAGAGACGGTTAGGGTTAGGATTGGACCTAGGGTTAGGGTTATGTTGAGGGCTAGGGTTAGAGAGACGGTTAGGGTTAGGATTGGACCTAGGGTTAGGGTTATGTTGAGGGCTAGGGTTAGAGAGACGGTTAGGGTTAGGATTGGAAATAGGGTTAGGGTTATGTTGAGGGCTAGGGTTAGAGAGACGGTTAGGGTTAGGATTGGACCTAGGGTTAGGGTTATGTTGAGGGCTAGGGTTAGAGAGACGGTTAGGGTTAGGATTGGACCTAGGGTTAGGGTTATGTTGAGGGCTAGGGTTAGAGAGACGGTTAGGGTTAGGATTGGACCTAGGGTTAGGGTTATGTTGAGGGCTAGGTTTAGAGAGACGGTTAGGGTTATGATTGGACCTAGGGTTAGGGTTATGTTGAGGACTAGGGTTAGAGAGACGGTTAGGGTTAGGATTGGACCTAGGGTTAGGGTTATGTTGAGGGCTAGGGTTAGAGAGACTTTTAGGGTTATGATTGGACCTAGGGTTAGGGTTATGTTGAGGGCTAGGGTTAGAGAGACTGTTAGGGTTAGGATTGGACCTAAGGTTAGGGTTATGTTGAGGGCTAGGGTTAGAGAGACGGTTAGGGTTAGGATTGGAAATAGGGTTAGGGTTATGTTGAGGGCTAGGGTTAGAGAGACGGTTAGGGTTAGGATTGGACCTAGGGTTAGGGTTATGTTGAGGGCTAGGGTTAGAGAGACGGTTTGGGTTAGGATTGGACCTAGGGTTAGGGTTATGTTGAGGGCTACGGTTAGAGAGACGGTTAGGGTTAGGATTGGACCTAGGGTTAGGGTTATGTTGAGGGCTAAGGTTAGAGAGACGGTTAGGGTTAGGATTGGACCTAGGGTTAGGGTTATGTTGAGGGCTAGGGTTAGAGAGACGGTTAGGGTTATGAGTGGACCTAGGGTTAGGGTTATGTTGAGGGCTAGGGTTAGAGAGACGGTTACCGTTAGGATTGGACCTAGGGTTAGGGTTATGTTGAGGGCTACGGTTAGAGAGACGGTTAGGGTTAGGATTGGACCTAGGGTTAGGGTTATGTTGAGGGCTAGGGTTAGGGAGACGGTAAGGGTTAGGATTGGACCTAGGGTTAGGGTTATGTTGAGGGCTAGGGTTAGAGAGACGGTTAGGGTTAGGATTGGACCTCGGGTTAGGGTTATGTTGAGGGCTAGGGTTAGAGAGACGGTTAGGGTTAGGATTGGACCTAGGGTTAGGGTTATGTTGAGGGCTAGGTTTAGAGAGACGGTTAGGGTTAGGATTGGACCTAGGGTTAGGGTTATGTTGAGGGCTAGGGTTAGAGAGCCGGTTAGGGTTAGGATTGGACCTAGGGTTAGGGTTATGTTGAGGGCTAGGGTTAGAGAGCCGGTTAGGGTTAGGATTGGACCTAGGGTTAGGGTTATGTTGAGGGCTAGGGTTAGAGAGACGGTTAGGGTTAGGATTGGACCTAGGGTTAGGGTTATGTTGAGGGCTAGGGTTAGAGAGACGGTTACGGTTATGATTGGACCTAGGGTTAGGGTTATGTTGAGGGGTAGGGTTAGAGAGACGGTTAGGGTTAGGATTGGACCTAGGGTTAGGGTTATGTTGAGGGCTAGGGTTACAGAGACGGTTAGGGTTAGGATTGGACCTAGGGTTAGGGTTATGTTGAGGGCTAGGGTTAGAGAGACGGTTAGGGTTAGGATTGGACCTAGGGTTAGGGTATGTTGAGGGCTAGGGTTAGAGAGACGGTTAGGGTTAGGATTGGACCTAGGGTTAGGGTTATGTTGAGGGCTAGGGTTAGAGAGACGGTTAGGGTTAGGATTGGACCTAGGGTTAGGGTTATGTTGAGGGCTAGGGTTAGAGAGACGGTTAGGGTTAGGATTGGACCTAGGGTTAGGGTTATGTTGAGGGCTAGGGTTAGAGAGACGGTTATGGTTAGGATTGGACCTAGGGTTAGGGTTATGTTGAGGGCTAGGGTTAGAGAGACGGTTAGGGTTAGGATTGTACCTAGGGTTAGGGTTATGTTGAGGGCTAGGGTTAGGGAGACGGTAAGGGTTAGGATTGGACCTAGGGTTAGGGTTATGTTGAGGGCTAGGGTTAGAGAGACGGTTAGGGTTAGGTTTGGACCTAGGGTTAGGGTTATGTTGAGGGCTAGGGTTAGAGAGACGGTTAGGGTTAGGATTGGACCTAGGGTTAGGGTTATGTTGAGGGCTAGGGTTAGGGAGACAGTAAGGGTTAGGATTGGACCTAGGGTTAGGGTTATGTTGAGGGCTAGGGTTAGAGAGACGGTTAGGGTTATGATTGGACCTAGGGTTAGGGTTATGTTGAGGGCTAGGGTTAGAGAGACGGTTAGGGTTAGGATTGGACCTAGGGTTTGGGTTATGTTGAGGGCTAGGTTTAGAGAGACGGTTAGGGTTAGGATTGGACCTAGGGTTAGGGTTACGTTGACGGCTAGGCTTAGAGAGACGGTTAGGGTTAGGATTGGACCTAGGGTTAGGGTTATGTTGAGGGCTAGGGTTAGAGAGACGGTTAGGGTTATGATTGGACCTAGGGTTAGGGTTATGTTGAGGGCTAGGCTTAGGGAGACGGTAAGGGTTAGGATTGGACCTAGGATTAGGGTTATGTTGAGGGCTAGGGTTAGAGAGACGGTTAGGGTTAGGATTGGACCTAGGGTTAGGGTTATGTTGAGGGCTAGGGTTAGAGAGACGGTTAGGGTTAGGATTGGAAATAGGGTTAGGGTTATGTTGAGGGCTAGGGTTAGAGAGACGGTTAGGGTTAGGATTGGACCTAGGGTTAGGGTTATGTTGAGGGCTAGGGTTAGAGAGACGGTTAGGGTTATGAGTGGACCTAGGGTTAGGGTTATGTTGAGGGCTAGGGTTAGAGAGACGGTTAGGGTTAGGATTGGACCTAGGGTTAGGGTTATGTTGAGGGCTAGGGTTAGAGAGACGGTTAGGGTTAGGATTGGACCTAGGGTTAGGGTTATGTTGAGGGCTAGGGTTAGGGAGACGGTAAGGGTTAGGATTGGACCTAGGGTTAAGGTTATGTTGAGGGCTAGGGTTAGAGAGACGGTTAGGGTTAGGATTGGACCTAGGGTTAGGGTTATGTTGAGGGCTAGGGTTAGAGAGACGGTTAGGGTTAGGATTGGACCTAGGGTTAGGGTTATGTTGAGGGCTAGGGTTAGAGAGACGGTTAGGGTTAGGATTGGACCTAGGGTTAGGGTTATGTTGAGGGCTAGGGTAGAGAGACGGTTAGGGTTAGGATTGGACCTAGGGTTAGGGTTATGTTGAGGGCTAGGGTTAGAGAGACGTTTAGGGTTAGGATTGGACCTAGGGTTAGGGTTATGTTGAGGGCTAGGGTTAGAGAGACGGTTAGGGTTATGATTGGACCTAGGGTTAGGGTTATGTTGAGGACTAGGGTTAGAGAGACGGTTAGGGTTAGGATTGGACCTAGGGTTAGGGTTATGTTGAGGGCTAGGGTTAGAGAGACTTTTAGGGTTATGATTGGACCTAGGGTTAGGGTTATGTTGAGGGCTAGGGTTAGAGAGACTGTTAGGGTTAGGATTGGACCTAAGGTTAGGGTTATGTTGAGGGCTAGGGTTAGAGAGACGGTTAGGGTTAGGATTGGAAATAGGGTTAGGGTTATGTTGAGGGCTAGGGTTAGAGAGACGGTTAGGGTTAGGATTGGACCTAGGGTTAGGGTTATGTTGAGGGCTAGGGTTAGAGAGACGGTTTGGGTTAGGATTGGACCTAGGGTTAGGGTTATGTTGAGGGCTACGGTTAGAGAGACGGTTAGGGTTAGGATTGGACCTAGGGTTAGGGTTATGTTGAGGGCTAAGGTTAGAGAGACGGTTAGGGTTAGGATTGGACCTAGGGTTAGGGTTATGTTGAGGGCTAGGGTTAGAGATACGGTTAGGGTTATGAGTGGACCTAGGGTTAGGGTTATGTTGAGGGCTAGGGTTAGAGAGACGGTTAGCGTTAGGATTGGACCTAGGGTTAGGGTTATGTTGAGGGCTAGGGTTAGGGAGACGGTAAGGGTTAGGATTGGACCTAGGGTTAGGGTTATGTTGAGGGCTAGGGTTAGAGAGACGGTTAGGGTTAGGATTGGACCTCGGGTTAGGGTTATGTTGAGGGCTAGGGTTAGAGAGACGGTTAGGGTTAGGATTGGACCTAGGGTTAGGGTTATGTTGAGGGCTAGGGTTAGAGAGACGGTTAGGGTTAGGATTGGACCTAGGGTTAGGGTTATGTTGAGGGCTAGGGTTAGAGAGCCGGTTAGGGTTAGGATTGGACCTAGGGTTAGGGTTATGTTGAGGGCTAGGGTTAGAGAGACGGTTAGGGTTAGGATTGGACCTAGGGTTAGGGTTATGTTGAGGGCTAGGGTTAGAGAGACGGTTAGGGTTAGGATTGGACCTAGGGTTAGGGTTATGTTGAGGGCTAGGGTTAGAGAGACGGTTAGGGTTAGGATTGGACCTAGGGTTAGGGTTATGTTGAGGGCTAGGGTTAGAGGGACGGTTAGGGTTAGGATTGGACCTAGGGTTAGGGTTATGTTGAGGGCTAGGGTTAGAGAGACGGTTAGGGTTAGGATGGGACCTAGGGTTAGGGTTATGTTGAGGGCTAGGGTTAGAGAGACGGTTAGGGTTAGGATTGGACCTAGGGTTAGGGTTATGTTGAGGGCTAGGGTTAGAGAGACGGTTAGGGTTAGGATTGGACCTAGGGTTAGGGTTATGTTGAGGGCTAGGGTTAGAGAGACGGTTAGGGTTCGGATTGGACCTAGGGATAGGGTTATGTTGAGGGCTAGGCTTAGAGAGACGGTTAGGGTTAGGATTGGACCTAGGGTTAGGGTTATGTTGAGGGCTAGGGTTAGAGAGACGGTTAGGGTTAGGATTGGACCTAGGGTTAGGGTTATGTTGAGGGCTAGGGTTAGAGAGACGGTTAGGGTTAGGATTGGACCTAGGGTTAGGGTTATGTTCAGGGCTAAGGTTAGAGAGACGGTTAGGGTTAGGATTGGACCTAGGGTTAGGGTTATGTTGAGGGCTAGGGTTAGAGAGACGGTTAGGGTTAGGATTGGACCTAGGGTTAGGGTTATGTTGAGGGCTAGGGTTAGAGAGACGGTTAGGGTTAGGATTGGACCTAGGGTTAGGGTTATGTTGAGGGCTAGGGTTAGAGAGACGGTTAGGGTTAGGATTGGACCTAGGGTTAGGGTTATGTTGAGGGCTAGGGTTAGAGAGATGGTTAGGGTTAGGATTGGACCTAGGGTTAGGGTTATGTTGAGGGCTAGGGTTAGAGAGACGGTTAGGGTTATGATTGGACCTAGGGTTAGGGTTATATTGAGGGCTAGGGTTAGAGAGACGTTTAGGGTTAGGATTGGACCTAGGGTTAGGGTTATGTTGAGGGCTAGGGTTAGAGAGACGGTTAGGGTTAGGATTGGACCTAGGTTTAGGGTTATGTTGAGGGCTAGGGTTAGAGAGACGGTTAGGGTTAGGATTGGACCTAGGGTTAGGGTTATGTTGAGGGCTAGGGTTAGAGAGACGGTTAGGGTTATGATTGGACCTAGGGTTAGGGTTATGTTGAGGGCTAGGGTTAGAGAGACGGTTAGGTTTAGGATTGGACCTAGGGTTAGGGTTATGTTGAGGGCTAGGGTTAGAGAGACGGTTAGGGTTAGGATTGTACCTAGGGTTAGGGTTATGTTGAGGGCTAGGGTTAGGGAGACGGTAAGGGTTAGGATTGGACCTAGGGTTAGGGTTATGTTGAGGGCTAGGGTTAGAGAGACGGTTAGGGTTAGGTTTGGACCTAGGGTTAGGGTTATGTTGAGGGCTAGGGTTAGAGAGACGGTTAGGGTTAGGATTGGACCTAGGGTTAGGGTTATGTTGAGGGCTAGGGTTAGGGAGACGGTAAGGGTTAGGATTGGACCTAGGGTTAGGGTTATGTTGAGGGCTAGGGTTAGAGAGACGGTTAGGGTTAGGATTGGACCTAGGGTTAGGGTTATGTTGAGGGCTACGGTTAGAGAGACGGTTAGGGTTAGGATTGGACCTAGGGTTAGGGTTATGTTGAGGGTTAGGGTTAGAGAGACGGTTAGGGTTAGGATTGGACCTAGGGTTAGGGTTACGTTGACGGCTAGGCTTAGAGAGACGGTTAGGGTTAGGATTGGACCTAGGGTTAGGGTTATGTTGAGGGCTAGGGTTAGGGAGACGGTAAGGGTTAGGATTGGACCTAGGGTTAGGGTTATGTTGAGGGCTAGGGTTAGAGAGACGGTTAGGGTTAGGATTGGACCTCGGGTTAGGGTTATGTTGAGGGCTAGGGTTAGAGAGACGGTTAGGGTTAGGATTGGACCTAGGGTTAGGGTTATGTTGAGGGCTAGGGTTAGAGAGACGGTTAGGGTTAGGATTGGACCTAGGGTTAGGGTTATGTTGAGGGCTAGGGTTAGAGGGACGGTTAGGGTTAGGATTGGACCTAGGGTTAGGGTTATGTTGAGGGCTAGGGTTAGAGAGACGGTTAGGGTTAGGATGGGACCTAGGGTTAGGGTTATGTTGAGGGCTAGGGTTAGAGAGACGGTTAGGGTTAGGATTGGACCTAGGGTTAGGGTTATGTTGAGGGCTAGGGTTAGAGAGACGGTTAGGGTTAGGATTGGACCTAGGGTTAGGGTTATGTTGAGGGCTAGGGTTAGAGAGACGGTTAGGGTTAGGATTGGACCTAGGGATAGGGTTATGTTGAGGGCTAGGCTTAGAGAGACGGTTAGGGTTAGGATTGGACCTAGGGTTAGGGTTATGTTGAGGGAGAGGGTTAGAGAGACGGTTAGGGTTAGTATTGGACCTAGGGTTAGGGTTATGTTGAGGGCTAGGGTTAGAGAGACGGTTAGGGTTAGGATTGGACCTAGGGTTAGGGTTATGTTGAGGGCTAAGGTTAGAGAGACGGTTAGGGTTAGGATTGGACCTAGGGTTAGGGTTATGTTGAGGGCTAGGGTTAGAGAGACGGTTAGGGTTAGGATTGGACCTAGGGTTAGGGTTATGTTGAGGGCTAGGGTTAGAGAGACGGTTAGGGTTAGGATTGGACCTAGGGTTAGGGTTATGTTGAGGGCTAGGGTTAGAGAGACGGTTAGGGTTAGGATTGGACCTAGGGTTAGGGTTATGTTGAGGGCTAGGGTTAGAGAGACGGTTAGGGTTAGGATTGGACCTAGGGTTAGGGTTATGTTGAGGGCTAGGGTTAGAGAGACGGTTAGGGTTATGATTGGACCTAGGGTTAGGGTTATATTGAGGGCTAGGGTTAGAGAGACGTTTAGGGTTAGGATTGGACCTAGGGTTAGGGTTATGTTGAGGGCTAGGGTTAGAGAGACGGTTAGGGTTAGGATTGGACCTAGGTTTAGGGTTATGTTGAGGGCTAGGGTTAGAGAGACGGTTAGGGTTAGGATTGGACCTAGGGTTAGGGTTATGTTGAGGGCTAGGGTTAGAGAGACGGTTAGGGTTATGATTGGACCTAGGGTTAGGGTTATGTTGAGGGCTAGGGTTAGAGAGACGGTTAGGTTTAGGATTGGACCTAGGGTTAGGGTTATGTTGAGGGCTAGGGTTAGAGAGACGGTTAGGGTTAGGATTGTACCTAGGGTTAGGGTTATGTTGAGGGCTAGGGTTAGGGAGACGGTAAGGGTTAGGATTGGACCTAGGGTTAGGGTTATGTTGAGGGCTAGGGTTAGAGAGACGGTTAGGGTTAGGTTTGGACCTAGGGTTAGGGTTATGTTGAGGGCTAGGGTTAGAGAGACGGTTAGGGTTAGGATTGGACCTAGGGTTAGGGTTATGTTGAGGGCTAGGGTTAGGGAGACGGTAAGGGTTAGGATTGGACCTAGGGTTAGGGTTATGTTGAGGGCTAGGGTTAGAGAGACGGTTAGGGTTAGGATTGGACCTAGGGTTAGGGTTATGTTGAGGGCTAGGGTTAGAGAGACGGTTAGGGTTAGGATTGGACCTAGGGTTAGGGTTATGTTGAGGGTTAGGGTTAGAGAGACGGTTAGGGTTAGGATTGGACCTAGGGTTAGGGTTACGTTGACGGCTAGGCTTAGAGAGACGGTTAGGGTTAGGATTGGACCTAGGGTTAGGGTTATGTTGAGGGCTAGGGTTAGAGAGACGGTTAGGGTTATGATTGGACCTAGGGTTAGGGTTATGTTGAGGGATAGGGTTAGGGAGACGGTAAGGGTTAGGATTGGACCTAGGGTTAGGGTTATGTTGAGGGCTAGGGTTAGAGAGACGGTTAGGGTTAGGATTGGACCTAGGGTTAGGGTTATGTTGAGGGCTAGGGTTAGAGAGACGGTTAGGGTTATGAGTGGACCTAGGGTTAGGGTTATGTTGACGGCTAGGGTTAGAGAGACGGTTAGCGTTAGGATTGGACCTAGGGTTAGGGTTATGTTGAGGGCTACGGTTACAGAGACGGTTAGGGTTAGGATTGGACCTAGGGTTAGGGTTATGTTGAGGGCTAGGGTTAGGGAGACGGTAAGGGTTAGGATTGGACCTAGGGTTAGGGTTATGTTGAGGGCTAGGGTTAGAGAGACGGTTAGGGTTAGGATTGGACCTCGGGTTAGGGTTATGTTGAGGGCTAGGGTTAGAGAGACGGTTAGGGTTAGGATTGGACCTAGGGTTAGGGTTATGTTGAGGGCTAGGGTTAGAGAGACGGTTAGGGTTACGATTGGACCTAGGGTTAGGGTTATGTTGAGGGCTAGGGTTAGAGAGCCGGTTAGGGTTAGGATTGGACCTAGGGTTAGGGTTATGTTGAGGGCTAGGGTTAGAGAGACGGTTAGGGTTAGGATTGGACCTAGGGTTAGGGTTATGTTGAGGGCTAGGGTTAGAGAGACGGTTAGGGTTATGATTGGACCTAGGGTTAGGGTTATGTTGAGGGCTAGGGTTAGAGAGACGGTTAGGGTTAGGATTGGACCTAGGGTTAGGGTTATGTTGAGGGCTAGGATTACAGAGACGGTTAGGGTTAGGATTGGACCTAGGGTTAGGGTTATGTTGAGGGCTAGGGTTAGAGAGACGGTTAGGGTTAGGATTGGACCTAGGGTTAGGGTTATGTTGAGGGCTAGGGTTAGAGAGACGGTTAGGGTTAGGATTGGACCTAGGGTTAGGGTTATGTTGAGGGCTAGGGTTAGAGAGACGGTTAGGGTTAGGATTGGACCTAGGGTTAGGGTTATGTTGAGGGCTAGGGTTAGAGAGACGGTTAGGGTTAGGATTGGACCTAGGGTTAGGGGTATGTTGAGGGCTAGGGTTAGAGAGACGGTTAGGGTTAGGATTGGACCTAGGGTTAGGGTTATGTTGAGCGCTAGGGTTAGAGAGACGGTTAGGGTTAGGATTGTACCTAGGGTTAGTGTTATGTTGAGGGCTAGGGTTAGGGAGACGGTAAGGGTTAGGATTGGACCTAGGGTTAGGGTTATGTTGAGGGCTAGGGTTAGAGGGACGGTTAGGGTTAGGTTTGGACCTAGGGTTAGGGTTATGTTGAGGGCTAGGGTTAGAGAGACGGTTAGGGTTAGGATTGGACCTAGGGTTAGGGTTATGTTGAGGGCTAGGGTTAGGGAGACAGTAAGGGTTAGGATTGGACCTAGGGTTAGGGTTATGTTGAGGGCTAGGGTTAGAGAGACGGTTAGGGTTATGATTGGACCTAGGGTTAGGGTTATGTTGAGGGCTAGGGTTAGAGAGACGGTTAGGGTTAGGATTGGACCTAGGGTTAGGGTTATGTTGAGGGCTAGGTTTAGAGAGACGGTTAGGGTTAGGATTGGACCTAGGGTTAGGGTTACGTTGACGGCTAGGCTTAGAGAGACGGTTAGGGTTAGGATTGGACCTAGGGTTAGGGTTATGTTGAGGGCTAGGTTTAGAGAGACGGTTAGGGTTATGATTGGACCTAGGGTTAGGGTTATGTTGAGGGCTAGGCTTAGGGAGACGGTAAGGGTTAGGATTGGACCTAGGATTAGGGTTATGTTGAGGGCTAGGGTTAGAGAGACGGTTAGGGTTAGGATTGGACCTAGGGTTAGGGTTATGTTGAGGGCTAGGGTTAGAGAGACGGTTAGGGTTAGGATTGGAAATAGGGTTAGGGTTATGTTGAGGGCTAGGGTTAGAGAGACGGTTAGGGTTAAGATTGGACCTAGGGTTAGGGTTATGTTGACGGCTAGGGTTAGAGAGACGGTTAGGGTTAGGCTTGGACCTAGGGTTAGGGTTATGTTGAGGGCTAGGGTTAGAGAGACGGTTAGGGTTAGGATTGGACCTAGGGTTAGGGTTATGTTGAGGGCTAGGGTTAGAGGGACGGTTAGGGTTAGGATTGGACCTAGGGTTAGGGTTATGTTGAGGGCTAGGGTTAGAGAGACGGTTAGGGTTAGGATGGGACCTAGGGTTAGGGTTATGTTGAGGGCTAGGGTTAGAGAGACGGTTAGGGTTAGGATTGGACCTAGGGTTAGGGTTATGTTGAGGGCTAGGGTTAGAGAGACGGTTAGGGTTAGGATTGGACCTAGGGTTAGGGTTATGTTGAGGGCTAGGGTTAGAGAGACGGTTAGGGTTAGGATTGGACCTAGGGATAGGGTTATGTTGAGGGCTAGGCTTAGAGAGACGGTTAGGGTTAGGATTGGACCTAGGGTTAGGGTTATGTTGAGGGCTAGGGTTAGAGAGACGGTTAGGGTTAGGATTGGACCTAGGGTTAGGGTTATGTTGAGGGCTAGGGTTAGAGAGACGGTTAGGGTTAGGATTGGACCTAGGGTTAGGGTTATGTTGAGGGCTAAGGTTAGAGAGACGGTTAGGGTTAGGATTGGACCTAGGGTTAGGGTTATGTTGAGGGCTAGGGTTAGAGAGACGGTTAGGGTTAGGATTGGACCTAGGGTTAGGGTTATGTTGAGGGCTAGGGTTAGAGAGACGGTTAGGGTTAGGATTGGACCTAGGGTTACGGTTATGTTGAGGGCTAGGGTTAGAGAGACGGTTAGGGTTAGGATTGGACCTAGGGTTAGGGTTATGTTGAGGGCTAGGGTTAGAGAGACGGTTAGGGTTAGGATTGGACCTAGGGATAGGGTTATGTTGAGGGCTAGGGTTAGAGAGACGGTTAGGGTTATGATTGGACCTAGGGTTAGGGTTATATTGAGGGCTAGGGTTAGAGAGACGTTTAGGGTTAGGATTGGACCTAGGGTTAGGGTTATGTTGAGGGCTAGGGTTAGAGAGACGGTTAGGGTTAGGATTGGACCTAGGTTTAGGGTTATGTTGAGGGCTAGGGTTAGAGAGACGGTTAGGGTTAGGATTGGACCTAGGGTTAGGGTTATGTTGAGGGCTAGGGTTAGAGAGACGGTTAGGGTTATGATTGGACCTAGGGTTAGGGTTATGTTGAGGGCTAGGGTTAGAGAGACGGTTAGGTTTAGGATTGGACCTAGGGTTAGGGTTATGTTGAGGGCTAGGGTTAGAGAGACGGTTAGGGTTAGGATTGGACCTAGGGTTAGGGTTATGTTGAGGGCTAGGGTTAGAGAGACGGTTAGGGTTAGGTTTGGACCTAGGGTTAGGGTTATGTTGAGGGCTAGGGTTAGAGAGACGGTTAGGGTTAGGATTGGACCTAGGGTTAGGGTTATGTAGAGGGCTAGGGTTAGGGAGACGGTAAGGGTTAGGATTGGACCTAGGGTTAGGGTTATGTTGAGGGCTAGGGTTAGAGAGACGGTTAGGGTTAGGATTGGACCTAGGGTTAGGGTTATGTTGAGGGCTAGGGTTAGAGAGACGGTTAGAGTTAGGATTGGACCTAGGGTTAGGGTTATGTTGAGGGTTAGGGTTAGAGAGACGGTTAGGGTTAGGATTGGACCTAGGGTTAGGGTTACGTTGACGGCTAGGCTTAGAGAGACGGTTAGGGTTAGGATTGGACCTAGGGTTAGGGTTATGTTGAGGGCTAGGGTTAGAGAGACGGTTAGGGTTATGATTGGACCTAGGGTTAGGGTTATGTTGAGGGATAGGGTTAGGGAGACGATAAGGGTTAGGATTGGACCTAGGGTTAGGGTTATGTTGAGGGCTAGGGTTAGAGAGACGGTTAGGGTTAGGATTGGACCTAGGGTTAGGGTTATGTTGAGGGCTAGGGTTAGAGAGACGGTTAGGGTTAGGTTTGGACCTAGGGTTAGGGTTATGTTGAGGGCTAGGGTTAGAGAGACGGTTAGGGTTAGGATTATACCTAGGGTTAGGGTTATGTTGAGGGCTAGGGTTAGGGAGATGGTAAGGGTTAGGATTGGACCTAGGGTTAGGGTTATGTTGAGGGCTAGGGTTAGAGAGACGGTTAGGGTTATGATTGGACCTAGGGTTAGGGTTATGTTGAGGGCTAGGGTTAGAGAGACGGTTAGGGTTAGGATTGGACCTAGGGTTAGGGTTATGTTGAGGGCTAGGTTTAGAGAGACGGTTAGGGTTAGGATTGGACCTAGGGTTAGGGTTACGTTGACGGCTAGGCTTGGAGAGACGGTTAGGGTTAGGATTGGACCTAGGGTTAGGGTTATGTTGAGGGCTAGGGTTAGAGAGACGGTTAGGGTTATGATTGGACCTAGGGTTAGGGTTATGTTGAGGGCTAGGTTAGGGAGACGGTAAGGGTTAGGATTGGACCTAGGGTTAGGGTTATGTTGAGGGCTAGGGTTAGAGAGACGGTTAGGGTTAGGATTGGACCTAGGGTTAGGGTTATGTTGAGGGCTAGGGTTAGAGAGACGGTTAGGGTTAGGATTGGAAATAGGGTTAGGGTTATGTTGAGGGCTAGGGTTAGAGAGACGGTTAGGGTTAGGATTGGACCTAGGGTTAGGGTTATGTTGAGGGCTAGGGTTAGAGAGACGGTTAGGGTTAGGATTGGACCTAGGGTTAGGGTTATGTTGAGGGCTAGGGTTAGAGAGACGGTTATGGTTAGGATTGGAAATAGGGTTAGGGTTATGTTGAGGGCTAGGGTTAGAGAGACGGTTAGGGTTAGGATTGGACCTAGGGTTAGGGTTATGTTGAGGGCTAGGGTTAGAGAGACGGTTAGGGTTAGGATTGGACCTAGGGTTAGGGTTATGTTGAGGGCTAGGGTTAGAGAGACGGTTAGGGTTAGGATTGGACCTAGGGTTAGGGTTATGTTGAGGGCTAGGGTTAGAGAGACGGTTAGGGTTAGGATTGGACCTAGGGTTAGGGTTATGTTGAGGGCTAGGGTTAGAGAGACGGTTAGGGTTAGGATTGGACCTAGGGTTAGGGTTATGTTGAGGGCTAGGGTTAGAGAGACGGTTAGGGTTAGGATTGGACCTAGGGTTAGGGTTATGTTGAGGGCTAGGGTTAGAGAGACGGTTAGGGTTAGGATTGGACCTAGGGTTAGGGTTATGTTGAGGGCTAGGGTTAGAGAGACGGTTAGGGTTAGGATTGGACCTAGGGATAGGGTTATGTTGAGGGCTAGGCTTAGAGAGACGGTTAGGGTTAGGATTGGACCTAGGGTTAGGGTTATGTTGAGGGCTAGGGTTAGAGAGACGGTTAGGGTTAGGATTGGACCTAGGGTTAGAGTTATGTTGAGGGCTAGGGTTAGAGAGACGGTTAGGGTTAGGATTGGACCTAGGGTTAGGGTTATGTTGAGGGCTAGGGTTAGAGAGACGGTTAGGGTTAGAATTGGACCTAGGGTTAGGGTTATGTTGAGGGCTAGGGTTAGAGAGACGGTTAGGGTTAGGATTGGACCTAGGGTTAGGGTTATGTTGAGGGCTAGGGTTAGAGAGACGGTTAGGGTTAGGATTGGACCTAGGGTTAGGGTTATGTTGAGGGCTAGGGTTAGAGAGACGGTTAGGGTTAGGATTGGACCTAGGGTTAGGGTTATGTTGAGGGCTAGGGTTAGAGAGACGGTTAGGGTTAGGATTGGACCTAGGGTTAGGGTTATGTTGAGGGCTAGGTTTAGAGAGACGGTTAGGGTTATGATTGGACTTAGGGTTAGGGTTATATTGAGGGCTAGGGTTAGAGAGACGGTTAGGGTTAGGATTGGACCTAGGTTTAGGGTTATGTTGAGGGCTAGGGTTAGAGAGACGGTTAGGGTTATGATTGGACCTAGGTTTAGGGTTATGTTGAGGGCTAGGGTTAGAGAGACGGTTAGGGTTAGGATTGGACCTAGGGTTAGGGTTATGTTGAGGGCTAGGGTTAGAGAGACGGTTAGGGTTAGGATTGGACCTAGGGTTAGGGTTATGTTGAGGGCTAGGGTTAGAGAGACGGTTAGGGTTAGGATTGGACCTAGGGTTAGGGTTATGTTGAGGGCTAGGGTTAGAGAGACGGTTAGGGTTAGGATTGTACCTAGGGTTAGGGTTATGTTGAGGGCTAGGGTTAGGGAGACGGTAAGGGTTAGGATTGGACCTAGGGTTAGGGTTATGTTGAGGGCTAGGGTTAGAGAGACGGTTAGGGTTAGGTTTGGACCTAGGGTTAGGGTTATGTTGAGGGCTAGGGTTAGAGAGACGGTTAGGGTTAGGATTGGACCTAGGGTTAGGGTTATGTTGAGGGCTAGGGTTAGGGAGACGGTAAGGGTTAGGATTGGACCTAGGGTTAGGGTTATGTTGAGGGCTAGGGTTAGAGAGACGGTTAGGGTTAGGATTGGACCTAGGGTTAGGGTTATGTTGAGGGCTAGGGTTAGAGAGACGGTTAGGGTTAGGATTGGACCTAGGGTTAGGGTTATGTTGAGGGCTAGGGTTAGAGAGACGGTTAGGGTTAGGATTGGACCTAGGGTTAGGGTTACGTTGACGGCTAGGCTTAGAGAGACGGTTAGGGTTAGGATTGGACCTAGGGTTAGGGTTATGTTGAGGGCTAGGGTTAGAGAGACGGTTAGGGTTATGATTGGACCTAGGGTTAGGGTTATGTTGAGGGCTAGGGTTAGGGAGACGGTAAGGGTTAGGATTGGACCTAGGGTTAGGGTTATGTTGAGGGCTAGGGTTAGAGAGACGGTTAGGGTTAGGATTGGACCTAGGGTTAGGGTTATGTTGAGGGCTAGGGTTAGAGAGACGGTTAGGGTTAGGATTGGAAATAGGGTTAGGGTTATGTTGAGGGCTAGGGTTAGAGAGACGGTTAGGGTTAGGATTGGACCTAGGGTTAGGGTTATGTTGAGGGCTAGGGTTAGAGAGACGGTTAGGGTTAGGATTGGACCTAGGGTTAGGGTTATGTTGAGGGCTAGGGTTAGAGAGACGGTTAGGGTTAGGATTGGACCTAGGGTTAGGGTTATGTTGAGGGCTAGGGTTAGAGAGACGGTTAGGGTTAGGATTGGACCTAGGGTTAGGGTTATGTTGAGGGCTAGGGTTAGAGAGACGGTTAGGGTTATGATTGGACCTAGGGTTAGGGTTATGTTGAGGGCTAGGGTTAGAGAGACGGTTAGGGTTAGGATTGGACCTAGGGTTAGGGTTATGTTGAGGGCTAGGGTTAGAGAGACGGTTAGGGTTAGGATTGGACCTAGGGTTAGGGTCATGTTGAGGGCTAGGGTTAGAGAGACGGTTAGGGTTAGGATTGGACCTAGGGATAGGGTTATGTTGAGGGCTAGGCTTAGAGAGACGGTTAGGGTTAGGATTGGACCTAGGGTTAGGGTTATGTTGAGGGCTAGGGTTAGAGAGACGGTTAGGGTTAGGATTGGACCTAGGGTTAGGGTTATGTTGAGGGCTAAGGTTAGAGAGACGGATAGGGTTAGGATTGGACCTAGGGTTAGGGTTATGTTGAGGGCTAGGGTTAGAGAGATGGTTAGGGTTAGGATTGGACCTAGGGTTAGGGTTATGTTGAGGGCTAGGGTTAGAGAGACGGTTAGGGTTATGAGTGGACCTAGGGTTAGGGTTATGTTGAGGGCTAGGGTTAGAGAGACGGTTAAGGTTAGGATTGGACCTAGGGTTAGGGTTATGTTGAGGGCTAGGGTTAGAGAGACGTTTAGGGTTAGGATTGGACCTAGGGTTAGGGTTATGTTGAGGGCTAGGGTTAGGGAGACGGTAAGGGTTAGGATTGGACCTAGGGTTAGGGTTATGTTGAGGGCTAGGGTTAGGGAGACGGTAAGGGTTAGGATTGGACCTAGGGTTAGGGTTATGTTGAGGGCTAGGGTTAGAGAGACGGTTAGGGTTAGGATTGGACCTAGGGTTAGGGTTATGTTGAGGGCTAGGGTTAGAGAGACGGTTAGGGTTAGGATTGGACCTAGGGTTAGGGTTATGTTGAGGGCTAGGGTTAGAGGGACGGTTAGGGTTAGGATTGGACCTAGGGTAAGGGTTATGTTGAGGGCTAGGGTTAGAGAGACGGTTAGGGTTAGGATTGGACCTAGGGTTAGGGTTATGTTGAGGGCTAGGGTTAGAGAGACGGTTAGGGTTATGATTGGACCTAGGGTTAGGGTTATGTTGAGGGCTAGGGTTAGAGAGACGGTTAGGGTTAGGATTGGACCTAGGGTTAGGGTTATGTTGAGGGCTAGGGTTAGAGAGACGGTTAGGGTTAGGATTGGACCTAGGGTTAGGGTTATGTTGAGGGCTAGGGTTAGAGAGACGGTTATGGTTATGTTGGACCTAGGGTTAGGGTTATGTTGAGGGCTAGGGTTAGAGAGACGGTTATGGTTATGTTGGACCTAGGGTTAGGGTTATGTTGAGGGCTAGGGTTAGAGAGACGGTTAGGGTTAGGATTGGACCTAGGGTTAGGGTTATGTAGAGGGCTAGGGTTAGGGAGACGGTAAGGGTTAGGATTGGACCTAGGGTTAGGGTTATGTTGAGGGCTAGGGTTAGAGAGACGGTTAGGGTTAGGATTGGACCTAGGGTTAGGGTTATGTTGAGGGCTAGGGTTAGAGAGACGGTTAGAGTTAGGATTGGACCTAGGGTTAGGGTTATGTTGAGGGTTAGGGTTAGAGAGACGGTTAGGGTTAGGATTGGACCTAGGGTTAGGGTTACGTTGACGGCTAGGCTTAGAGAGACGGTTAGGGTTAGGATTGGACCTAGGGTTAGGGTTATGTTGAGGGCTAGGGTTAGAGAGACGGTTAGGGTTATGATTGGACCTAGGGTTAGGGTTATGTTGAGGGATAGGGTTAGGGAGACGATAAGGGTTAGGATTGGACCTAGGGTTAGGGTTATGTTGAGGGCTAGGGTTAGAGAGACGGTTAGGGTTAGGATTGGACCTAGGGTTAGGGTTATGTTGAGGGCTAGGGTTAGAGAGACGGTTAGGGTTAGGTTTGGACCTAGGGTTAGGGTTATGTTGAGGGCTAGGGTTAGAGAGACGGTTAGGGTTAGGATTATACCTAGGGTTAGGGTTATGTTGAGGGCTAGGGTTAGGGAGATGGTAAGGGTTAGGATTGGACCTAGGGTTAGGGTTATGTTGAGGGCTAGGGTTAGAGAGACGGTTAGGGTTATGATTGGACCTAGGGTTAGGGTTATGTTGAGGGCTAGGGTTAGAGAGACGGTTAGGGTTAGGATTGGACCTAGGGTTAGGGTTATGTTGAGGGCTAGGTTTAGAGAGACGGTTAGGGTTAGGATTGGACCTAGGGTTAGGGTTACGTTGACGGCTAGGCTTGGAGAGACGGTTAGGGTTAGGATTGGACCTAGGGTTAGGGTTATGTTGAGGGCTAGGGTTAGAGAGACGGTTAGGGTTATGATTGGACCTAGGGTTAGGGTTATGTTGAGGGCTAGGTTAGGGAGACGGTAAGGCTTAGGATTGGACCTAGGGTTAGGGTTATGTTGAGGGCTAGGGTTAGAGAGACGGTTAGGGTTAGGATTGGACCTAGGGTTAGGGTTATGTTGAGGGCTAGGGTTAGAGAGACGGTTAGGGTTAGGATTGGAAATAGGGTTAGGGTTATGTTGAGGGCTAGGGTTAGAGAGACGGTTAGGGTTAGGATTGGACCTAGGGTTAGGGTTATGTTGAGGGCTAGGGTTAGAGAGACGGTTAGGGTTAGGATTGGACCTAGGGTTAGGGTTATGTTGAGGGCTAGGGTTAGAGAGACGGTTATGGTTAGGATTGGAAATAGGGTTAGGGTTATGTTGAGGGCTAGGGTTAGAGAGACGGTTAGGGTTAGGATTGGACCTAGGGTTAGGGTTATGTTGAGGGCTAGGGTTAGAGAGACGGTTAGGGTTAGGATTGGACCTAGGGTTAGGGTTATGTTGAGGGCTAGGGTTAGAGAGACGGTTAGGGTTAGGATTGGACCTAGGGTTAGGGTTATGTTGAGGGCTAGGGTTAGAGAGACGGTTAGGGTTAGGATTGGACCTAGGGTTAGGGTTATGTTGAGGGCTAGGGTTAGAGAGACGGTTAGGGTTAGGATTGGACCTAGGGTTAGGGTTATGTTGAGGGCTAGGGTTAGAGAGACGGTTAGGGTTAGGATTGGACCTAGGGTTAGGGTTATGTTGAGGGCTAGGGTTAGAGAGACGGTTAGGGTTAGGATTGGACCTAGGGTTAGGGTTATGTTGAGGGCTAGGGTTAGAGAGACGGTTAGGGTTAGGATTGGACCTAGGGATAGGGTTATGTTGAGGGCTAGGCTTAGAGAGACGGTTAGGGTTAGGATTGGACCTAGGGTTAGGGTTATGTTGAGGGCTAGGGTTAGAGAGACGGTTAGGGTTAGGATTGGACCTAGGGTTAGAGTTATGTTGAGGGCTAGGGTTAGAGAGACGGTTAGGGTTAGGATTGGACCTAGGGTTAGGGTTATGTTGAGGGCTAGGGTTAGAGAGACGGTTAGGGTTAGAATTGGACCTAGGGTTAGGGTTATGTTGAGGGCTAGGGTTAGAGAGACGGTTAGGGTTAGGATTGGACCTAGGGTTAGGGTTATGTTGAGGGCTAGGGTTAGAGAGACGGTTAGGGTTAGGATTGGACCTAGGGTTAGGGTTATGTTGAGGGCTAGGGTTAGAGAGACGGTTAGGGTTAGGATTGGACCTAGGGTTAGGGTTATGTTGAGGGCTAGGGTTAGAGAGACGGTTAGGGTTAGGATTGGACCTAGGGTTAGGGTTATGTTGAGGGCTAGGTTTAGAGAGACGGTTAGGGTTATGATTGGACTTAGGGTTAGGGTTATATTGAGGGCTAGGGTTAGAGAGACGGTTAGGGTTAGGATTGGACCTAGGTTTAGGGTTATGTTGAGGGCTAGGGTTAGAGAGACGGTTAGGGTTATGATTGGACCTAGGTTTAGGGTTATGTTGAGGGCTAGGGTTAGAGAGACGGTTAGGGTTAGGATTGGACCTAGGGTTAGGGTTATGTTGAGGGCTAGGGTTAGAGAGACGGTTAGGGTTAGGATTGGACCTAGGGTTAGGGTTATGTTGAGGGCTAGGGTTAGAGAGACGGTTAGGGTTAGGATTGGACCTAGGGTTAGGGTTATGTTGAGGGCTAGGGTTAGAGAGACGGTTAGGGTTAGGATTGGACCTAGGGTTAGGGTTATGTTGAGGGCTAGGGTTAGGGAGACGGTAAGGGTTAGGATTGGACCTAGGGTTAGGGTTATGTTGAGGGCTAGGGTTAGAGAGACGGTTAGGGTTAGGTTTGGACCTAGGGTTAGGGTTATGTTGAGGGCTAGGGTTAGAGAGACGGTTAGGGTTAGGATTGGACCTAGGGTTAGGGTTATGTTGAGGGCTAGGGTTAGGGAGACGGTAAGGGTTAGGATTGGACCTAGGGTTAGGGTTATGTTGAGGGCTAGGGTTAGAGAGACGGTTAGGGTTAGGATTGGACCTAGGGTTAGGGTTATGTTGAGGGCTAGGGTTAGAGAGACGGTTAGGGTTAGGATTGGACCTAGGGTTAGGGTTATGTTGAGGGCTAGGGTTAGAGAGACGGTTAGGGTTAGGATTGGACCTAGGGTTAGGGTTACGTTGACGGCTAGGCTTAGAGAGACGGTTAGGGTTAGGATTGGACCTAGGGTTAGGGTTATGTTGAGGGCTAGGGTTAGAGAGACGGTTAGGGTTATGATTGGACCTAGGGTTAGGGTTATGTTGAGGGCTAGGGTTAGGGAGACGGTAAGGGTTAGGATTGGACCTAGGGTTAGGGTTATGTTGAGGGCTAGGGTTAGAGAGACGGTTAGGGTTAGGATTGGACCTAGGGTTAGGGTTATGTTGAGGGCTAGGGTTAGAGAGACGGTTAGGGTTAGGATTGGAAATAGGGTTAGGGTTATGTTGAGGGCTAGGGTTAGAGAGACGGTTAGGGTTAGGATTGGACCTAGGGTTAGGGTTATGTTGAGGGCTAGGGTTAGAGAGACGGTTAGGGTTAGGATTGGACCTAGGGTTAGGGTTATGTTGAGGGCTAGGGTTAGAGAGACGGTTAGGGTTAGGATTGGACCTAGGGTTAGGGTTATGTTGAGGGCTAGGGTTAGAGAGACGGTTAGGGTTAGGATTGGACCTAGGGTTAGGGTTATGTTGAGGGCTAGGGTTAGAGAGACGGTTAGGGTTATGATTGGACCTAGGGTTAGGGTTATGTTGAGGGCTAGGGTTAGAGAGACGGTTAGGGTTAGGATTGGACCTAGGGTTAGGGTTATGTTGAGGGCTAGGGTTAGAGAGACGGTTAGGGTTAGGATTGGACCTAGGGTTAGGGTCATGTTGAGGGCTAGGGTTAGAGAGACGGTTAGGGTTAGGATTGGACCTAGGGATAGGGTTATGTTGAGGGCTAGGCTTAGAGAGACGGTTAGGGTTAGGATTGGACCTAGGGTTAGGGTTATGTTGAGGGCTAGGGTTAGAGAGACGGTTAGGGTTAGGATTGGACCTAGGGTTAGGGTTATGTTGAGGGCTAAGGTTAGAGAGACGGATAGGGTTAGGATTGGACCTAGGGTTAGGGTTATGTTGAGGGCTAGGGTTAGAGAGATGGTTAGGGTTAGGATTGGACCTAGGGTTAGGGTTATGTTGAGGGCTAGGGTTAGAGAGACGGTTAGGGTTATGAGTGGACCTAGGGTTAGGGTTATGTTGAGGGCTAGGGTTAGAGAGACGGTTAAGGTTAGGATTGGACCTAGGGTTAGGGTTATGTTGAGGGCTAGGGTTAGAGAGACGTTTAGGGTTAGGATTGGACCTAGGGTTAGGGTTATGTTGAGGGCTAGGGTTAGGGAGACGGTAAGGGTTAGGATTGGACCTAGGGTTAGGGTTATGTTGAGGGCTAGGGTTAGGGAGACGGTAAGGGTTAGGATTGGACCTAGGGTTAGGGTTATGTTGAGGGCTAGGGTTAGAGAGACGGTTAGGGTTAGGATTGGACCTAGGGTTAGGGTTATGTTGAGGGCTAGGGTTAGAGAGACGGTTAGGGTTAGGATTGGACCTAGGGTTAGGGTTATGTTGAGGGCTAGGGTTAGAGGGACGGTTAGGGTTAGGATTGGACCTAGGGTAAGGGTTATGTTGAGGGCTAGGGTTAGAGAGACGGTTAGGGTTAGGATTGGACCTAGGGTTAGGGTTATGTTGAGGGCTAGGGTTAGAGAGACGGTTAGGGTTATGATTGGACCTAGGGTTAGGGTTATGTTGAGGGCTAGGGTTAGAGAGACGGTTAGGGTTAGGATTGGACCTAGGGTTAGGGTTATGTTGAGGGCTAGGGTTAGAGAGACGGTTAGGGTTAGGATTGGACCTAGGGTTAGGGTTATGTTGAGGGCTAGGGTTAGAGAGACGGTTATGGTTATGTTGGACCTAGGGTTAGGGTTATGTTGAGGGCTAGGGTTAGAGAGACGGTTACGGTTAGGATTGGACCTAGGGTTAGGGTTATGTTGAGGGCTAGGGTTAGAGAGACGGTTAGGGTTAGGATTGGACCTAGGGTTAGGGTTATGTTGAGGGCTAGGGTTAGGGAGACGGTTAGGGTTAGGATTGGACCTAGGGTTAGGGTTATGTTGAGGGCTAGGGTTAGAGAGACGGTTAGGGTTAGGATTGGACCTAGGGTTAGGGTTATGTTGAGGGCTAGGGTTAGAGAGATGGTTAGGGTTAGGATTGGAAATAGGGTTAGGGTTATGTTGAAGGCTAGGGTTAGAGAGACGGTTAGGGTTAGGATTGGACCTAGGGTTAGGGTTATGTTGAGGGCTAGGGTTAGAGAGACGGTTAGGGTTAGGATTGGACCTAGGGTTAAGGTTATGTTGAGGGCTAGGGTTAGAGAGACGGTTAGGGTTAGGATTGGACCTAGGGTTAGGGTTATGTTGAGGGCTAGGGTTAGAGAGACGGTTAGGGTTATGAGTGGACCTAGGGTTAGGGTTATGTTGAGGGCTAGGGTTAGAGAGACGGTTAGGTTTAGGATTGGACCTAGGGTTAGGGTTATGTTGAGGGTTAGGGTTAGAGAGACGTTTAGGGTTAGGATTGGACCTAGGGTTAGGGTTATGTTGAGGGCTAGGGTTAGAGAGACGGTTAGGGTTAGGATTGGACCTAGGGTTAGGGTTATGTTGAGGGCTAGGGTTAGAGAGAAGGTTAGGGTTATGATTGGACGTAGGGTTAGGGTTATGTTGAGGGCTAGGGTTAGAGAGACGGTTAGGGTTAGGATTGGACCTAGGATTAGGGTTATGTTGAGGGCTAGGGTTAGAGAGACGGTTAGGGTTAGGATTGGACCTAGGGTTAGGTTTATGTTGACGGCTAGGGTTAGAGAGACGGTTAGGGTTAGGATTGGACCTAGGGTTAGGGTTATGTTGAGGGCTAGGGTTAGAGAGACGGTTAGGGTTAGGATTGGACCTAGGGTTAGGGTTATGTTGAGGGCTAGGGTTAGAGAGACAGTTAGGGTTAGGATTGGACCTAGGGTTAGGGTTATCTTGAGGGCTAGGGTTAGGGAGACGGTAAGGGTTAGGATTGGACCTAGGGTTAGGGTTATGTTGAGGGCTAGGGTTAGAGAGACGGTTAGGGTTAGGATTGGACCTAGGGTTAGGGTTATGTTGAGGGCTAGGGTTAGAGAGACGGTTAGGGTTAGGATTGGACCTAGGGTTAGGGTTATGTTGAGGGCTAGTGTTAGGGAGACGGTAAGGGTTAGGATTGGACCTAGGGTTAGTGTTATGTTGAGGGCTAGGGTTAGAGAGACGGTTAGGGTTAGGATTGGACCTAGGGTTAGGGTTATGTTGAGGGCTAGGGTTAGAGAGACGGTTAGGGTTAGGATTGGACCTAGGGTTAGGGTTATGTTGAGGGCTAGGGTTAGAGAGACGGTTAGGGTTATGATTGGACCTAGGGTTAGGGTTATGTTGAGGGCTAGGGTTAGGGAGACGGTTAGGGTTAGGATTGGACCTAGGGTTAGGGTTATGTTGAGGGCTAGGGTTAGAGAGACGGTTAGGGTTAGGATTGGACCTAGGATTAGGGTTATGTTGAGGGCTAGGGTTAGGGAGACGGTAAGGGTTAGGATTGGACCTAGGGTTAGGGTTATGTTGAGGGCTAGGGTTAGGGAGACGGTAAGGGTTAGGATTGGACCTAGGGTTAGGGTTATGTTGAGGGCTAGGGTTAGAGAGACGGTTAGGGTTAGGATTGGACCTAGGGTTAGGGTTATGTTGAGGGCTAGGGTTAGAGAGACGGTTAGGGTTAAGAGTGGACCTAGGGTTAGGGTTATGTTAAGGGCTAGGGTTAGTGAGAGGGTAAGGGTTAGGATTGGACCTAGGGTTAGGGTTATGTTGAGGGCTAGGGTTCGAGAGACGGTTAGGGTTAGGATTGGACCTAGGGTTAGGGTTATGTTGAGGGCTAGGGTTAGAGAGAAGGTTAGGGTTATGATTGGACGTAGGGTTAGGGTTATGTTGAGGGCTAGGGTTAGAGAGACGGTTAGGGTTAGGATTGGACCTAGGATTAGGGTTATGTTGAGGGCTAGGGTTAGAGAGACGGTTAGGGTTAGGATTGGACCTAGGGTTAGGGTTATGTTGACGGCTAGGGTTAGAGAGACGGTTAGGGTTAGGATTGGACCTAGGGTTAGGGTTATGTTGAGGGCTAGGGTTAGAGAGACGGTTAGGGTTAGGATTGGACCTAGGGTTAGGGTTATGTTGAGGGCTAGGGTTAGAGAGACAGTTAGGGTTAGGATTGGACCTAGGGTTAGGGTTATCTTGAGGGCTAGGGTTAGGGAGACGGTAAGGGTTAGGATTGGACCTAGGGTTAGGGTTATGTTGAGGGCTAGGGTTAGAGAGACGGTTAGGGTTAGGATTGGACCTAGGGTTAGGGTTATGTTGGGGGCTAGGGTTAGAGAGACGGTTAGGGTTAGGATTGGACCTAGGGTTAGGGTTATGTTGAGGGCTAGTGTTAGGGAGACGGTAAGGGTTAGGATTGGACCTAGGGTTAGTGTTATGTTGAGGGCTAGGGTTAGAGAGACGGTTAGGGTTAGGATTGGACCTAGGGTTAGGGTTATGTTGAGGGCTAGGGTTAGAGAGACGGTTAGGGTTAGGATTGGACCTAGGGTTAGGGTTATGTTGAGGGCTAGGGTTAGAGAGACGGTTAGGGTTATGATTGGACCTAGGGTTAGGGTTATGTTGAGGGCTAGGGTTAGGGAGACGGTTAGGGTTAGGATTGGACCTAGGGTTAGGGTTATGTTGAGGGCTAGGGTTAGAGAGACGGTTAGGGTTAGGATTGGACCTAGGGTTAGGGTTATGTTGAGGGCTAGGGTTAGGGAGACGGTAAGGGTTAGGATTGGACCTAGGGTTAGGGTTATGTTGAGGGCTAGGGTTAGGGAGACGGTAAGGGTTAGGATTGGACCTAGGGTTAGGGTTATGTTGAGGGCTAGGGTTAGAGAGACGGTTAGGGTTAGGATTGGACCTAGGGTTAGGGTTATGTTGAGGGCTAGGGTTAGAGAGACGGTTAGGGTTAAGAGTGGACCTAGGGTTAGGGTTATGTTAAGGGCTAGGGTTAGTGAGAGGGTAAGGGTTAGGATTGGACCTAGGGTTAGGGTTATGTTGAGGGCTAGGGTTCGAGAGACGGTTAGGGTTAGGATTGGACCTAGGGTTAGGGTTATGTTGAGGGCTAGGGTTAGAGAGAAGGTTAGGGTTATGATTGGACGTAGGGTTAGGGTTATGTTGAGGGCTAGGGTTAGAGAGACGGTTAGGGTTAGGATTGGACCTAGGATTAGGGTTATGTTGAGGGCTAGGGTTAGAGAGACGGTTAGGGTTAGGATTGGACCTAGGGTTAGGGTTATGTTGACGGCTAGGGTTAGAGAGACGGTTAGGGTTAGGATTGGACCTAGGGTTAGGGTTATGTTGAGGGCTAGGGTTAGAGAGACGGTTAGGGTTAGGATTGGACCTAGGGTTAGGGTTATGTTGAGGGCTAGGGTTAGAGAGACAGTTAGGGTTAGGATTGGACCTAGGGTTAGGGTTATCTTGAGGGCTAGGGTTAGGGAGACGGTAAGGGTTAGGATTGGACCTAGGGTTAGGGTTATGTTGAGGGCTATGGTTAGAGAGACGGTTAGGGTTAGGATTGGACCTAGGGTTAGGGTTATGTTGAGGGCTAGGGTTAGAGAGACGGTTAGGGTTAGGATTGGACCTAGGGTTAGGGTTATGTTGAGGGCTAGTGTTAGGGAGACGGTAAGGGTTAGGATTGGACCTAGGGTTAGTGTTATGTTAAGGGCTAGGGTTAGTGAGAGGGTAAGGGTTAGGATTGGACCTAGGGTTAGGGTTATGTTGAGGGCTAGGGTTCGAGAGACGGTTAGGGTTAGGATTGGACCTAGGGTTAGGGTTATGTTGAGGGCTAGGGTTAGAGAGACGGTTAGGGTTAGGAATGGACCTAGGGTTAGGGTTATGTTGAGGGCTAGGGTTAGAGAGACGGTTAGGGTTATGATTGGACCTAGGGTTAGCGTTATGTTGAGGGCTAGGGTTAGGGAGACGGTAAGGGTTAGGATTGGACCTAGGGTTAGGGTTATGTTGAGGGCTAGGGTTAGAGAGACGGTTAGGGTTAGGATTGGACCTAGGGTTAGGGTTATTTTGAGGGCTAGGGTTAGAGAGACGGTTAGGGTTAGGATTGGACCTAGGGTTAGGGCTATGTTGAGGGCTAGGGTTAGGGAGACGGTAAGGGTTAGGATTGGACCTAGGGTTAGGGTTATGTTGAGGGCTAGGGTTAGAGAGACGGTTAGGGTTAGGATTGGACCTAGGGTTAGGGTTATGTTGAGGGCTAGGGTTAGAGAGACGGTTAGGGTCATGATTGGACCTAGGGTTAGGGTTATGTTTAGGGCTAGGGTTAGGGAGACGGTAAGTGTTAGGATTGGACCTAGGGTTAGGGTTATGTTGAGGGCTAGGGTTAGAGAGACGGTTAGGGTTAGGATTGGACCTAGGGTTAGGGTTATGTTGAGGGCTAGGGTTAGAGAGACGGTTAGGGTTAGGATTGGACCTAGGGTTAGGGTTATGTTGAGGGTTAGGGTTAGGGAGACGGTAAGGGTTAGGATTGGACCTAGGGTTAGGGTTATGTTGAGGGCTAGGGTTAGAGAGACGGTTAGGGTTAGGATTGGACCTAGGGTTAGGGTTATGTTGAGGGCTAGGGATAGAGAGACGGTTAGGGTTAGGATTGGACCTAGGGTTAGGGTTATGTTGAGGGCTAGGGTTAGAGAGACGTTAGGGTTAGGATTGGACCTAGGGATAGGGTTATGTTGAGGGCTAGGGTTAGAGAGACGGTTAGGGTTAGGAGTGGACCTAGGGTTAGGGTTATGTTGAGGGCTAGGTTTAGAGAGACGGTTAGGGTTATGATTGAACCTAGGGTTAGGGTTATGTTGAGGGCTAGGGTTAGGGAGACGGTAAGGGTTAGGATTGGACCTAGGGTTAGGGTTATGTTGAGGGCTAGGGTTAGAGAGACGGTTAGGGTTAGGATTGGACCTAGGGTTAGGGTTATGTTGAGGGCTAGGTTTAGAGAGACGGTTAGGGTTAGGATTGGACCTAGGGTTAGGGTTATGTTGAGGGCTAGGGTTAGGGAGACGGTAGGGTTAGGATTGGACCTAGGGTTAGGGTTATCTTGAGGGCTAGGGTTAGAGAGACGGTTAGGGTTAGGATTGGACCTAGGGTTAGGGTTATGTTGAGGGCTAGGGTTAGAGAGACGGTTAGGTTTAGGATTGGACCTAGGGTTAGGGTTATGTTGAGAGCTAGGGTTAGAGAGACGGTTAGGGTTAGGATTGGACCTAGGGTTAGGGTTATGTTGAGGGCTAGGGTTAGAGAGACGGTTAGGGTTAGGATTGGACCTAGGGTTAGGGTTATGTTGAGGGCTAGGGTTGGAGAGACGGTTAGGGTTAGGATTGGACCTAGGGTTAGGGTTATGTTGAGGGCTAGGGTTAGAGAGACGGTTAGGGTTAGGATTGATCCTAGGTTTAGGGTTATGTTGAGGGCTAGGGTTAGAGAGTCGGTTAGGGCTATGAATGGACCTAGGGTTAGGGTTATGTTGAGGGCTAGGGTTAGGGAGACGGTAAGGGTTAGGATTGGACCTAGGGTTAGGGTTATGTTGAGGGATAGGGTTAGAGAGACGGTTAGGGTTAGGATTGGACCTAGGGTTAGGGTTATGTTGAGGGCTAGGGTTAGAGAGACGGTTAGGGTTAGGATTGGACCTAGGGTTAGGATTATGTTGAGGGCTAGGGTTAGAGAGACGGTTAGGGTTAGGATTGGACCTAGGGTTAGGGTTATGTTGAGGGCTAGGGTTAGAGAGACGGTTAGGGTTAGGATTGGAAATAGGGTTAGGGTTATGTTGAAGGGTAGGGTTAGAGAGACGGTTAGGGTTAGGATTGGACCTAGGGTTAGGGTTATGTTGAGGGCTAGGGTTAGAGAGACGGTTAGGGTTAGGATTGGACCTAGGGTTAGGGTTATGTTGAGGGCTAGGGTTAGAGAGACGGTTAGGATTAGGATTGGACCTAGGGTTAGGGTTATGTTGAGGGCTAGGGTTAGAGAGACGGTTAGGGTTATGAGTGGACCTAGGGTTAGGGTTATGTTGAGGGCTAGGGTTAGAGAGACGGTTAGGGTTAGGATTGGACCTAGGGTTAGGGTTATGTTGAGGGCTAGGGTTAGAGAGACGGTTAGGGTTAGGAATGGACCTAGGGTTAGGGTTATGTTGAGGGCTAGGGTTAGAGAGACGGTTAGGGTTAGGATTGGACCTAGGGTTAGGGTTATGTTGAGGGCTAGGGTTAGAGAGAAGGTTAGGGTTATGATTGGACGTAGGGTTAGGGTTATGTTGAGGGCTAGGGTTAGAGAGACGGTTAGGGTTAGGATTGGACCTAGGATTAGGGTTATGTTGAGGGCTAGGGTTAGAGAGACGGTTAGGGTTAGGATTGGACCTAGGGTTAGGGTTATGTTGAGGGCTAGGGTTAGAGAGACAGTTAGGGTTAGGATTGGACCTAGGGTTAGGGTTATCTTGAGGGCTAGGTTTAGGGAGACGGTAAGGGTTAGGATTGGACCTAGGGTTAAGGTTATGTTGAGGGCTAGGGTTAGAGAGACGGTTAGGGTTAGGATTGGACCTAGGGTTAGGGTTACGTTGAGGGCTAGGGTTAGAGAGACGGTTAGGGTTAGGATTGGACCTAGGGTTAGGGTTATGTTGAGGGCTAGTGTTAGGGAGACGGTAAGGGTTAGGTTTGGACCTAGGGTTAGGGTTATGTTGAGGGCTAGGGTTAGAGAGACGGTTAGGGTTAGGATTGGACCTAGGGTTAGGGTTATGTTGAGGGCTAGGGTTAGAGAGACGGTTAGGGTTAGGATTGGAAATAGGGTTAGGGTTATGTTGAAGGCTAGGGTTAGAGAGACGGTTAGGGTTAGGATTGGACCTAGGGTTAGGGTTATGTTGAGGGCTAGGGTTAGAGAGACGGTTAGGGTTAGGATTGGACCTAGGGTTAGGGTTATGTTGAGGGCTAGGGTTAGAGAGACGGTTAGGATTAGGATTGGACCTAGGGTTAGGGTTATGTTGAGGGCTAGGGTTAGAGAGACGGTTAGGGTTATGAATGGACCTAGGGTTAGGGTTATGTTGAGGGCTAGGGTTAGAGAGACGGTTAGGGTTAGGATTGGACCTAGGGTTAGGGTTATGTTGAGGGCTAGGGTTAGAGAGACGGTTAGGGTTAGGATTGGACCTAGGGTTAGGGTTATGTTGAGGGCTAGGGTTAGAGAGACGGTTAGGGTTAGGATTGGACCTAGGGTTAGGGTTATGTTGAGGGCTAGGGTTAGAGAGAAGGTTAGGGTTATGATTGGACGTAGGGTTAGGGTTATGTTGAGGGCTAGGGTTAGAGAGACGGTTAGGGTTAGGATTGGACCTAGGATTAGGGTTATGTTGAGGGCTAGGGTTAGAGAGACGGTTAGGGTTAGGATTGGACCTAGGGTTAGGGTTATGTTGAGGGCTAGGGTTAGAGAGACAGTTAGGGTTAGGATTGGACCTAGGGTTAGAGTTATCTTGAGGGCTAGGTTTAGGGAGACGGTAAGGGTTAGGATTGGACCTAGGGTTAGGGTTATGTTGAGGGCTAGGGTTAGAGAGACGGTTAGGGTTAGGATTGGACCTAGGGTTAGGGTTATGTTGAGGGCTAGGGTTAGAGAGTCGGTTAGGGCTATGATTGGACCTAGGGTTAGGGTTATGTTGAGGGCTAGGGTTAGGGAGACGGTAAGGGTTAGGATTGGACCTAGGGTTAGGGTTATGTTGAGGGATAGGGTTAGAGAGACGGTTAGGGTTAGGATTGGACCTAGGGTTAGGGTTATGTTGAGGGCTAGGGTTAGAGAGACGGTTAGGGTTAGGATTGGACCTAGGGTTAGGGTTATGTTGAGGGCTAGGGTTAGTGAGACGGTTAGGTTTAGGATTGGACCTAGGGTTAGGGTTATGTTGAGGGCTAGGGTTAGAGAGACGGTTAGGGTTATGAGTGGACCTAGGGTTAGGGTTATGTTGAGGGCTAGGGTTAGAGAGACGGTTAGGGTTAGGATTGGACCTAGGGTTAGGGTTATGTTGAGGGCTAGGGTTAGAGAGACGGTTAGGGTTAGGATTGGACCTAGGGTTAGGGTTATGTTGAAGGCTAGGGTTAGAGAGACGGTTAGGGTTAGGATTGGACCTACGGTTAGGGTTATGTTGAGGGCTAGGGTTAGAGAGAAGGTTAGGGTTATGATTGGACGTAGGGTTAGGGTTATGTTGAGGGCTAGGGTTAGAGAGACGGTTAGGGTTAGGATTGGACCTAGGATTAGGGTTATGTTGAGGGCTAGGGTTAGAGAGACGGTTAGGGTTAGGATTGGACCTAGGGTTAGGGTTATGTTGAGGGCTAGGGTTAGAGAGACAGTTAGGGTTAGGATTGGACCTAGGGTTAGGGTTATCTTGAGAGCTAGGTTTAGGGAGACGGTAAGGGTTAGGATTGGACCTAGGGTTAGGGTTATGTTGAGGGTTAGGGTTAGAGAGACGGTTAGGGTTAGGATTGGACCTAGGGTTAGGGTTATGTTGAGGGCTAGGGTTAGAGAGACGGTTAGGGTTAGGATTGGACCTAGGGTTAGGGTTATGTTGAGGGCTAGTGTTAGGGAGACGGTAAGGGTTAGGATTGGACCTAGGGTTAGTGTTATGTTGAGGGCTAGGGTTAGAGAGACGGTTAGGGTTAGGATTGGACCTAGGGTTAGGGTTATGTTGAGGGCTAGGGTTAGAGAGACGGTTAGGGTTAGGATTGGACCTAGGGTTAGCGTTATGTTGAGGGCTAGGGTTAGAGAGACAGTTAGGGTTATGATTGGACCTAGGGTTAGGGTTATGTTGAGGGCTAGCGTTACGGAGACAGTTAGGGTTAGGATTGGACCTAGGGTTAGGGTTATGTTGAGAGCTAGGGTTAGAGAGACGGTTAGGGTTAGGATTGAACCTAGGGTTAGGGTTATGTTGAGGGCTAGGGTTAGGGAGACGGTAAGGGTTAGGATTGGACCTAGGGTTAGGGTTATGTTGAGGGCTAGGGTTAGGGAGACGGTAAGGGTTAGGATTGGACCTAGGGTTAGGGTTATGTTGAGGGCTAGGGTTAGAGAGACGGTTAGGGTTAGGATTGGAAATAGGGTTAGGGTTATGTTGAAGGCTAGGGTTAGAGAGACGGTTAGGGTTAGGATTGGACCTAGGGTTAGGGTTATGTTGAGGGCTAGGGTTAGAGAGACGGTTAGGGTTAGGATTGGACCTAGGGTTAGGCTTATGTTGAGGGCTAGGGTTAGAGAGACGGTTAGGATTAGGATTGGACCTAGGGTTAGGGTTATGTTGAGGGCTAGGGTTAGAGAGACGGTTAGGGTTATGAGTGGACCTAGGGTTAGGGTTATGTTGAGGGCTAGGGTTAGAGAGACGGTTAGGGTTAGGATTGGACCTAGGGTTAGGGTTATGTTGAGGGCTAGGGTTAGAGAGACGGTTAGGGTTAGGATTGGACCTAGGGTTAGGGTTATGTTGAGGGCTAGTGTTAGGGAGACGGTAAGGGTTAGGATTGGACCTAGGGTTAGTGTTATGTTGAGGGCTAGGGTTAGAGAGACGGTTAGGGTTAGGATTGGACCTAGGGTTAGGGTTATGTTGAGGGCTAGGGTTAGAGAGACGGTTAGGGTTAGGATTGGACCTAGGGTTAGCGTTATGTTGAGGGCTAGGGTTAGAGAGACAGTTAGGGTTATGATTGGACCTAGGGTTAGGGTTATTTTGAGGGCTAGCGTTACGGAGACGGTTAGGGTTAGGATTGGACCTAGGGTTAGGGTTATGTTGAGAGCTAGGGTTAGAGAGACGGTTAGGGTTAGGATTGAACCTAGGGTTAGGGTTATGTTGAGGGCTAGGGTTAGGGAGACGGTAAGGGTTAGGATTGGACCTAGGGTTAGGGTTATGTTGAGGGCTAGGGTTAGGGAGACGGTAAGGGTTAGGATTGGACCTAGGGTTAGGGTTATGTTGAGGGCTAGGGTTAGAGAGACGGTTAGGGTTAGGATTGGAAATAGGGTTAGGGTTATGTTGAAGGCTAGGGTTAGAGAGACGGTTAGGGTTAGGATTGGACCTAGGGTTAGGGTTATGTTGAGGGCTAGGGTTAGAGAGACGGTTAGGGTTAGGATTGGACCTAGGGTTAGGCTTATGTTGAGGGCTAGGGTTAGAGAGACGGTTAGGATTAGGATTGGACCTAGGGTTAGGGTTATGTTGAGGGCTAGGGTTAGAGAGACGGTTAGGGTTATGAGTGGACCTAGGGTTAGGGTTATGTTGAGGGCTAGGGTTAGAGAGACGGTTAGGGTTAGGATTGGACCTAGGGTTAGGGTTATGTTGAGAGCTAGGGTTAGAGAGACGGTTAGGGTTAGGATTGGACCTAGGGTTAGGGTTATGTTGAGGGCTAGGGTTAGGGAGACGGTAAGGGTTAGGATTGGACCTAGGGTTAGGGTTATGTTGAGGGCTAGGGTTAGGGAGACGGTAAGGGTTAGGATTGGACCTAGGGTTAGTGTTATGTTGAGGGCTAGGGTTAGAGAGACGGTTAGGGTTAGGATTGGACCTAGGGTTAGGGTTATGTTGAGGGCTAGGGTTAGAGAGACGGTTAGGGTTAAGATTGGGCCTAGGGTTAGGGTTATGTTAAGGGCTAGGGTTAGTGAGAGGGTAAGGGTTAGGATTGGACCTAGGGTTAGGGTTATGTTGAGGGCTAGGGTTCGAGAGACAATTAGGGTTAGGATTGGACCTAGGGTTAGGGTTATGTTGAGGGCTAGGGTTAGAGAGACGGTTAGGGTTAGGATTGGACCTAGGGTTAGGGTTATGTTGAGGGCTAGGGTTAGAGAGACGGTTAGGGTTATGATTGGACCTAGGATTAGGGTTATGTTGAGGGCTAGGGTTAGGGAGACGGTAAGGGTTAGGATTGGACCTAGGGTTAGGGTTATGTTGAGGGCTAGGGTTAGAGAGACGGTTAGGGTTAGGATTGGACCTAGGGTTAGGGTTATGTTGAGGGCTAGGGTTAGAGAGACGGTTAGGGTTAGGATTGGACCTAGGGTTAGGGTTATGTTGAGGGCTAGGGTTAGGGAGACGGTAAGGGTTAGGATTGGACCTAGGGTTAGGGTTATGTTGAGGGCTAGGGTTAGAGAGACGGTTAGGGTTAGGATTGGACCTAGGGTTAGGGTTATGTTGAGGGCTAGGGTTAGAGAGACGGTTAGGGTTATGATTGGACCTAGGGTTAGGGTTATGTTTAGGGCTAGGGTTAGGGAGACGGTAAGTGTTAGGATTGGACCTAGGGTTAGGGTTATGTTGAGGGCTAGGGTTAGAGAGACGGTTAGGGTTAGGATTGGACCTAGGGTTAGGGTTATGTTGAGGGCTAGGGTTGGAGAGACGGTTAGGGTTAGGATTGGACCTAGGGTTAGGATTATGTTGAGGGCTAGGGTTAGAGAGACGGTTAGGGTTAGGATTGATCCTAGGGTTAGGATTATGTTGAAGGCTAGGGTTAGAGAGTCGGTTAGGGTTATGATTGGACCTAGGGTTAGGGTTATGTTGAGTGCTAGGGTTAGGGAGACGGTAAGGGTTAGGATTGGACCTAGGGTTAGGGTTATGTTGAAGATAGGGTTAGAGAGACGGTTAGGGTTAGGATTGGACCTAGGGTTAGGGTTATGTTGAGGGCTAGGGTTAGGGAGATGGTTAGGGTTAGGATTGGACCTAGGGTTAGGGTTATGTTGAGGGCTAGGGTTAGGGAGACGGTAAGGGTTAGGATTGGACCTAGGGTTAGGGTTATGTTGAGGGCTAGGGTTAGAGAGACGGTTAGGGTTAGGATTGGACCTAGGGTTAGGGTTATGTTGAGGGCTAGGGTTAGAGAGACGGTTAGGGTTATGATTGGACCTAGGGTTAGGGTTATGTTTAGGGCTAGGGTTAGGGAGACGGTAAGGGTTAGGATTGGACCTAGGGTTAGGGTTATGTTGAGGGCTAGGGTTAGAGAGACGGTTAGGGTTAGGATTGGACCTAGGGTTAGGGTTATGTTTAGGGCTAGGGTTAGAGAGACGGTTAGGGTTAGGATTGGACCTAGGGTTAGGGTTATGTTGAGGGTTAGGGTTAGGGAGACGGTAAGGGTTAGGATTGGACCTAGGGTTAGGGTTATGTTGAGGGCTAGGGTTAGAGAGACGGTTAGGGTTAGGATTGGACCTAGGGTTAGGGTTATGTTGAGGGCTAGGGATAGAGAGACGGTTAGGGTTAGGATTGGACCTAGGGTTAGGGTTATGTTGAGGGCTAGGGTTAGAGAGACGTTAGGGTTAGGATTGGACCTAGGGATAGGGTTATGTTGAGGGCTAGGGTTAGAGAGACGGTTAGGGTTAGGATTGGACCTAGGGTTAGGGTTATGTTGAGGGCTAGGGTTAGAGAGATGGTTAGGGTTATGATTGAACCTAGGGTTAGGGTTATGTTGAGGGCTAGGGTTAGGGAGACGGTAAGGGTTAGGATTGGACCTAGGGTTAGGGTTATGTTGAGGGCTAGGGTTAGAGAGACGGTTAGGGTTAGGATTGGACCTAGGGTTAGGGTTATGTTGAGGGCTAGGGTTAGAGAGACGGTTAGGGTTAGGATTGGACCTAGGGTTAGGGTTATGTTGAGGGCTAGGGTTAGGGAGACGGTAGGGTTAGGATTGGACCTAGGGTTAGGGTTATGTTGAGGGCTAGGGTTAGAGAGACGGTTAGGGTTAGGATTGGACCTAGGGTTAGGGTTATGTTGAGGGCTAGGGTTAGAGAGACGGTTAGGGTTAGGATTGGACCTAGGGTTAGGGTTATGTTGAGGGCTAGGGTTAGAGAGACGGTTAGGGTTAGGATTGGACCTAGGGTTAGGGTTATGTTGAGGGCTAGGGTTAGAGAGACGGTTAGGGTTAGGATTGGACCTAGGGTTAGGGTTATGTTGAGGGCTAGGGTTAGAGAGACGGTTAGGGTTAGGATTGGACCTAGGGTTAGGGTTATGTTGAGGGCTAGGGTTGGAGAGACGGTTAGGGTTAGGATTGGACCTAGGGTTAGGGTTATGTTGAGGGCTAAGGTTAGAGAGACGGTTAGGGTTAGGATTGATCCTAGGGTTAGGGTTATGTTGAGGGCTAGGGTTAGAGAGTCGGTTAGGGTTATGATTGGACCTAGGGTTAGGGTTATGTTGAGGGCTAGGGTTAGGGAGACGGTAAGGGTTAGGATTGGACCTAGGCTTAGGGTTATGTTGAGGGATAGGGTTAGAGAGACGGTTAGGGTTAGGATTGGACCTAGGGTTAGGGTTATGTTGAGAGCTAGGGTTAGAGAGACGGTTAGGGTTAGGATTGGACCTAGGGTTAGGGTTATGTTGAGGGCTAGGGTTAGGGAGACGGTAAGGGTTAGGATTGGACCTAGGGTTAGGGTTATGTTGAGGGCTAGGGTTAGAGAGACGGTTAGGGTTAGGATTGGACCTAGGGTTAGGGTTATGTTGAGGGCTAGGGTTAGAGAGAAGGTTAGGGTTAGGATTGGACCTAGGGTTAGGGTTATGTTGACGGCTAGGGTTAGAGAGATGGTTAGGGTTACGATTGGAACTAGGGTTAGGGTTACGTTGACGGCTAGGCTTAGAGAGACGGTTAGGGTTAGGATTGGACCTAGGGTTAGAGTTATGTTGAGGGTTAGGGTTAGAGAGACGGTTAGGGTTATGATTGGACCTAGGGTTAGGGTTATGTTGAGGGCTAGGTTTAGGGAGATGGTAAGGGTTAGGATTGGACCTAGGGTTAGGGTTTTGTTGAGGGCTAGGGTTAGAGAGACGGTTAGGGTTAGGATTGGACCTAGGGTTAGGGTTATGTTGAGGGCTAGGGTTAGAGAGACGGTTAGGGTTAGGATTGGACCTAGGGTTAGGGTTATGTTGACGGCTAGGGTTGGAGAGATGGTTAGGGTTACGATTGGACCTAGGGTTAGGGTTACGTTGACGGCTAGGCTTAGAGAGAAGGTTAGGGTTAGGATTGGACCTAGTGTTAGGGTTATGTTGAGGGCTAGGGTTAGAGAGACGGTTAGGGTTATGATTGGACCTAGGGTTAGGGTTATGTTGAGGGCTAGAGTTAGAGAGACGGTTAGGGTTAGGATTGGACCTAGGGTTAGGGTTATGTTGAGGGCTAGGGTTAGGGAGACGGTAAGGGTTAGGATTGGACCTAGGGTTAGGGTTACGTTGACGGCTAGGCTTAGAGAGACGGTTAGGGTTAGGATTGGACCTAGGGTTAGGGTTATGTTGAGGGTTAGGGTTAGAGAGACGGTTAGGGTTATGATTGGACCTAGGGTTAGGGTTATGTTGAGGGCTAGGTTTAGGGAGATGGTAAGAGTTAGGATTGGACCTAGGGTTAGGGTTATGTTGAGGGCTAGGCTTAGAGAGACGGTTAGGGTTAGGATTGGACCTAGGCTTAGGGTTATGTTGAGGGATAGGGTTAGAGAGACGGTAAGGGTTATGATTGGACCTAGGGTTAGGGTTATGTTGAGGGCTAGGGTTAGGGAGACGGTAAGGGTTAGGATTGGACCTAGGGTTAGGGTTATGTTGAGGGGTAGGGTTAGAGAGACGGTTAGGGTTATGATTGAACGTAGGGTTAGGGTTATGTTGAGGGCTAGTGTTAGAGAGACGGTTAGGGTTAGGATTGGACATAGGGTTAAGGTTATGTTGAGGGCTAGGGTTAGGGAGACGGTAAGGGTTAGGATTGGACCTAGGGTTAGGGTTATGTTGAGGGCTAGGGTTAGAGAGACGGTTAGGGTTAGGATTGGACCTAGGGTTAGGGTTATGTTGAGGGCTAGGGTTAGAGCGACGGTTAGGGTTAGGATTGGACCTAGGGTGGGGTTATGTTGAGGGCTAGGGTTAGAGAGACGGTTAGGGTTATGATTGGACCTAGGGTTAGGGTTAAGTTGAGGGCTAGGGTTAGGGAGACGGTAAGGGTTAGGATTGGACCTAGGGTTAGGGTTATGTTGAGGGCTAGGGTTAGAGAGACGGTTAGGGTTAGGATTGGACCTAGGGTTAGGGTTATGCTGAGGGCTAGGGTTAGAGAGACGGTTAGGGTTAGGATTGGACCTAGGGTTAGGGTTATGTTGAGGGCTAGGGTTAGGGAGACGGTAAGGGTTAGGATTGGACCTGGGGTTAGGGTTATGGTGAGGGCTAGGGTTAGAGAGACGGTTAGGGTTAGGATTGGACCTAGAGTTAGGGTTATGTTGAGGGCTAGGGTTAGGGAGACGGTAAGGGTTAGGATTGGACCTAGGGTTAGGGTTATGGTGAGGGCTAGGGTTAGAGAGACGGTTAGGGTTAGGGTTGGACCTAGGGTTAGGGTTATGTTGAGGGCTAGGGTTAGAGAGACGGTTAGGGTTAGGATTGGACCTAGGGTTAGGGTTATGTTGAGGGCTAGGGTTAGAGAGACGGTTAGGGTTAGGATTGGACCTAGGGTTAGGGTTATGTTGAGGGCTAGGGTTAGAGAGACGGTTAGGGTTAGGATTGGACCTAGGGTCAGGGTTATGTTGAGGGCTAGGGTTAGAGAGACGGTTAGGGTTAGGATTGGACCTAGGGTTAGGGTTATGTTGAGGGCTAGCGTTAGAGAGAAGGTTAGGGTTAGGATTGGACCTAGGGTTAGGGTTATGTTGACGGCTAGGGTTAGAGAGATGGTTAGGGTTACGATTGGAACTAGGGTTAGGGTTACGTTGACGGCTAGGCTTAGAGAGACGGTTAGGGTTAGGATTGGACCTAGGGTTAGGGTTATGTTGAGGGCTAGGGTTAGAGAGACGTTTAGGGTTATGATTGGACCTAGAGTTAGGGTTATGTTGAGGGCTAGGTTTAGGGAGACGGTAAGGGTTACGATTGGACCTAGGGTTAGGGTTATGTTGAGGGCTAGGGTTAGGGAGACGGTAAGGGTTAGGATTGGACCTAGGGTTAGGGTTATGTTGAGGGCTAGGGTTAGAGAGACGGTTAGGGTTAGGATTGGACCTAGGGTTAGGGTTATGTTGAGGGCTAGGGTTAGAGAGACGGTTAGGATTAGGATTGGACCTAGGGTTAGGGTTATGTTGACGGCTAGGGTTAGAGAGATGGTTAGGGTTACGATTGGACCTAGGGTTAGGGTTACGTTGACGGCTAGGCTTAGAGAGACGGTTAGGGTTAGGATTGGACCTAGGGTTAGGGTTATGTTGAGGGCTAGGGTTAGGGAGACGGTAAGGGTTAGGATTGGACCTAGGGTTAGGGTTATGTTGAGGGCTAGGGTTAGAGAGACGGTTAGGGTTAGGATTGGACCTAGGGTTAGGGTTATGTTGAGGGCTAGGGTTAGAGAGACGGTTAGGGTTAGGATTGGACCTAGGGTTAGGGTTATGTTGACGGCTAGGGTTAGAGAGATGGTTAGGGTTACGATTGGACCTAGGGTTAGGGTTACGTTGACGGCTAGGCTTAGAGAGACGGTTAGGGTTAGGATTGGACCTAGGGTTGGGGTTATGTTGAGGGCTAGGGTTAGAGAGACGGTTAGGGTTATGATTGGACCTAGGGTTAGGGTTATGTTGAGGGCTAGGGTTAGGGAGACGGTAAGGGTTAGGATTGGACCTAGGGTTAGTGTTATGTTGAGGTCTAGGGTTAGAGAGACGGTTAGGGTTAGGATTGGACCTAGGGTTAGGGTTATGTTGAGGGATAGGGTTAGAGAGACGGTTAGGGTTAGGATTGGACCTAGGGTTAGGGTTATGTTGAGGGCTAGGGTTAGGGAGACGGTAAGGGTTAGGATTGGACCTAGGGTTAGGGTTATGTTGGGGGCTAGGGTTAGAGAGACGTTTAGGGTTAGGATTGGACCTAGGGTTAGGGTTATGTTGAGGGCTAGGGTTAGAGAGACGGTTAGGGTTAGGATTGGCTCTAGGGTTAGGGTTATGTTGAGGGCTAGGGTTAGAGAGACGGTTAGGGTTATGATTGGACCTAGGGTTAGGGTTATGTTGAGGGCTAGGGTTAGGGAGACGGTAAGGGTTAGGATTGGACCTAGGGTTAGGGTTATGTTGAGGGCTAGGGTTAGAGAGACTGTTAGGGTTAGGATTGGACCTAGGGTTAGGGTTATGTTGAGGGCTAGGGTTAGAGAGACGGTTAGGGTTAGGATTGGACCTAGGGTTAGGGTTATGTTGAGGGCTAGGGTTAGGGAGACGGTAAGGGTTAGGATTGGACCTAGGGTTAGGGTTATGTTGAGGGCTAGGGTTAGAGAGACGGTTAGGGTTAGGATTGGACCTAGGGTTAGGGTTATGTTGAGGGCTAGGGTTAGAGAGACGGTTAGGATTGGACCTAGGGTTAGGGTTATGTTGAGCTCTAGGGTTAGAGAGACGGTTAGAGTTACGATTGGACCTAGGGTTAGGGTTATGTTGAGGGCTAGGGTTAGAGAGACGGTTAGGGTTAGGATTGGACCTAGGGTTAGGGTTATGTTGAGGGCTAGGGTTAGAGAGACGGTTAGGGTTAGGATTGGACCTAGGGTTAGGGTTATGTTGAGGGCTAGGGTTAGGGAGACGGTAAGGGTTAGGATTGGACCTAGGGTTAGGGTTATGTTGAGGGCTAGGGTTAGAGAGACGGTTAGGGTTAGGATTGGACCTAGGGTTAGGGTTATGTTGAGGGCTAGGGTTAGAGAGACGGTTAGGGTTAGGATTGGCTCTAGGGTTAGGGTTATGTTGAGGGCTAGGGTTAGAGAGACGGTTAGGGTTATGATTGGACCTAGGGTTAGGGTTATGTTGAGGGCTAGGGTTAGGGAGACGGTAAGGGTTAGTATTGGACCTACGGTTAGGGTTATGTTGAGGGCTAGGGTTAGAGAGACGGTTAGGGTTAGGATTGGACCTAGGGTTAGGGTTATGTTGAGGGCTAGGGTTAGGGAGACGGTAAGGGTTAGGATTGGACCTAGGGTTAGGGTTATGTTGAGGGCTAGGGTTAGAGAGACGGTTAGGGTTAGGATTGGACCTAGGGTTAGGGTTATGTTGAGGGCTAGGGTTAGAGAGACGGTTAGGATTGGACCTAGGGTTAGGGTTATGTTGAGCTCTAGGGTTAGAGAGACGGTTAGAGTTACGATTGGACCTAGGGTTAGGGTTATGTTGAGGGCTAGGGTTAGAGAGACGGTTAGGGTTAGGATTGGACCTAGGGTTAGGGTTATGTTGAGGGCTAGGGTTAGAGAGACGGTTAGGGTTAGGATTGGACCTAGGGTTAGGGTTATGTTGAGGGCTAGGGTTAGGGAGACGGTAAGGGTTAGGATTGGACCTAGGGTTAGGGTTATGTTGAGGGCTAGGGTTAGAGAGACGGTTAGGGTTAGGATTGGACCTAGGGTTAGGGTTATGTTGAGGGCTAGGGTTAGAGAGACGGTTAGGGTTAGGATTGGCTCTAGGGTTAGGGTTATGTTGAGGGCTAGGGTTAGAGAGACGGTTAGGGTTATGATTGGACCTAGGGTTAGGGTTATGTTGAGGGCTAGGGTTAGGGAGACGGTAAGGGTTAGTATTGGACCTACGGTTAGGGTTATGTTGAGGGCTAGGGTTAGAGAGACGGTTAGGGTTAGGATTGGACCTAGGGTTAGGGTTATGTTGAGGGCTAGGGTTAGAAAGACGGTTAGGGTTAGGATTGGTCCTAGGGTTAGGCTTACGTTGACGGCTAGGCTTAGAGAGACGGTTAGGGTTAGGATTGGACCTAGGGTTAGGGTTATGTTGAGGGATAGGCTTAGAGAGACGGTTAGGGTTAGGATTGGACCTAGGGTTAGGGTTATGTTGAGGGCTAGGGTTAGGGAGACGGTAAGGGTTAGGATTGGACCTAGGGTTAGGGTTATGTTGACGGCTAGGGTTAGAGAGATGGTTAGGGTTACGATTGGAACTAGGGTTAGGGTTACGTTGACGGCTAGGCTTAGAGAGACGGTTAGGGTTAGGATTGGACCTAGGGTTAGGGTTATGTTGAGGGTTAGGGTTAGAGAGACGGTTAGGGTTATGATTGGACCTAGGGTTAGGGTTATGTTGAGGGCTAGGTTTAGGGAGATGGTAAGGGTTAGGATTGGACCTAGGGTTAGGGTTTTGTTGAGGGCTAGGGTTAGAGAGACGGTTAGGGTTAGGATTGGACCTAGGGTTAGGGTTATGTTGAGGGCTAGGGTTAGAGAGACGGTTAGGGTTAGGATTGGACCTAGGGTTAGGGTTATGTTGACGGCTAGGGTTGGAGAGATGGTTAGGGTTACGATTGGACCTAGGGTTAGGGTTACGTTGACGGCTAGGTTTAGAGAGAAGGTTAGGGTTAGGATTGGACCTAGTGTTAGGGTTATGTTGAGGGCTAGGGTTAGAGAGACGGTTAGGGTTATGATTGGACCTAGGGTTAGGGTTATGTTGAGGGCTAGAGTTAGAGAGACAGTTAGGGTTAGGATTGGACCTAGGGTTAGGGTTATGTTGAGGGCTAGGGTTAGGGAGACGGTAAGGGTTAGGATTGGACCTAGGGTTAGGGTTACGTTGACGGCTAGGCTTAGAGAGACGGTTAGGGTTAGGATTGGACCTAGGGTTAGGGTTATGTTGAGGGTTAGGGTTAGAGAGACGGTTAGGGTTATGATTGGACCTAGGGTTAGGGTTATGTTGAGGGCTAGGTTTAGGGAGATGGTAAGAGTTAGGATTGGACCTAGGGTTAGGGTTATGTTGAGGGCTAGGCTTAGAGAGACGGTTAGGGTTAGGATTGGACCTAGGCTTAGGGTTATGTTGAGGGATAGGGTTAGAGAGACGGTAAGGGTTATGATTGGACCTAGGGTTAGGGTTATGTTGAGGGCTAGGGTTAGGGAGACGGTAAGGGTTAGGATTGGACCTAGGGTTAGGGTTATGTTGAGGGGTAGGGTTAGAGAGACGGTTAGGGTTATGATTGAACGTAGGGTTAGGGTTATGTTGAGGGCTAGTGTTAGAGAGACGGTTAGGGTTAGGATTGGACATAGGGTTAAGGTTATGTTGAGGGCTAGGGTTAGGGAGACGGTAAGGGTTAGGATTGGACCTAGGGTTAGGGTTATGTTGAGGGCTAGGGTTAGAGAGACGGTTAGGGTTAGGATTGGACCTAGGGTTAGGGTTATGTTGAGGGCTAGGGTTAGAGCGACGGTTAGGGTTAGGATTGGACCTAGGGTGGGGTTATGTTGAGGGCTAGGGTTAGAGAGACGGTTAGGGTTATGATTGGACCTAGGGTTAGGGTTAAGTTGAGGGCTAGGGTTAGGGAGACGGTAAGGGTTAGGATTGGACCTAGGGTTAGGGTTATGTTGAGGGCTAGGGTTAGAGAGACGGTTAGGGTTAGGATTGGACCTAGGGTTAGGGTTATGCTGAGGGCTAGGGTTAGAGAGACGGTTAGGGTTAGGATTGGACCTAGGGTTAGGGTTATGTTGAGGGCTAGGGTTAGGGAGACGGTAAGGGTTAGGATTGGACCTGGGGTTAGGGTTATGGTGAGGGCTAGGGTTAGAGAGACGGTTAGGGTTAGGATTGGACCTAGAGTTAGGGTTATGTTGAGGGCTAGGGTTAGGGAGACGGTAAGGGTTAGGATTGGACCTAGGGTTAGGGTTATGTTGAGGGCTAGGGTTAGAGAGACGGTTAGGGTTAGGGTTGGACCTAGGGTTAGGGTTATGTTGAGGGCTAGGGTTAGAGAGACGGTTAGGGTTAGGATTGGACCTAGGGTTAGGGTTATGTTGAGGGCTAGGGTTAGAGAGACGGTTAGGGTTAGGATTGGACCTAGGGTTAGGGTTATGTTGAGGGCTAGGGTTAGAGAGACGGTTAGGGTTAGGATTGGACCTAGGGTTAGGGTTATGTTGAGGGCTAGGGTTAGAGAGACGGTTAGGGTTAGGATTGGACCTAGGGTTAGGGTTATGTTGAGGGCTAGCGTTAGAGAGAAGGTTAGGGTTAGGATTGGACCTAGGGTTAGGGTTATGTTGACGGCTAGGGTTAGAGAGATGGTTAGGGTTACGATTGGAACTAGGGTTAGGGTTACGTTGACGGCTAGGCTTAGAGAGACGGTTAGGGTTAGGATTGGACCTAGGGTTAGGGTTATGTTGAGGGCTAGGGTTAGAGAGACGTTTAGGGTTATGATTGGACCTAGAGTTAGGGTTATGTTGAGGGCTAGGTTTAGGGAGACGGTAAGGGTTACGATTGGACCTAGGGTTAGGGTTATGTTGAGGGCTAGGGTTAGGGAGACGGTAAGGGTTAGGATTGGACCTAGGGTTAGGGTTATGTTGAGGGCTAGGGTTAGAGAGACGGTTAGGGTTAGCATTGGACCTAGGGTTAGGGTTATGTTGAGGGCTAGGGTTAGAGAGACGGTTAGGATTAGGATTGGACCTAGGGTTAGGGTTATGTTGACGGCTAGGGTTAGAGAGATGGTTAGGGTTACGATTGGACCTAGGGTTAGGGTTACGTTGACGGCTAGGCTTAGAGAGACGGTTAGGGTTAGGATTGGACCTAGGGTTAGGGTTATGTTGAGGGCTAGGGTTAGGGAGACGGTAAGGGTTAGGATTGGACCTAGGGTTAGGGTTATGTTGAGGGCTAGGGTTAGAGAGACGGTTAGGGTTAGGATTGGACCTAGGGTTAGGGTTATGTTGAGGGCTAGGGTTAGAGAGACGGTTAGGGTTAGGATTGGACCTAGGGTTAGGGTTATGTTGACGGCTAGGGTTAGAGAGATGGTTAGGGTTACGATTGGACCTAGGGTTAGGGTTACGTTGACGGCTAGGCTTAGAGAGACGGTTAGGGTTAGGATTGGACCTAGGGTTTTGGTTATGTTGAGGGCTAGGGTTAGAGAGACGGTTAGGGTTATGATTGGACCTAGGGTTAGGGTTATGTTGAGGGCTAGGGTTAGGGAGACGGTAAGGGTTAGGATTGGACCTAGGGTTAGTGTTATGTTGAGGTCTAGGGTTAGAGAGACGGTTAGGGTTAGGATTGGACCTAGGGTTAGGGTTATGTTGAGGGATAGGGTTAGAGAGACGGTTAGGGTTAGGATTGGACCTAGGGTTAGGGTTATGTTGAGGGCTAGGGTTAGGGAGACGGTAAGGGTTAGGATTGGACCTAGGGTTAGGGTTATGTTGAGGGCTAGGGTTAGAGAGACGTTTAGGGTTAGGATTGGACCTAGGGTTAGGGTTATGTTGAGGGCTAGGGTTAGAGAGACGGTTAGGGTTAGGATTGGCTCTAGGGTTAGGGTTATGTTGAGGGCTAGGGTTAGAGAGACGGTTAGGGTTATGATTGGACCTAGGGTTAGGGTTATGTTGAGGGCTAGGGTTAGGGAGACGGTAAGGGTTAGGATTGGACCTAGGGTTAGGGTTATGTTGAGGGCTAGGGTTAGAGAGACGGTTAGGGTTAGGATTGGACCTAGGGTTAGGGTTATGTTGAGGGCTAGGGTTAGAGAGACGGTTAGGGTTAGGATTGGACCTAGGGTTAGGGTTATGTTGAGGGCTAGGGTTAGGGAGACGGTAAGGGTTAGGATTGGACCTAGGGTTAGGGTTATGTTGAGGGCTAGGGTTAGAGAGACGGTTAGGGTTAGGATTGGACCTAGGGTTAGGGTTATGTTGAGGGCTATGGTTAGAGAGACGGATAGGGTTAGGATTGGACCTAGGGTTAGGGTTATGTTGAGGGCTAGGGTTAGAGAGACGGTTAGGGTTAGGATTGGACCTAGGGTTAGGGTTATGTTGAGGGCTAGGGTTAGAGAGACGGTTAGGATTGGACCTAGGGTTAGGGTTATGTTGAGGCCTAGGGTTAGAGAGACGGTTAGAGTTATGATTGGACCTAGGGTTAGGGTTATGTTGAGGGCTAGGGTTAGAGAGACGGTTAGGGTTAGGATTGGACCTAGGGTTAGGGTTATGTTGAGGGCTAGGGTTAGAGAGACGGTTAGGGTTAGGATTGGACCTAGGGTTAGGGTTATGTTGAGGGCTAGGGTTAGGGAGACGGTAAGGGTTAGGATTGGACCTAGGGTTAGGGTTATGTTGAGGGCTAGGGTTAGAGAGACGGTTAGGGTTAGGATTGGACCTAGGGTTAGGGTTATGTTGAGGGCTAGGGTTAGAGAGACGGTTAGGGTTAGGATTGGCTCTAGGGTTAGGGTTATGTTGAGGGCTAGGGTTAGAGAGACGGTTAGGGTTATGATTGGATCTAGGGTTAGGGTTATGTTGAGGGCTAGGGTTAGGGAGACGGTAAGGGTTAGTATTGGACCTACGGTTAGGGTTATGTTGAGGGCTAGGGTTAGAGAGACGGTTAGGGTTAGGATTGGACCTAGGGTTAGGGTTATGTTGAGGGCTAGGGTTAGAAAGACGGTTAGGGTTAGGATTGGTCCTAGGGTTAGGCTTACGTTGACGGCTAGGCTTAGAGAGACGGTTAGGGTTAGGATTGGACCTAGGGTTAGGGTTATGTTGAGGGATAGGCTTAGAGAGACGGTTAGGGTTAGGATTGGACCTAGGGTTAGGGTTATGTTGAGGGCTAGGGTTAGAGAGACGGTTAGGGTTAGGATTGGACCTAGGGTTAGGGTTATGTTGAGGGCTAGGGTTAGAGAGACGGTTAGGGTTAGGATTGGACCTAGGGTTAGGGTTATGTTGAGGGCTAGGGTTAGAGAGACGGTAAGGGTTAGGATTGGACCTAGGGTTAGGGTTCTGGTGAGGGCTAGGGTTAGAGAGAAGGTTAGGGTTAGGATTGGACCTAGAGTTAGGGTTATGTTGAGGGCTAGGGTTAGGGAGACGGTAAGGGTTAGGATTGGACCGAGGGTTAGGGTTATGTTGAGGGCTAGGGTTAGAGAGACGGTTGGGGTTAGGGTTGGACCTAGGGTTAGGGTTATGTTGAGGGCTAGGGTTAGAGAGACGGTTAGGGTTAGGATTGGACCTAGGGTTAGGGTTATGTTGAGGGCTAGGGTTAGAGAGACGGTTAGGGTTAGGATTGGACCTAGGGTTAGGGTTATGTTGAGGGCTAGGGTTAGAGAGACGGTTAGGGTTAGGATTGGACCTAGGGTTAGGGTTAGGTTGAGGGCTAGCGTTAGAGAGAAGGTTAGGGTTAGGATTGGACCTAGGGTTAGGGTTATGTTGACGGCTAGGGTTAGAGAGATGGTTAGGGTTACGATTGGAACTAGGGTTAGGGTTACGTTGACGGCTAGGCTTAGAGAGACGGTTAGGGTTAGGATTGGACCTAGGGTTAGGGTTATGTTGAGGGCTAAGGTTAGAGAGACGTTTAGGGTTATGATTGGACCTAGAGTTAGGGTTATGTTGAGGGCTAGGTTTAGGGAGACGGTTAGGGTTAGGATTGGACCTAGGGTTAGGGTTATGTTGAGGGCTAGGGTTAGGGAGACGGTAAGGGTTAGGATTGGACCTAGGGTTAGGGTTATGTTGAGGGCTAGGGTTAGAGAGACGGTTAGGGTTAGGATTGGACCTAGGGTTAGGGTTATGTTGAGGGCTAGGGTTAGAGAGACGGTTAGGGTTAGGATTGGACCTAGGGTTAGGGTTATGTTGACGGCTAGGGTTAGAGAGATGGTTAGGGTTACGATTGGACCTAGGGTTAGGGTTACGTTGACGGCTAGGCTTAGAGAGACGGTTAGGGTTAGGATTGGACCTAGGGTTAGGGTTATGTTGAGGGCTAGGGTTAGAGAGACGGTTAGGGTTAGGATTGGCTCTAGGGTTAGGGTTATGTTGAGGGCTAGGGTTAGAGAGACGGTTAGGGTTATGATTGGACCTAGGGTTAGGGTTATGTTGAGGGCTAGGGTTAGGGAGACGGTAAGGGTTAGGATTGGACCTAGGGTTAGGGTTACGTTGACGGCTAGGCTTAGAGAGACGGTTAGGGTTAGGATTGGACCTAGGGTTAGGGTTATGTTGAGGGCTAGGGTTAGGGAGACGGTAAGGGTTAGGATTGGACCTAGGGTTAGGGTTATGTTGAGGGCTAGGGTTAGAGAGACGGTTAGGGTTAGGATTGGACCTAGGGTTAGGGTTATGTTGAGGGCTAGGGTTAGAGAGACGGTTAGGGTTAGGATTGGCTCTAGGGTTAGGGTTATGTTGAGGGCTAGGGTTAGAGAGACGGTTAGGGTTATGATTGGACCTAGGGTTAGGGTTATGTTGAGGGCTAGGGTTAGGGAGACGGTAAGGGTTAGGATTGGACCTAGGGTTAGGGTTATGTTGAGGGCTAGGGTTAGAGAGACGGTTAGGGTTAGGATTGGACCTAGGGTTAGGGTTATGTTGAGGGCTAGGGTTAGAGAGACGGTTAGGGTTAGGATTGGACCTAGGGTTAGGGTTATGTTGAGGGCTAGGGTTAGGGAGACGGTAAGGGTTAGGATTGGACCTAGGGTTAGGGTTATGTTGAGGGCTAGGGTTAGAGAGACGGTTAGGGTTAGGATTGGACCTAGGGTTAGGGTTATGTTGAGGGCTAGGGTTAGAGAGACGGTTAGGGTTAGGATTGGACCTAGGGTTAGGGTTATGTTGAGGGCTAGGGTTAGAGAGACGGTTAGGGTTAGGATTGGACCTAGGGTTAGGGTTATGTTGAGGGCTAGGGTTAGAGAGACGGTTAGGATTGGACCTAGGGTTAGGGTTATGTTGAGGCCTAGGGTTAGAGAGACGGTTAGAGTTATGATTGGACCTAGGGTTAGGGTTATGTTGAGGGCTAGGGTTAGAGAGACGGTTAGGGTTAGGATTGGACCTAGGGTTAGGGTTATGTTGAGGGCTAGGGTTAGAGAGACGGTTAGGGTTAGGATTGGACCTAGGGTTAGGGTTATGTTGAGGGCTAGGGTTAGGGAGACGGTAAGGGTTAGGATTGGACCTAGGGTTAGGGTTATGTTGAGGGCTAGGGTTAGAGAGACGGTTAGGGTTAGGATTGGACCTAGGGTTAGGGTTATGTTGAGGGCTAGGGTTAGAGAGACGGTTAGGGTTAGGATTGGCTCTAGGGTTAGGGTTATGTTGAGGGCTAGGGTTAGAGAGACGGTTAGGGTTATGATTGGACCTAGGGTTAGGGTTATGTTGAGGGCTAGGGTTAGGGAGACGGTAAGGGTTAGTATTGGACCTACGGTTAGGGTTATGTTGAGGGCTAGGGTTAGAGAGACGGTTAGGGTTAGGATTGGACCTAGGGTTAGGGTTATGTTGAGGGCTAGGGTTAGAAAGACGGTTAGGGTTAGGATTGGTCCTAGGGTTAGGCTTACGTTGACGGCTAGGCTTAGAGAGACGGTTAGGGTTAGGATTGGACCTAGGGTTAGGGTTATGTTGAGGGATAGGCTTAGAGAGACGGTTAGGGTTAGGATTGGACCTAGGGTTAGGGTTATGTTGAGGGCTAGGGTTAGGGAGACGGTAAGGGTTAGGATTGGACCTAGGGTTAGGGTTATGTTGAGGTCTAGGGTTAGAGAGACGGTTAGGGTTAGGATTGGACCTAGGGTTAGGGTTATGTTGAGGGCTAGGGTTAGAGAGACGGTTAGGGTTAGGATTGGACCTAGGGTTAGGGTTATGTTGAGGGCTAGGGTTAGAGAGACGGTTAGGGTTAGGATTGGACCTAGGGTTAGGGTTATGTTGAGGGCTAGGGTTAGAGAGACGGTAAGGGTTAGGATTGGACCTAGGGTTAGGGTTATGGTGAGGGCTAGGGTTACAGAGAAGGTTAGGGTTAGGATTGGACCTAGAGATAGGGTTATGTTGAGGGCTAGGGTTAGGGAGACGGTAAGGGTTAGGATTGGACCTAGGGTTAGGGTTATGTTGAGGGCTAGGGTTAGAGAGACGGTTGGGGTTAGGGTTGGACCTAGGGTTAGGGTTATGTTGAGGGCTAGGGTTAGAGAGACGGTTAGGGTTAGGATTGGACCTAGGGTTAGGGTTATGTTGAGGGCTAGGGTTAGAGAGACGGTTAGGGTTAGGATTGGACCTAGGGTTAGGGTTATGTTGAGGGCTAGGGTTAGAGAGACGGTTAGGGTTAGGATTGGACCTAGGGTTAGGGTTAGGTTGAGGGCTAGCGTTAGAGAGAAGGTTAGGGTTAGGATTGGACCTAGGGTTAGGGTTATGTTGACGGCTAGGGTTAGAGAGATGGTTAGGGTTACGATTGGAACTAGGGTTAGGGTTACGTTGACGGCTAGGCTTAGAGAGACGGTTAGGGTTAGGATTGGACCTAGGGTTAGGGTTATGTTGAGGGCTAAGGTTAGAGAGACGTTTAGGGTTATGATTGGACCTAGAGTTAGGGTTATGTTGAGGGCTAGGTTTAGGGAGACGGTTAGGGTTAGGATTGGACCTAGGGTTAGGGTTATGTTGAGGGCTAGGGTTAGAGAGACGGTTAGGGTTATGATTGGACCTAGGGTTAGGGTTATGTTGAGGGCTAGGGTTAGAGAGACGGTTAGGGTTAGGATTGGACCTAGGGTTAGGGTTATGTTGACGGCTAGGGTTAGAGAGATGGTTAGGGTTACGATTGGACCTAGGGTTAGGGTTACGTTGACGGCTAGGCTTAGAGAGACGGTTAGGGTTAGGATTGGACCTAGGGTTAGGGTTATGTTGAGGTCTAGGGTTAGAGAGACGGTTAGGGTTAGGATTGGCTCTAGGGTTAGGGTTATGTTGAGGGCTAGGGTTAGAGAGACGGTTAGGGTTATGATTGGACCTAGGGTTAGGGTTATGTTGAGGGCTAGGGTTAGGGAGACGGTAAGGGTTAGGATTGGACCTAGGGTTAGGGTTATGTTGAGGGCTAGGGTTAGAGAGACGGTTAGGGTTAGGATTGGACCTAGGGTTAGGGTTATGTTGAGGGCTAGGGTTAGAGAGACGGTTAGGGTTAGGATTGGACCTAGGGTTAGGCTTACGTTGACGGCTAGGCTTAGAGAGACGGTTAGAGTTAGGATTGGACCTAGGGTTAGGGTTATGTTGAGGGATAGGCTTAGAGAGACGGTTAGGGTTAGGATTGGACCTAGGGTTATGGTTATGTTGAGGGCTAGGGTTAGGGAGACGGTAAGGGTTAGGATTGGACCTAGGGTTAGGGTTATGTTGAGGTCTAGGGTTAGAGAGACGGTTAGGGTTAGGATTGGACCTAGGGTTAGGGTTATGTTGAGGGCTAGGGTTAGAGAGACGGTTAGGGTTAGGATTGGACCTAGGGTTAGGGTTATGTTGAGGGCTAGGGTTAGAGAGACGGTTAGGGTTAGGATTGGACCTAGGGTTAGGGTTATGTTGAGGGCTAGGGTTAGAGAGACGGTTAGGGTTAGGATTGGACCTAGGGTTAGGGTTATGTTGAGGGCTAGGGTTAGGGAGACGGTAAGGGTTAGGATTGGACCTAGGATTAGGGTTATGTTGAGGGCTAGGGTTAGAGAGACGGTTAGGGTTAGGATTGGACCTAGGGTTAGGGTTATGTTGAGGGCTAGGGTTAGGGAGACGGTAAGGGTTAGGATTGGACCTAGGGTTAGGGTTATGTTGAGGGCTAGGGTTAGAGCGACGGTTAGGGTTAGGATTGGACCTAGGGTTAGGGTTATGTTGAGGGCTAGGGTTAGGGAGACGGTAAGGGTTAGGATTGGACCTAGGGTTAGGGTTATGTTGAGGGCTAGGGTTAGAGCGACGGTTAGGGTTAGGATTGGACCTAGGGTGGGGTTATGTTGAGGGCTAGAGTTAGAGAGACGGTTAGGGTTATGATTGGACCTAGGGTTAGGGTTATGTTGAGGGCTAGGGTTAGGGAGACTGTAAGGGTTAGGATTGGACCTAGGGTTAGGGTTATGTTGAGGGCTAGGGTTAGAGAGACGGTTAGGGTTAGGATTGGACCTAGGGTTAGGGTTATGTTGAGGGCTAGGGTTAGAGAGACGGTTAGGGTTAGGATTGGACCTAGGGTTAGGGTTATGTTGAGGGCTAGGGTTAGAGAGACGGTTAGGGATAGGATTGGACCTAGAGTTAGGGTTATGTTGAGGGCTAGGGTTAGGGAGACGGTAAGGGTTAGGATTGGACCTAGGGTTAGGGTTATGTTGAGGGCTAGGGTTAGAGAGACGGTTAGGGTTAGGATTGGACCTAGGGTTAGGGTTATGTTGAGGGCTAGGGTTAGGGAGACGGTAAGGGTTAGGATTGGACCTAGGGTTAGAGTTATGTTGAGGGCTAGGGTTAGAGAGACGGTTAGGGTTAGGGTTGGACCTAGGGTTAGGGTTATGTTGAGGGCTAGGTTTAGAGAGACTTTTAGGGATAGGATTGGACCTAGGGTTAGGGTTATGTTGAGGGCTAGGGTTAGAGAGACGGTTAGGGTTAGGATTGGACCTAGGGTTAGGGTTATGTTGAGGGCTAGGGTTAGAGAGACGGATAGGGTTAGGATTGGACCTAGGGTTAGGGTTATGTTGAGGGCTAGGGTTAGAGAGAAGGTTAGGGTTAGGATTGGACCTAGGGTTAGGGTTATGTTGACGGCTAGGGTTAGAGAGATGGTTAGGGTTACGATTGGAACTAGGGTTAGGGTTAGGTTGACGGCTAGGCTTAGAGAGACGGTTAGGGTTAGGATTGGACCTAGGGTTAGGGTTATGTTGAGGTCTAGGATTAGAGAGTCGGTTAGGGTTAGGATTGGACCTAGGGTTAGGGTTATGTTGAGGGCTAGGGTTAGGGAGACGGTAAGGGTTAGGATTGGACCTAGGGTTAGGGTTATGTTGAGGTCTAGGGTTAGAGAGACGGTTAGGGTTAGGATTGGACCTAGGGTTAGGGTTATGTTGAGGTCTAGGGTTAGAGAGTCGGTTAGGGCTATGATTGGACCTAGGGTTAGGGTTATGTTGAGGGCTAGGGTTAGGGAGACGGTAAGGGTTAGGATTGGACCTAGGGTTAGGGTTATGTTGAGGTCTAGGGTTAGAGAGACGGTTAGGGTTAGGATTGGACCTAGGGTTAGGGTTATGTTGAGGGCTAGGGTTAGAGAGACGGTTAGGGTTAGGATTGGACCTAGGGTTAGGGTTATGTTGAGGGCTAGGGTTAGAGAGACGGTTAGGGTTAGGATTGGACCTAGGGTTAGGGTTATGTTGAGGGCTAGGGTTAGAGAGACGGTTAGGGTTAGGATTGGACCTAGGGTTAGGGTTATGTTGAGGGCTAGGGTTAGGGAGACGGTAAGGGTTAGGATTGGACCTAGGGTTAGGGTTATGTTGAGGGCTAGGGTTAGAGAGACGGTTAGGGTTAGGATTGGACCTAGGGTTAGCGTTATGTTGAGGGCTAGGGTTAGGGAGACGGTAAGGGTTAGGATTGGACCTAGGGTTAGGGTTATGTTGAGGGCTAGGGTTAGAGCGACGGTTAGGGTTAGGATTGGACCTAGGGTTAGGGTTATGTTGAGGGCTAGGGTTAGGGAGACGGTAAGGGTTAGGATTGGACCTAGGGTTAGGGTTATGTTGAGGGCTAGGGTTAGAGCGACGGTTAGGGTTAGGATTGGACCTAGGGTGGGGTTATGTTGAGGGCTAGAGTTAGAGAGACGGTTAGGGTTATGATTGGACCTAGGGTTAGGGTTATGTTGAGGGCTAGGGTTAGGGAGACTGTAAGGGTTAGGATTGGACCTAGGGTTAGGGTTATGTTGAGGGCTAGGGTTAGAGAGACGGTTAGGGTTAGGATTGGACCTAGGGTTAGGGTTATGTTGAGGGCTAGGGTTAGAGAGACGGTTAGGGTTAGGATTGGACCTAGGGTTAGGGTTATGTTGAGGGCTAGGGTTAGAGAGACGGTTAGGGTTAGGATTGGACCTAGAGTTAGGGTTATGTTGAGGGCTAGGGTTAGGGAGACGGTAAGGGTTAGGATTGGACCTAGGGTTAGGGTTATGTTGAGGGCTAGGGTTAGAGAGACGGTTAGGGTTAGGATTGGACCTAGGGTTAGGGTTATGTTGAGGGCTAGGGTTAGGGAGACGGTAAGGGTTAGGATTGGACCTAGGGTTAGGGTTATGTTGAGGGCTAGGGTTAGAGAACGGTTAGGGTTAGGGTTGGACCTAGGGTTAGGGTTATGTTGAGGGCTAGGTTTAGAGAGACGGTTAGGGATAGGATTGGACCTAGGGTTAGGGTTATGTTGAGGGCTAGGGTTAGAGAGACGGTTAGGGTTAGGATTGGACCTAGGGTTAGGGTTATGTTGAGGGCTAGGGTTAGAGAGACGGATAGGGTTAGGATTGGACCTAGGGTTAGGGTTATGTTGAGGGCTAGGGTTAGAGAGAAGGTTAGGGTTAGGATTGGACCTAGGGTTAGGGTTATGTTGACGGCTAGGGTTAGAGAGATGGTTAGGGTTACGATTGGAACTAGGGTTAGGTTTACGTTGACGGCTAGGCTTAGAGAGACGGTTAGGGTTAGGATTGGACCTAGGGTTAGGGTTATGTTGAGGGCTAGGGTTAGGGAGACGGTAAGGGTTAGGATTGGACCTAGGGTTAGGGTTATGTTGAGGGCTAGGGTTAGAGCGACGGTTAGGGTTAGGATTGGACCTAGGGTTAGGGTTATGTTGAGGGCTAGGGTTAGGGAGACGGTAAGGGTTAGGATTGGACCTAGGGTTAGGGTTATGTTGAGGGCTAGGGTTAGAGCGACGGTTAGGGTTAGGATTGGACCTAGGGTGGGGTTATGTTGAGGGCTAGAGTTAGAGAGACGGTTAGGGTTATGATTGGACCTAGGGTTAGGGTTATGTTGAGGGCTAGGGTTAGGGAGACTGTAAGGGTTAGGATTGGACCTAGGGTTAGGGTTATGTTGAGGGCTAGGGTTAGAGAGACGGTTAGGGTTAGGATTGGACCTAGGGTTAGGGTTATGTTGAGGGCTAGGGTTAGAGAGACGGTTAGGGTTAGGATTGGACCTAGGGTTAGGGTTATGTTGAGGGCTAGGGTTAGAGAGACGGTTAGGGTTAGGATTGGACCTAGAGTTAGGGTTATGTTGAGGGCTAGGGTTAGGGAGACGGTAAGGGTTAGGATTGGACCTAGGGTTAGGGTTATGTTGAGGGCTAGGGTTAGAGAGACGGTTAGGGTTAGGATTGGACCTAGGGTTAGGGTTATGTTGAGGGCTAGGGTTAGGGAGACGGTAAGGGTTAGGATTGGACCTAGGGTTAGGGTTATGTTGAGGGCTAGGGTTAGAGAACGGTTAGGGTTAGGGTTGGACCTAGGGTTAGGGTTATGTTGAGGGCTAGGTTTAGAGAGACGGTTAGGGATAGGATTGGACCTAGGGTTAGGGTTATGTTGAGGGCTAGGGTTAGAGAGACGGTTAGGGTTAGGATTGGACCTAGGGTTAGGGTTATGTTGAGGGCTAGGGTTAGAGAGACGGTTAGGGTTATGATTGGACCTAGGGATAGGGTTATGTTGAGGGCTAGGGTTAGGGAGACGGTAAGGGTTAGGATTGGACCTAGGGTTAGGGTTATGTTGAGGGCTAGGGTTAGAGAGACGGTTAGGGTTAGGATTGGACCTAGGGTTAGGGTTATGTTGAGGGCTAGGGTTAGAGAGACGGTTAGGGTTAGGATTGGACCTAGGGTTAGGGTTCTGTTGAGGGCTAGGGTTAGAGAGACGGTTAGGGTTAGGATTGGACCTAGGGTTAGGGTTATGTTGAGGGCTAGGGTTAGAGAGACGGTTAGGGTTAGGATTGGACCTAGGGTTAGGGTTATGTTGAGGGCTAGGGTTAGGGAGACGGTAAGGGTTAGGATTGGACCTATGGTTAGGGTTATGTTGAGGGCTAGGGTTAGAGAGACGGTTAGGGTTAGGATTGGACCTAGGTTTAGGGTTATGTTGAGGGCTAGGGTTAGAGAGACGGTTAGGGTTAGGATTGGACCTAGGGTTAGGGTTATGTTGAGGGCTAGGGTTATGGAGACGGTAAGGGTTAGGATTGGACCTAGGGTTAGGGTTATGTTGAGGGCTAGGGTTAGAGAGACAGTTAGGGTTAGGATTGGACCTAGGGTTAGGGTTATGTTGAGGGCTAGGGTTAGAGAGACGGTTAGGGTTAGGATTGGACCTAGGGTTAGGGTTATGTTGAGGGCTAGGGTTAGAGAGACAGTTAGGGTTATGATTGGACCTATGGTTAGGGTTATGTTGAGGGCTAGGGTTATGGAGACGGTAAGGGTTAGGATTGGACCTAGGGTTAGGGTTATGTTGAGGGCTAGGGTTAGAGAGACGTTTAGGGTTAGGATTGGACCTAGGGTTAGGGTTATGTTGAGGGCTAGGGTTAGAGAGACGGTTAGGGTTAGGATTGGACCTAGGGTTAGGGTTATGTCGAGGGCTAGGGTTAGGGAGACGGTAAGGGTTAGGATTGGACCTAGGGTTAGGGTTATGTTGAGGGCTAGGGTTAGAGAGACGGTTAGGGTTAGGATTGGACCTAGGGTTAGGGTTATGTTGAGGGCTAGGGTTAGAGAGACGGTTAGGGTTAGGATTGGACCTAGGGTTAGAGTTATGTTGAGGGCTAGGGTTAGAGAGACGGTTTGGGTTAGGATTGGACCTAGGGTTAGGGTTATGTTGAGGGCTAGGGTTAGAGAGACGGTTAGGGTTAGGATTGGACCTAGAGTTAGGGTTATGTTGAGGGCTAGGGTTAGGGAGACGGTAAGGGTTAGGATTGGACCTAGGGTTAGGGTTATGTTGAGGGCTAGGGTTAGAGAGACGGTTAGGGTTAGGATTGGACCTAGGGTTAGGGTTATGTTGAGGGCTAGGGTTAGGGAGACGGTAAGGGTTAGGATTGGACCTACGTTAGGGTTATGTTGAGGGCTAGGGTTAGAGAGACGGTTAGGGTTAGGGTTGGTCCTAGGGTTAGGGTTATGTTGAGGGCTAGGTTTAGAGAGACGGTTAGGGATAGGATTGGACCTAGGGTTAGGGTTATGTTGAGGGCTAGGGTTAGAGAGACGGTTAGGGTTAGGATTGGACCTAGGGTTAGGGTTATGTTGAGGGCTAGGGTTAGAGAGAAGGTTAGGGTTAGGATTGGACCTAGGGTTAGGGTTATGTTGACGGCTAGGGTTATAGAGATGGTTAGGGTTACGATTGGACCTAGGGTTAGGGTTATGTTGAGGGCTAGGGTTAGGGAGACGGTAATGGTTAGGATTGGACCTAGGGTTAGGGTTATGTTGAGGGCTAGGGTTAGAGAGACGGTTAGGGTTATGATTGGACCAAGGGTTAGGGTTATGTTGAGGGCTAGGTTTAGGGAGACGGTAAGGGTTAGGATTGGACCTAGGGTTAGGGTTATGTTGAGGGCTAGGGTTAGAGAGACGGTTAGGGTTAGGATTGGACCTAGGGTTAGGGTTATGTTGAGGGCTAGGGTTAGAGAGACGGTTAGGGTTAGGATTGGACCTAGGGTTAGGGTTATGTTGAGGGCTAGGGTTAGGGAGACGGTAAGGGTTAGGATTGGACCTAGGGTTAGGGTTATGTTGAGGTCTAGGGTTAGAGAGACGGTTAGGGTTAGGATTGGACCTAGGGTTAGGGTTATGTTGAGGGCTAGGGTTAGAGAGACGGTTAGGGTTAGGATTGGACCTAGGGTTAGGGTTATGTTGAGGGCTAGGGTTAGAGAGACGCGTAGGGTTAGGATTGGACCTAGGGTTAGGGTTATGTTGAGAGCTAGGGTTAGAGAGACGGTTAGGGTTAGGATTGGACCTAGGGTTAGGGTTATGTTGAGGGCTAGGGTTAGGGAGACGGTAAGGGTTAGGATTGGACCTAGGGTTAGGGTTATGTTGAGGGCTAAGGTTAGAGAGACGGTTAGGGTTAGGATTGGACCTAGGGTTAGGGTTATGTTGAGGGCTAGGGTTAGAGAGACAGTTAGGGTTATGATTGGACCTATGGTTAGGGTTATGTTGAGGGCTAGGGTTAGGGAGACGGTAAGGGTTAGGATTGGACCTAGGGTTAGAGTTATGTTGAGGGCTAGGGTTAGAGAGACGTTTAGGGTTAGGATTGGACCTAGGGTTAGGGTTATGTTGAGGGCTAGGGTTAGAGAGACGGTTAGGGTTAGGATTGGACCTAGGGTTAGGGTTATGTTGGGGGCTAGGGTTAGGGAGACGGTAAGGGTTAGGATTGGACCTAGGGTTAGGGTTATGTTGAGGGCTAGGGTTAGAGAGACGGTTAGGGTTAGGATTGGACCTAGGGTTAGGGTTATGTTGAGGGCTAGGGTTAGAGAGACGGTTAGGGTTAGGATAGGACCTAGGGTTAGGGTTATGTTGAGGGCTAGGGTTAGAGAGACGGTTTGGGTTAGGATTGGACCTAGGGTTAGGGTTATGTTGAGGGCTATGGTTAGAGAGACGGTTAGGATTAGGATTGGACCTAGGGTTAGGGTTATGTTGAGGGCTAGGGTTAGAGAGACGGTTAGGGTTAGGATTGGACCTAGGGTTAGGGTTACATTGACGGCTAGGCTTAGAGAGACGGTTAGGGTTAGGATTGGACCTAGGGTTAGGGTTATGTTGAGGGCTAGGGTTAGAGAGACGGTTAGGGTTATGATTGGACCTAGGGTTAGGGTTATGTTGAGGGCTAGGGTTAGGGAGACGGTAAGGGTTAGGATTGGACCTAGGGTTAGGGTTATGTTGAGGGCTAGGGTTAGGGAGACGGTAATGGTTAGGATTGGACCTAGGGTTACGGTTATGTTGAGGGCTAGGGTTAGAGAGACGGTTAGGGTTAGGATTGGACCTAGGGTTAGGGTTATGTTGAGGGCTAGGGTTAGAGAGACGGTTAGGGTTAGGATTGGACCTAGGGTTAGGGTTATGTTGAGGGCTAGGGTTAGAGAGACGGTTAGGGTTAGGATTGGACCTAGGGTTAGGGTTATGTTGAGGGCTAGGGTTAGAGAGACGGTTAGGGTTAGGATTGGACCTAGGGTTAGGGTTATGTTGAGGGCTAGGGTTAGGGAGACGGTAAGGGTTAGGATTGGACCTATGGTTAGGGTTATGTTGAGGGCTAGGGTTAGAGAGACGGTTAGGGTTAGGATTGGACCTAGGTTTAGGGTTATGTTGAGGGCTAGGGTTAGAGAGACAGTTAGGGTTAGGATTGGACCTAGGGTTAGGGTTATGTTGAGGGCTAGGGTTATGGAGACGGTAAGGGTTAGGATTGGACCTAGGGTTAGGGTTATGTTGAGGGCTAGGGTTAGAGAGACAGTTAGGGTTAGGATTGGACCTAGGGTTAGGGTTATGTTGAGGGCTAGGGTTAGAGAGACGGTTAGGGTTAGGATTGGACCTAGGGTTAGGGTTATGTTGAGGGCTAGGGTTAGAGAGACAGTTAGGGTTATGATTGGACCTATGGTTAGGGTTATGTTGAGGGCTAGGGTTATGGAGACGGTAAGGGTTAGGATTGGACCTAGGGTTAGGGTTATGTTGAGGGCTAGGGTTAGAGAGACGTTTAGGGTTAGGATTGGACCTAGGGTTAGGGTTATGTTGAGGGCTAGGGTTAGAGAGACGGTTAGGGTTAGGATTGGACCTAGGGTTAAGGTTATGTCGAGGGCTAGGGTTAGGGAGACGGTAAGGGTTAGGATTGGACCTAGGGTTAGGGTTATGTTGAGGGCTAGGGTTAGAGAGACGGTTAGGGTTAGGATTGGACCTAGGGTTAGGGTTATGTTGAGGGCTAGGGTTAGAGAGACGGTTAGGGTTAGGATTGGACCTAGGGTTAGAGTTATGTTGAGGGCTAGGGTTAGAGAGACGGTTTGGGTTAGGATTGGACCTAGGGTTAGGGTTATGTTGAGGGCTATGGTTAGAGAGACGGTTAGGGTTAGGATTGGACCTAGGGTTAGGGTTATGTTGAGGGCTAGGGTTAGGGAGACGGTAAGAGTTAGGATTGGACCTAGGGTTAAGGTTATGTTGAGGCCTAGGGTTAGAGAGACGGTTAGGGTTAGGATTGGACCTAGGGTTAGGGTTATGTTGAGGGCTAGGGTTAGAGAGACGGTTAGGGTTAGGATTGGACCTAGGGTTAGGGTTATGTTGAGGGCTAGGGTTAGGGAGACGGTTAGGGTTAGGATTGGACCTAGGGTTAGGGTTATGTTGAGGGCTAGGGTTAGGGAGACGGTAAGAGTTAGGATTGGACATAGGGTTAGGGTTATGTTGAGGGCTAGGGTTAGAGAGACGGTTAGGGTTAGGATTGGACCTAGGGTTAGGGTTATGTTGAGGGCTAGGGTTAGAGAGACGGTTAGGGTTAGGATTGGACCTAGGGTTAGGGTTATGTTGAGGGCTAGGGTTAGGGAGACGGTAAGGGTTAGGATTGGACCTAGGGTTAGGGTTATGTTGAGGGCTAGGGTTAGAGAGACGGTTAGGGTTAGGATTGGACCTAGGGTTAGGGTTATGTTGAGGGCTAGGGTTAGAGAGACGGTTAGGGTTAGGATTGGACCTAGGGTTAGGGTTATGTTGAGGGCTAGGGTTAGAGAGACGGTTAGGGTTATGATTGGACCTAGGGTTAGGGTTATGTTGAGGGCTAGGGTTAGGGAGACGGTAAGGGTTAGGATTGGACCTAGGGTTAGGGTTATGTTGAGGGCTAGGGTTAGAGAGACGGTTAGGGTTAGGATTGGACCTAGGGTTAGGGTTATGTTGAGGGCTAGGGTTAGAGAGACGGTTAGGGTTAGGATTGGACCTAGGGTTAGGGTTATGTTGAGGGCTAGGGTTAGGGAGACGGTAAGGGTTAGGATTGGACCTAGGGTTAGGGTTATGTTGAGAGCTAGGGTTAGAGAGACGGTTAGGGTTAGGATTGGACCTAGGGTTAGGGTTATGTTGAGGGCTAGGGTTAGGGAGACGGTAAGGGTTAGGATTGCACCTAGGGTTAGGGTTATGTTGAGGGCTAGGGTTAGAGAGACGGTTAGGGTTAGGATTGGACCTAGGGTTAGGGTTATGTTGAGGGCTAGGGTTAGAGAGACAGTTAGGGTTATGATTGGACCTATGGTTAGGGTTATGTTGAGGGCTAGGGTTAGGGAGACGGTAAGGGTTAGGATTGGACCTAGGGTTAGGGTTATGTTGAGGGCTAGGGTTAGAGAGACGGTTAGGGTTAGGATTGGACCTAGGGTTAGGGTTATGTTGAGGGCTAGGGTTAGAGAGACGGTTAGGGTTAGGATTGGACCTAGGGTTAGGGTTATGTTGAGGGCTAGGGTTAGAGAGACGGTTAGGGTTATGATTGGACCTAGGGTTAGGGTTATGTTGAGGGCTAGGGTTAGGGAGACGGTAAGGGTTAGGATTGGACCTAGGGTTAGGGTTATGTTGAGGGCTAGGGTTAGAGAGACGGTTAGGGTTAGGATTGGACCTAGGGTTAGGGTTATGTTGAGGGCTAGGGTTAGAGAGACGGTTAGGGTTAGGATTGGACCTAGGGTTAGGGTTATGTTGAGGGCTAGGGTTAGGGAGACGGTAAGGGTTAGGATTGGACCTAGGGTTAGGGTTATGTTGAGAGCTAGGGTTAGAGAGACGGTTAGGGTTAGGATTGGACCTAGGGTTAGGGTTATGTTGAGGGCTAGGGTTAGGGAGACGGTAAGGGTTAGGATTGCACCTAGGGTTAGGGTTATGTTGAGGGCTAGGGTTAGAGAGACGGTTAGGGTTAGGATTGGACCTAGGGTTAGGGTTATGTTGAGGGCTAGGGTTAGAGAGACAGTTAGGGTTATGATTGGACCTATGGTTAGGGTTATGTTGAGGGCTAGGGTTAGGGAGACGGTAAGGGTTAGGATTGGACCTAGGGTTAGGGTTATGTTGAGGGCTAGGGTTAGAGAGACGTTTAGGGTTAGGATTGGACCTAGGGTTAGGGTTATGTTGAGGGCTAGGGTTAGAGAGACGGTTAGGGTTAGGATTGGACCTAGGGTTAGGGTTATGTTGAGGGCTAGGGTTAGGGAGACGGTAAGGGTTAGGATTGGACCTAGGGTTAGGGTTATGTTGAGGGCTAGGGTTAGAGAGACGGTTAGGGTTAGCATTGGACCTAGGGTTAGGGTTATGTTGAGGGCTAGGGTTAGAGAGACGGTTAGGGTTAGGATAGGACCTAGGGTTAGGGTTATGTTGAGGGCTAGGGTTAGAGAGACGGTTTGGGTTAGGATTGGACCTAGGGTTAGGGTTATGTTGAGGGCTATGGTTAGAGAGACGGTTAGGATTAGGATTGGACCTAGGGTTAGGGTTATGTTGAGGGCTAGGGTTAGAGAGACGGTTAGGGTTAGGATTGGACCTAGGGTTAGGGTTACATTGACGGCTAGGCTTAGAGAGACGGTTAGGGTTAGGATTGGACCTAGGGTTAGGGTTATGTTGAGGGCTAGGGTTAGAGAGACGGTTAGGGTTATGATTGGACTTAGGGTTAGGGTTATGTTGAGGGCTAGGGTTAGGGAGACGGTAAGGGTTAGGATTGGACCTAGGGTTAGGGTTATGTTGAGGGCTAGGGTTAGGGAGACGGTAAGGGTTAGGATTGGACCTAGGGTTAGGGTTATGTTGAGGGCTAGGGTTAGAGAGACGGTTAGGGTTAGGATTGGACCTAGGGTTAGGGTTATGTTGAGGGCTAGGGTTAGAGAGACGGTTAGGGTTAGGATTGGACCTAGGGTTAGGGTTATGTTGAGGGCTAGGGTTAGAGAGACGGTTAGGGTTAGGATTGGACCTAGGGTTAGGGTTATGTTGAGGGCTAGGGTTAGAGAGACGGTTAGGGTTAGGATTGGACCTAGGGTTAGGGTTATGTTGAGGGCTAGGGTTAGGGAGACGGTAAGGGTTAGGATTGGACCTATGCTTAGGGTTATGTTGAGGGCTAGGGTTAGAGAGACGGTTAGGGTTAGGATTGGACCTAGGTTTAGGGTTATGTTGAGGGCTAGGGTTAGAGAGATGGTTAGGGTTAGGATTGGACCTAGGGTTAGGGTTATGTTGAGGGCTAGGGTTATGGAGACGGTAAGGGTTAGGATTGGACCTAGGGTTAGGGTTATGTTGAGGGCTAGGGTTAGAGAGACAGTTAGGGTTAGGATTGGACCTAGGGTTAGTGTTATGTTGAGGGCTAGGGTTAGAGAGACGGTTAGGGTTAGGATTGGACCTAGGGTTAGGGTTATGTTGAGGGCTAGGGTTAGAGAGACAGTTAGGGTTATGATTGGACCTATGGTTAGGGTTATGTTGAGGGCTAGGGTTAGGGAGACGGTAAGGGTTAGGATTGGACCTAGGGTTAGGGTTATGTTGAGGGCTAGGGTTAGAGAGACGTTTAGGGTTAGGATTGGACCTAGGGTTAGGGTTATGTTGAGGGCTAGGGTTAGAGAGACGGTTAGGGTTAGGATTGGACCTAGGGTTAGGGTTATGTAGAGGGCTAAGGTTAGAGAGACGGTTAGGGTTAGGATTGGACCTAGGGTTAGGGTTATGTTGAGGGCTAGGGTTAGAGAGACGGTTAGGGTTAGGATTGGACCTAGGGTTAGGGTTATGTTGAGGGCTAGGGTTAGAGAGACGGTTAGGGTTAGGATTGGACCTAGGGTTAGGGTTATGTTGAGGGCTAGGGTTAGAGAGACGGTTAGGGTTAGGATTGGACCTAGAGTTAGGGTTATGTTGAGGGCTAGGGTTAGAGAGACGGTTAGGGTTATGATTGGACCTAGGGTTAGGGTTATGTTGAGGGCTAGGGTTAGGGAGACGGTAAGGGTTAGGATTGGACCTAGGGTTAGGGTTATGTTGAGGGCTAGGGTTAGAGAGACGGTTAGGGTTAGGATTGGACCTAGGGTTAGGGTTATGTTGAGGGCTAGGGTTAGGGAGATGGTAAGGGTTAGGATTGGACCTAGGGTTAGGGTTATGTTGAGGGCTAGGGTTAGAGAGACGGTTAGGGTTAGGATTGGACCTAGGGTTAGGGTTATGTTGAGGGCTACGGTTAGAGAGACGGTTAGGGTTAGGATTGGACCTAGGGTTAGGGTTATGTTGAGGGCTAGGGTTAGAGAGACGGTTAGGGTTAGGATTGGACCTAGGGTTAGGGTTATGTTGAGGGCTAGGGTTAGAGAGACGGTTAGGGTTAGGATTGGACCTAGGGTTAGGGTTATGTTGAGGGCTAGGGTTAGGGAGACGGTAAGGGTTAGGATTGGACCTAGGGTTAGGGTTATGTTGAGGGCTAGGGTTAGAGAGACGGTTAGGGTTAGGATTGGACCTAGGATTAGGGTTATGTTGAGGGCTAGGGTTAGAGAGACGGTTAGGGTTAGGATTGGACCTAGGGTTAGGGTTATGTTGAGGGCTAGGGTTAGGGAGACGGTAAGGGTTAGGATTGGACCTAGGTTTAGGGTTATGTTGAAGGCTAGGGTTAGAGAGACGGTTAGGGTTAGGATTAGACCTAGGGTTAGGGTTATGTTGAGGGCTAGGGTTAGAGAGACGGTAAGGGTTAGGATTGGACCTAGGGTTAGGGTTATGTTGAGGGCTAGGGTTAGAGAGACGGTTAGGGTTAGGATTGGACCTAGGGTTAGGGTTATGTTGAGGGCTAGGGTTAGGGAGACGGTTAGGGTTAGGATTGGACCTAGGGTTAGGGTTATATTGAGGGCTAGGGTTAGAGAGAGGGTTAGGGTTAGGATTGGACCTAGGGTTAGGGTTATGTTGAGGGCTAGGGTCAGAGAGACCGTTAGGGTTAGGATTGGACCTAGGGTTAGGGTTATGTTGAGGGCTAGGGTTAGAGAGACGGTTAGGGTTAGGATTGGACCTAGGGTTAGTGTTATGTTGAGGGCTAGGGTTAGAGAGACGGTTAGGGTTAGGATTGGACCTAGGGTTAGGGTTATGTTGAGGGCTAGGGTCAGAGAGACGGTTAGGGTTAGGATTGTACCTAGGGTTAGGGTTATGTTGAGGGCTAGGTTTAGAGAGACGGTTAGGGTTCGGATTGGACCTAGGGTTAGGGTTATGTTGAGGGCTAGGGTTAGAGAGACGGTTAGGGTTAGGATTGGACCTAGGGTTAGCGTTATGTTGACGGCTAGGGTTAGAGAGACGGTTAGGGTTAGGATTGGACCTAGGGTTAGGGTTATGTTGAGGGCTAGGGTTAGAGAGACGGTTAGGGTTAGGATTGGACCTAGGGTTAGGGTTATGTTGAGGGCTAGGGTTAGAGAGACGGTTAGGGTTAGGATTGGAGCTAGGGTTAGGGTTATGTTGAGGGCTAGGGTTAGAGAGACGGTTAGGGTTAGGATTGGACCTAGGGTTAGGGTTATGTTGAGGGCTAGGGTTAGAGAGACGGTTAGGGTTAGGATTGGACCTAGGGTTAGGGTTATGTTGAGGGCTAGGGTTAGAGAGACGGTTAGGGTTAGGATTGGACGTAGGGTTAGGGTTATGTTGAGGGCTAGGGTTGGAGAGACAGTTAGGGTTAGGATTGGACCTAGGGTTAGGGTTATGTTGAGGGCTAGGGTTAGAGAGACGGTTAGGGTTAGGATTGGACCTAGGGTTAGGGTTATGTTGAGGGCTTGGGTTAGAGAGACTGTTAGGGTTAGGATTCGACCTAGGGTTAGGGTTATGTTGATGGCTAGGGTTAGAGAGACGGTTATGGTTAGGATTGGACCTAGGGTTAGGGTTATGTTGAGGGCTAGGGTTAGATAGACGGTTAGGGTTAGGATTGGACCTAGGGTTAGGGTTATGTTGAGGGCTAGGGTTAGAGAGACAGTTAGGGTTAGGATTGGACCTAGGGTTAGGGTTATGTTGAGGGCTAGGGTTAGAGAGACGGTTAGGGTTAGGATTGGACCTAGGGTTAGTGGTATGTTGAGGGCTAGGGTTAGAGAGACGGTTAGGGTTATGATTGGACCTAGGGTTAGCGTTATGTTGAGGGCTAGGGTTAGAGAGACGGTTAGGGTTAGGATTGGACCTAGGGCTAGGGTTATGTTGAGGGCTAGGGTTAGAGAGACGGTTAGGGTTAGAATTGGACCTAGGGTTTGGGTTATGTGGAGGGCTAGGGTTAGAGAGACGGTTAGGGTTAGGATTGGACCTAGGGTTAGGGTTATGTTGAGGGCTAGGGTTAGAGAGACGGTTAGGGTTAGGATTGGACCTAGGGTTAGTGTTATGATGAGGGCTAGGGTTAGAGAGACGGTTAGGGTTATGATTGGACCTAGGGTTAGCGTTATGTTGACGGCTGGGTTTAGAGAGACGGTTAGGGTTAGGATTGGACCTAGGGTTAGGGTTATGTTGAGGGCTAGGGTTAGAGAGACGGTTAGGGTTAGGATTGGACCTAGGGTTAGGGTTATGCTGAGGGCTAGGGTTAGAGAGACGGTTATGGTTAGGATTGGAGCTAGGGTTAGGGTTATGTTGAGGGCTAGGGTTAGAGAGACGGTTAGCGTTAGGATTGGACCTAGGGTTAGGGTTATGTTGAGGGCTAGGATTAGAGAGACGGTTAGGGTTAGGATTGGAACTAGGGTTAGGGTTATTTTGAGGGCTAGGGTTAGAGAGACGGTTAGGGTTAGGATTGGACCTAGGGTTAGGGTTATGTTGAGGGCTAGGGTTAGAGAGACGGTTAGGGTTAGGATTGGACCTAGGGTTAGGGTTATGTTGAGGGCTAGGGTTAGAGAGACGGTCAGGGTTAGGATTGGACCTAGGGTTAGGGTTATGTTGAGGGCTAGGGTTAGAGAGACGGTTAGGGTTAGGATTGGACCTAGGGTTAGGGTTTTGTTGAGGGCTAAGGATAGAGAGACGGTCAGGGTTAGGATTGGAGCTAGGGTTAGGGTTATGTTGAGGGCTAGGGTTAGAGAGACGGTTAGGGTTAGGATTGGACCTAGGGTTAGGGTTATGTTGAGGGCTAGGGTTAGAGAGACGGTTAGGGTTAGGATTGGAGCTAGGGTTAGGGTTATGTTGAGGGCTAGGGTTAGAGAGACGGTTACGGTTAGTATAGGACCTAGGGTTAGGGTTATGTTGAGGGATAGGGTTAGAGAGACGGTTAGGGTTAGGATTGGACCTAGGGTTAGGGTTATGTTGAAGGCTAGGGTTAGAAAGACGGTTAGGGTTAGGATTGGACCTAGGGTTAGGGTTATGTTGAGGGCTAGGTTTAGAGAGACGGTTAGGGTTAGGATTGGACCTAGGGTTAGGGTTATGTTGACGGCTATGGTTAGAGAGACGGTTAGGGTTACGATTGGACCTAGGGTTAGGGTTATGTTGAGGGCTAGGGTTAGAGAGATGGTTAGGGTTAGGATTGGACCTAGGGTTAGGGTTTTGTTGAGGCCTAGGGTTAGAGAGAAGGATAGGGTTAGGATTGGACCTAGGGTTAGGGTTATGTTGAGGGCTAGGGTTAGAGAGACGGTTAGGGTTAGGATTGGACCTAGGGTTAGGGTTATGTTGACGGCTAGGGTTAGAGAGACGGTTAGGGTTACGATTGGACCTAGGGTTAGGGTTATGTTGAGGGCTAGGGTTAGAGAGACGGTTAGGGTTAGGATTGGACCTGGGGTTAGGGTTATGTTGACAGCTAGGGTTAGAGAGACGGTTAGGGTTACGATTGGACCTAGGGTTAGGGTTATGTTTTGGGCTACGATTAGAGAGACGGTTAGGGTAAGGATTGGACCTAGGGTTAGGGCTTTGTTGAGGGCTAAGGTTGCAGAGACGGTCAGGGTTAGGATTGGAGCTAGGGTTAGGGTTATGTTGAGGGCTAGGATTAGGAGATGGTTAGGGTTACGATTGCACCTAGGGTTAGGGTTATGTTGAGGGCTAGCGTTAGAGAGACGGTTAGGGTTAGGATTGACCTAGGGTTAGGGTTATGTTGAGGGCTAGGGTTAGAGAGACGGTTAGGGTTAGGATTGGACCTAGGGTTAGGGTTATGTTGAGGGCTAGGGTTAGAGAGACGGTTAGGGTTAGGATTGACCTAGGGTTAGGGTTATGTTGAAAGCTAGGGTTAGAGAGACGGTTAGGGTTAGGATTGGACCTAGGGTTAGGATTATGTTGAGGGCTATGGTCAGAGAGACGGTTAGGGTTAGGATTGGACCTAGGGTTAGAGTTATGTTGAAGGCAAGGTTTAGAGAGACGGTTAGGGTTAGGATTGGACCTAGGGTTAGGGTTATGTTGAGGGCTAGGGTTAGAGAGACGGTTAGGGTTATGATTGGACCTAGGCTTAGGGTTATGTTGAGGGCTAGGGTTAGAGAGACGGTTAGGGTTAGGATTGGACCTAGGGTTAGGGTTATGTTGAGGGCTAGGGTTAGAGAGATGGTTAGGGTTAGGATTGGACCTAGGGTTAGGGTTATGTTGACGGCTAGGGTTAGAGAGACGGTTAGGGTAACGATTGGAGCTAGGGTAAGGGTTATGTTGAGGGCTAGGGTTAGAGAGACGGTTAGGGTTAGGATTGGACCTAGGGTTTGGGTTATGTTGAGGGCTAAGGTTAGAGAGACGGTCACGGTTAGGATTGGAGGTAGGGTTAGGGTTATGTTGAGGGCTAGGGTTAGAGAGATGGTTAGGGTTAGGATTGACCTAGGGTTAGTGTTATGTTGAGGGCTAGGGTTAGAGAGACGGTTAGGGTTATGATTGGACCTAGGGTTAGCGTTATGTTGACGGCTAGGGTTAGAGAGACGGTTAGGGTTAGGATTGGACCTAGGGTTAGGGTTATGTTGAGGGCTAGGGTTATAGAGACGGTTAGGGTTAGGATTGGACCTAGGGTTAGGGTTATGCTGAGGGCTAGGGTTAGAGACACGGTTATGGTTAGGATTGGACCTAGGGTTAGGGTTATGTTGAGGGCTAGGTTTAGAGAGACGGTTAGGGTTAGGATTGGACCTAGGGTTAGGGTTAAGTTGAGGGCTAGGGTTAGAGAGACGGTTAGGGTTAGGATTGGAACTAGGGTTAGGGTTATGTTGAGGGCTAGGGTTAGAGAGACGGTTAGGGTTAGGATTGGACCTAGGGTTAGGGTTATGTTGAGGGCTAGGGTTAGAGAGACGGTTAGGGTTAGGATTGGACCTAGGGTTAGGGTTATGTTGAGGGCTAGGGTTAGAGAGACGGTTAGGGTTAGGATTGGAACTAGGGTTAGGGTTATGTTGAGGGCTAGGGTTAGAGAGACGGTTAGGGTTAGGATTGGACCTAGGGTTAGGGTTATGTTGAGGGCTAGGGTTAGAGAGACGGTTAGGGTTAGGATTGGACCTAGGGTTAGGGTTATGTTGAGGGCTAGGGTTAGAGAGACGGTCAGGGTTAGGATTGGACCTAGGGTTAGGGTTATGTTGAGGGGTAGGGTTAGAGAGACGGTTAGGGTTAGGATTGGACCTAGGGTTAGGGTTATGTTGACGGCTAGGGTTAGAGAGACGGTTAGGGTTACGATTGGACCTAGGGTTAGGGTTATGTTGAGGGCTAGGGTTAGAGAGACGGTTAGGGTTAGGATTGGACCTAGGGTTAGGGTTTTGTTGAGGGCTAAGGATAGAGAGACGGTAAGGGTTAGGATTGGAGCTAGGGTTAGGGTTATGTTGAGGGCTAGGGTTAGAGAGACGGTTAGGTTTAGCATTGGAGCTAGGGTTAGGGTTATGTTGAGGGCTAGGGTTAGAGAGACGGTTAGGGTTAGTATTGGACCTAGGGTTAGGGTTATGTTGAGGGCTAGGGTTAGAGAGACGGTTAGGGTTATGATTGGACCTAGGGTTAGGGTTATGTTGAGGGCTAGGTTTAGAGAGACGGTTAGGGTTAGGATTGGACCTAGGGTTAGGGTTATGTTGACGGCTAGGGTTAGAGAGATGGTTAGGGTTACGATTGGACCTAGGGTTAGGGTTATGTTCAGGGCTAGGGTTAGAGAGACGGTTAGGGTTAGGATTGGACCTAGGGTTAGGGTTATATTGAGGCCTAGGGTTAGAGAGACGGTTAGGGTTAGGATTGGACCTAGGGTTAGGGTTATGTTGAGGGCTAGGGTTAGAGAGACGGTTAGGGTTAGGATTGGACCTAGGGTTGGGGTTATGTTGACGGCTAGGGTTAGAGAGACGGTTAGGGTTACGATTGGACGTAGGGTTAGGGTTATGTTGAGGGCTAGGGTTAGCGAGACGGTTAGGGTTAGGATTGGACTTAGGGTTAGGGTTATGTTGACAGCTAGGCTTAGAGAGACGGTTAGGGTTACGATTGGACCTAGGGTTAGGGTTATGTTTTGGGCTAAGATTAGAGAGATGGTTAGGGTTAGGATTGGACCTAGGGTTAGGGCTTTGTTGAGGGCTAAGGTTACAGAGACGGTCAGGGTTAGGATTGGAGCTAGGGTTAGGGTTATGTTGAGGGCTAGGATTAGGAGATGGTTAGGGTTACGATTGCACCTAGGGTTAGGGTTATGTTGAGGGCTAGCGTTAGAGAGACGGTTAGGGTTAGGATTGACCTAGGGTTAGGGTTATGTTGAGGGCTAGGGTTAGGGAGACGGTTAGGGTTAGGATTGGACCTAGGGTTAGGGTTATGTTGAGGGCTAGGGTTAGAGAGACGGTTAGGGTTAGGATTGACCTAGGGTTAGGGTTATGTTGAAGGCTAGGGTTAGAGAGACGGTTAGGGTTAGGATTGGACCTAGGGTTAGGGTTATGTTGAGGGCTAGGGTCAGAGAGACGGTTAGGGTTAGGATTGGACCTAGGGTTAGAGTTATGTTGAAGGCTAGGGTTAGAGAGACGGTTAGGGTTAGGATTGGACCTAGGGTTAGGGTTATGTTGAGGGCTAGGGTTAGAGAGACGGTTAGGGTTAGGATTGGACCTAGGGTTAGGGTTATGTTGAGGGCTAGGGTTAGAGAGACGGTTAGGGTTAGGATTGGACCTAGGGTTAGGGTTATGTTGAGGGCTAGGGTTAGAGAGACGGTTAGGGTTAGGATTGAACCTAGGGTTAGGGTTATGTTGAGGGCTAAGGTTAGAGAGACGGTCAGGGTTAGGATTGGAGGTAGGGTTAGGGTTATGTTGAGGGCTAGGGTTAGAGAGATGGTTAGGGTTCGGATTGGACCTAGGGTTAGGGTTCTGTTGAGGGCTAGGGTTAGAGAGACGTTTAGGGTTAGGATTGACCTAGGGTTAGGGTTATGTTGAGGGCTAGGGTTAGAGAGACGGTTAGGGTTAGGATTGGACCTATGGTTAGGGTTATATTGAGGGCTAGGGTTAGAGAGACGGTTAGGGTTAGGATTGGACCTAGTGTTAGGGTTATGTTGAGGGCTAGGGTTAGAGAGACGGTTCGGGTTAGGATTGGACCTAGGGTTAGGGTTATGTTGAGGGCTAGGGTGAGAGAGACGGTTAGGGTTAGGATTGGACCTAGGGTTAGGGTTATGTTGAGGGCTAGGGTTAGAGAGACGGTTAGGGTTAGGATTGGACCTAGGGTTAGGGTTATGTTGAGGGCTAGGTTTAGAGAGTGGGTTAGGGTTAGGATTGGACCTAGTGTTAGGGTTATGTTGAGGGCTAGGGTTAGAGAGACTGTTAGGTTTAGGATTGGACCTAGGGTTAGGATTAGGTTGAGGGCTAGGGTTAGAGAGATGGTTAGGGTTAGGATTGGACCTAGGGTTAGGGTTATGTTGAGGGCTAGGGTTAGAGAGACGGTTAGGGTTAGGATTGGACCTAGGGTTAGGGTTATGTTGATGGCTAGGGTTAGAGAGACGGTTAGCGTTAGGATTGGACCTAGGGTTAGGGTTATGTTGAGGGCTAGGGTTAGAGAGACGGTTCGGGTTAGGATTGGACCTAGGGTTAGGGTTATGTTGAGGGCTAGGGTTAGAGAGACGGTTAGGGTTAGGATTGGACCTAGGGTTAGGGTTATGTTGACGGCAAGGGTTAGAGAGATACTTAGGGTTACTATTGGACCTAGGGTTAGGGTTATGTTGAGGGCTAGGGTTAGAGAGACGGTTAGGGTTAGGATTGGACCTAGGGTTAGGGTTATGTTGAGGGCTAGGGTTAGAGAGACGGTTAGGGTTAGGATTGGACCTAGGGTTAGGGTTATGTTGAGGGCTAGGGTTAGAGAGACGGTTAGGTTTAGGATTGGACCTAGGGTTAGGGTTATGTTGAGGGCTAGGGTTAGAGAGACGGTTAGGGTTAGGATTGGACCTAGGGTTAGGGTTAAGTTGAGGGCTAGGGTTAGAGAGACGGTTAGGGTTAGGATTGGACCTAGGGTTAGGGTTATGTTGATGGCTAGGGTTAGAGAGACGGTTAGGGTTACGATTGGACACAGGGTTAGGGTTATGTTGAGGGCTAGGGTTAGAGAGACGGTTAGGGTTAGGATTGGACCTAGGGTTAGGGTTATGTTGAGGGCTAGGGTTAGAGAGACGGTTACGTTAGGATTGGACCTAGGGTTAGGATTATGTAGAGGGCTAGGGTTACAGAGACCGTTAGGGTTAGTATTGGACCTAGGGTTAGGGTTATGTTGAGGGCTAGGGTTAGAGAGACCGTTAGGGTTAGGATTGGACCTAGGGTTAGGGTTATCTTGAGGGCTAGGGTTAGAGAGACGGTTAGGGTTAGGATTGGACCTAGGGTTATGGTTATATGAGGGCTAGGGTTAGAGAGACGGTTAGGGTTAGGATTGGACCTAGGGTTAGGGTTATGTTGACGGCTAGGGTTAGAGAGACGGTCAGGGTTAGGATTGGACCTAGGGTTAGTGTTATGTTGAGGGCTAGGGTTAGAGAGACGGTCAGGGTTAGGATTGGACCTAGGGTTAGGGTTATGTTGAGGGCTAGGGTTAGAGAGACGGTTAGGGTTAGGATTGGACCTAGGGTTAGGGTTATGTTGAGCGCTGGGGTTAGAGAGACGGTTAGGGTTAGGATTGGACCTAGGGTTAGGGTTATGTTGAGGGATAGGTTTAGAGAGACGGTTAGGGTTAGGATTGGCCCTAGGGTTAGGGTTATGTTTAGGGCTAGGTTTAGAGAGACGGTTTGGGTTAGGATTAGACCTAGGGTTAGGGTTATGTTGAGGGCTAGGGTTAGAGAGACGGTTAGGGTTAGGATTGGACCTAGGGTTAGGGTTATGCTGAGGGCTAGGGTTAGAGAGTCTGTTAGGGTTAGGATTGGACCTAGGGTTAGGGTTATGTTGAGGGCTAGGGTTAGAGAGACGGTTAGGGTTAGGATTGGACCTAGGGTTAGGGTTATGTTGAGGGCTAGGTTTAGAGAGACGGTTAGGGTTAGGATTGGAATTAGGGTTAGGGTTATGTTGAGGGCTAGGTTTAGAGAGACGGTTAGGGTTAGGATTGGAACTAGGGTTAGGGTTATGTTGAGGGCTAGGGTTAGAGAGACGGTTAAGGTTAGCATTGGACCTAGGGTTAGGGTTATGTTGAGGGCTAGGGTTAGAGAGACAGTTAGGGTTAGGATTGGACCTAGGGTTAGGGTTATGTTGAGGGCTAGGGTTAGAGAGACGGTTAGGGTTAGGATTGACCTAGGGTTAGGGTTATGTTGAAAGCTAGGGTTAGAGAGACGGTTAGGGTTAGGATTGGACCTAGGGTTAGGATTATGTTGAGGGCTATGGTCAGAGAGACGGTTAGGGTTAGGATTGGACCTAGGGTTAGAGTTATGTTGAAGGCAAGGTTTAGAGAGACGGTTAGGGTTAGGATTGGACCTAGGGTTAGGGTTATGTTGAGGGCTAGGGTTAGAGAGACGGTTAGGGTTATGATTGGACCTAGGCTTAGGGTTATGTTGAGGGCTAGGGTTAGAGAGACGGTTAGGGTTAGGATTGGACCTAGGGTTAGGGTTATGTTGAGGGCTAGGGTTAGAGAGACGGTTAGGGTTAGGATTGGACCTAGGGTTAGGGTTATGTTGAGGGCTAGGTTTAGAGAGTGGGTTAGGGTTAGGATTGGACCTAGTGTTAGGGTTATGTTGAGGGCTAGGGTTAGAGAGACTGTTAGGTTTAGGATTGGACCTAGGGTTAGGATTAGGTTGAGGGCTAGGGTTAGAGAGATGGTTAGGGTTAGGATTGGACCTAGGGTTAGGGTTATGTTGAGGGCTAGGGTTAGAGAGACGGTTAGGGTTAGGATTGGACCTAGGGTTAGGGTTATGTTGATGGCTAGGGTTAGAGAGACGGTTAGCGTTAGGATTGGACCTAGGGTTAGGGTTATGTTGAGGGCTAGGGTTAGAGAGACGGTTCGGGTTAGGATTGGACCTAGGGTTAGGGTTATGTTGAGGGCTAGGGTTAGAGAGACGGTTAGGGTTAGGATTGGACCTAGGGTTAGGGTTATGTTGACGGCAAGGGTTAGAGAGATACTTAGGGTTACTATTGGACCTAGGGTTAGGGTTATGTTGAGGGCTAGGGTTAGAGAGACGGTTAGGGTTAGGATTGGACCTAGGGTTAGGGTTATGTTGAGGGCTAGGGTTAGAGAGACGGTTAGGGTTAGGATTGGACCTAGGGTTAGGGTTATGTTGAGGGCTAGGGTTAGAGAGACGGTTAGGTTTAGGATTGGACCTAGGGTTAGGGTTATGTTGAGGGCTAGGGTTAGAGAGACGGTTAGGGTTAGGATTGGACCTAGGGTTAGGGTTAAGTTGAGGGCTAGGGTTAGAGAGACGGTTAGGGTTAGGATTGGACCTAGGGTTAGGGTTATGTTGATGGCTAGGGTTAGAGAGACGGTTAGGGTTACGATTGGACACAGGGTTAGGGTTATGTTGAGGGCTAGGGTTAGAGAGACGGTTAGGGTTAGGATTGGACCTAGGGTTAGGGTTATGTTGAGGGCTAGGGTTAGAGAGACGGTTACGTTAGGATTGGACCTAGGGTTAGGATTATGTAGAGGGCTAGGGTTACAGAGACCGTTAGGGTTAGTATTGGACCTAGGGTTAGGGTTATGTTGAGGGCTAGGGTTAGAGAGACCGTTAGGGTTAGGATTGGACCTAGGGTTAGGGTTATCTTGAGGGCTAGGGTTAGAGAGACGGTTAGGGTTAGGATTGGACCTAGGGTTATGGTTATATGAGGGCTAGGGTTAGAGAGACGGTTAGGGTTAGGATTGGACCTAGGGTTAGGGTTATGTTGACGGCTAGGGTTAGAGAGACGGTCAGGGTTAGGATTGGACCTAGGGTTAGTGTTATGTTGAGGGCTAGGGTTAGAGAGACGGTCAGGGTTAGGATTGGACCTAGGGTTAGGGTTATGTTGAGGGCTAGGGTTAGAGAGACGGTTAGGGTTAGGATTGGACCTAGGGTTAGGGTTATGTTGAGCGCTGGGGTTAGAGAGACGGTTAGGGTTAGGATTGGACCTAGGGTTAGGGTTATGTTGAGGGATAGGTTTAGAGAGACGGTTAGGGTTAGGATTGGCCCTAGGGTTAGGGTTATGTTTAGGGCTAGGTTTAGAGAGACGGTTTGGGTTAGGATTAGACCTAGGGTTAGGGTTATGTTGAGGGCTAGGGTTAGAGAGACGGTTAGGGTTAGGATTGGACCTAGGGTTAGGGTTATGCTGAGGGCTAGGGTTAGAGAGTCTGTTAGGGTTAGGATTGGACCTAGGGTTAGGGTTATGTTGAGGGCTAGGGTTAGAGAGACGGTTAGGGTTAGGATTGGACCTAGGGTTAGGGTTATGTTGAGGGCTAGGTTTAGAGAGACGGTTAGGGTTAGGATTGGAATTAGGGTTAGGGTTATGTTGAGGGCTAGGTTTAGAGAGACGGTTAGGGTTAGGATTGGAACTAGGGTTAGGGTTATGTTGAGGGCTAGGGTTAGAGAGACGGTTAAGGTTAGCATTGGACCTAGGGTTAGGGTTATGTTGAGGGCTAGGGTTAGAGAGACAGTTAGGGTTAGGATTGGACCTAGGGTTAGGGTTATGTTGAGGGCTAGGGTTAGAGAGACGGTTAGGGTTAGGATTGACCTAGGGTTAGGGTTATGTTGAAAGCTAGGGTTAGAGAGACGGTTAGGGTTAGGATTGGACCTAGGGTTAGGATTATGTTGAGGGCTATGGTCAGAGAGACGGTTAGGGTTAGGATTGGACCTAGGGTTAGAGTTATGTTGAAGGCAAGGTTTAGAGAGACGGTTAGGGTTAGGATTGGACCTAGGGTTAGGGTTATGTTGAGGGCTAGGGTTAGAGAGACGGTTAGGGTTATGATTGGACCTAGGCTTAGGGTTATGTTGAGGGCTAGGGTTAGAGAGACGGTTAGGGTTAGGATTGGACCTAGGGTTAGGGTTATGTTGAGGGCTAGGGTTAGAGAGATGGTTAGGGTTAGGATTGGACCTAGGGTTAGGGTTATGTTGACGGCTAGGGTTAGAGAGACGGTTAGGGTAACGATTGGAGCTAGGGTAAGGGTTATGTTGAGGGCTAGGGTTAGAGAGACGGTTAGGGTTAGGATTGGACCTAGGGTTTGGGTTATGTTGAGGGCTAAGGTTAGAGAGACGGTCACGGTTAGGATTGGAGGTAGGGTTAGGGTTATGTTGAGGGCTAGGGTTAGAGAGATGGTTAGGGTTAGGATTGACCTAGGGTTAGTGTTATGTTGAGGGCTAGGGTTAGAGAGACGGTTAGGGTTATGATTGGACCTAGGGTTAGCGTTATGTTGACGGCTAGGGTTAGAGAGACGGTTAGGGTTAGGATTGGACCTAGGGTTAGGGTTATGTTGAGGGCTAGGGTTATAGAGACGGTTAGGGTTAGGATTGGACCTAGGGTTAGGGTTATGCTGAGGGCTAGGGTTAGAGAGACGGTTATGGTTAGGATTGGACCTAGGGTTAGGGTTATGTTGAGGGCTAGGTTTAGAGAGACGGTTAGGGTTAGGATTGGACCTAGGGTTAGGGTTAAGTTGAGGGCTAGGGTTAGAGAGACGGTTAGGGTTAGGATTGGAACTAGGGTTAGGGTTATGTTGAGGGCTAGGGTTAGAGAGACGGTTAGGGTTAGGATTGGACCTAGGGTTAGGGTTATGTTGAGGGCTAGGGTTAGAGAGACGGTTAGGGTTAGGATTGGACCTAGGGTTAGGGTTATGTTGAGGGCTAGGGTTAGAGAGACGGTTAGGGTTAGGATTGGAACTAGGGTTAGGGTTATGTTGAGGGCTAGGGTTAGAGAGACGGTTAGGGTTAGGATTGGACCTAGGGTTAGGGTTATGTTGAGGGCTAGGGTTAGAGAGACGGTTAGGGTTAGGATTGGACCTAGGGTTAGGGTTATGTTGAGGGCTAGGGTTAGAGAGACGGTCAGGGTTAGGATTGGACCTAGGGTTAGGGTTATGTTGAGGGGTAGGGTTAGAGAGACGGTTAGGGTTAGGATTGGACCTAGGGTTAGGGTTATGTTGACGGCTAGGGTTAGAGAGACGGTTAGGGTTACGATTGGACCTAGGGTTAGGGTTATGTTGAGGGCTAGGGTTAGAGAGACGGTTAGGGTTAGGATTGGACCTAGGGTTAGGGTTTTGTTGAGGGCTAAGGATAGAGAGACGGTAAGGGTTAGGATTGGAGCTAGGGTTAGGGTTATGTTGAGGGCTAGGGTTAGAGAGACGGTTAGGTTTAGCATTGGAGCTAGGGTTAGGGTTATGTTGAGGGCTAGGGTTAGAGAGACGGTTAGGGTTAGTATTGGACCTAGGGTTAGGGTTATGTTGAGGGCTAGGGTTAGAGAGACGGTTAGGGTTATGATTGGACCTAGGGTTAGGGTTATGTTGAGGGCTAGGTTTAGAGAGACGGTTAGGGTTAGGATTGGACCTAGGGTTAGGGTTATGTTGACGGCTAGGGTTAGAGAGATGGTTAGGGTTACGATTGGACCTAGGGTTAGGGTTATGTTCAGGGCTAGGGTTAGAGAGACGGTTAGGGTTAGGATTGGACCTAGGGTTAGGGTTATATTGAGGCCTAGGGTTAGAGAGACGGTTAGGGTTAGGATTGGACCTAGGGTTAGGGTTATGTTGAGGGCTAGGGTTAGAGAGACGGTTAGGGTTAGGATTGGACCTAGGGTTGGGGTTATGTTGACGGCTAGGGTTAGAGAGACGGTTAGGGTTACGATTGGACCTAGGGTTAGGGTTATGTTGAGGGCTAGGGTTAGAGAGACGGTTAGGGTTAGGATTGGACTTAGGGTTAGGGTTATGTTGACAGCTAGGCTTAGAGAGACGGTTAGGGTTACGATTGGACCTAGGGTTAGGGTTATGTTTTGGGCTAAGATTAGACAGATGGTTAGGGTTAGGATTGGACCTAGGGTTAGGGCTTTGTTGAGGGCTAAGGTTACAGAGACGGTCAGGGTTAGGATTGGAGCTAGGGTTAGGGTTATGTTGAGGGCTAGGATTAGGAGATGGTTAGGGTTACGATTGCACCTAGGGTTAGGGTTATGTTGAGGGCTAGCGTTAGAGAGACGGTTAGGGTTAGGATTGACCTAGGGTTAGGGTTATGTTGAGGGCTAGGGTTAGGGAGACGGTTAGGGTTAGGATTGGACCTAGGGTTAGGGTTATGTTGAGGGCTAGGGTTAGAGAGACGGTTAGGGTTAGGATTGACCTAGGGTTAGGGTTATGTTGAAGGCTAGGGTTAGAGAGACGGTTAGGGTTAGGATTGGACCTAGGGTTAGGGTTATGTTGAGGGCTAGGGTCAGAGAGACGGTTAGGGTTAGGATTGGACCTAGGGTTAGAGTTATGTTGAAGGCTAGGGTTAGAGAGACGGTTAGGGTTAGGATTGGACCTAGGGTTAGGGTTATGTTGAGGGCTAGGGTTAGAGAGACGGTTAGGGTTAGGATTGGACCTAGGGTTAGGGTTATGTTGAGGGCTAGGGTTAGAGAGACGGTTAGGGTTAGGATTGGACCTAGGGTTAGGGTTATGTTGAGGGCTAGGGTTAGAGAGACGGTTAGGGTTAGGATTGAACCTAGGGTTAGGGTTATGTTGAGGGCTAAGGTTAGAGAGACGGTCAGGGTTAGGATTGGAGGTAGGGTTAGGGTTATGTTGAGGGCTAGGGTTAGAGAGATGGTTAGGGTTCGGATTGGACCTAGGGTTAGGGTTCTGTTGAGGGCTAGGGTTAGAGAGACGTTTAGGGTTAGGATTGACCTAGGGTTAGGGTTATGTTGAGGGCTAGGGTTAGAGAGACGGTTAGGGTTAGGATTGGACCTATGGTTAGGGTTATATTGAGGGCTAGGGTTAGAGAGACGGTTAGGGTTAGGATTGGACCTAGTGTTAGGGTTATGTTGAGGGCTAGGGTTAGAGAGACGGTTCGGGTTAGGATTGGACCTAGGGTTAGGGTTATGTTGAGGGCTAGGGTGAGAGAGACGGTTAGGGTTAGGATTGGACCTAGGGTTAGGGTTATGTTGAGGGCTAGGGTTAGAGAGACGGTTAGGGTTAGGATTGGACCTAGGGTTAGGGTTATGTTGAGGGCTAGGTTTAGAGAGTGGGTTAGGGTTAGGATTGGACCTAGTGTTAGGGTTATGTTGAGGGCTAGGGTTAGAGAGACTGTTAGGTTTAGGATTGGACCTAGGGTTAGGATTAGGTTGAGGGCTAGGGTTAGAGAGATGGTTAGGGTTAGGATTGGACCTAGGGTTAGGGTTATGTTGAGGGCTAGGGTTAGAGAGACGGTTAGGGTTAGGATTGGACCTAGGGTTAGGGTTATGTTGATGGCTAGGGTTAGAGAGACGGTTAGCGTTAGGATTGGACCTAGGGTTAGGGTTATGTTGAGGGCTAGGGTTAGAGAGACGGTTCGGGTTAGGATTGGACCTAGGGTTAGGGTTATGTTGAGGGCTAGGGTTAGAGAGACGGTTAGGGTTAGGATTGGACCTAGGGTTAGGGTTATGTTGACGGCAAGGGTTAGAGAGATACTTAGGGTTACTATTGGACCTAGGGTTAGGGTTATGTTGAGGGCTAGGGTTAGAGAGACGGTTAGGGTTAGGATTGGACCTAGGGTTAGGGTTATGTTGAGGGCTAGGGTTAGAGAGACGGTTAGGGTTAGGATTGGACCTAGGGTTAGGGTTATGTTGAGGGCTAGGGTTAGAGAGACGGTTAGGTTTAGGATTGGACCTAGGGTTAGGGTTATGTTGAGGGCTAGGGTTAGAGAGACGGTTAGGGTTAGGATTGGACCTAGGGTTAGGGTTAAGTTGAGGGCTAGGGTTAGAGAGACGGTTAGGGTTAGGATTGGACCTAGGGTTAGGGTTATGTTGATGGCTAGGGTTAGAGAGACGGTTAGGGTTACGATTGGACACAGGGTTAGGGTTATGTTGAGGGCTAGGGTTAGAGAGACGGTTAGGGTTAGGATTGGACCTAGGGTTAGGGTTATGTTGAGGGCTAGGGTTAGAGAGACGGTTACGTTAGGATTGGACCTAGGGTTAGGATTATGTAGAGGGCTAGGGTTACAGAGACCGTTAGGGTTAGTATTGGACCTAGGGTTAGGGTTATGTTGAGGGCTAGGGTTAGAGAGACCGTTAGGGTTAGGATTGGACCTAGGGTTAGGGTTATCTTGAGGGCTAGGGTTAGAGAGACGGTTAGGGTTAGGATTGGACCTAGGGTTATGGTTATATGAGGGCTAGGGTTAGAGAGACGGTTAGGGTTAGGATTGGACCTAGGGTTAGGGTTATGTTGACGGCTAGGGTTAGAGAGACGGTCAGGGTTAGGATTGGACCTAGGGTTAGTGTTATGTTGAGGGCTAGGGTTAGAGAGACGGTCAGGGTTAGGATTGGACCTAGGGTTAGGGTTATGTTGAGGGCTAGGGTTAGAGAGACGGTTAGGGTTAGGATTGGACCTAGGGTTAGGGTTATGTTGAGCGCTGGGGTTAGAGAGACGGTTAGGGTTAGGATTGGACCTAGGGTTAGGGTTATGTTGAGGGATAGGTTTAGAGAGACGGTTAGGGTTAGGATTGGCCCTAGGGTTAGGGTTATGTTTAGGGCTAGGTTTAGAGAGACGGTTTGGGTTAGGATTAGACCTAGGGTTAGGGTTATGTTGAGGGCTAGGGTTAGAGAGACGGTTAGGGTTAGGATTGGACCTAGGGTTAGGGTTATGCTGAGGGCTAGGGTTAGAGAGTCTGTTAGGGTTAGGATTGGACCTAGGGTTAGGGTTATGTTGAGGGCTAGGGTTAGAGAGACGGTTAGGGTTAGGATTGGACCTAGGGTTAGGGTTATGTTGAGGGCTAGGTTTAGAGAGACGGTTAGGGTTAGGATTGGAATTAGGGTTAGGGTTATGTTGAGGGCTAGGTTTAGAGAGACGGTTAGGGTTAGGATTGGAACTAGGGTTAGGGTTATGTTGAGGGCTAGGGTTAGAGAGACGGTTAAGGTTAGCATTGGACCTAGGGTTAGGGTTATGTTGAGGGCTAGGGTTAGAGAGACAGTTAGGGTTAGGATTGGACCTAGGGTTAGGGTCATCTTGAGGGCTACGGTTAGAGAGACGATTAGGGTTAGGATTGGACCTAGGGTTAGGGTTATGTTGAGGGCTAGGGTTAGAGGGACGGTTAGGGTTAGGATTGGACCTAGGGTTAGGGTTATGTTGAGGGCTAGGGTTAGAGAGACGGTTAGGGTTAGGATTGGACCTAGGGTTAGGGTTATGTTGAGGGCTAGGGTTAGAGAGACGGTTAGGGTTAGGATTCGACCTAGGGTTAGGGTTATGTTGAGCGCTAGGGTTAGAGAGACGGTTAGGGTTAGGATTGGACCTAGGGTTAGGGTTATGTTGAGGGCTAGGTTTAGAGAGACGGTTAGGGTTAGGATTGGTCCTAGGGTTAGGGTTATGTTGAAGGCTAGGTTTAGAGAGACGGTTAGGGTTAGGATTCGACCTAGGGTTAGGGTTATGTTGAGGGCTAGGGTTAGAGAGACGGTTAGGGTTAGCATTGGACCTAGGGTTAGGATTTTGTTGAGGGGTAGGGTTAGAGAGACGGTTAGGGTTAGGATTGGACCTAGGGATAGGGTTATGTTGAGGGCTAGGGTTAGAGAGACGGTCAGGGTTAGGATTGGACCTAGGGTTAGGGTTATGTTGAGGGCTAGGGTTAGAGAGACGGTTAGGGTTAGGATTGGACCTAGGGTTAGGGTTATGTTGACGGCTAGGGTTAGAGAGACGGTCAGGGTTATGATTGGACCTAGGGTTAGGGTTATGTTGAGGGCTAGGGTTAGAGAGACGGTCAGGGTTAGGATTGGAGCTAGGGTTAGGGTTATGTTGAGGGCTAGGGTTAGAGAGACGGTCAGGGTTAGGACTGGACCTAGGGTTAGGGTTATTTTGAGGGCTAGGTTTAGAGAGACGGTTAGGGTTAGGATTGGACCTAGGGTTAGGGTTATGTTGATCGCTGGGGTTAGAGAGACTGTTAGGGTTAGGATTGGACCTAGGGTTAGGGTTATGTTGAGGGTTAGGTTTAGAGAGACGGTTAGGGTTAGGATTGGACCTAGGCTTAGGGTTATGTTGAGGGCTAGGGTTAGACAGACGTTTTGGGTTAGGATTGGACCTAGGGTTAGGGTTATGTTGAGGGCTAGGGTTAGAGAGACGGTTAGGGTTAGGATTGGACCTAGGGTTAGGGTTATGTTGAGGGCTAGGGTTAGAGAGTCGGTTAGGGTTAGGATTGGACCTAGGGTTAGGGTTATGTTGAGGGCTAGGGTTAGAGAGACGGTTAGGGTTAGGATTGGACCTAGGGTTAGGGTTATGTTGAGGGGTAGGTTTAGAGAGACGGTTAGGGTTAGGATTGGACCGAGGGTTAGGGTTATGTTGAGGGCTAGGTTTAGAGAGACGATTAGGGTTAGGATAGGACCTAGGGTTAGGGTTATGTTGAGGGCTAGGGTTAGAGAGACGGTTAGGGTTAGCATTGGACCTAGGGTTAGGGTTACGTTGAGGGCTAGGGTTAGAGAGAGGGTTAGGGTTAGGATTGGACCTAGGGTTAGGGTTATGTTGAGGGCTAGGGTTAGAGAGACAGTTAGGGTTAGGATTGGACCTAGGGTTAGGGTTATGTTGAGGGCTAGGGTTAGAGAGACGGTTAGGGTTAGGATTGGACCTAGGGTTAGGGTTATGTTGAGAGCTAGGGTTAGAGAGACGGTTAGGGTTAGGATTGGACCTAGGGTTAGGGTTATGTTGAGGGCTAGGGTTAGAGAGACGGTCAGGGTTAGGATTGGACCTAGGGTTAGGGTTATGTTGAGGGCTAGGGTTAGAGAGACGGTTAGGGTTAGGATTGGACCTAGGGTTCGGGTTATGTTGAGGGTTAGGGTTAGAGAGACGGTTAGGGTTAGGATTGGACCTAGGGTTAGGGTTAG